>NC_133755.1:155246655-155871655 GCF_036562045.2 Rhinolophus sinicus | reverse complement strand
TGCCATACTTTTAATACCGCATAAAAACAACAAAAGTGGGAGCTCTATGGAGTTAGAAAAGTTGTCTAAATCAAGCCTCCTTCCTGAACAAAATTCAGGAAAACTAATTTCACATAAAAAATAAGAAAACAAGTATCAAAGCCAAATTTCATACAAAGTTATCATATAAAATAAGATAAAGGACAGAATAACATACCTACAGATATAAGCACGTCAGAAATGCAGGCCCAGAAAACATGTTAAAATGATAACGTACTATTTTAAAAGAATATTAAGAAAATGACATTAGACATAAATGATAAAAAGGAAACAACTATTGAGAAAATAACAACATACATCAGAATTAGTAAAATTTAGAAATATGGTGATAAAACTCAAGAGAGAATTAGAACTAAAAGAGATATATCAAACTAGAAAAAACACAAGGGTGAATAAATACAACAGATAATTCCTTAAGAAGAATAGTGAAAGGATAAATATTAGGTTGGTGCAAAAGTTATTGAGGTTTTTGCAATTATTTTTAACCTTTTAAACCACAATTACTTTTGCACCAACCTAATAAATAAAGAATAAAAATGTTTCAAGAAAAAGCAATATGTATTGTAGGTCAGTGAAGAAGATCCAACATATACATAGTAAGAATTTCTGAGAAACAACAACAAAAATCTAAAAACCATAAATCAAGAAATCTTTACTGAAATAAAAAGTGATTTGAAAGCACATATTGTAAGAACATTGTAAAATCAACCATCACAAAAATTTACTCAAGTCAAATTGCTGAAACATAAAGAAAAAGGAAAAACCATTGGGACATCTAGATAAAAGAACATGAGCCTTATAAGCAAAAGAAATTTAACCCATCATTAGCTTTTTGATTGCAACACCAGAAAAATTGAAATAACATATTTAATATACTCAAGGAAAGAAAACGTGAGCCAAAAAACTTTTATCATAAAAAATTGACATGCAAGAATAAAAGACACAAACAAACTACAAAAATCATGTAAGAACTCAGGGCATATGTTCCTATGAGTCCTTACCGAGGAACCTACTAGAAAAGAAACTCAGACAACAAAATGTCTGAGACATATTAACATCAGGACTTGTGGTAAGCATTTAACATAGCTTATCTTTAGTACTATAACTAAATAAAGGTTAAAGAGGAGAAGGTATAGTATACAAATACACTACAGAGAGCAACCATAAAAGGTGGAGGAGAGAATGGAAATACCATATGACCACCCCCTCCAGATATTTAACTGCTTTTCTTGGTAGTGGTGGTATTATTAATAATGTTATTCTGTTAATGAGTGATAAAGTAAATGAACCATAATTGATATTCTAATTTGATCCCTCATGTTGGTAAGTACTGGGCTTCTTAGTGAGGAAGGCAGAAAATACAGATGTAATATAAAAGTGATTAAATGAAATTCTGTAGTACTGAATTTGAATTAAGTATCAGCATAAACTTATATTTTATCTTTAAAACAAATACACACACATACCGGTACATACACACACACACATATATTTTATCCTACATCTGCTCACTGAAAAGGCTTAGATACAATGTCAGCTCAAGAGCAATGAGCATCCCTAGGCCTGGATTGTGCTCTTGAATTATTACTTTCCTCTAAAAGAAACTAGAGCTTCTTGGAGAATGGCGGATTCCAGGTCTAGAGCAAGAAATGTGTAAGATAAGTGCATTTATGCTTGAAATATCTTTTCATATTGTATAATAATGAAGTTAACAAGGACCATTAAGATCATATTAAAAGGATTCAGGAGGCAAACTGAAGAGACGCATATGAAAGAGGGGGGCAGTTTGAGCTGCAATGAGGACGAGAATAAAAATGTCAGTGTATTCAACGTATCACGTATTCTTAAGTTCATTAGTTCATAATAAAAGTTAAAGAAAAAACCTAATTGGTCACCTAAGAATGACAGGGAACCTATTCATTATAGAGCAAATGTAATCTTTTATGAAGACTCCAGTACCATATCTTTGGTACGCTGCACACCTGACAGTGCCTCAGACATATCGGCCTAATCTACCAACTCTAGATATAAGCCAGAGATGACTTTTAAAAGAAATAAATCTCTTAGTCAGCAGTGTTCATCTCATGATGGTTAGTTTAAAGTAATTTCATGTTCTGTTTTGATATTTTCTGTGGTTTTCTAAATATCCTGAAATGAACATGTACTTTTTTATAATCAGAAAAATATATTTGAAATAAATCTTTTATCACCTCATTTAAAAATAGCAAAGAATACGCCAAAAAGTGTTAAAGAGTTTTTCATGATTGCAGATTTAGATAAACAGTTCACAATACATAAATCAGTAAATGGTTTAGCTATTTAAGTCATTATTCCTTAATTAGCCACGCGCCTGGAAGCATGTGCAACACACAGATAGCTTCTAAAGAATTCCTGTATTCATGTATATTCAATATATCCTCTTACCTCGTTTTCCCATGCCATAAATAAAATCATGAAAGATTTTCCTCCACGAGTTTATAATAACTATTCTTTATCTCATGAATCATACTGATTGTATATAGACTGTTGCTAAGACTAAGAATAAAGTAAACATAAAATATATCCTTAAAATACTAAGTCAGATTCCAGTTCTAAACATAAGATCCAAAGCAATAAACATGGAGGCCATCCATCTCCTATATTATATGTTTAAAAGTTAGTGGAAGATGAGTTAGTAAGAAATTTAGAGTATCACTGATTAAATAGAACTTTCATCTCAAATATAAAATATATTAAGACTTGCTTAGGTCAACAAATTATAACACAATTTTTGTCAGCACATTTAACGTGTGTAATTTAGAAAAATATAACTTTAGAAAACTGCATGACAGTGTTTACTAAAGCTAAACCTATAGCTACCTGTTACATAGCAAACTTTTACTCCTAGGTATAGGTCCAAGAGAAATTAATGAAAGACATATGCAAAATTTTCATAGTTTCATCTTCCCCAAAACTGAAAAAAACCCACATGTACAGCAACAGAATAAACAGAATGTAGACTATTCATGCGATGGAATAATATACATCAATAAAAAGAATTATTGGATTATGTTGAATGAAAGAAGCCAGACAAACAAAGCAAGCACATATGATTTCATCTATGTGACATTGAACAATAGGCTAAACTAATCAACAGTGACAGAATTCAGAATAATGGTTATTTTGGAGGTGGGGGCATGAGAAAATTTGGCATACATTTATTATATGTATATTACATTTCAATTCAAAAGTTTAAAAATTAAATAAAAGAATTCAAGCACTTTTTAAAAAAGAATTTTGCCAAAACATTAAAAGGAATTAACTGGAAGTTATTTTTTCCATCTTTATAATATTCTAGATTTTCCAAATTATTTACAAAGAATAGCTATGACTTTAGAATCAGAAAAAAATAACTTATTTTGAAAAATGCAGATGATGATCCCCTGAAAGGTAACACATAATGCATATGTTTCATTGCACAATGAAAGGTACTCCAGAGCCATACGAGATTGAGAATTCAATGGGGGTATGCAAAGAGTTCCTGTGTTACTGTAAGGAGACAGAATAAGGCCACAGGGAGAGAGGGGGAGGAAGGGAAGGAGAAAGTACAAGGAAAACAAAGTAGGGAGGAGATGAGATCATCCTTACGAAAAAGTACAACCAGACCAGACCGGCTAGAACTAGATTTCTGTGTGGGAAAGCAGATCCAGGATGCCATCTTGCGCCTGGAGGTGAACTTTAGCTAATCATAATGGACTACAATATCATTAGCACTACAGTTTGGGAAAATCTCCAACCCTGTGCTGCCATGAGAGTGTCAACAAAAGCCAAATACGGACAAAAATCCCTCCTCCCCACAGGAAGGCGTGGTCAGCAAGGACCTGCCTAGGAACGCCTATAACACCACCCACAAGTCTTGACTATGTCCCCACCCTCACTTTGGAAGTAAAACTTCCCAAGCCCCACCCCTCTTTGGCACAGCTGCTCTTTTCCAGGCCTGCCTGCTCTGCCTTCCTGAAAGTGCACTGTCCTCCTTTTAATAAATCTGCTGCTTGCTTGGCTTATGCAGTATGTCCTTTAATTCTTTCCTGTGGCATACACCAAGAACCCATTTTCCAACAACATCTGAACCTAATTCGTGTGCGTGTGAGTGTGTGTGTGTGTGTGCGCGTGTGAGAGAGAGAGAGAGTGTGTGTGTGTGTGTGTGTGTGTGTGTGTGTGTGTGTGTACAGGCTTCCCCACAGCAACAAACAATTCTTAGACACCAGTAGGATGTCTGAGAATTGAACTCATTTGTAACACTCTCTACCAGGAGGTAGAATTGGAATCTACAAGTAAAAGGCTCAGTCCCACATGACCATCCTCCACTTCAGACACCAGTTGTAAGCCCAAATTGTTACCTGTACTTCTGACTGGCTATAAATCAGGTTCCCACAAACCCCTTCTTGGGTTTGAATAATTTGCTAGAACAGTTCACAGAACTCAAGAAAAACTATTTACTCATTAGATTACGAATTTATTTTAAAAGGATGTAACTCAGGAACAAGCAGAAGGAAGAGATACATAGGGCAAGGTATGGGAAAAGGGAATAGAGCTTTCATGCCCTCTCCAGGTGTGCCACTCTCCAAGCACCTCCATGTATTCACCAACCTAGAAGCTCTCTGTACCCTGACCTTTTGAGATTTTATGGAGGCTTCATTACATACTAGTCATGATTGATTAAATCATTGGCCATTGGTAACTGACTCAACTTCCAGCCCCTCTTTCCTTCCTTCAGATGGGGGAGAAAGGGAATGAAACTGCAAGTTCCAGCCCTCTAAACACATGGATGGGTCTCCCAGCAACCAGCCCCCATTCTTAAGTGGGTTCCATAAGTCATCTCATTAACATAACAAAAAACACATTTATGGCTCTCAATACTTAGGAAATTCTCTGGGTTTTGGAGCTTTATGCTAAAAATGAGGACAATGACGAAATATACAGAGCATGCGCCCCAAAAAATGTATACATATTTTAAGAAAGGAAAACTATTAAAATTGTAGTACTCAATATATACCAATAACAAACAATGAATACAAGTCACCTTTGATTTCTGCAATTACTAGAGGTGCTCAAAGTGGTTACCATCAGCATCTAGACACTTCTGCTTACAGCGAACTTCTGCTTGAGCAACACTGACCAAAGTGTCTACTTGTATACATTTTTTTTTGCCTCCCTGGTATATTTCTTATTATAAATCCCCAAATCACAGACTAGAAACTCAAAGCTAAAAGTACCATCTATAAAAAGAAAGTCTCCCAAAATGCACAAATATCTTAGAGCGGTATTAGACTTTCCTGTTAACATCAGATGGACTCATGCCAATTTTTATTTAAATCTCAGAAGACAGACTTCTCCCAACATTTATCGTTTTACTAGCTTATCAGCAGGTAATTTTATTAAAACATAATTCCAAAATGAAACTAATGAAAGAAGCCATAAAATTATACATATATCATATATATATATCATATATATATATATATATATATGATATATATTTAATGGCATTTAACAAATGTCATGTAATTATAGAGCACAAGATTTGAAGATGTCTGGATTCCCATGTGGAAAATAACATCTGACTATGTAAAGTGTCACTTTAGCAATGAGGGTTATCAACACATTACGTTATGTTTGTGTGCGTTTCAACAGGATATAGGCAAGAAAATAGTTAGAAAATACTGCTTTTATGAAAAACAAGAGCTGCTCTTACCCATACTGCCTTTATTTAATTAAAACAAACAAAACCAAAAAGCTAGAGAGATCAGTTAATCAAGTATCCTGGGGCAGGGCAGAAGGAACCAAGAGAAGGAAGAAGGTAATACTCTTAGTAAATTTTATTCATATGTAAATAAATAAAAATTTTAGTCAAACCCAGCTAATTAAAAATAATAATAATTCCTCTGCATACACTCACTTTCATACAAGAAACCAAGATTCATAAACGTCACTTAAGGCACCTGGGCCCTTTCCCTAAAAAGGCTGGGCTATAAATGACACTATACTGATACATTTCTATTCCAATACATAATAAAGACAAAGGGAAAAACAATAAGGTCAATGAATCTAATTGGATGAGGAACATCTTGTACTTATTATCTTGTATTTTCAAGTGACCTTCAATCTATCATCATTTTTATTAAAATAATATATAAAGCACCCAAACTTACTGCTGATGTGATGGGTGTTGTACAAAGAAGTTAGAATTTAGGAAATACAGGCAGATTTAACACAAGCCATATATAATCCAAGATTCAGTAGACAGTTTGAACTGGGAAATTGTGATAAAAATTTTGAATTTATGTGTCTTCATTCACTGCTAATAATGTTGACTATTCTCCATTTTTCAACCAAATTCCTACGGATTTATTCTGTTTGGGATTGAAGTCTTTTAAAAATTGAAACTCTTAGCATTTAAAAAAACCAAAAATGCACTACTACCCTTTTAATCTTTTTCCAAATGTTCTTTTATATCATTCTAGAGGAATTTTTTTCAAACAAGAGTAGATCCAACTCCTTATTTTTCTCCTCAGACTGAATTCCTCTCTAACTAATTTTTTTTCTGATCTGTATTCAGTGTTTGTTATACCCTCGCTAGTGGGCTATTGTGACGTACTGAAAATGGCATTACCTCTAAGGGCTTAGGAAATATTCTCCACATGACTACTTTTTTATATTCTACTTATGTGTTTGTTTTTAGACTTTACCCATAATTTGAGCTGATGAATCCCAGTGCAAAGATCATTTCATGTCACTCATAATTTTAAATTCAGGGTTATCAGGCAAGTTTGCTTATTTATGGTAAGGAGCTCTGAAAGGTCGGGCAATTCTCAGGACTCCGTTTGCGTAGATGCCTTGAGATAGGGATGTGGTGAGAGAAGGTACATGTGTAGGCTTAAGCCAAACACTATAGTTCCCTAGATTTGGGGAGAGAGTGATGGACTTTATAGAGTGACGTCTGGGAGACAACTTCTAGGGAAGACAGGAGCTCTGCCGGAGTTCTGGGAAGGTCAGTTTGTGTGGACTGCCTTGGTGAACAGCAAAAGAAAGTGGGGAAGGCAACAGGAATGGAGTCCTGAGTAATACAATAAACATTTTTAGTTCACTCATAAAATATTGGGGGGCTTTCATTCTTTTTAGTATCAGTCTTTGTAAGTTTTCTGCTATCTATTGTGGTAGTCTTTTTTTTGTCATACTGTTTCAAACATGGTTGTTGAGTGCCCTCCCATACACACAGATTGCTCAGCTAACTGGAGGACACAGAGGACCCCACAAGGAGAAAACACTCATCCGTCTTTCAAACCAAACGCCCAGCTTGTCTACCAGAGGAATATAGAGTAGCCAACTGAGATATAAAGGACTTTGAAAGAACAGTGTGGCATTGTCGTTGACCCTACAGGGCTTAATAGGAAGCCTACTGAGAGCTGGACGACAGGAGTGGTGCCGGAAATCTAATGCTCCCATTAGCGACTGAGGGAAACAAGAAACTTTTTTTGAGAAGATTTTAGGATTGAAGTCCTTTAAAATTGAACCTTTTAGAATGCAAAAGGATTCCAAGGAAATGACAGCGGCTGCCGGCAGTCACTTGGAGCTGTGTGTTCACCAGCAGGATCTCCTGGGGAGTGTAGCTGCTTGTTAGGATCTGTGACAATGTGAGTGGCCACTGAAAAGCTGCTGCTATGGAAACTCATGCTAACACTGTTGGAAGTCATGGCCAATGGAAGCTGTCACTGCCAAGAGCAACAGCCAAGAGGCTCTACGGGGAGATGTTGACTGGAAGAGCCGCTGGGTGTCTCTAATAGAGAGCTAGGTCTGGATCATCTACTTGAAGAGTTTTTTTGGGGAGGAGATTGTTTGTTTTGTTTAAACATGCTTGGGTGAATTATCCTTGATGTTAGGGAGAAAGAGAAATACTATTGGTCTTATTAGGCTCCACACTAAGAGCCTGTCATAATTTCCCTCAAAATCATCTCCTACTTATGATCCTGCATTTCTGTTAATAACACTATTAATCTACTTGTCACCCAGATGGAAACACTCCATTATCATGCACTCCTCCACTTCCCTTTTACCCACATTCAAATATGTCAACTTCAATTTAGAAATTCACTTTATAGAGAAAGTCCCTGACCCAATCATGGGGATGAGGGGCACACTTCTGTGAGTTTTACATCTAGGAGATCTGTGAGTATTGGAGGAAAATCCCCTCTTGCTTCATGCAGGGAGAAGGGAAAAGTAACCATTTTTATTTACTTTTCCCTCTTTGCAGTTTTTTTCATTTATTTTTAATTTTTATTTTTCAATTACGGTTGATATCCCATATTTTGTTAGTTCCAGGTGTACTGCGTAGTGGTTAGACATTTATGTAACTTACAAAGTGATCCCCAAGTAAGTCCACAACCCACCTGAAAAGTAACCATTTTTAAATACACCAAAGCAGTCTGTTCTTCTTAACAAGGCCAGCCCTGAGAAAAAGTGATTTTACCAGAACCTAACTTATTGGGATTTTGTCAGAGTTTAACTCTATGTGGGGGGAAGGGAAACGCCTAACTCTAGCTCCCTGTAACTATGTGGTCATACATAAGGTGGGGAAAAAACTTAGAAATACTGATGAAGTTCACAGGGGCACAGGCTCACCCCTGAACTCATGACAGGGGGAAGGAATGTGCAGACTGGTTGAGCCCAGGTGAACTTTGAAGTCCATGCGTAGAGCCAGCTTTTCCCAAAGCACATGGTCTGAAAGCTGGGGGATCATGGTTACACCTGTAAATTGGCAAACTTTTCCTGTAAAAGGCTTGATAGCAAATATTTTAGCCTTTGTGGGTCATACAGTCTCTACCTATTCACTTCTGCAATTGCAGCTCAAAATCAGTTATAGACATTACATTGGCCACACGGCATTGTTACATACAAATAACACTTTGTTTACAAAATCGGGAGGTGGGCCAGATTTTGTCAGATTTTGGCTGTAGTTTGCCAACCCCTGCACTAAAGAGGATTTGAGTACAATTATCAGGATGAAAGGCAACAAAACCAAATAACAGATCTCTACTACATGCATTGTACAATATAGATATGCCTGCTCCCCTGGATCTTTCGCCCTTCTCCCTCTCTTTAATGAAAATAACAGATGACTTTTAGGAGACTGCTTTTCTTCCAAGTTCACCTGGATTCAAATTAAAATGGTCTACTGAGTGTCTAGGTGGCTCTTGCAAACCCTTAGAACCCAGGAAGAAAGATGACAGCCTTTGCGGTAAAAAGCTTGTGGTCAGTATCAACTCCAGGAACAGATAATTTGCTGCTAGATACAACACTTTCATATGCTAAAATATATGTCTTCTCCCTGACCCCCCTTGCCCCTAAATAATCTTCTTCTTCCCCAGTCTTTCTCATGCCAGGTGGTAGCACTGCTTTTTACCCAGTCATTCAGGACAAAAGCTGAGATGTCATCCTTGGTTTTTTTTGGTTGTTTCGGTTCACATCCCACAGTCAACTAGTCAGCAAGTTCTACATCTAAAATACAGACTGAATCTGATCACTTCTTCCTACTATCACTGCCACAACTCTAGTCCATATCACCATTGCCCCTTTTCTGGACTTCTCCAACGCCGTGCCATGGGTCTCCTGCCTTCTTCCAGCTCCTCTACTGTTCTTTCTCTGTTCAGCAGCCAAAGTAATCTTACTAAAATATAAATCCTCCCATAGCTTCCCATTATGTTTGGAATTAAATTTAAACTCCTGAGCATAGTTCACAAGACTCTGGTGATCTCGACTTTCTCAACCGTCCCAGCCTAACACTCTCCCCTTTTTAAGTCCATGGCAGCAGCATTGCCTTTTAGCCATTCCTTAAATGCTTTAAGCTCAGCCCTGCCTCATGGCTTTTGGACTTTCTATTCCCTGTATCTAGGCAGATCTTTCCTTAAGAATTTTTAAGAATGTTAAATCCAAGAGAACACGATGTTGTCCCTCTTCTTCTCCACTATATCTGTAGGGTATAGAACAGTACTTGACATGTGGTCGATAAATATTTGCTGAATGAATGAATGAAGCAAATGTGGAAAAACAAATAAAGTCAGGTATATAGATAATGGGTGAATGCAAAAATGCTCAGATTTAGTGCAATTATTCCATGGTTCCAAAAGAAAGACACTCTCTCTGTTCAAGTTTCACTGCCTGGTCAAATGGCTACACTAAGAAATTTTTAAAGTAGCACTTACTCAATAAATAAAAATAAACAAGAAACAATAAGAACAAAAAACTTGGTAGTTGCTACTCTCCTATAATTGATGAAAGGTTATGTTCTTCTGCGTCAAGGTACTTCGTTTTTCTAGAGCACAGAGAAGAAAAAACAAGATTCACACCATGGAGAAATAAGTAGTGTGCTAAATTAAGCCGTTGGGAAATGAGCTGATTTAATTAACACTGATTTTCTATGAAGTGCAGAAAGAACCTTGAAAGAATTCCTAACACCAGCAAAATTGGCAACAAAGAATATTTCACACTTGTAATTGAAAAACACAAAATGTCTACGTCAATAAATCCCAGAAGATGTCATTAGGGACAAATAAGTAACTTTATTGGCCATTTAAATATTTCCATGACTTTACTCCCAGATCCTGACATAGAGCCTTGTGGCCTTGTGGCATGGGCGGCACAGGGATTACCTTTAATGTTAACTTTCTAATTCTGTTTAAGAATTCTGTCTAATTCTTTCTAATTCTGCACAACACTATTGGAGAGAGTGGAACGTGCTGGTTCTCTTTACTGTTAATCAATGCAAAATCCTTATTTTCAAATTAGATCAATAAAAAACAAAACAAAACAAAAAACAATGAGAATAACCCTCTGACTGTGGGGAGATTTCCTCCACACCTATATTAATCAGCATTCCTGTGGTGACAAACCAGTCCTAAACCTCAGTGGCTTATAACAACAAATGTTTATTTCTTGCACAATTCCATGTTAGCCGCCGTATCTCACTGCTGTGGCTTAGCTCCGTGTCCCTTCTCACACCAGGAACTAGGCTAAATGGGCAGCCCCTCTCTGGTACCATCATGACTGAGATACAGGGGAAAAGGGGAAGAAGCAGAGCCAAATCACACAACTGCTCTTTAAAGCTGTTGCTTGGGTGTGGCGTTAGCCCTTCCATTGGCTGAAACAAATCTCATGGCCAACCTGACATGATTGCAG
Source organism: Rhinolophus sinicus (assembly GCF_036562045.2). Lineage (NCBI taxonomy): Eukaryota > Metazoa > Chordata > Mammalia > Chiroptera > Rhinolophidae > Rhinolophus > Rhinolophus sinicus. The sequence goes on along the minus strand of NC_133755.1, from coordinate 155,860,405 downwards.
GAAGTGTATTTTGCTCAGAGTGAGGCTCTGCATGTCACATGGCAATGGGTGGTAATGCATGATTATTCTACAGGGAAGTGAATGAGTTTGTGAGAACAACAATGCAATCTACCACATGGCCCAATCACCACAATCACCTTATCCTTTCCCCAACAGACTATGCTGGATTTTGTAAGATTTGAGATTCTGAAGGCTCTTGCAGTTTTTAACTCCTTAGTTAATTCCTCAATCCCGACTTCAATTCTATTCCTCTGTTCAATTATGTTCTCCCATGGGGCATGAGAATCTAATCCATCTTCCTTTTTATATAGACCATACTACCAACCTACTAGATATGAGATCCTTTTGTCTTCTTACGTAATCCTCCCAGGAATCTCTGCTTAGTCAAATAATTGGAAGTTCTGAGAAACTAATAGATTCCAAACTTCTTATTGCTAGCAATTAATATGCCCAGGATATGAATTCCACTGACTTTGACACATTACACTACGAATTATATGGACCTGCCTTATCCAGGAACGGGAAGGGCCAGGTATAGGCTGGGTGGAAAGGGGTTTTCAGTGTCATTTTAAGACCTTGGTAAGCACTGCATTCTTTTGCTATGGAGGTTTCACTCTGCATCATAAAAAACATATCAAAACAAATACTCATCCCACACTAAATATAATTTTCAGCTGTAAATTCTTTTGAAAGCATGCTTATAATTTTACCTTTGAAATTGTTTGACTCCAGGTAGCATTTGATTTATGGTTGGCTATGATTTGTCATCTATCACCATGTATACTTGGGATGTGTTTCAAGGTAAGAAATTCCAATTTCCAAAATTATATTCAAATGCAATGAAATTTGTGTAAATACTAAATTTGACAATAATGTTGACATAGTGTTATATTTGTAGATTTTAATTAAACATTTATTACTTTCAATTTTTCAGTTCTCTTACATTATTTAGAGTCCATATATATTTTTCAGGACTCAAGTATTTTGTGGGTCTCTGAAAAGCTCGTAGTTTCCCGGATCTGTGCCTATGCTGCCCAATGAATTAAACAGCTTTAATTAAGATACTTTCTCCCAGAACTATTCTGGGTAAGGAAAAACACATCCTCAAAACATGGAGCCCAGAGACAAAGCCTTGAGAAGAAACTAAAATGAAAAATCAGGTATTGTCCAAGGGTCAAAGGGTAGAATGTATGTGTGAGATAGGACAAAAGTGAGACATCTGAGATTAAACCTGAGGAAAACGAGTGAATGGGAGGATGGATGGGAAGGAAGCTTAAGCAGTAAGATCACTGCAAGTGTTGGTGCCTCTATGGCCCTTGTAGAGGTTGCAGCTGCTAAAAAGGTAGCTTTTAAGTATTGCACTTTTTTTTTTTACAGTTGATCTCAGGCAAAACCAAATGTGCCTTTCACTTCATGGCCTCAAATGACTACTCCCCTAGAGTCTAAAACTCCTGACTGACACCAGCCTTGCCCCCTCCAGTTTTCTGAGAGATCCCTGTAGCTCCCCTTCCCTGAGTGGCCTCAGTGTTCTTTACTTGGACATTTGACTATTTTGAACTTAAAATGAAGGGTCACTGACTTTGACCCCAGAAAAGCCTATATCCTTTCTGATGTGTTTCTCTCTTGATTTGACTTGCCTAATGGAAATTGTTCAGTTGTTGAGACAATTTCCTTCTGCAGGTGAAGCTGTACTTCTCCCAAGATTCAAACTGATTTCCACATGCTACTCTTATTTCCTTATACTTACCCTAAATCTATTACTCTTAGAGTCATGTGGCCTCAACGATTAAAGATTTGCTCTGAAAGATTTTCTTCAACTGTGATAGAGCATTTCAGCCCTCTGACTTTTTCCTTTTCCCATTGAATTCATGTTTCCAGTCTGAACAGGATAACTAGGTTTCCATTCGATTTTGAAGCAGAGACAATTGATATGTCAGTAAAATTGTTTCCATAGCTTCTCTCTAATGATAAAATCAGGTGTCTCTTCACCTAATCTCAGCAAAAGACCTTCTAGTATCTAATTACTGTTTCATTTTTATATAAAAATATTTTTCAAATGTAGTAATGATGTCCTGCTTGATGAGGACCAAGATTATGAGTCCTATATCCTGCCCTCAGGCCTAATCTCATCCCTTCTTCATCACAAATGTGAGGACAAGACATTTTCTCAAGCGTTCTCTGACCACGGAGCTATTATGGAGGTGTCCGTGGTAAAGAGCTCTTCTGGAGAGCAGCATCATCAGAGAAGACGTGGTTGCCTACCCTAATCCTGGGTGGATTTGCAGGGAGGTTGAGGAGAAAGAGGAGAGCACATCATGAGAGAGGCTGATGGAGAACCAGGAGCTAAGCGTGCTCTGAATGCCCAACCCACCAGGTCACGCTTTAGGCGAGGATGCTGTGTGACCTGACAGTGTGGTGGAAGGCCACTGGTACTTCACAACCATGTGAACAGTGTGCCATGTGTAAGTATACACTGTAGGCCTGACAAAGGGAACTGGTAGCAGAGAAATGGTGTTGAGAGCAGGACAAGCTAGCAGAGGGCAGAGCCTTAACTGTCCTGGGTTTCAGAACAGTACGAGCCGTTCTCTGAGGTCTGGAAATGATCATGCAGTTTGAGATTTCATGGAAATAATTTACTACTGCTATGTCCAGAATGACAGCCACTAGCCACATGTCATTACTGAGCACTTGATATGTGTCTAGTGTATCTGAGAAATTAATTTTGAAACTTTATTTTATTTTAATTAATTTAACTTTAAAATTGATACTCAATTCAGTTATTGGAAAACTTTTATGTGTGATCGGAATAACTTGGGTCTATAAATCTATTTTTCAGCTGTACATTTTATGAAATCTAAACATATCAAAACTTTCCCACAAAAATTAGTGTCAAAATTGAGATGGGCTGTAAGTGTAAAATACACACCAGATTTCAAACGCTAAATATGAAAAAAATTTAAAATATATCAATAATTTTATATTGATTATTTCATGTTGAAATGTATTGGGTTAAATAAAATATATGATTAATATGTTTTATTATATAGATGAATATATTATTAAATATATTATAAATACATTGATTTAATATAGACTTAAATATAAATATGTTAACCATATTTATTTTTATGTAAATATATAACTATGTAAATATAATGTAAAATGAATATAATTTATAATATATTAATATATTATTACAATTACTTTTACCTATTTCTTTTCATTTCTCAAATGTCACTTCTAGAAAATTTTAAATTACATACCTGACTCATATTTCTGTTGAACAATGCTGCTCTATTACATATTCGTGTATAGCCTCTAGATTGTTTAATAATATAATTTTTAATGGTCAAATACTGTGCAAATGATTAAGTACTTTTTTCTACTTCACAGTATGTCAAGAACATCGTATGAATACATATTCATACAGCCTCATAAGGATTAAAATAAGTAAGAGATCCTTGTTTTCTAGGATGAGCTTCTTACTGAGCCAATTATAAGGGTTGAATCTCCATTATTTAATTAGACCTTTTTTTTCCTAAAATATTGAAGGAAGGAAGCTTGCAGGTAGGAGAGATCTGGACCATTCAATGAGAGGTGTTTCCAGGAATCTGAGTAGAGACTTGGATGAAAGGAGTGTTTATGAACTAAACCCTTCACATTGCATTTGCCCTAGTTGCAGTAACAATAACAGACTATTGTCTGTCAATAGTATCTATGGGTTATTCTCTCATACAGGTTTATGATCAAGCAATAATACTATTTTTAGGAGGTGAGGCTGTATAGTTGACAAATCATGCAGTAGCCACAGACTACCTCTAAGCAACCGATACAAAACAGATTGATGAGACTTGCTGCATTTAAAGTCTTATAAGAGAACAGGGAGTAATAAAGCCTCAAAATAGAGATTTTAATAAGAAACTTTTCCCTTAAATGTCAACTTTTGAAGTTCAACTCAAATATAGCAAATCTGGGCTTCCATATACAAGGAATAATTATTTTGTACGTATGCCTACATATACTGGCATGGAAAAGCTAAATTACTTCAAAAATTTCCAGATCCCAAAGCAATAGCTAATGGCATCAATATTCCTTACACAGTAAAAATGGTCCAGAGACAATATTCACTATGAATGCTAGTCCTCAGAGAGGCATTATGGTACTGTGGAAAAATCATGGGTTTCTAGTGTTTTAGAGACTGTCATTTAAATCCTGGATTCACATTTACTCGTTATGTGACCTTAGAATATAATATGATCTTCCTAAACCTCAGTTTTCCTATCTGTAATTGGAAGCAATAGTAAATGCCTTGCACATCAATGTGAATGCAAATTTACTATTGCATTCAGTGGATCCTTTTAAGCATTTATTACGTGCTACCGTATAATAGCTGATATATAATAAGCTATCAGTAAATATTCTTTTTTTTTTTTCTTTTCACCTTATGTTACTGACCTGGTTACATTAGAGAATATGGAGGTAAAAGAGCAGAGATAAGATGAAAATAGAAATAAAGCACAATACCTTGCCATAACAGGCTCATAGGACTATATGTAGTTTGGGTTTTTTTTCTCATTTCATTTGACATAATGATTTATTTTTAAAAGACATTTTAGTGGGAGTTTACTGCACTATATCATTTACTTTTTCCTTTAATTGCACTGACATTCATGGTCATTTGAACATGTCTGGAAATTGATGACTAGTCCTCCCACATTTTTAACCTTCATCTGCAGAGTTGTTATATGAGAACCTGAGTCTCTACGTTCAAGACTTAAAAACAAAATAAGGCCAAAGTATTACTGATTTTGGAGGTTTTATTACATATTATATCAAACAGCAAAATGCATCCACATTCTTAATTAAACATGTTATATATTAATAGATAATTATAAGAATTGAGATTAGTTGACTAAATGAAATTGTTTTGTGCTGTAAGTAGTTCATAAACTATTACTTTCTTTTTGTGACTTAGAAATAAAACTTTGTTTTTCAAATTACAAACATTTTTTGTAAGCTTTCAAAATCTCACATCCTATGGCAAGGACTCTATCTAGATTCCTTAATGGATAAAAGTCTGTATGAGTTGTATAGCAGGGCTTCTCGAAATTTAGGGATTATCAAAATCCCTGCAGAGTCTTAAAACAAAGACTGCTGTTCCCCACCTCTAGAGTTTTTGAATCAGTAGGTCTGGGAAGGGATCTGAGAACCTGCATTTCTAACAAGTTCTCTGGCGATGCTGATACTTCTGGTCCAGTGACCACACTTTGAGAACCACTAGTGTTGTGTTTGTAGCTAGTAGAATCCAGAGGATCAGAAATACACCATTAGTGAGGGGAACTACACTTAAATAAGTCAGGATGTGAGTAAATATACAGGAGATATTGGTTTTTATCTCAGATTGCTCACTGTGTGGCAGGAGTTAGTGTCTGAAAAACATAGTGTCAATGCAGAAAAAATGGAGTTCCAGTTTTTCCATTAATTTGTAGAATTCTCTTGGGAAAGTCACTTATCCTCTCTGCACTTTAGGGCTGCTTTCATAGACTGGGTTTTGAGTATCAGTGAATTATGGAATGGTAAGAGACCATATCAATGAAAGTTGTTATTCTTATTAGTATTAAATGAGAAATGAAACTAATGGGGAGCTTAATATCCTTGGAAGAAATATATAGTCTAAATACTACTGCAAAGCAAGAGGGACAGGGAGAATCTAGATAAGAAAGAGCTGGTTTGGTTCAATAGCTGGCTGAGGCTAAAAGGCCCTCAGGACCAGCTACTCTGTCATAATTTTAGAAAACAGTTGCTGAAAATCTGGGAGTAAACAAAAAGAGCTACAACTTTGCTGTCCAAATGAGAGTACCAGCAAAGCAAAATTATAGCAACAAACAAGTGGCCCCTGGACCCTGCAGGGTCTGAGTTGAACAGTGACACTATGTGACAATAATTGACAATAGCTGTGCCAAAGGACAGATGGGTTCTCTCACCTTGGGCGTGGAAGAGATCTGATTCCCTTTGTGTTAAATAATCCCTAGGGGTTATTTTATAGTTTATTGGAAAGGGTAAAGTCTCAAAAGAAAGACTCTAGACTCTTAACAAAAGCAGTTGGATTTAAAGTGATCACACAGAAAAATAGAGTGACCATATTTGTACATTGAAAGTGGTGATTTGGGTCATGCCTGTAATATAGTATTTCTGCCATGGGGAGAATTGAGCAGGACTAAGTCTTCTATATCTATACCTGTAGAGAGACAGATAATCAGATAAAAGTCAGCTGTCACAGGTTCTAACCTGTTGTTGTAGCACGCTACAGATGCTAAGGATTGCTTGAATGATGTTAGGTATTAAGGATTTGCTGGATAAATGTCTGTTTCTGGGCAGTAGATAACCTGGACATTCTCCCATTACAACCCTAGAAATTCTAGGTAACATACAAACAACACTCTTTAAAATGTGTTGTTAAGATCTCAAGATGAAAAAGCAATTCTATAGGACCTTCAAATCTTAAGAAATTAAAAACTACAGCTATGAGTGCAAAATAACACTGAGGCTACCTGGGAGGGAAGAGGGTTTCCAATCCCAGTAATCAAAAGTCTGGGGTCTTGGGGGTGACCAGTTGGCTCAGTTGGTTAGAGTGCAGTGCTCATAACACCAAGGTCACCAGTTCCATGCCCACATGGGCCAGTGAGCTGCAATCTCCACAACTAGATTGAAAAAACCACTTGACTTTGACCTGATGGGTCCTGGAAAAACACACTGTTCCGCAATATTCCCCGATAAAAATTAAAAAAAAAAAAAAGATTCTGAGGTCTTAGCACCCACATACGCACAGAACATGAAGCCTTGATGCCGGGAGGTAGACATGCATATATAATACCACCAGAACACTTTCTATACCAAACCTTCAGTGAAAGGGTATACTAGAAAAAAATCTACTCACTCATATAAGAGAAACAATTTGGTCTGCTTGGATAGGAAAAAAAATCTCCTCTGGCATTTATATCTATGGGCCTTCCCATAAGTAATCTGAGGTTTGGAATAACACGATTTATGTAGTCTGAGAACCCCTGAGCTGGGAGATTAATGTAAACATTAGTCCCAAGATGCTAATATCTCCAGGATGCCTGACTAAAGCAAATTGGAAACCTTTTTGGAAGGCATATTCCCAAACCAGACTGTGGAGGGTTTCCATAGATAAACATGAATTCACAATTCAAAATTACAAAACAAATGTTAGAATAATCTTTCATGAGAGAATGTTGGAGCACAAAAATAGGAATTTTAGACCCTCAAGAATAAGAGAAAGGAGGAGTGGAACATCAGTTAGGGGTAAGGGAGAGGTGAGAAATAGATCTCTGTTCTAGGCCCATGATAAATGACAGGCAGTGGCTCCCTTGAGCTCTGTGTTAAAAGGATTTGAGGTCATGTGCAGGCTCAGTGGAAAAGCAAGTAGTTAGTGATGAAAAAGTGTGTGATTAAAAAGTGACCAAAAGAAAGAAGTAGCAGTTAAGTCCTCTATAGTGTCTTCCCCAACTTACTCTATTTCACTTTGTACACCGATTTGTTTTTATAAGTTATCAGAGACTAAGATTAGAGGTTTACAAATCTGCAAGAAGCAGTGAACTCCTTGAAGGAAAAAAGAATGATGTTTTGTTCAAGTGTGCATCCCTAGGGCTTATCAAAGCACTAGGCACATAACAGGGTTTAACCAAAGAGTGCAAAATTGGGAGAATTTCTGGTCAAGATGGCAGAGTAGGTAAACGCTCTGCTTACTTCTGTCATGACCACATCAAAATTACACCAAAACTACAAAACAACCATCAATGAGAATCGCCAGAAGTCTTGCTAAACCAAAGCCCTACAACTAAGGATATAAAAAGGAAGCTACCTCGACACTGGTACCATATTTTCCTGAAAATTCTTTTGGAGCAAAAATTAATATAAGACCTGGTCTTATTTTCAGGGAAACACAGTAGGAGGGGCAGAGATGAGGAACAGGCTGGTTCCACACCTGTGTGTGACCGTTGAAAATTGAGAGGGATATCTTGGCTGCTGAGCTAACTCCCAGAGGAGTGAAGGGTCCCAGCACCACACTAGCCTCCCCAACCCAGGGTTTCAGTGCTGGGGAGAGAAGTCTCCATAATTTCTGATTGTAAAAACCAGCAGAGATTGTGGCTGAGTGGGATGGAGGGCAGCTACACTTTGAGGCTCTCCTCTTGGAGGGCCCACACATGAACTTACTCACTGATTGACTCACTCCCTCTGAACTCTAGCACTGGAGCAGCAGCTTGAAAGATGAAAGGGACATACAGGGAGGATCTGAATTGTCTGGCTGCATGGTGACAGATGGAGGGACAGCTTTCTCCTGGACAGAAGAACTGGTGGAAGCCATTGTTTTTTTGTTGAGCTCTCCACCCACATGGCATGCAGACACAGGTGGCCACCATATCTGAGTCTCTATCAACCTGGCTAATGCCATTCATTCGCCCGATCCTGGTGATTCTGAGACCCTGCCCCACCTAACTTTCGGGTACATGGAAGCCACTTCCAGTGGCTTTTTCATACAAACCACCTGCCTTGGCTCATGCTGCAGATTTTACTAATGTCTGAAAGGTTCACAAAACCCAAACAAGCAGCATCTGGCTTCAGCATGTCCCGTATCTCTGGCTGAGCAGCCCTATGCATGGCAATAATGGCAGCCAACCTTGGTTCAAGGTTTGGTCTCTCCAAGCACAGTGCAGGTGGTGGCCATGTGTGCATCACTTTGTGGCTCATGTCAAGTGGCTCCAGGTAGGGCACAGGCTGCAGCCGAATTTGGCCTGCAATGCACCCCCTCCCAGGTGGCCCTGGGGCTGAAATGCCCAGTGGTCAGCTTTGAACTGAGCTGGAGCATCACCCAGCCACCTCCAAGGATGACACATGCAGAGGGCACACTGGGCGGGCACCAGAGCCCTGGTAAAGCAAATCCTGCTCTATAGGGTCAGCCCCTGCATGACAATTTCTCCATTATAGTCACAGCCAGTCCTCACAATCAATGAGCCCAAGGGTCAATCCCTCCCATTGACATGCAAACAGCAACCAAATCTCAACTATAACAGAAGGAGACATACAATTCACACAAGAGACACACCTGGAGCACCCAGCTCTAGTGACAAGAGAGACTGTGCCACTGGGACCCACTGGACACCTACTACATAAGGCCACTCTACTGAGATGGAGACATAGCAACTCTACCTAATATATAGAAACAAACACAGGGAGGCAGCCAACATGGGGACACAAAGAAACATGTCCCAAATAAAAGAATATAACAAGGCTCCAGAAAAAGAACTAAGCAAAATGGAGACAAGCAACCTGCCAGATGCAGAGTTCAAAACACTGGTTATAAGGATGCTCAGTGATTTCAGGGAGAACTTCAACGAAGAGATAGGAAACATAAAAGTGGAGATAGAAAACATAAAAAAGAACCCATCAGAAATAAAGAATATGATAACTGAAAAAAATACATTACAGGGAATCTACAGTAGTTTAGATGAATCAGAGGATCAAATCAGTGATTTAGAAGATAAGGTAGCAGAAAACACCCAATCAGAACAGTAAAAATTTTAAAAAGATTGCAAAATAATGAGGACAGTCTAAGGGGCTTCTGGGATAATATTGAGCATACCAACATTTGCATTATAGAAGTACCAGAAGGAGGAGAGAGCAAGGAATTGAAAAAACTATTTGATATATAATGATGAAAAACTTTCCTAACCTGGAAAAGGAAATAGTTATACAAGGCCAGGAAGCACAGAGGGTTCTCAAAGAAAATGAACCCAAAGAAGCCCACACCAAGACACATAATTAAAATGCCAAAGGTTAAAGACAAAGAGAGAATCCTAAAAGCAGCAAGAAAAGAGCAGTTAGCTACCTACAAGGGAGATCCCATAAGATTGTCAGCTGATTCCTCAACAGAACCTTTGCATGCCAGAAGGGATTGGCAGGTAATATTCAACGTGATGAAAAGCAAGGATCTACAAACAAGATGACTCTACCCAGCAAAGCTATAATTTAAAGATAAAGAGTTTTCCAGACAAGAAAAAGCGAGAGGAGCTCATCACCACCAAACCATTATTACATGGAATCTTAGGCGGATTTAAGATAAAAAAAAAAAAAAGGTCAAAAATATGAATAATAAATGGCAATAACTACCTATCAATAATTAAATGTAAATGGATTAGATGCTACAATCAGAAGACATAGGGTGGCTGAACGGATAAGAAAGCAAGACCCATACATAGTCTATCTACAAGAAACACGTTTCAGATCAAAAGACTGAAAGTAAAGAGATGGAAAAAGTTATTTCATGAAAATGAAAAAAAAAAAAAAAAAGCTGGGGTAGCAATACTTACACCAGACAAAACAGACTTTAAAAGAAAAGTTATAAGAGGAGATAAAGAAGGATCCAATAATCCCACTTTTGGGTATACATCCAAAGAAACTCAAAATGCTACTTCAAGGGGATGTGTCCATCCACATATTCATTGCAGGATTATTTACAATAGCCAAGATATGATGGCAACCTAGGTGTCTCTGAATGAATGAATGGATAATGAAAAGGGAATACATATATACAATGGAATATTACTCAGCAATTAGAAAAAAATGAAATCTTGCCCTCTGTGACAACATGGAGGGACCTAGAGGATATTGTGTTGAGTGTAGTAAGTCAGACAGTGAAAGACAAATGTCATCTGATTTCACTGGAATCTAAAAAAAAAAAAAAAAAGCAGAAACAAATATATAGACACAGAGAATGATTTGACGGTTGCCAGATGGAGGGGGTTAAGGGTGGGTGAAAAAGGGGATTAAGAAGTACAAATTGGTTGTTACACAGTAGTCATGGAGATATGTAACTATGGTGCCCACCTGAAACTAATATAATACTATATGTTCACTGTATTTTAATAAAAATCTCTTTTAAAAAGGTGTAACATTGAACTAAAGGAGAGGAACAAGTGAGGGGAATTAAAAAGTAGAAGGTAGTATCATTTTTAACATATGCAAACACTTCATTCTTTATGTTGTCTTCTCAGGCAAATGAAAACAATTCACTTTATCGGGAGCACCAAAAAAAGTTGACATCATATTTATTTTTGCATCCCCTACCCCCAGCATCTGTCACTGTTCTTGGCAGGTAACAGGTGTCCTACAAATTCTTTATAAGTGATTGATAGATCAGCTTTTCTGAAACAAAACTTCTTTAACTCTTTGCTAGGCTACCTATCTTTCTGGAATCCTAGAATCCATGGCCTGAGTAGTGACACTGGCTAGTTAGAAGCATCAAAGACAGCAATCAGCCCCCAGAAGACAGTCCCAGTGGGGCACAGGAAGTCAGCTAATGAAAGGGTTGGCAGCAGAACTGCCCCATATGCCACCTAAAAGCCACTATTTATACTCTTCACAAGATATTTTCCACTTCAAAATTGTTGCCTTTTCTCCCTTGATATATCTCTTACTTCCGAATTAAGTTTCAGGCTTGCTTTCTTCCAGTTTCAAACCAAAATTCCCTCCCCAGAGGTATCTCTCCAAACATGGTTTTATGGGGAAGGCTAACAGACCTGGAATGTAGGGTGTTAAGGGCACCTTTGATATGGATGAGAGCACAAACAGCCCTCTCACCTCCAGGGAGTGCCGCCAAACAGGCAACCACTTGAATTAGAACGCAAGCCCTCCTCCCCTTCATTATACCCCACATCCGAAATCTCTATCCATCATTCACACTCCTGTTTGGTCTGGACAAGGGAGTGACTTTGGCAAGGTTCTCAGAATATTCTTCATGAACTCCAGCATTTCTCTTTGCGGTTTAGTCAACCACAGTGGATTATTTCAGTTTCCCCTTTTAAAGGAATTTTAGGAGTTAGTGGACAAATTTAAAGACTCATGCTGTTGAGAGATCAGATTACTTGGAGAAGCAGAATCAAAAGAATGAGGAGAAAAAAGCTCCATAGAAGAAATGGCATTTGAGCAAGACCTTGAGGGAAATGGGAAAAGATAGTCTATGGAGACAGGAAAGAACACACACCAAGATGAAGACGGTGGGAGGTGGCTACGGGGCACATTCAGAGTTATGAGTAAAACGTAATAAATATAACAGGATGAGTGAAGATGACAGATAAAAATGATGTTAATAAGTTGGTTGAGGTAAGATGGTGAACATAAAAGAATTATAAAGTCATTCTGTGGCAATAACCAAAACCATAACCATTTGAGTATTTACCATATGCCAAGTTCTACCATAGCCACCGAGATAGCCACGCTCTTGAAGACAGTCCTCAAAATCCCCTGTAGAAACTCACAGTCTGGTATCTAGCCACTAGACTCTTCAGAAGCACACTTTATAAAATAAGACTATTTTGCCCTGTGACATAAATAAAGTGCTTTAGAAGCCAGAAGCACTGGAGTAGTGGCAGGGGCGGGGAAGCAAGTCACTGCAGGAGGAAGTGAATGTGCTTGTTTTTATCTTTTGACCTCCTTCACCCATTTCTCCCACTCTCTCCATCAGGCAACCACCAATCTGTTCTCTGTTTCTATGAGTTCATTTTTTAAAGATTGCACATAAAAATGAGATCATATAGTCTTTCTCTGTCTGACTGATTTCACTTAACATAATACCTCAAGGACCATCTATATTGTTGCAAATGGCAAGATTTCCTTTTTTATGACTAAATAATATTGCATTATATATTATATGTAATATACATTGTATGTAATATATATTATATGTATGATATATTATATGTACTATATATTATATGTACTATATTATATGTCACATATAGGACACATATATAAATAATATATATTATATTACATATAATATAAATATTTTATATATATATATATATATATGATATCTTCCTTACCCATTCATCTATATTTGGACACTTAGGTTGTTTCCGTATCTCAGCTAATGTAAATAATGCTTCAGTGAACATGGGGTGCAGATATTTTTTTGAGATAGTAATTTTATTTCCTTTGGATGTATATGCAGAAGTAAGATTGCTGGATCATATGGCAGTTCTATTTTTAATTTTTTGAGGAACCCCCATGCTGTTTTCCACAGTGGTTGCACCAATTTGCAGTACCACTAACAGTACACAGGGTTCCCTTTTCTCCATATCCTTGCCAATATTTATCTCTTATCTTTTCGATGATAGCCATTCTACCAGATGTGAGGTGATAGCTCATTGTGGTTTTGATTTGCATTTCCCTGACGATTAGTCATGTTGAGCACCTTTTCATGTATCTGTTAGTCATTTGAATATCGTCTTTGGAAAAATGTCTATTCAGCTCCTTTGCACATTTTAAATTGGAATGCTATTGCTGTTATTTTGCTAATGAATTATATGAGTTCCTTATATATTTTAGATATTAAACCTTTATCCAATATGCAATTTGCAAATATTTTCTCCCATTTTGTAGGTTGTTTTTTTTTTCATTTTGTTAATCATTTCTTTTGCTATGCAGAAGCTTTTTCATTTGATATAGTCGTACTTGCTTATTTTTGTTTTTGTTGTTTTGTGCTTTAGGTGTCATATACACAAAAATAATTGCCAAGAACAATGTCAAGAAGCTTTTCCTACGTTTTCTTCTAGGAATGTTATAGTATCAGTTTTATAGTATTAAAGATTTTCATCTCAGTCTTTAATCCATTTTGAGTTTTTGTGAGTGGTGTAAAATAGAGATCCAGTTTCATTCTTCTATATGTGAATATTCAATGTTCCCAGCACCATTTATTGAAGAGACTGTCTTTTCTCCATTGAATATTCTTGTTTCCCTTGTCAAATATTAGTTGACCATGGGAGGAGGTGAATTTGAACTGGGCTTCGGAGAGTGAGATAATCTGAGGTTTGGGAATTGATAGGATGTGTGGGCAGAAGTATTGTTAAGGGACAAAGCAAATGTGTTTGAATCAGTGGAATACTGGTGAATATTTAACAACCAGCCAGAGTTGGTGGAAAGTCCTGGTTTATAGCAAAAGACACTTTCTATTATAAATGCTTCCATGATAGCCAATTTCAAACTATCAATGCAAAGTCATCCAGCTTGCAAAATCTCTAACAAATTATCAACTGGCTCTTAGAAGCCCATGAAGGCTGCTGTGTCTAGCATACCATTACCTGTTCTGAACATGTTGCGTTTGAGATGGCTGTCAGACATCTAGGTGGAGGTGACTAGAAAGAATTGCAGGTTGGTTGTTCCCAAGAAAAGCCCATGTCCCCAAGGTCTAATTTATTGGGGTAGAGAGGCACTGAGAAGTTAAGCTCCAAGTTTCATGTCCCTGTACAACTGAAACAGCTCTGCTGTAAATCTGTTTTATGCTTCAACAGTAGGTAGCACTTCACCAGTTCGGAGACACCAAAAAAATAGTTTTTCAGGTGATAGTCAAACTAAAAGCTAACTTCAGATTAGTAGGCTATCCAACATGCTCTTGGAATTCCCCTTTCCAAACAGCCCTAAGTAAATGCCAAAGTCTTTTACACTGACGCTTGCTACAGGGTTTCCCATAATCATTTACTGCCATCTGCTGGGGGAAGAGAGGAAACACTCAAGGACAAATTGTATCTCAAGATCCAATTGAACTCTAAGGAGCTCTATCTTCTGAGTTCTTCGTCTACTGATGTCACTGTTGTTAAAGCAAAGCCATGAAAATACACCCACCTGGTTGTTGTCAAAGGTCCAAAAGTGACATAATAGAGGAAGGATAAGCTTTTCAACGTGTGGCCCTGGAGCAACTGGATTATTCAGACAAAAATATTAACTTTGCCCTAAACCTCATATTTTATGCAAAAATTAATGCAAAATTTTGGATCATAGATTTAAATGTAAAACTATAAATTGTTTAATAAAATAACTTACAAAATAAAATCTTCAGGACCTAAGGCTTGGTGAAGAGTTCTTAAACCTGACACCAAAAGCATGATTCATAAAAGGAAAAAAAGATAAATTAGACTTCATCAAAATTAAAACACTTGTTCTTCATAAGACCCTGTTGCAGGAGTAAATACAAGCTACAGACTAGGAGAAAATATTTGCAAACCATATATCAGATAAAAAACTCATATTTAGAATTTATAAAGAATTATCAAAACGCAATAGTAAAAAATAAACCATTCAATTAGCAAACAGGCAAGAGATATGAAAAGATGTTTCACTAAAGAGGGTATAGATGGCAAATAAGCACGTGAAAACATATTCAACATCATCATTGAATAGAGAAATGCAATAAGATTACTATGAGAGATCAAAATACCTACCCAATCAACAAAAATAATATCTAGTGACAAACTGGAATGCTGGCAAAAATGAGGAAAAACTGAATCTTTCATACTTTGTGGGTGGTGGTGATATAAAAATTATACAGCCACTCTGGAAAATAGTTTGGCAGTCTCTCAAAAAAAAAAAAAAAAAAACCCAACCAAACAAAAAAAAACCCTAAACACACTTACTATATAACCCAGTAATCTTCCTCCTGGGCATTTATCCCAGAGAAATGAAAACTTATGTCCACACAAAAACCTACACATGACTGTTTTTAGCAGTTTTATGAGAGCTAAAAACTGGAAATAACCAAAACATCGTATAATAGGAGAACATTTAAACAAAATATGTACATCCATAACAAAAATACTGCTCAGCAATAAAAAAGGACAAACTAGTGATATATGTAACAACTTGGATGGATTTCAAGGACACTAGACTGTGGAAAAAAAAGCCACTATCAAAAAGTCACATATTGTAAGATTGCATTTATATAACATTCTTGAAATGACAGTATAGTTTAGTATATTTTCTGCATTTGCTCTACATTATTTTTATGTCTATGTCTCTCTATCAGATGTCATCTCCAGGGACCAATGTCATCTTTTAACAGATGAACAGTTGCCAGGGGTTAGGGATGGTGGAGGGAGGAGGTGGGTGTAACTAGCCAGGGGTAGCACTGGGAGGTCTTTGTGGTGATGAAATACTGTGTATCTTGATTGTAATGGTGCTTACCAAATCTAAACATATGATATAATGGCTTAGATGCAGTCACTAGGAAAACTGGGTGAAGGAGACATGGGACTACCTGGACTATCTGTAACTCCTTGTGAGTTTGTCATTATTTCAAAATAAAAAGCTATTTTTAAAAAATCCAACTAGAAAAAAAGGGATGCTCTTTGACAATATAATTGTTTGCCGTGGATTCTAAGGACAGGGATCTAATTTGTTAATTATACTTCTTCTGAACCTCCTTCAAGCCTCAATTCGTATACTCCAGTATATGGATGACTTCGATTACACTTATAACTCTTTACTGTATTTGATTTAATGATTTACATGTCTATGTAACTCTGTTAGATGTCAAACCTAGGTCCACACTAACGTCATCTTTGAAACCTGTGTTTTAGCACAGTGCCTAGCACATGTTAGGGGTTAAATAAAGGTTGGTGAATGAGTAAGCTATGTACAAATTAACTATACATTCATTTTAACAAATGAAAGAAGAAATGAGTGATAATTTCAGAAAATAGCAATGGGAGTTTAGTGTCTCTACAGGAAATATTTTGGTGAATGAAAGCATCTAATCTTACAGGAAACATGAAGTCCTCATTATTTCCTAAAGCTGAACAATTACAAGATGGCCAGCAGGGGGAGAACTACCCTTTAGATTAGAGCTGGAATCTAAGGAGTACTATCTGTGGCTGCAGGAGTTTCCTACGTTCAATTTTACCCAAGGCTTACATTTATAGAACTAACAGTTTCTAAAGTGACAATTGTTTTTGTTATTTTTACTGCTGTTGTATTTATTATTGCTGTGAAGCATATTCATAAACTTGCAAGTTCCCCATTTATAGTCAGGCCTTACCACACATCCTGTCAACATGTCCTCACCCCAACTTGATTATTTTTTAAATTGTAATAAAACAAACAAAAACAAAAGCAAAAAAACATAAAAAATTTTACCATCTTAACCATTTCTAAGTGCACAGATCAGTAGTGGTAAATATATTCATGCAATAGATCTCCAGAAATTTTTCATCTTAAAAAACACAAACTCTATACCCATTAGACTCCCTATTTTGCCCTTCCCCTAGCCTCTGGTAACCACCATTTTACTTTCTGTTTTTATTAATTTGACTCCTTATAGATACCTCATATTAGTGGAATCATAAAATATTGTCTTTTTGTGTCTGAGTTCTTTCAGTTAGCATAGTGTCCTCAAGGTTCATCCATGTTATAGTATATGACAAAATTTCCTTCCTTTTTAAGGCTGAATAATATTTTATTGTACGTATATGCTATATTTTGTTTATCCATTCATCCATCAATGGACATTTGGATTGTTTTGACCTCTTGGCTCTTGTTACTAATGCTGCAGTGGACGTGGGTGCATATCAACATGTCCTTTTAAATATGAAATCAATACGTACACACAGATGACTGGTGTTTCCATTTTAAGCTCAGCCTTGTCACCTTCAGAGTGCTTCACAAACAATTAGAAATAAATTTTGAAGAACTCCAACATTACATGACACATACACAGGTAGTTCTTTCTTCTGCCTTCAATAGTCTTTTTACCATTTTCTAATCTCTGCCCACTGCCTGGTTTCAAAGCCAATGCTGCATGTTGTTCTTATAGTACCATTGCTTTCAGGTATTAATTATATATTGTTGCATAAAAAACCTCTCAAGACATTGGAGCATCTAAGAAAGATTTAATATTTCTCAAATTCTGTGGCCATACTCAGATAAGTGGTTCTTCTGATGGTCTCAACTGAGGCCACTTACACAGATACAGTCACCTGGCAGCTCTGTTAGGGCTGGAGGGCAGAAAATGGCTTTACCCTCTCATATGAGGTGTTGGTACAGGCTCTGAGCTGAGCCTCTCTCCTTCATCTTTTCTCATCATTCAGTAGTTTCACCTAGGCTTCCTTACATTGTGGTAGGAACATTTACAGAGCTGAAAGCATAAGGTGCAAGGCAACCTCATCAGTCACTTCTGCCACATTCTACCTGGTCAAAGTGAGTCACAAGTTAGCCCACATTTGAGGGATGGTGTAGCAAAGTCACATTGCAAAGGGGCATGCAGGATGGAAAAAGCAAACAATCTACCATAGTGGTGAAATGGGAAACATAATGGGAACTACATTGGGGGGAACAAATAGCAAAACAGGGAAAGAGAAAATAGGGTTGACAGAGATGTAGAATCTCCTGGGTATGAGCTAAATTGAGGAAATGAGCCAAAGTCCAAGAGTATCCAACATAGGAATTGTTTATACTCAGATGAAGTGAACCCTTTATAAGACAATCTCTAAAGAGGGAAATATCC
Organism: Rhinolophus sinicus; assembly: GCF_036562045.2. Taxonomy (NCBI): domain Eukaryota; kingdom Metazoa; phylum Chordata; class Mammalia; order Chiroptera; family Rhinolophidae; genus Rhinolophus; species Rhinolophus sinicus. Next base: position 155,842,050 of record NC_133755.1, on the reverse strand, counting down.
CAAATGTCAAAGAAGGTCTAAGACAAACTTTGTCAATCTTTTCTCCCATCCCTATCTACCCTTGAGTTTCAAAAAAGTACATAGGACACAAAATATTCTTCCTTGACACTGTAGTTTAAAGGAAAAAAAAAAATAATTCTCAGACAATACTAAAAGATGGTCACACCTCATCTCAGAGTAAAATAGAATGTCAACTGAGGAGAAATGCAAGATGGTGGAGTAGATAAACACTAAGCCTGCATCCTTCCATGAATACATTAAAATTATAGCTAAATTATAGAACAATCAACCTGGAGAACCATCTGAAATCTAGCCAAACAGAAGTTCAGTATAACCGAAAATATAAAGACGCCACATTGAAACTGGTAGGACAGGGCAGGATGAAGAATGAGCTCAAAACTTCCTGTGGCAATTGAGAATCAGGAGAGATACCTTGGCTGTGGAAGTTCCCCCAGAAGGAGCGAGGCTCCCCAACCCCCTACACCAGGCTCCCCAGCCCGAAGTACTACTGCCGGGAAGAGAAGCCCCACAACATCTGGCTGTGGAAAACAGTAGGAATTCCAACTGTTCAGGTGGGACAGAAGGCTGCAGGAAACCCAGATGTCCTCTTACATGGCCCGAACACAGACTCACACACTCTCAGGCATTCACCTTTGGCTCCAGCGGAGGGACGGTGACTCAAGTGGCCTTGGAGAACTCTAGGAGTGGGTGAGGGAGGAGGGGGATGGCAGGGGCTTCAGGGGGAGGACTGGAGAACAGTTGGCATTTTCTCAGTGAGGGGTCCTCTTCCTTGCAGCTGGCAGGCAGGTACTATCCTTTCTATGTTGAGCCCGCCCCCATAGGCCAAATCTGAATCTGATTGGCCTGGCAAGCTCCTCTGTTCCGCCTTATTGACTCAGCTGGGATCCCTGCCCCACCTAGCTCACACACAGCTGGAGGCACTTTCTCTACCTGCGAGCAGCCCCTTTCCCATTGCACTCTTTCTAAGAAAACTATCAGAGTCCATGGGCTCCAGACAGGCAACAACTGGCTTCCATGTGCTCTGAAACTTTTTCTGAGTTGCTCCAGGCACAGCACTGGCACCAAACCAGAGTCTACAATAACCTGCTGAGCACAACTCTAGTGACTCCCTGAGACCCTGCCTCACTTAACTTGTGTATGCACAAGGCTTTATCATTGGCTGAATCTTAAGTGAGCCAGCAGGTGGCAGCAGGCCTCTGGGTGTCCTGGCTTTTTGTGGAGTTACCTCAGGCCTAGTACTGGTGGCAAAGTCTTCAGTTCACAGTGTGGCCTTTCCAACTCTTCTCCAGGGTTAGCACAGGCAGCGAACAACTGTGGATTACTTGGCAGCTCCCACTAGGTAGCCCTTGGTCAGTCACCGGCAGTGGCTGACCTGCGTCTGCACCAGAGCCCACCCCAAGAGGCCCCAGAACCATAAGATTGTCAGCTGATTCCTCAACAGAACCTTTGCAGGCCAGAAGGGATTGGCAGGAAATATTCAAAGTGATGAAAAGCAAGGACCTACAACTAAGACTACTCTACCCAGCAAAGCTATCATTTAAAATTGAAGGACAGATAAAGAATTCCCCAGACAAGAAAAAGCTAAAGGAGTTCATCATCACAAAATCAGTATTACAAGGAATGTTAGACGGACTTCTTAAGACAGAAAAAAATATATATGAATAATAAAATGGCAATAGCTACATACCTATCAATAATTACTTTCAAAGCTTGGTTAGCTATATTTATACTTAAACAAAATAGACTTTAAAACAAAGGCTATAACAAGAGACAAGTAATGACCCAGTAATATCACTTCAGGGTATTTATATGAAGAATTCCAAGCTACTTTGAGGGGATGTACACATTTATATATAAACAATATTGCAGCATTGTTTACAATGGCCAAGATGTGGAGGCAGTCTAGGTGTCCATCAATAGAAGAATGGATAAAACGGAGGTAGTATATACGTATTTACAATGGAATATTCCTTGGACCTGGAAGGAAATGGGTCCTTACCATCTGTGGTGGCATGGATGACCTGGAGTGTGTTGTGCTGAGTATGTCAGACAGAAAAAGACAGATGCAGATAAGTGATTTCACTTATATGTGGAAGTTAAGAACAAAATTAACAAACAGAAACAAACTCATAGACACAGAAAACATTTTGATAGTTGCTAGATGGGAGGGGTTTTGGGGTGTGGGTGAAAGAAGGGGAAGGAATTGAGTACAAATTGGTTGTTACAAAGTAGTTATTGGGGTGTAGGTTATAGCATAAGGAATGTAGTCAATACTATTTAATAACTATGTATGGTGTTAGATGTGTACTAGATTTGTTGGGGTGATAGACAGGAGGGGTGGAGGCAGAGTCAAAAAGGTGCAGGGATTAAAAAGTACAAATTGGTCATTACAAAATAGTCATAGGGATGTAAAGTAAAGCATAGGAAATACAGTCAATAATGTGCTAATAATTATATATAGTGCTAGGTGGGTACTAGGCTAGTCAGGGGGATCGCTTCTTAAATTATATAAATGTCTAACCATTATGCTGTACACCTGAAATTAATATAAAATAATATTGAATGTAAAAAAATAATTTTAAATGAGTGATAGATTAAATAATGCTGTTAGAATTGTAATCAGGGAAACTGGACATGGATTCATGGAGCTTCATTATACTCTGATTCTTGTGTATTCTTGAAATTTTTCAGAAAAAGCTTCAAGAAGAATGTCAACCATAAGTAAGATAAAAAGAAATAGCATTAAACTCAGCAAATATATACTACAGGATAAAAGAGGAGGAAGGAATTAAGGAAGGAAGGAAGCAAGCAAAGAAGGAAAGAAGGAAGGAAGGAAAGAAAGAAGGAAGGAAGGGAGGGAGGGAGGGAGACAGGAAAGGATTGGTTAATTCCACTTATTCCACCTAGAAGAAAACGCTAAGTCACATAACCAGTACCTTAGGAGTATGGCGCAGAAGAGGAGTGATATTTAAGAACAGGGGCCTTGGGCTGGGCTTTGAAATAAAGGTGAAACATTGATAAGTAAGGACCAAGGGCCAGGTATCTCATTTGTCCTGCTCTGCAACTTATCCCCAATGCCTAATTCCTTGAGATAGAGAAAACACAGCTTTGAAACCTATTGTCAATATTGATCTAATTGAATCTCATCTAGTTGCAATGTCCTGAAGTGTGCTGTTGAGTTAAACTATGGTTATATTTTATTGGGGTGACAATTGTTAGTAAAGTTACATAGGTTTCAGGTGTACAATTCTGTAATACATCACTATAAATCCCATTGTGTGTTCACCACCCGGAGTCAGTTCTTCCATCACCATATATTTGATCCCTTTACCCTCATGTACCACCCCCTCCCCGCTTACCCTCTGTTAACCACTAAACTATTGTCTGTGTCTATGAGTTTTTGTTTCTCATTTGTCTTGTTCTTTTGTTGTTTTTGGTTTGTATACCACATTATCAGTGAAATCATATGGTTCTCTGCTTTTTCTGTCTGACTTATTTCACTTAGCATTATATTCTCAAGATCCGTCCATGTTGTCACAAATGGCCCTATTTTATCTTTTCTTACCGCCGAATAGTATTCCATTTTGTATATATACCACAACTTCTTTATCCATTCATCTATCGAAGGACATTTTGGTTGTTTCCATGTCTTGGCCACCATAAATAAAGCTGGAATGAACATTGAAGCACATTTGTCTTTATGGATAAATGTTTTCAGATTTTTTTGGTAGATAACCAGGAGAGGGATTGCTGGGTCATACGGTAATGGATCAAAGACTTAAGCAAAAGACCAGAAACAATAAACTGCATTGAAGAAAACATAGGTACTAAACTTATGGACCTTGGGTTCAAAGAGCGTTTTATGAATTTGAGTCCAAAGGCAAGGGAAGGAAAAGCTAAAATAAATGAATGGAACGATGTCAAACTTAAAAGCTTCTGCACAGCAAAAGAAACCATCAACAAAATAAAGAGGCAACCAACTGAATGGGAGAAGATTTTTGCAAACAGTGCCTCCGATAAGGGGCTAATATCCAAAATATACAAGGAACTCATGAAACTCAACAACAAAAAAACAAACAACCCAATTGAAAAATGGGCAGAGGACCTGAAGAGACATTTCTCCAAAGACATACAAATGGCAAATAGACATATGAAAAAATGCTCATCACTAATCATCAGAGAAATGCAAATAAAAACCACAATGAGATACCACCTCACCCCAGTTAGGATGGCTGTCATCAACAAGACAAATAGTAACAAGTGTTGGAGAGGCTGTGGAGAAAAAGGAACCCTCACACACTGTCGGTGGGAGTGCAGACTGGTGTAGCCACTATGGAAGGCAGTGTGGAGGTTCCTCAAAACATTAAACTATGGTGATATTTTAAAAAGAAACAAGTTCACAAATGACCCACACATTTACTACCCTGTTTATTTGGAGCTTAATATAAGTAACTCTTCAAAACAAAGACAGTTAAATTGTGTGAAGGTATAGAACATTTTATGATAGAGAATTCAAAATTGTGTTAACTGAGATTTTTTAAATTGTGAAAATTTGAGCAATGAGATCCATTCACTGGACTGAGAAAATTTTGATCTCATTTATCTAAAATCCTCTCAAGTTTTTATTAACTTACAAATTTTCAGTACCAAGGCCTGTATCATTTCCTTTATATTATGCTCAGCACAACACCATCCAAGTGTAGGCATAAAACGTTTCTGATAGTGAAAAATACCCGGGCATCATGGGGCAGAATTACTAAGAGATGTTATAGAAATCTCATTTCCTGGATATTTATTAAATTGCTTTTTACATCTGTTCTGTGAAAGCTGAAGTCTAGTCTGAGTTCTGAATTTCTGATATATAGTGAAATTGGATATAAATTTCAAATGTGTTAACTTTCATTAAAATCCTCCAAGTGTCCCCTGAATTGAGGATGTTTATGTGCAAGTCTGAAGTTAAATTTAAAACTGTACCTGGTGGGATGAAAGGGGCTTCTTTCATGTTGTCACTTCCTGTTGGCATCCCATAGATATACCACCTATTCCACAGATTCTTTCATTTCTAGTATGCTAACACATATTTTATGCGTCTGTTTCTTGGTATGGATATGATTTCTAGACAACATTTTGATTTTTTTCTCCAGTCACTATTTATATATAATGGACAGGATAAATGCAAAAATGTCGTGTTTAAAAAAAATCTATGGAAGTTACAAGTTGGAGATGTTCCCTCTGGTTTCAGACCATCTAAGTACTGGAAGGATATTTATACATGCCTGTTGTTTGTTTTTACCTGGAAGTATGATGAAATGTAATTAAAATACCAGAAACAAGAATATAGGTCACAGATCAGAAATGGATGTTTACTCAGTTAACCTGAAATGAACTTTGGAGCCTCTCATTCCAACAACACAGCTGTGGTTAATTGTCCAGAATCCTTGCACTCAGTATCAGTCCCTGGAGAAACACCACCACCCATCATGTGCCCCCACCCTCCAAAAACACACACACCACCCAGGAAAGTAACCAAGCTTCTGAATATACAACTTTTATTTGTAAATCCACATTTTAGCTTGGAGACACTTATATTTTGTAGAAGACTTTTCTTTTCCACCTTACAATATTTAGACTGGCCCCAAATCAGGGAGAGTGTCCTTGGACTGTACCCATAATAGAATTTGACTTAATGTTTATGAAAATTCCTGTGATAGGCTTCAACATGAAATATAGTCATCATAGTTAGTTTCAAAGTTCAAATGCCAGTTTCTATTAGCATGTACCTACAGAGCAGGGCAGGACAGTTATTGTTGCTAATGACAGAAAAATATCAAGGGAATTAAGAGCCTCTGCTGCAGGAGTAGGTGGTTCAGCTCTATCCCTGTTACTTACCTCATTTAAGAAATACTGACCAGAGGCATGACAGTAAGAGATAAATAAAGTCGTGCTTAGCATTTGAGAAGCAAAAAATACCCTTTATTGAAGGAGAACGTTTTCATATATGGTCATAGGAATTTGCCATTCAAATTGGGGAAGTGGTGACTAGTCACATGTTTAAACCTGATGAATAGTGAAAGGAAGTATCTCTTTAAAGAACAAAAGAAAGGAATACTGTGTAACACCACCTGGAGGGAAAAAAGCTAAGTAGGAAGAAATATGGATGCCGTTTCCTTTAAAGAGTCAGCATAGAAGTGATAGTCTGACATTTCCTTTAAGAATGGGAGATTACTATAACAAAGCAAGAAAAATGAAATAGTTGAATATTATAAGCTGGTCACAGTGACACTTGTAGAAAATATCAGAAGTAGTAGTAAATGAGAAAATGCCAAAATGTATCCATCTCAGAGAGGCTAGAATACTCTTTCCTCACCTATTTGCCTGAAGAGCTTTCAGTTCATCCTTCAAGTCCCATCTCCAATGTCACTACCTCTGGGAAGCCACTGCTGAAACTGCCAAGCAGCACCCAGTGCATCCTTTGTACTCCCTGGCACCTCACCCACGGCTCCATGGCAACATTTACCATCTTTTAAGGATCATTTACACTTCTGCTGCCTCCTTTCTCTCTTCAGGTCCACAATGATTATAACTTGTGTTTCTTTGTATTCCTAGTGTCTGGCAAAGGGAAGAGGCATCTATCCATTTAATTAAGATTTACTAAGATGTTTTATGTAGAGGCAATCGAGTCTGCATGTGTTTTGAATAATACATAAAAACCAATGAGACACTTCTGCTAAGTGCAGATAAAAAGCTGGGTTATTACGTATAAAACAAACATAGGAAAATTCTGAAAGGTAGCGAAGACACACAGGCTAGGGACCTTGGGACCCAAGGAACAATGTCATGCATTCCCAAGTTTTCTTGGTAGCTCAAATAGCCCAGACTTGGAGCTGAAGAAGTCAGCAACCTGGAAACACCAAGTATAGACAAAAAGAAGCCTCAAGAAAGGCCTCTATCCAAAGGAACAGAAGAGAAACCACCTAGCAAGAAAGAAAGCAATAACTGCTGCACTCCAGCCAAACACTACAGAAAAGACCACGATCCCATCTATATCAGCAGAGACAGAGTATGGAGCCTAGACTTTCACCCTTGCCAGGCTATGAACAGGCGCCCCAAGTGCCCTGCGGGGTGATGCTAGAGAAGGCTGAGTAGAGAACTGGTAATTTCATCTCCACTTGGTGATAATAAAGCTTTCCTTGCCAGCCCTGTCCAGTGTCCGTGGAGACTATGTCAGGGTAGTAACTGGGCGTCCTGCACATCCCAGCCAGGGAGGCATCAATGGAGGCCGCGTGCAGAGCTGAATTCCCACCATGTCCAGTAACAAGGGTCCTCTCTTACCCCAAGTGTCAACGGAGGCTGAATAGGGAACCTGAACTCTAACATACCTGTCAGTAACAAGGCAGAGCCCCCACTTCCCCTGCTAGGGTGATGTTCAGAGAAACTGCTAAAAACAGATGGTTTAACTGTAACGTAATACCTGAAATATCCATGTTTCAATTTAAAACCATTCATCACGCCAAAAATCAGGACAATCTTTTTGAATGAAAAAGACAATAGATGCCAACATAAAGATGACACACACGTCAGGATTATGTGACAAGGATTTTATAGCAGCCATCATAAAAATGCTTCATTGAGCAATTGTGAACATTCTTGAAACAAATGAGAAAACAGAAAGTCTCAGCAGAGATAAAAAAAAGTCTCAGCAAAGAATTAAAAGATATAAAGAAGACCCAAATGGAAATTTTAGAAATAAAAAAATACAATAACTGAAATTAAAAAAAATTCAGTAGATGGGCTCAACAGCAGAATGTATTACACAGAGAAAGAATCAGTGAACTTGAAGATAGAACAATAGAAATTATTCAATTTGAACAACAGAGAAAAAAGAAAAACTTTAAATAAAAAATAATGTACAGAGTTTCAGAGATCTATGGGACTAAAACAGAAAGCAATGAAACTTTCTAAATTATTAAATAATTTTTGGGTGCAAACTGTATTATCTAAAGGCCTTTGTGGCCCAGAGGCAGTTGAAGAATGACTATCATATGAAAGACAAATACAAATATTTGGTGTACTAATAGAATACCTAAATTAGACCCAAGTAGCCTAGAAATGAACGTAGCTTTTGAAGGTTCACAGGTAGGCACAAAAGAATATAGTCTATGCAGTGGAGAAATCAAGTTCATTTATCATGACCACCAAGAAGATATGAAGTGATGGTAACATGTCTTCAAATCTATGGAGCTTCAAAATGAGCAGTCAGGGCAATATAGCTCTCCTGCAAGTGGGGTCATGTTTGTGCACAGAGGAAAACATTCCTACCTTCTCAATGAAAAATGTCACCTTGCATGTACTGGCAAGTTCTCTGAAATTTCACCAAGATAAGACATTTTAATAGTCTAAAAGAACCACTTTTAGAGCTGTTTTCAACCTATGTTAATTACCAGGGAGCAGGATGGGAGTATTTCTGTTTTTCGGTACAAATGTAGGGTAAAATTTTATAACAGGTCGATATACTCAATTCACAGATATTCCCTCAAAGTTTAACTTGTTAGAGTCATTAAATCAGGAGAAGCCATCACAATAAAACACATAACACAGGATTACATATTTTGCTTTTGAGGACCTCAGAAATATTTGTTTCCATTGACTTTTTTTTTTTTTGATTAAAACTAAAATAAATGAAATTCCAAAATCACTTTTAAAAGATTCAAGAATCACTTTAAAAATCTTGTGAGGATACTAACATAACATGGATTATTCCAATCCTATTCATTAGTCTGGTGTTTGTCAGCTCCATAAAAGTTTACTAATGATAATAAGATTCAAATATCTGGTGTCCAGACAATGTTCACAGGCTACTTCTGTCCTTAAGAGAAGTAGAAGAGCAGTTTTAGGTTTGGTCTGTCTTTATTCCCAAATTTGAACAACCCTTACACGTTCAAACTTGTGCGAGACTCAATAGGAACACATTTCTGCTGCTATGCTGAGGCCACCAGTTTCCCTGAGATGGTCGTATCACAGAGGATTCCCAGTTCTAACTCTGGTCGACAGTTTCCAAACAATGCAATACTGTGAATAGAGGACTGTATAAAATAGAAGTTTCTTTCAAAAAGATATATGGTGTGCTTTTGGAATAAAAAAATATCACTCTTCTTGGTTAAAGGTTGGCAACTGTGTTTTTAACTTTAAAATGTCTGAAATTGGCTCTTTTCTTTCTTGATAGAAGCTGAGTCCAGTGATGTGTTCAACATCTGTGATCCGAGCTCTGTGTAACTTCAACAACTCTTCAACCCATGAGGATTCATGCTTCCCATGCTATGAGGGTGAGAAATAAAGAAAAATCGTCACTGGAGGACAGTCAGTTCACTTACCCTCCAAGCTCTCCATCTCCCCTATTTTAATCAGCTATGGCACTTTGGCTCTTAAGTGGCAGATATCATAAAATTTGTTAGGCATAATCCTTGCTCTTGTAACTCACTATCTAATATATATCGTGTATGTTTGCTTAATAAAATGTACCAAATTCGGGGAAAGGAAAGTGTACCTGGAACAGATGCTGATTTATTGCATTCGTGCAGGACACTTCAGTTGTGTAGGGTTAAAAAATGTTGGAAAACAGAAGCAATATGGCATGGTAGAAAGCATATGGGAATTAGCATAAAGAAACTTGGATTCAAATCCTGGTCCTACCAAGTAAACTGAGGCAAGTTATTTCACATCTGAATCCAGATTCCCTTATCTAAACCCTCCTTACAAGGTTTTGTTTTGAGGATCCAATGTAATGATGTGTGCAAATGCACTATACAAACACTAGTTCTTATGAGAATCAGTTATATACATAATTGCAATGAAGAAAGGGTTTGGGGGAAGTGATAAAACAATTTCATTTTTGGTAAGGTAGTGAAGTCTTAGCTGATATAAAATTAGAAAAGAATTAAAGGCATATACTCTGGCACATGGAAGCAGAGGTGGTAGCTGACACAGGTAATAGAGATGGAAATCATATATGCATGTGTTAGTGTAAATTTTTCTGAAAAAAGCTACTGGAGAAGGTTAGATGAAGAAAACACTGACTGGTTGGTGGGCTATGATTATACTTGAAAGATCTCCTTCAATAAAGTTTCTTGTACCTTTGGAAAATTTTTAGTTAAAAATGATAAATACAGACTTCACATAAAAGGGGAATAGACCAATAATTTCCATTTTCCCATTAGCCTCCTAACATCTACTTAATACTACTCAATACTGCTGCCCCACTGTCTCCTTCTCTGCAGCTGTCCTCATCCTCTGTGACAAATATCTGGGTTCTCTGTTATTTGCTGCAGAACACTACGTGATAGTTTTAATGAAAATTTAATCTCTCAAACGAGATAAAGCAACAAAGAAGGAAATGTTTGGTGTGTGTCCAAAGACGCCCCACTACTGACCAGTTAGCAGAGTTAGATGCTCAACAGGCACCTGAATAATTAAAATCTCTTTGTTCTGCACATAATTCTGAAGCATAAGTAAAAAATAGCTTAATGAGAAATATATTCTATGAAGACTGGTCAATTAATTCTGTAAGTTGGTCAGAACAACAATTAAAGAGAGACATATCCTCATTAATTTTAATGAATGATACACAGGAAAACTACTAGATCAGGGATGGCCAATGGGTCACTGTACTGCACTTTTGGAATTATAAATCCAGTTTTGAAACCAGAGTAAATTCACACTTCAAATAAACCTAGAATTTAGTGGCTAAATCATACACGGTCACCAGGTTTTTACATTTTGATCTGATTTTTACTATTTTTAACAGACAAGAGTGGTCTTCTCCAAAGATATGTCATCTTAGAGGATCATCAATTTCAGGCCATCCTATAATTTCAAAGTATATGTATATTCAAGTTATATTTTCTTCCGCAGTAATGTTAGATGTAAGACACAAACACAAATATACTTGTATTTATATTTTCAATGTTTAAGGTAAGTTAACAAAGGCTACTTACCACACAGCTCTCACTGTTATCAGTCCTGTGAGGCAAAATGAAAGCTAAGGTATCTAAGTTTTCACACTGTGAGGAAGTCTGTGATGTGTTTTTACAACTTGTTAGTACAATGAAGAAGTGAGTTGGAATCAGAATTTCTTGATTGCGGATGAGTCTGCTGTTTCTGTAAAATATGGCAATATTCACTTTAAGAAAGAAATAACTATATTCTTTTTAATGAATACTTCAGCAAAGCATGTTTAATACATCTAAAAATAAAATTTAAATGATTAATTGTATTATAAGAAGTTAGTAATCATAATACCTCAACATATTCTGCCAGATTGAGAGAGAATAAGAATTAGAATACAGTGAGATAAACACAACCCAAATAACTTTTATTTTCTATACATATTTAATGAACTTTGAAAGTTTTAAACATTCTACCGTAACACACCGGAATTGAGGAATTGAGGCATTAATGAAAAAAATATCATTTTTGAATACCTATAACCAAGATTCTAAAGCATTATTATTAGTCTTTTAAACTCTATGCAGTTGTGGACAAAAAATGGACAGAGAAAGAACTGGTTTGGGATTTTCTTTTTAGTCCATCCCCTTCAGAGAAGACATGTTGCTGTGTCTTCTTTGCTTTAACTAGATTTTCTTTCCTATCCCAATAACATTATTATTCTTTTAATTGCAGCATATTTTTAAAGATGTCCCAAGTAACACCTCTGCCTCATCTTACTTCTCCTATTTCCTTTGGTCTCAAAGCTAGGTTTTTTGCTTGTTTTTTCAGCATCTTTAAAAATTTAAGGTAGTAGGCTCATTGTTTTCAAATATAAGTTTATGTGGTACCATAGTACAGAAAACAGATTAAAACAGAGAGCTCCAGTTGAAGCTGCAAATGGGAAAGGTATGAAGTTCTTTTCTTTACCTACTCTACTGCTGTGACTTGTGAAGCAGTTATATAGGGCCCTTATGCCTCAAGGAATATAGTAAAAAGAAATTGTGATTTTACAAACTAACTTGGCCACATATATACATGTGTGTAAACCGTAATCCCTAAGTCAGCTTGGGAGAGAAGGTCTCAGAAAGGGACTGAATCTCAGAGTAGGTTTTGGTCCCCTTTTGGTGAAGCCTTAATAGCAAAACTGCTTCAAAAAAATCTTGTAATTATAATTACTATTTTAATAAAGATCAACCAGTTTCTAAAATGTTCTCCTCTCTCCTTTATGAAAACAGCTCCACTGATGGTTTTCTCAAGATCGTCACTCTGTTATTTCCCTCCATCCAGAGTTGGGTAAAAGCTGTGACATTCACCTAAGACTTACACTTGGACACTTCAGCTTTATAACTGTTGATTCCTTGACTTAAGATGCCTCTAGCTACACCATATGGTTCTTTATCTTGTAACTAGCAGTATGTTAATTGAGACAGTATCTTAGCCACACATGGAGATTTTAATCACTGATGTCACCTTCTTACCATATGGCAGAGTTCAGTACTTAATCTGACCTCAAAAATTGCTCATCTGAGATGAGTGGTGGAGAAACACTACTTCTTTCACCTAAAAAGTATTCTAATGAACACTGAGCGAAACATCCATACTAATCAGATATATCAGGGGGCTTCCAGCGTATTCTGAAATGTCACATACATAAACCTGAATACTGTCAGAGAGAAAATGTTCTGATGACTCATCTGAATGGTAATCCCAATTGATAGCTGCTGTTAAGAGTAAATGAAATATGTTCTTACTGCTTCAGAATCTCCGCGGAATCATAATGTCCATCATAATCAGAGTCAAACACAGGACCGCTGACAACATTGACGCCATTTCTTTCTTCAGCGTACTGTGGTAGGAGGGTGCCATGAAAGTAGCGCCATATAACTGAAACAAGAAGGAAGATAGTGTAGTTTCAAAAGAACAAGAAGCCATGCTGTCATGTGAAATAAATCAACAGACGATTCAGAATTAGCATTTGTAATAATCAGAGATAAAGTCAAGTTTGGCTTTGGTCTTAGTGTGAGGCCAAAAATTCACTGTTCAGCTTTGGCCTTTGGAAGGACTAATAGACAAATGTTGAATTCAACTCTATTTCAGCCATTCCTGAACTTGTGCTTCATCATGAACTTTTGGTCACATATTATCATTAAACATTAAAAAAAAAAATCAGAAACAAGGCAGGTTATTCAGATTTATTGTTAATATCTGAATATTCCCTGTGAAATAGTCACAAGTATTCTAGATGTAAATTAGAGTAAAAATCTCCTTGTATGCTCTATATTTAAAAATCCCATGTCACTGGAAGTGTAAATGTATATTTATTCTTGTAAAAGCCAAATGCTTCAATAATTAATAATATAAAAATCTATTCATTTTAAGATCAAAAACAATTATCAGGAACTTCCAAACAGTTAAATAGGGAAATAGACTAAAAGTTAATGTTAGTGGACTGTATTAGCTAGACAAGAACACTACATACTTTCTCTACCAAAAATGTTTATAAACACTTAAATACTAAGCAGAGTAATAGATATGGGAATGTATCATAACTTTAATACATGAAGAATTTTTTTGTATACTGGAATTCTCAAAGTCAAACAAACCTATAAGAATGTATTTGATGTTTTGTCATTTAAGTTAAGAACGTCAGTCTTATACATATAAATTTTACCTATAGTACACAGAAATTCATTAGAATAAAATATAGGGTTGAAATTTTTTACCTTGAAAACTCTGGTACATAGGCACTACATTAGTAGTAAGCAATGCTTCAGAATATATTTCACTCGAACCTTTGTTTAGTTCTACAAAAAAATAAATAAAAAGGACATTCTTCACAAATAACGTCAGAAACTATACTTTCTTATTGGGGGACTTTAAAAAAATGAGCTGAGTAGTATCCTAAACCCATAAAACTTTCCCAGGTACTGATTCAAAGGGAAATACAATGTGTTTGGTCAAGTCCCTCAACAAAATAACATATTTAGATCTTTTGTTCTTCAAAATAAATTTACCAAAGAAACAAAAACCTTAATAAGAAGGACCCACACTAAACATATTCAAACTTTACCTTATTTGCCTTATTTCAACTAAAGTGTATCATGTTGACAATATTCTTTCCTTAAACTCTTTCACAGTGAAAAGAAAAAAGAGAATATCTGGCTTCAGAACAACACCTACAACCCAGAAAAAACATCACAGGATGTCTGCCTGGACATGCTGTACAAGGCTTCTTTGTATGGATTTTCAGCTTGGACCTCATCTATTTTTATAACGCAATAGCCAAGTTCTGACTTTAGACACTTACTCCAGCAACTGGACTGGATATTGAAGGTATTTGAGCACCTGGAGCCTTTTGATTTCTGCCTTATTAGGGTGGCCTCAAAATGTGTTCTCATTAACAAATTTGTCACTTTAAAAAACAGAATATTTAACTTCAAAAAAAAGCCTGTATTGGTGAAAAAACAAGCACACTTAGGTTCTACCTTTACCTAATTCTTTGACAAACTACATTTTTCTTTTTAAACAAAATGGTATCTCCTTCCTAAGAACCCTGATACACCCATCTGATCTCACTGAGTTTTATCAAATCCAGTTTAAAAGAAATGCAGAAAAGTGAAGAATACCCTATGTAATGTCTGCACTAAATCAACTACCCTTCAAACAGAAGTAAAAAGTTTTCTAAAACTCAAGTTTCAGCCCTAGCTTTAAAATTTTCCTCAGTAGTTATATTTCTTATTCACAATTTTCATCAACAAATAAACAAAATGACGTACACTGCCCCATAACAAGAACAGGAAAAGGAAGAGAGAAAGAGGACAGGGAAAAGGAAGGTACAGGAGAAAGAAACTTACGTGGTGGGGATAGGAACCCATAACTCAGTTTAGCGTTATTTTTATAAAAGGAACATTTATGGACAGGACTAAGAGAAATTCGAAGATCCTGGTAAAGGCAGTTGGAAAAGTCTTCTGTAGAGAAACTGTCCTGAAGAACAAAATGAAAGGAACCATTAGGTATCAGGTATATGGAAAAAAAGATTGCTTTGTAAATAGTTAAAGGTGAACTACATCATAAAATTATGGAGCTCTAGCTCCATAATGCTCATGTCTGTCACCCTTTTTCCATTTTTCTATTAGTGTAATTCATCTTTTTTTCTAACTAAAGTGCAAAACTCTTTACAATATGAAGGATATTAATCATCTATCACATGCATGCAAATATTTTCCTACCATGCTGTATTAATTTTATTTATAATTTATTTTTTATTCAATTTCTAACTTTTATATGGGGAATTGTATTTGAGATCTGAGACTATCTTCCATACTCAACTACACAACCAAAAGTTGGGGGGAGGGGTGTAAACATGCCACTGAATAGCAATGTAATATGAAAATCTCAGTAGTGATGACTCTGAAGTTTTGCAGTTTTGATTACATATGAAAACTGAAAATTCAAACCATCAAAACACCATAATTGAAGTACTAAACAACAATGAATAGGATAGGACCCACAAAACATTGTGTAGAATGCTACATATTACAAAGTCAAGAAAAAAAAAAGTTTACTGTGTTTGAATACAGTCTTCAAAACTTTTTTTTTAAATCAAGCTGAAGGTAGAAATTTTATGTAAATATGTGAATGTGTGTGTATAGCGTATCTATTTTTAAACACAGATTTACATTATATATATATATACATATATATATACACACACATATATAGACATATTACTATCTTTTTATTTTGCAATCTCAGCGACATTAACAATAATTTTATTTTTTAAATCCAACTCAACTAAGTGCTCTCAAATCCCCTGTCTATCCCTTAAGGGCATCTTTCAGCTTGCCAGACATTTTCAGTTTCTGGAAATCTGCTCAGTCAGTCTAGTTTAAAACTTCAATTCTTGTATGGAGCCAGGAGGGTTTTAGAGTTATCTGGGGAATCCTTCCATAAGTTACATAAATGTTTAACCACTATGGTGCATTCCTGAAACTCATCTAATATTGAATGTCAGCTGTAATTGAAAAAAGCAAAAAACAAAAAACCTCAATTCCATGTAAGATCTAAATCTCATCTCCTCCCTTCATTCTCACTTTCAAGGCCTTTCTCCTTCATCGTTTCTCTTCCACCACAGCACCCAGGGGGAAGATAGTGAGGAGGAAGGTGGTTTTATTCTGGGATCTTTTCTGTCACTCCTTTCAAGGCCTAACTCCTCTGGTCTGGGGCATGAAGAGCATCCCCAGCTTCTCTGTGGTTTGGTCTGGAGGCCTTTCTGTAGATGGTACATGCACTGAGGTTACTGAGCTTTAATGGGCTTCTCCATCAGTGAGGATCCCGTAAGAGTTGGGCAGGTGAGGGAAATCCTTGTGCTCACATGCTATGTATTTAGAGATGAATAACTGACTGACTGTAAAACTGATTTCATGAAATTACAAATTAGAACCAGAAAATATTTAAACCAAAAAAAATAAAATAAAATAAAGGCAAAGAAAAGCCTTTACTGTACATCCCTCATTTCACAGAAAAAGAAATATGCTGAGTCTCAAAGTCACAAGCTAGTGGCAGAGCCTCATTTTTCTGACTCCCAGGTTCAGTGATCTAATTTGGGAACTGATGTTAAAGCCAAGATTAACAGTGAGAAACAATGGTCTCCTTGTTTTGCTTAATAATTTGAAATCCCCACACCTAGCTAAAGGGGTAACAAATACTTGCATTTCTGTCCACGGTGTAGGATGCCCAAAGGGGCATTTGGATGTCATGGCTGTAACCACTCACAAACTGGTGCTGGTAGAGAAGACAGACGGAGCTATTCTTCTGGAGAAGTCTGGGTCTTCCATAGGGTAGAGCACCACGCTTAATAACCTTTTCTTGGGTTGTAAGGGGAAAATGAGCTTAGCGCATTTTATGATAACATACATGATACACTCATCTAATTCTTTCCTCTACTGAACCCTATTGGAAAATTATTTTAACTGTAAAAAAAATTAATAATTATAATGAACCATAAACAATTAAAGAACAAAAGGGATTCCTCACATTTTTTGGCCCATAAAGATTCTGAAAGAGCAATGTAATTTGAAGGTATCACAAGAGACACACATTTCATGAAATCACTAGGAATTTCAGCAATTAGGATTTCAATTGTATTACTAAAATTCTTTAACATCATTTTAACTGTTTATTCTTCAGGATGTATTCCAAAAAGAAAATTTTCTGGATGATATGTGTAATTCGGAAAGCAAAAGTTCAGAACCGAAATTATGACACTATACTGAATAAAACAATAGTAGTATATACTATTTATTACCCTTTTTCCAAGTGTCGTGTTCTTTGTAGACATCATCTAATTTAATTCTTAAATAGCCCTATGAATTATGGTTCTATGCCCATTTTAAAGAGGAGAAAACAGAAACTTATAGGAAGTAAATACTCTGTCCATGGATATACCATTCCTAAGCTTATATTCAAACTGAGATCTACTCAATTCCAAAAGTGCCATTCTTCACAACACTTTGCCACCTTGGGGTCATCAAACATTTCTCTAATCTGAACATTTACAGAGATTTTATATAGACAAATTCAAGTCAGGAATAGTACAGAATTCGGCTTTTTATTCCAGCAGGAAAAAAACTGTGAGACAAGAAATCTATCAGAGGCTCGATCAATGTGTATCGGGGTCTGTATCAAAGTGATGCTGAATATCCAAGTCACGACTGACAAATTTCATCAAGCGTCTGCATATTTGTAATTCTTTTTTCAAAACTTATGAAGAAATAACTTTAGATACATAAATCAAACTTACACCCTCTTGCAATTAACTGAGAACCCAGTAACACAGACATTTAATGGGTATTTTAAATGAAAACTGGAAGATTTATTACAAACTTATAAAAATCAAAATCTCAAAACAACTGTCTATGTTCATAAAGAGTGATTCAGCTTCCACTAAATATACTATATGCTGTTTCCATTGTAAATATCCCTTCTTTCTTTATGAGTAACTGTCTAGACTGTCAAGCAGCGAAAACTCTGTTTAATCAAGTGGTCCTCCACAACTCCTTTATTTTATTGGTGATTCTCAAAAATACCCTCAAACCAATATTCTGTGGTTCACATTGTTGAGAAAAAGCCTGTTTCCATGTTCCAAGTTCAAGAGTAAACATGCTTTACCTTCTGCCGTGGTCAGATTCAACTGTGTCTGAAAATCCACAACTGGAAAAATCTAAAAAGTTAACAATACTATTTTTAAGGAATGACAGACATGTTTTAATTTTGCAATAAATAACTTCTACGGCTTAATTATTCCATTGTAGAACAAAGATAAAATTTAAAACCATCTGCACAACTCATTTTTTTGATGAAGAGGATAAAAGGATAGGGACACTAGTTGCAAAAACATAAAATTGTTAGCATAAGCACAGCACTATTAATTGAAGAATGTAATGACTACTTTATAATTCTTATCTCTATTCTTAGTCTTTCTACAGCCTAAAACAAAAGAGAACATATACAATCTACTACTACCCAATTTTCTATCTTTATAGACCTTATCAGAAAAGATCTATAACTTTGCTCATAACTTGTCACATATTTTTATCCTTTTACAACAACTATATATTAAGATCGGAGTAGAAGAGGAACAGTGCCGTATTATCCATTTTGTAGTAAAAAATAATATTCTCTCCTAAACTTAAAATAGGTTGAGAAGTATTTTAGAGAAGGAATATTGTGACCGGTTTATAATGGAGATCGCACTGCTCGGATAACAACACAGAGTCTATGATTCAGAATGCTCCAACACACAGCTAGACTTCTCCCAACCTGAAAGTCAAGTCACAGCAGCCAGAGATAAAAATAGAGGCAAAAATGCAATAACAAGGTAAAGGAAAAAATGAAAGGTCTGCATGTGTTACTAAAATTAAAAATAAATACTATGTTTACTCGCACTCATAAATTTTAATCATATCATTAAATACTTCTACAGAACATGCTATGCAGAAGGTGCTATAAAACACACACCAGGCACAACTTCTCAGCAATACTTACTAAGGGATTGCACGAGCAGCCCATGTTGTCTCTGGGGGTCCTTGTGAAGGGGCACTGTACCAGGGGGCGGACTTCTTTGGGATGCTTTGGGGTGTGAACTGGATTCTTTAGAAGGTGGTTAAGACTTCCATGAGTTCCGTTATTAGGAGCAGGTGTCAAATTCAGCAAATCTGCATCATTCCAAGAATGGTAAAGATTTACTTAAAAGTTTCAAAGTCAAATAAATAGTAGACTTGTACTGTGATTTTTATTTTTTTAAAACGAAATCTATAGAGTTCTTAACCCTTTACTTAAAACTATGAAATTCTCTTGGGTTTTAGAGTATGTATGACTATGCGATTGTTAATGGAAATACTGATATGTATGCTATACTTCTTTATAAAAATGTCTCAATTTTAATGTGTATAACTATAGTTACCATCTGTTGAATGTTTATGATATGGTAATCACTGTGCTAATATATTAATCCTCACTAATCACTGTGCTAATATATTAATCTTTACTTAATCCTCAAAACAATTTAATAAGTTATAGTCAATATTTGGTAGATGAATAATCAGAGTACTTTGTTCAAGGTCTCAAAGCTACTAATTTAATAGACCTAGGATTCAAAACCAGCTTTGTCCAAGTTAAGACTCATGCTCTTAACAGTAATAATAGCAAACACTTATACAGTAAAGCACTTATTATATGCCAGGTACCGATTTAAGTGCAATAGGATCCATACTCATTTATGCATATCAGCTACCAAAAAGAATTATACTTAGGACATATTTAAAGTTTTGCAAATGCCCAGTATCATTATCCGGAAAAGGAAATTATATTTAAGATGTAATACCCCACCCATAAAAGTACTAATTAAGAAGGTACAGAGTAAACCAAAAACATATCTAATGGGTCGGCCTTCATTTTTACAATGTTGACATTGTCATCCATTCAACTATTATTGCTACCAGAGGTTCCACTGCTTTGTGTACCTTTCACAGCCCCCAAACTCTGTTATCTGGCTTCCACCCCTGATATGATTCAGTTGTTATATAATTAAGCCCAGAGCCTAGCAAAGTATTGGGCACTGGGGATTTACATGCCTCCCCACTCTGGCTGTTGTACTTTACCATTGTGCAGCCTACTGGAAGAATCAGATAAGTAATCTGATGGTATGTTTGGCACATTTTTTCAATGATTCTGGGTCAGGAAGAAGAAAGGAGGAAATGTGAGGAGTGTCTGTCTTGCCTCATCATCATCTTCACAAAAGTGCCCACCATGTGACCTATTTTAGATTATCCTATTCTAGCTCTATTTTCAAAAGGGGTGAGAGCTGCCTGTTCACACTTACCACAAATTAAGTTATAGACTTCAATATTTTCAAAGGACTCAACTTCAATGCCATGCTTGAATCCAGGTCCATAGCCAACAAAGAGGGCCTAGATTGGCCAGAAAAGTAACAATTTATTAGTTCATTTCAGTTATATATATAGATGGTCATAAGACTTTGGGTAGTGAACACACAATGCAATATATAGATGATGTATTATAGTACTGTACACTTGAAACCTATATAATTTTATTAACCAATGTCACCCCAATATATTTAATAAAAGGAAAAAATTATTTTATATTATTTACATTGCACAAATATAAACTGGTTATGGTAAGAGGAAAAATACTATGCCCGATGGCATAGTGATTTTTTTTAAACCTGTTGCACATATAATGTAAGGACATCTATGTAGGATCTTTCTCTTAGCTCTACTATAATTCCTGACTTGACATTCATAACAGAATGACAATAAAATCTATTTTCATCTATGACATGGGATACAAACCTCACCCTGCCCACCTCACACAGTGCTACAAGAATCAAATTACATAATTATTGTGAGCATATAAAAAATTTTAAAGTGCTAGGTAAATTTAAGGTATTATCTTCATTTAGAACATAACTATGGTATCTTTTCAAATATGAACAAACATTTCTTGTCTTTCATAATATTCTTAATGAAGCACAATATATTCAAAATAATTATTAGAAATTTAATAGGAGGTATATGTCACATGTTCATGAAATATGAATATTTCAACAAAATTCTATTAATTTAATGTCCAAAGGAAAACAACCATATGAAAGTATATTCTTCATCACTTCTCATTCAAGACATATAATCAGTCTGTGTTTTCAAGTCTAAGACTTTTTATATCAGTTTTTCTTCGGATACAACTATCATTTTTAAAAGTATATATATAATAGGTTTACTCACTTGCATATTTGAAAATATGTTGTCAGAGCCATGAAATCCACCTCCACAATATTTCCTTTCTGAAGGATTCCTAATTTTTACATAATATGAATTAATAATGTACAGTCCATTCATAAAGCAAAATTGATAACCATGGCATTATTTCCACTCATAAAGAATAAATAACTATTTTGTTAAACAAACCAAGAATAGACCAATAAAACTGCTTGGCTTTGAAAAGCATTAAGGGGCCACCTTTATCTTTTATTTGGTAGACAAATCAACTATAAGTAAGATGGTATAAATGAAAAAAACAAAACAAAACAAAAAAAAAACACTAGCATTGAGATAGAACTGGTTTTCAAGCCTGACTACTATTAACTAGCTGTGACTTTGGCAATTTATTTTCTCTTGGTTTCAATTTTGTCATATTGAGTTGTTGGTAAAAATTAAATGGTATAACCTAGAGAAATGCTTGGAATATTATAGATGTTTCTCTCATGAGGGTGAGACCCATCCCTTCTTTCAGTCTTTTTCCAAACACGAAAAGCATAGCTCTTTAATACAACAGAAACAATACAATTCCACTGATTGAATTCTGGTTCACTCCTTTGGTTTTGTTTGACCCGGGCTTCCTCTCAACCATCAAAGACTTAATGACCGAGTTTTGAGATTTAACATTAACTATCCAAATAATTTGCTGAACACACCAATAAACTGAGGTCTACTGATGGACTAGTATAACAAGAATAAGAAAAACAACTCTGCATAATGACGAAGGTAATTGGTCATTATTCTAAGGTAAAGAGCTCTTGCCAATTATCACTGGACTTTAAAGACATTATTAGGCATGACTGTAATGTGCAGAAAAGATACAATGGCAAGTGGTAACACAAGTATGGATCATAAGGCATAATCAGTATGGATGGAAGCAGACAGAGTAGCGGTTCCTAGCTGGGGGTAATACCCTGTCCCTGGGGACTTCTGGCAATGTCTGGTGACATTTTTGGTTGTCACAACTATAGAAAGAGTACTTTTTCATTTAGAAGCCAGGAATGCTTTCAAACAGCCCACAATACATGTGACAGCTCCCCACAACAAAGAATTATCTGATCCAAAATATCAACAGGCCAAGGCTGAGAAACCCGGGAACAGAATATAGAAAATCACACTTGTGCAGTTTTCATATAACAACATTTTTGGAAAGGGCTCAATGGTTACCTTGAATTACTAACAGATCAGGCTAAGTTTACCTGGGAGACTATCAGAACTTACAATGCAAGTTGCCACTGAGGGTCCAAATAGAACGTTAATGGCTCAATCCTGTCACTTTTGGCAAAGTGCAAACGCTTGGGTAAGAACTGTTTCAGGTAAGGTTTGAAGTGCTGGTTTGGCTCCCGGCACTGAAATTGCAGAAGGCAAAGAAAAAATATTTCCATATTTTCTTAAGTGTAAACTTCTCTTGAAATTGCTTTCTAACTCTGTATAAATTTTTTCTCACAAACATTTCACCAGCAAGCCCCAAAAGTGACATGTGGGAAAATAACTGAGTTCTTATTATTTGTGTAAAATGTACAGGTTGTGTATTCTCAGCTTTTAAATATTCTCATTTTTATAGAAAATCATAACCATTGCATAGAAGTCCCAGGGTGCTTAGGCTGTGTCACTAGATTATATCTGAGTTACTACTAATGATGCTATTTTCAAACACTCTTGTAACTATAATTGTAAGAATTTTCTCCAAAATTGAAAGAATTTTCTATCAAGTAAAACAAAACAAAAATGTAGTATAGATAACTCAGCACTAGGACAAAATTTTATTTTTAAAAAATAGCATAAAAAGGACTGGTAGAAAATATCTCATAATGACAACAGCATTTATGGTGGTAAAGTATAGGTGTCTTCCTTCTATTGTTTTCAATTACATATGTTTTGTACAGTCATATAAATTTAACAATGTCAATAGATAAATTCTTAAAAACATTCAAACCTACATTATTGTGACTTATCTTTAAAGATCTTAAAAAACTTGAGACTTTAAATGTTGGTCCAGATACTCAAAAATTCTAATCCTACCATCCCAAGAACAAATATGTAAACTTCTTTTCTAAGTACATATTATACCAAACTAACAATAATTTGACAATAGAAAAATAAAGATACTCACAGAAAGATTCCTGGCAATGCCTTCATAATTAACTGAAGGGGGACAAAGATAAGAATTAATTGTTGATGGTATGTTACAATTAGAAATTAAAAATAATACATCCAGCCCCATAAAATCCCTTTGGATGCGCAGAAGATCTGCATTGAAGATATTTAATCATGAAAGGGAAGTTAACTGTAATTGATTCCCTGTAGTTTGGAGATATAATGATTTAGAGGAATGTATTCAAAACATAATCATATTCAGAGTTAGCAGAGCCATACTTACATGAATAGTATTTATCTGGGACATCAGTTGGCCTCAATCGAGCTGCAGGTCCATATACAACTTTAATACTTTTAACATCACCCAGATATTTATTCAGATACACGTATTTCTTACAACTGCCTTGTTCCATGCCTAGGTGAAAAAAAATCCCCAAATATGTTGCAACTTTAATAAAAAATGTAATATGTAGAAAAAAATTTCTTTCATTTCCACCATTTAATTAAATTCTATAAACATGCTCAGTGCTCATGTTAATTAAATATCTAATAGGTGAGACACAGACTTTTAGCTATATCTACCATTTCACTTTTAAAAAAATATTTTCCCTTTTCCTTTATCCAAAATTAGTTTAATGTTTCTTCTTATTTATGTATTATACTATGCAAGTGAGGAGGAATATCACAGTTTTAGACAGAATATGAAAGCCCAGTATGCCCCCAAATCACCTAGGATATTAACTGGGGGTATAAAACTGTCAGTTTCATTTCAGGACTGGAGCTTGTTTAGGATATAACTTTTTAGGACTATTTCTAGAAATAGTTTTCAGTATTTATTTGTGAGGAAAACAACAACAAGAAAAAACAAACAGTAAAAGAACTGTTTCCTATTTTCTTGTATACACAACACTTCTATAGTCCCAAGGCTATAGTAAGTAAAAGTGAAAATATTGCCAAAATTAACATATACTGCCTCCAAAGTCAGATTTATCATGCTAAAGAAAGTAGAAACGGTTAATAATAATCTGTTCAAATTAAATCTAAAATTGTCAGAGTAGATTTACCAAAATTTAGTATTGAAAAAACATTTTTTTTTTAAGTATCCAAATTCCTGGTGTAAGTCTTCCCAAATCAGGAGATGGATGCATTTTGATTAATAGGCTCTTAGATTTCTGTGAATTCTGTGTTCCTTTTGTACTTTATATTTAATATAGTATTTCCGTAAAGACTTTCCACAAGAAAGTATGTTTTGAAAAAAGAATGAACTATATAACAATCAGAGGAAACAATGAAACAATAATCCATCAAGTAAATGGGGGCGGGGGCACCATTCTACTTGAAGGGTAAATGATGCAAATTCAGACTACCATGATCTGAAATGAGGATGAGGTTCAGGCATCGATGCAAGTTCAGCTCTTTTAGACCATCCATCAGCATGCCAACCATGTTGTCAACTCTCTGCAATGCTCTGATGACCTGAGAAAGAGAAGCAACCTTACACGATGCATTCCACTTTAAGGGCTATTTCTATGTAAAGCTATCTCTGTTAAAAAAGAAAAAGTTCAGTGGATGCAAATACTATGGTGAACTGATTCACATGAGCCTAAGACAAATTAGGTAACACACGAAGGACACAGTGTAACTTCTGACTATTAACAGTAGAAGGGCCCAAATTCCACACACACTTAATCGTAAGTCTTAGAGATGGTGAAATGGTGAAATGGGGTTGGCTGATCTGATTAGCTCTCCCTCCCTGAGTTGAGATGCTATGCCTTAGACCAGACCCAACTTAAGTCAAAGTACTACCAGCCCAAATTCATACTTTTTGGCCAGAAACAAATGTAGTCTCAATTATCACTTCATTTTTCTATAACCCATTTCTCCTTGTACTTTCTGATCATTTCAATGTTTACTGTGGAAATGCTATGTTTCCTAATTTTCAAAAACGTTAGAATTATTCATGAAATGCTTCTTATAGTTCTAGGTACTTAACTTTTAAAATTAGAACCCCTAGGAATACAATGCATTATTTTCTTATAAACTGCATGTATTTTGCATATGACTACAAGGACACCAAATGGCAAATAATTTTGGCAAATTGCTGTTAGCATTTCTTTTCCTCTTTCCTTACAAAACTACCTGAGGAAAACTCTTGTGCAGTTTTGCATGTGCTTTCTGTAATGTATCAAATCAGTCTAGTTTTTGATAAATAATTGTCCGTGTATTTTACAGTAATATGAAACATGCTCTTTCAGTATGGCCTTTCATTCACTCGAAGATCCCTAAGCAACGTGAATTGGAATTTTCAAGTATTATGAGAAAATGTGCTTTGATGTGCCAGGAATATTAGAGTTGAATGGAGTTTACGAGTTGGTGAATAGGATTCAAAAGCAATGGGCTCAGATTTGAATGAAGATGAATCAGAAAAGCAGGTACTTTGCAAACTCTTTAGTGAATTAGAAAAGGCAGCACTGATTTTAAAACTTACATGATCTGATAGTCAAGCAATCACAAAATGATCTTTAGGCTTACTTGTAGCCAAACTGACCTAGAAGTGAGTCTTTGGTGTCAGTGATTTTAGTGAAAGAATGAAAATTATACTAGCATCTGACCAATTGTTCAAACCAAGGTAACAGCTACAAGAAACATTTCCCTTTGAGCAATTATGACCTGCCACACTGTAGTCCACACATCTTCCTTATCCCAGCTCAAAGAAGGAGCATTTTTGCTTAGTTGAAGGATAGAATCAAAACAAGGGCACATGGGGTTACCAACCATATTGGAGCTGCTAGAAATGCATTTTGCTGGAAGGAATACAAAGGGTAAAGACAGATCTAGATGACGGTCAACTTTCCTCTCTCTTTGTTCTCTTTTATCTGATGAGATGGCACCCAAGAGGAACCTACTTTTTAAGAGGGGCAAATCTAGGGTAAACCCAAGGGAAGGGAAGCTAGGGGAAGATGGTTTAAGCAGCTGTTTTACATTCAAGTGAGAAAAATGAGCATGCTTTTTCTCCCTTTCTTCTGCTGTTGCTGAAGTAAGCATCTAGAACAAGTAGTACCCTCAAACAAAGGGCTCACAACACACATGTTCGGCCAGGCTTTAGTGTGAACCCTGTGGTAAGTCCTTGAGGTACACAAACTCTCAAGCCTGGCTTACCTGGGCAGGAGAACTGATGGGAATCTGGGAGTGAAACTCTAGCTATTAAGAAAGAGTGTGTTTTCCTAGTCTTTTATATCTAGAATCACATGGGGAAAAAGATAATTAGAGAAGAATTCTGAGATTAGAGACATTGGCAATACCTCTTCTCCCTTTCAGCAAGACCAACAATATTCACAGTTCCTTACTTACTGTTCCTTTTTATATTGTAAAATAGAAATTTAAAATTTTATATGACATATAAATCATAAGGAAAGTCAGCTTAGAGGCACAAGGAAAGAAGATCAAATTGTTTTCTGTTTTAATGCTTCTTATCCTCCACGATACAAAATGATAGGGACACACAGAAACTGAAAACACTGTTTGAGGTTTTAAAGCACTTGTACCAGTTATAAACATATCCAGGAGTGGGCTAAGTTCCTGAAAGGGTGTCAGGTCAAATAAGATGCTACATTGAAAGTCTTAGTCCATGAGCTGTTTCCCTATTTCTTCTTTCCTAGTAACCACTCAATAAAACGATGATGATTTGAACTTCTCTACACTTTTGATAAAAATCTCCAATCCTTCAATGCCCAAACCGTGTCGTAAGCATGATCTCAAATGGTCAGAGGTATATCTCCTAAGGTGAAGAGTTCATCGGAGGCTTCTTCTGCTATTTGAAATATTATCTTACATTTTCCTGGAAAATTGGAGTCTTACCCATTTACAAAATTTTCAAAGAATACTCAGTTTTTAAGCCAGTGTAGGGGCACACAGAGTGCATGAAGGCTTTGGATTTGAAAATATTGAATTTAATTCATCATCAGGTCAATTTAGCACTGTAAAAATATAAACAAAACAATTCTCCCAACTCTTATTTTGATTAAAGTGCATTCTTTGGTTAAGTAAAATTGTGCTTAATACTCACTCTTTCCAGAAACCATGGAACTTTACAGAATAGTCTAGTAACCTGCTTTAAATCAAGGTTCAGTTAGCTGTTGCCAGGTTTAATGAAGTAATCACTGATAAAATGTACTTACTTCACTGCTGACTGGTCCATATGAATGACCTGAAGAATCTGGTTCTTCTAAATACAGAGTGTAAAAGTGTGGTCTAAATCAAACAGTATCAAAATGTAATATTTTATGAACACATTGTAAAAGAGAATGGAAAGAATAATTCAACAATTGATATGAACAAAAATTATACAACACTGGGGTAACATTTCTAAACTTGCTGAGAATAACTTACAGGTTTCGAATTCTTCAAAATGTGGCTGTAACAGCTCACTAAAGAGTTCACTTGGATATAAAACCTCATGGCCAATACCAAAGTTCTCTTGTAGTCTATTTTAAAATATTATGCGATTTCTATAAAGCAAAGGAGTATTTATAATACATACCTTTCATCTTTAGGAAGCTGTAACCACTTAAGAACAGCTAAAATTCTTTCTTCAAATGGTACCGAACTAAAATTAAGGATAAACAAAATGAAACAAATCTGTGACAACTGTTTAGGTTTAAAATATAAATGTTTTTCTTAATGAAACTGCGTTAAGAAAGACTAAAACAATCTAATCCGTCAATTGTGTTTGTAGCAATGTAAGAGTTTTATTTGAAAACTTAAATTTGTTTTCCCAAAAAAGGAAGCAAAGTTAATAAACATATGAATGTTGTAATTGGGCTTAAGAATTTGCTTCCTATACTCTGCTTGAGGATGTTTTTCCTGTACCTGAGAATATCAGTTGCTACCACACGGAAAACCCATGTGTCAATACATTCGTCAAAGGGTACCTCATGAAGAACTCACTCACTGATGACTCTGTAAAATGGGAGGTAGGCACCTGGTGAGCAGACAGTTCTCCAGGCAACATTTCCTCTGCAGAATTAATAACACCTTCCTCTGGGCACAGCAGTTTGTCTACACAGCTCCATCAGAGAGTGTGCTTGCCCAAACCCAAGTATAGTTAGTTGTGTTCTCTATTAGACCTCAAGAAGCCAGAGAACATATATCGCTAATCTTTAAATCCCCCATGGCTAGTACAGTGTATGGCAATAAAATCTCAATTACCATCTATGGAATGAAAATAATGGCAAATAATAAGGTGTCAAGAGGCACTGCACTGTGCTCAAGTGAACCATAAAGAAGTAATAATGGCATAAGATCACCAACGAAAATCATTATGCATTTCTTGTCTAGAATCTTGATCTTTTCTGTTCATCTCCCAAACACACTGTGGTACTGATTTGGAGAGAGAAATTTCCTAAGCATAAAATAAATAAAATTATTTTGGTAGTCTCACTAAAGTTATTCAAAGAGAGTCTTCCAGAACAAAAGTGTTTTTTTTTTCCTCAATACATCATAGATTTTGAATATTACAGGGAGATTATTCTACTCAGTTTCTCACATCAGACACCATATTTATTGAAGTAATTCAGAAGTACAAATCCAGAGATGCCACTGATATCTTCTTTCAAATAATAACTCCAGACAGCAGAGTCATCTGTATCCTCTCTAATTCATCTCTTTCTCCTAGTTCTTTTCCTTCCTAAAGTTAAAACGTGTAATAACTCTACTCTGAGACCTCTACTTTTACCATGACTTCATTTTTTATTCCTGTCCAAAGATCTAATTGCAAACCCCAATGTGTCATCAAAGCTTTCTCAAAAACCTCTAGAAAAGACTTATCTTGTTTTACTATTTACCAGCCATCTAAAACTCTTTGAGATAAGAGTCCTTATTCCGATAGTTCTCATTTTTTAGCTAATATATCACTCAAATGCTGGCATCTAGGACGTGATAGAAAGGACAGTCTGTTTTACGTCATAGGTCCTAGAAAAAGTACATCTACACATACCCATTATATATTTTATAGATGTCTGGGAAAATTCCATTAATTTCCACATCTGATCCTGGCCAAAAATATGTGCCAGCCTTCAGGCCTTGATATTTAGCTGTGAGCCAGATCTGGGGAAGAAAATGAAGGAAAGTTAGAAATTATGCAAATATTCATCTCTTAGGAGTATGTGTTCATGCAACAACAATGAATTCCTCTGAAGTGCTAGAATGTTTTTGAGGTTAACAAGCTACAGCAGTTAGACTACAAAATAATCATATATTTCTGAACAGGAGCAAGAAGAATTTAAATAATTAGAAATTAAATTAACCTCAAAAATATGGACATAAGTCAGTTGGTAACTCCTACAACTTTTAAACCATTCCTGTACTTAATAGGTTCTCTTTAAAAGAAGAAAAATGCACACATATATATGTATAATTTCTTGGAATTTTTACTTACTGAACTACCATTTATTATTGCCAATTACAGTTGTAAATAGTATTCCTATAAACATCTCAGATTATTAAATAATCTTCACAATAACCCTATGAGGATAGTAACAGTATTATCCATAGTACAGACACGAGAAAACTAAGGTATGGAAAGAATAATTTGCCCGAAGTCACAAAACTTTAAATTTTTAAAATTTGAATTTATAACCTGCAAATTACACATCATGCTCTTTTTCCTTCCAAGAGGATTATAGACCCAAATAGAACTTAGAGAATTATTGTAACAATTTAAAAAAAAAAAGGAAACATCTAAATCACAGAGAGAATCTTCTAAGTTAGCCTCGGTAAATAAAATCAAAGTTTACCTCCTTCAGAAACAGCTAGCTTTGTGTAGATCAAAACATTACCCCTACTCATCTACTGCTATATGCTACTTTTACAAGAAGGTAGAATCAAGCAGAAAAGAAAAATGGTTCAGAATAAGGCGAACCAATTCTGAAATAAACCACCACTCTCATACAATGACACAAACTGCATTTAAGATTATCAGCATTCATCTCCATTCACAAAAGGATGGCCACAGACACAGTAAATGAATTAGGTTATTAAGAGTTCCAGGGAATCTGGTATTTTACTCTGACTGAAACAGATGAGAATAATTAAAGAAAATGTCTTTCAGTAGCGAGACAAACAAACAACTTACTGGTTCTCCTTTGTACCACTCAGGATTAAATTTCTCTTTACTCTTAAGTGCAAACGAAACATTCATTTTGGGATCATACATTTTATTGTCAATTATGCCATGGGATTCTGGATAAAGACCCTAAAAATATAAAATACAGGTTTTATGCAAGTTATGAGTGACTTAATACTAAAGTTACAGAACAATTTCATCAAAGAAAAACAGGTAACTGAAGCTGCAAGGAACTTAACAGTTTAAGGAGGTGAAAAACAAAACAATGCATATTGTCAAAACACAACCAACCACTCAGTATTTTATGTACTATTTGTGTTTTATACTAGGAGATAATAAGTTAGGAATGCTATAGATGAGAATCTATGTAAATAGGCAGTCTCCTAAATTTTGAAAAAAGTACTCTGTTGTCCTTTTGCATTACTGAGTAAAATATTTCTTCAGAACAAATTTTTTTTTGGTTTGGTCGAAGAAGAGCATGTGTCAATACAAGCTAATGTATTAATTTTGCCGCTTCAACCTTAAGGCCTAATGAATTCTACATTTATTTTTTTTTCTGGATTCAAATTAAATCTGGAAACTTTGACACAAAAACAGGGCTGTAATCCTATTCAGAGTCAAGCAGAGTGACTTGCTCAAACTCATACATCAAGATGCCTGGAAAGACAAGTTGAGAACACAAGAGCGTGGGATAGCTGTGGGGCTCAAATAAAGTAAGCTACAAAACTGTAAGAAAAAAAACAGGATACAAAAATGACAGATCTTAAAACTAAAAGGAAACCAATAAATCATTTCTTGGGGTCTTTAGTCACCTCTTTTCACAGATGAGAAAATTGAGACTCGAAGATAAAGTGGACTTCCAGCCACAGCTAGTTAGTAGCAGAGCAAAGACCAGAACCTATGTTTCGTTATTTAATGATACATTGGAAAAGAACTTATTTTTTTCTGAGCTGATATCTAATTAATTCATCAAAAAATGCATTTACATCTCACTTCTCTGAACATATAAAAGTTGAAATGCGGCACTTACTGTGACAATACTGTAGTGATTGGGGAAAGTTTTTGTTGGATATACTGGTCTCATGTTTTTAGTATACGTTCCACAGTTTTCTACAAAGAAAAAAAAAATAAAGGTTGTTATTAAATACCACTGACAATCTGTTTACGTCATTTAGCTTTGGTACCACAGCAGTCTAAACCGTATAAAAAAAAATTAACCCAGGAGGAGTTTATAACCATCTACAAATTCAGGGTGAATTATAAAGCAATTTTGTGAACTCAAAATCAAGGTTAAGATTAGAGTTATTTTTCTCTTAGTGAAAAAAAAAGGAAAGAAAACATTAAAAAAATAATTAAGCCAATGGAATAATTATCCCATACTTATCAGTAACATTACATTCCAGATGGAATATTTGCAATAATGATGTTTGCTAGACCTTCGTTACTATTTAGTGGGCACATACCTAAATTACAACAGGTAGTATTAAACAAAACAACAACAACAAAAAATTGCACTAGTACGGTAGCTAAATCTGCAAAACTGAAACAAGGGTAAAATAGTGGCTGGGGTCCCAACTCATAGATCCAGAACTAGCTAACTTTGGAGAAAACTACTGAAAGACAAAAAGGCATGCTCTGGCTTCAAGTTTGAGAAAGCACAGAAGTCAGACTGTTTTTGGTTTAGCCCTGGTGTCACACTCCTCTTCTCTTGTGTCTGCTATTGAGGAAGGAAGATATAACTAATGATTCTACCATTTCAATGCTTCATTGACTGAAAATGTTCCCTGGATTAGCATGAGTCTATCTATCTCAGTACCTCCCGAATTGTTCAGAATACCACACTAAGTCCTCCACTTATCCAAAGCTAAGGATTAGGCTAATTGTGTATTAATTTCTTTTAAATGTCACATTCAGGTACATATGGCTCCTTAATTCTCAACTCAGGATGCCATGTGTAGTGCCATTGAGACAAACTTTCCTCCTAATGGTAACAAAGGGCCAAATTCAAGTTTCAAAGTCCATGGGCCTGGCTGATAGGAACAGAGCGTTCCTTGCCTGTGCAAGCTCTTTGTTAAAGGCTGTTTATGACAAATGATTATTTATAAAACCTACTTTCTTCCAGATAGAAATTAAAAACTGAAATTTTAAGAAGTCTTCCAAAATTACTTTTGCTTGTAACAAAAGAAGTACAATTAATGTGCACATGTGTTTACCGAGAACGATTTTAATGTTTAAACCAATCTCATATACTCAAGTCTGGTAAATAACATTTTAGAATTCCCGAAGAACACTAAAATAGTTGTATTTAAATACTTCTATCTCAGTCCAATATTACACTGTAACTACCTAAATTTGATCACTGGTAATGAGTAAAATTCTACCCTTTTA
Organism: Rhinolophus sinicus; assembly: GCF_036562045.2. NCBI lineage: Eukaryota > Metazoa > Chordata > Mammalia > Chiroptera > Rhinolophidae > Rhinolophus > Rhinolophus sinicus. The sequence goes on along the minus strand of NC_133755.1, from coordinate 155,809,101 downwards.
CACCCACATACAATTTTCCTTTTTCGATAACAATAGTGACACAAGTTATACCCATATTACTGGTGGTTAATGTGATTTAAAACTTGGGCATTAATACTAAGAAAAGACCATTCTACTAGTGTATCAATAGAATCAACTTATAGAATAATCATTCAATTAAGGCCTTAGTTAACACAAAGAAACTGGAAGGATGTTACATGATACTATAGGATAATTAGCAGGCAATTATTGTGAGTCTATATTACTAATATATATCAGAAATACCTTCAAATTTTTGAAATTCTATTTGAAGATATAGTAGTTAATAAGTAAATGAAATAATAAATAAAATTACCAGGAAATAAATCCAAAATTTTAAGAAAAAATGTTCATGTATTTATATAGTTATTTATATTAAGTTTACACACACACACACACACACACACACACACGTGTACTAATGGATAAAAATCCTAAGATAACTGTATTATCTTCAGAGTAATGATAATATTAAAGACTAGTTCCTTATCATCAGTTTCAACTACTTTGCAATAGAGAAGTTTGGTAAAATAGGTTCAGCCAGTATTTTTCCAAAGAGACTGTCTCCCTAGTCTATCTCACTGAAATCATGACATTCCAAGAGTAAAGTCTGAAGTTACTCACTTAGTCTGCTAATAACAGGAAGAAGTCCACCCCAAGTATGTAAATATTCTGCTCTGAAACCATCCAAGGAAAATAAGAGGGTAGGAGGCATTTCAAACCTGGGTAATAAGAAAAAAAAAAAAGTTTAAATAAGCAGGAAGAAGACACACACCAGTGAAGATTTTCTCCTTCCTTGGTACAGATCCAGTGAAGATTTTCCATGGAGGTCGGTATGTAATCTAAAGTAAACTAAGAAGCTCAGCAAGCGCTGTCATACAGGATATTTTACAAGTATTTGTATTCCTATACATGCTTTTATATTTCATTAGGTATCTATCATCAAAAAGCATTTATTAAGCACTCATACCATTTCAAGGCACCATACAGAGGACATCATTCATGGTTCCTACTCTTCCAAAAGCTAGACCAAGTGCTACTAAAATGCAATGCTACTTTCCCAATTTGCAGGGGAATAAATGTTAACAAACAGCATTTTCTAAATTATATTTGTTTCCATTATTTTTTTTCCTGAACAATCACTTTCCAATAGTCTATATGTGAATCTAACAGACGGCACCTCGTATCATATACATTATACACAATATTTAATTTTTACATTTAATATATTTAAACTATATTAATATTTAATAAATAAGTTTGATTGGTATTCACTAGATTTAAATATATAAACAAAGAAATGATCCAAAGCTAGGAATGAACAGTGTACATACACACACACACACACACACACACACACACACACACACAGAGTTAATGTGTGTGGTGTGGAAATCCAAACAGAGAGGCAAAAAACAGCCCAAAAAACACATACAAAAGAGAATAATGACAGACAGCTATTATATGACTACACCAAAACAAGCATGATTCAGAAATTTGGCAGCTTCTAATGATATCTAGTAGATGGCAGGAGAGTTGTGTATCACTAGATTACCATGAAAAAACTTTCCACTGAGTGAAAATTCACTCAGTTATTTAAAATTTGAGAGCAAATGTTTACCTCACCTTGCCTTTCCCAACTCTACCTCTTCCCCAGCTTACTCTCACATACGAATGCAAATAGAAAAAGGAGAAAATTTATAGTGTTTGTACCATAGCTCTGTTGGACGGCTCTGCAAAAGCAGCTGCTTTTAGCCTCAATGATCCATATCTATATAAAGAAACTTACACCGAATCAACAAAAAACACAAAAAGAGTTTACTGGGCCAGCAAGTAAATATACTGGTATAATAATTTCCAGTATAATAAAGTGTGATCTAAATTATGATCTTCTTGTAAAGACAGGGGGATTTACATTTTTTTTTACTAAAAGAGTAAACATCACAATTGAAAAATAATGATCAATGTTTCAAAGGAAAAGATTCAAAATTCACTAAGTCTGAAATTTCCAGTACGTCTTGGACTTAAAAGACAGCTTAGGGTACATGAGTAGTGCCCTTTGAAAAAAGTCTCTTCTGGAAATTTTTGGTTTAGGTTTAGGTTTTGCTGCTGCTGTTACTATTGCTTTATAAAACAACAACAAAATACTCTCCCATCCAAAAGAAAAAAACAACAACACATCTTATATCGTTAAAAATAAACAAACGCATAAACAAAATAAGCTATACAGCTTTAAAACTTTTAATAGTTTAAAAACTCATCATTTTGAAGAAGTGAAAATATACTTCTGAAGATCAATAATTCAAGTTATGAGGTAGATCCCAAGTGTAGCACAGTTAAATATATCTAACACCTTTTACAAAATTTCCATCCCTTGAATTCCATAAAAACTTTTTTATAGCCTAGTATATAAAACGTACTGTGCAAAATAATTTGACAAAATACAAATATGAACTGTAAAAATTATGTAACATCTTCTCACAGACATGTTGCTTATCCCTAAAATTTATAAATGAAGCTAAATACAAAAATAACAAAAAGCTACAAAGTAATTTGCTACAAGTTCAACTCTCAAAACTCCAAATGAAAGTAAAAGGCCTTCTTTCTTAAGAAGGAAGACACAAATACTTCCATCTAACACTCATGAATACTAAAAAATATTCATGACCTCTTTTTTCCCACTAGCTTCCAGAGTGGGGGTCATACCACTCTACGCCATCTCTATACCACCAGTGCCAAATATGAGTCCTGACTAAAAATCATGTCTAATGAACCAATAAATAATTAGTATTTTCATCTTTTCAATTTGGAAAGAAAAAAGATGGTACTTCTGAAAAAGAAAGAAATTTGTATCTGAGAATATCATCTTACCCTGCTGGACACTGTGGCTCATTAATGCTCTCACACGTTTCTTCTACCCAACTTTTCTCACCTAAAATATTTTTAAGAAATAAAATGAGTAGAACACACTTTAATAGTAACAATTGAGATGTTTGTGAGACACAGTAAGACAGATTCCCAAAACGAAATGTGTGAACAGATACACAGGTAATATGGGGCATGGTTCTAGGGAAATACAATGAAAAGAAAGTAATCTGTTTCTAAATAAAAATCTGTTTCCCAAGAGTTACTAAATATCAGGAAGAAAAAAAATGAATGTATAATCCACAAGACTAAAATACAATACTATATTTGTGATAACTTAAAGGCATATTTTCCATTTTCAAATTGTTAATATTTTCAGCCAAAATTTACAACCCTCCTTCTAACCCACCCTACAAAATCTTCTGGTTTTAACTCCTTGATGTCTTAGTTCCTTTCATATAGAGCCAGATTCTGTCGTCAAGAAATTTCAAAGAACCCTGCAACAACTAGACAAGACTTCATAATAACCTCAGCTTACATAATACCCTGAAATCTTTTGCAGTAATTTCACACCTGCTCTCTCAATGCATGGCAGACTTTATCCTCGTTTTTCACAAGGGTACCTGGGACATAGGAGTCAGCCAGGGCAATCTTTCTACAAATACCACATTAAATGTGTAGCTAATATCAAACTAGCATGAGGGGGTGATGGCAGGAGAATGAGTAGATAAAACAAGATTGGCCATGTGCAGCTAATAATCATTAAGCTGGGTGTGGGCACCAGGTTCATTACACACACTCTCTCTACTCATGTATATGCTTGAAATTTTCTTTTATAAAGTGTTTATGCAAAACCCAGCGAAAACCCAGGAAGATGTCAGGCTGCTGTCGAAGCTGTTGAGGGCGTGCAAACCTGACCTCGACACACAGGGCTGTAGTTGATGCAGCAGTCACCCTTATCTCTACAGTCATCGGAACAGGAGCAGAGGCTTCTGGGCAACCTTTTCTCACCACACCGGAATTTGCTGCAAGTCCATATGTGTTCTGGAAATAAATATCGACAAATTTAATTTGATGGTCCAAATTCAAAACATTCAACGTGAACACAGAATTGTGGTCTTCTGAACCCAAGATCTGTAAAAGACAATGAACTAGCTCATTCTGTAGCTTCATTTTGTCACTCACAAAATCTGCCACTGCAGTGGTCAATCAGAACGAACACAGAGAACATGGAGGCAACAATTATTATTTCACTAAATAATAAATCCCAGAATCTCATCATTTTAAAATGTGGACAAATTATTATACAATTCATATGAAGATCTTGGCTTCTTCCACCAGCCATTTCCAGGGTTCTCAAATTTAACCTAAATCTGGCTCACTCCCATTTAAATATCACTCCATGTCAAATGTAGAGAAGTCTACATCAAACTGAGAAAAGTCTCCATATTCTGATGGTTTCATTTTAAAGTTTAAGTGGACGTCTAAGAACGCTTACTTTAATAAGCCCATAATGAAAATATTCATATATTTCAAGCAGCTTTTTTTAACTTAGTTTAAATGCAAATTAGACTGTCTAGGCTTTCCGCATACATTAAAAACAGGCACAGTTTTGCTATCTAGAAGATGTTTAGTGAGTGGCAGAATAGGTGAAATTTTTTCTTCAAAAAAATATAAAGGCCAAATTTTTAAAAATCTCAAATGAGTTAGGTCACACACCTAAAAGATGCAGAACACTGCTCTGATTTTTTACTACTAATTCTTGTGACTCCATTTTTTTCCCCTGTGCATTTTTACCTGGCTCTATACACGTCTCCTGGTAATCTAGACAGCAGTTTCCAAGGTCAACGCAAGCAACATCACAGCGGCAGTTCCCAAATGTTCTCTCAAAACAGCGACCTTTACAACTTTTAACTGAAAATGTTAAATAATGAGTTAGATGTTTCTAATCATTATATGATTAAAAAGCAAATATCAACTAATATACCTAAGTAGCATACAGATTCAAATACTACTTTAGAAAAGATAGATGGGATAATAAAGTTACCTTGGAAGTTTTTCACAAATACATGTAGAAAGTGAGACAAATACAAGGTTACCTTATATAGATTGTGATTTTATCTCTTGCCATAGAAAAAAAGAGATATTTTTCTCTTATTTATTACAAACCCTACCGGGTTTGATAAAACTTACATACCTATGGGATGGTTAAAAAAAAAAGTCAGAATAAGGGCTTGTGGTGAATATTTTATGCTCTGCAAAGGTTGGCCATGGAGTTCTCCAAAATTTCAAATTGTGAGCAAGTGATTATGAATATTTCAGAAAGAGAATACCTGACTTACCTTGCTCTCAGTTTTGGTATAAAGTAATGTGTTTATGCAGAACACATTCTGCGGGACTGTCCCTTCCACCATCACCTTACTCACCCATGTCACCTTCAGATCCAGTCTGGTTCCCTCTCAGAAGCCTGTCCAAATTCCCCAGTCTAGGTCCATTTTCCTTTCTTTAAGCTTTTATAAAACCTTGTCCTTCTCCTCAGTCACTTAATTCCATTTGTAAGTGATTATTTGGTTAGTATCCTAAACCTCTTAAGAACAAAGACAACACCTGGATTTTGTTCAGCATACTGTCTCCCTGGTACCCAGCAAGATGCATGACATATAGTTGGTCCTAATATGATTTTGTTTAATGGATAAATGGTAGACAGGGAAGGAAAATATTTTTCATTAAAAAAATTATTTTACATTGTAATTCTTTACTAGATATTAGGTTGGTGCAGAAGTAATTGCAGCTTAAAGGGTTAAAAAAATTGCAAAACACCGCAATTATTTTTACACCAATCTAATATTTGGTGCAAAAACCGCAATTACTTTTGCACCAATCTAATATTTGGAATAAGCTGTGTTTTTATTTGATTACTGAAAAATCAGATGATGAAGAAAAAAAATCCATTCGTAAAATAATGGAAGTCCAACTGAGAAAAGGAATAATCTTAGCTCTTGACTTTAATAGCCTCCTGACCCAACAAGATATTGTCACAGAATTTAACTCTCAGGACACAGAAATTCAGCAATTTTAATTTCTAGGATCAGAAGTACTTATTTTGTTGACCTGGGGTGGGGGAAAGCTATTAGCATGATAGTTATTACTTGAAGCTCATTAATATGTACCTAGTCATTTTTAAAAATACTAAGCATACTATGTTGGGTTTAGATTAAAATGGCTATTTGTAACCCTTCAGTATTATTTTTGTCAAACTGAACTCAAAGTAAATTACTTGAGGCCTAACACTAAAGTCTGTAGCTTCTTAATTTTGTTAAACTTCAATACATTTGCCCTGAAGACAAGCATACCTTGTTTTATTGTGCTTTGCTTTATTGTACTTCCCTGATGCTGTGTTTTTCATAAAATGAAGGCAAGACCCTCAACCATAAAAAAGATTATAACTTGCTTATTGCAGTGGTTTGGAAACCAAACTGCAATATCTTCAAGATATGTCTGTAGATTGCTGACTAAACACATAAAATTACTATATTTCACTCATTTCGACAATAAATGATGGCTTAACAATCACTAATTTTTTTTAATGACTAATATTACAATTACAAAACAATTGAGAAGGAAAAGAATTTGTTCAATTTTCACAACTGAATTGCCTAGGAAGACCACCAATGAATGATTTTATACAGGTTAGAAAAAAACTTACTTCAGAGGCAAATAATGACTACTACAATGTACTGTGATTCAGTTTTATTATTTATAGTGATCTTGTCAATGCTGGATAATTTCTACACTCGGTATAATATGCATATATATTATATATATATATAATATATGTAATATATTATATTTATATATATGTGTGTATATATATATATATATATATATATATATATATATATATACATATACATATATCTGTTTAAAAATACCACTATTTTTTTGAAACCACCAATGTCACAATTTTAAAAGCCTTAAGAGCATGTAATGATATGTTTCTGGTTTTGAGGGATGTTAACTGGTCACCTAGTAACATCCAGGACTGCTTCAGCAACTAACTGCTTGGGAAGAAAGGGTGTCCCTAGGAGACTGCCTGGAGGAAATCTGGGTGTGGGCTCCAGGAAAACGGCACCAGAACCTGTTCGCCATGTCAGCTTGTTTGTTTTTGATTTAATTTCTGTTGTTCTGGGATTTTTGTTGTTGTTTTTTGTTTTTTCTGTTTGTTTGGCTGGTGTTTTGGTCATAGCCCCTCTTTGTTGTTTTGGGATGGTTTTACAAGTAAATAAAATATTGTATGGTTACAATAATAAAAGAGCTTCAAGAAGAAGGCTAAAACCAGCATCAAATTTCAATATCTATGGAGTATCCATAGGATTAGGACATAATGCTTATCTCAATCACATTCTAAAGAAGCCTGAATACACACACACACACACACACACACACACACACACACACTACTATTTATTTACCTTCTTTGGCACAGCTTGGTTTCAACCCAAATATACAACCAAGGATTATTGTTAACACACAGACTGACAATACCTGTGGGGAGAAAAAAGAAAATTATACAGTTTTAAGACATTTCTTCAAATGTTTGGTTTCTTCAAATGTTTCTAAACTTGCTGCTCCATTTTCTGATAAGGGTGCTGGTCACATAAACATGTTTACTCTGTGAAAATCCAAACCGCACACTTATATACTTTTCTGTATATATGTTATACTTCAATAAAAAGTCTACCTAAATGTTAGCAAATGAATCTCTGCCGTCCAAGGTTAAAGTTGTCAGAAATTTCCCAGTTGATGTAAATTAATCTAGTCAAAGAATCTGTAGTAATTAAGAGAGGGAGAGAAGAAAATCCATCTAGAGACTTGATTTCCTATTTGTTAATCTATAAAAGGCAATACTAGAATATTAGATTCCTTTTTAAACAATTTAACTACACAAACCTAAGCAATATCTTCATATGCACTGTGGCAGCTTCTGGGAGCTGAATAGGGTTAGGTGTCTACATCGCGGGTCCAAATGTTACCATGAATTGGTTTTGTGATTCAGGGCAAGTCACTCTTTAATTTATTCATTAAAGAGTTGGACTGCATGGATCTCTAAAAATCATTCCAGTTCTAACATTTTGCTAATTTCTCATTCTCTACTCTTATGGCCTTTGACATTTTAAAATAAGTGGATACAAAATACAACTCCTAAGAACAATGGCAGAACTTTTTGTTTGTGAATTAGAATATAAAGCAGGACAATCCATTAACAACCCTCAATATTTTTAGTGGGATGGAGTTGCCTTGAGAGCTCTCTGGAATGTCACTTTGCAGGACATTTCAACCAAGTATTCCTTTAATACCAACTATATGTAAGGACAGAATAAGAGATACCTCAGGGAGCTCGTATTTGTGTGCAAGGGGATAAAAAACAACAGCACAAGAGACTCGTATTGGCAGGCTCTAGGAAGAAGTTGCAGAGTTCTACAGTTGTTTAAAGAAGGATAAATTTTGGGGTGGTTGGGGAGAAGGAGATCAGAAAGAGCATCATAGAGAAAGGCTTTGGGCTGGCTGGGCTCTGAAAGGGCCAATGATGGCGTGACACTGCAGGCAGAGCTGAGGGAAGGGAACAGAGGACCCATCAGAGCAAACATCTAGGAGCAAGACCAGCATAAGGAAAGGCCCAAAGGAAGAAAGGCATATAGAAGGTGGCTGATGAGTAATGAGCAGCTATTTTGGCTGGAACAAAGAAAATGCAAAGGGGAATGGACATGGACAGAGCGTGGAGGAATGGAAAGGTGGAGTAGTATTGCTCAAAAGCCAAGAAAGGTAATAGAGACAGGAGGAATGGGTGAATGGGGCAGGGTGGATGGGGGGTAGTGGCTTTTATGAACACGTTCCTGCAAATAAAACATTGAGCATTGAGCATATGCCAGTCTCTAGGCTACGTACTGGCTTCTCAGTAATAAAACAGACATGACCTTTGTCCTCCAGGTGCCTACTCTCAAATGACTGCCATAACGAAAGAAGAGGTGAATGCTAAGTAAACTGAAGCAGCAGGTATAACTTATTACAAAAGGAAATGGGGAAAAAAAAAGGAGAGCAAGAATATAGTGGGTCTAAAACTAAACAGGGTCAAGGCCAGACCTTTTTTATTTCTTTTTTAAGGAAACCAAAAACCTAAGTGTATACATCTCCATTAAAATAGGGAACCAACAGAAGAACAGCTTGAACATTTGATGGTGGTGTAAAATGACACAATCACACAGTAGCATACTTTTAAAGTATCAAAAATATTAAAAATTCTTATTGTCAAAAATATATATAGAAAACAAAACATAGTAAAACTAACCTTTATTTAGTATATTGTAATTTAAACCATGGTGAATTAAAGTTTTAATTTTTATTTTTGCCCTTTCTATGCCTTAGTGAATTGCCATATTAATTTCTAAGTTTAGGTAAGTTTCCAATGTTTTAACCTTTGCATTTTCAATATCACGCAATATCTCCAAGAGTTCTTTCAATATGAATTTTGGTGCCAGTGTCACTTCGTTTGACACATCTTCATTCTTTTCATCACAACCATGCTCCTTATTTATGTCAGAAAATTCTCCCTTACTAAGCTCCTCTGGCTGCGTATCTAAAGTCTATTAAACAGCGGCAGTGTTAACATTCCCACAGTTGGTTATTTCTCCCATAATCTCATTTACATTCAGTTTGAATTTCACTTCCAGCATTATCATTTTTCTTTACTGCACTTTCATCTTTATCAACCGATTCCCTCTTTCAATTATCCATTTTTATAAATGTCATGTAGACTTATCACTGGGAGACAAAGAAGCAACACAATTGCCTGCTTTGCTGTCTGGGTTGAACTGATCAAAAGACACATAATGACCGATCCCTGACAGACTTCGAAAGAAGTAACATTGGTCATGGACCACAATATGCATTTTATATACGTAGTGCTTTGTGGACTGAAAAGTTAGCAGCAAAGACTGAACTTTAATGCAACTACAGTTAACAAATCTTGGCAACTGAAATTTGAACCATATTTTTTGGGGAAAGGTGTTATTTAATTAAACCATGGTAACTGAAAGTGTACGTCAGAAAGTCATGCAAAACTAGGACTGCCTGTACGCTTACAAGCAGGTGTCCAGGAACGTTTATTTCAAAATTGGTTGAATTCATTAAAAACAACAACAAAACCCAGAAACAATCTAAGCTCATTTTGAGAAACTGGTTTAATAAGTCATGTTTAATCTATAAAATGACACATTCTCATGGGGTTAGCCTCAGAGATAGGTGTGCCAGAGGAGTTTGAGAAAATACAAAAAAAACACACCAATAACTGAGGTGTAGCCGTAAAAAGTGGAAAGCAGCTAAAGACAGACCTCCTCAATCTTCTTGGATAAGTAAGAAGCATCTGCTGGAAGTGAGCAAGTCAAGGTGGGGCTCTGAAGTAATGGAGGGGACTTAAAACATCCCATCTGAAGGATGGCAGCACATCAGTGGGGACAGGGGAGACTTAGTCAACAAGGGAAGAGTGAAAAGACCCTCAAACTCTGGGAGCCAAGCTTAACCTGAGATCATGGATTGTAATGGACCCAAATGCCCTGAACTCTAGGAGTGGCAGTGGGGGAATGGGATAAAGAGATAACATGGCATGGGGAGACAGGGAAGGCAAGGAAAACAGAGCAGAAAAGGGGGACAAGAAAGTCAAGGTGTGGATGCAATGGCTTAACAGGGTTAGGACCATATGGACATCGGTATGTGAAAGGAGAACTAGGAAAAGAAAGGGGGTCAGGTGTGTGAGAGAGTGCAAATGAGATGGCAAGCTAGCAAGGAGGAAGAATGAAAGCTATGAGCTCGGAAAGGAATTTCAGAGTCTGAGTTGAGTCCTCAGAGGTGGGACAGTATGGAATAGAGATGAAATCAAAAGCAGAAACCTGAAATTGGCAGAGGGATTTGCTGGAAGTAAGAAGACCCAAAAGTTCTACTACTTTTACCAGTAATCAGAGTTAACCTTTCACCTATAAATGAAAATCACAATAAGAGAATTCTATTTATACCATGAAATTTATTGACTTTAAATACATATTCCCTCACTGCTGTAAGAAGTTCAGTACGAAGATAATTACCAATAACTGTACTGTCCTTACTAAATATAAAACAGAACTTGTGAACAGTTCTGTTACAAAGAAGTCTCATCTTGAGAAAAACTATGGAAAGATTTAGTAGTAAGCAAGCATTGATATCATAACACTGGTTTAAAACTCCCACATTGTATGCAGGCCTTTACTTTCTTGTTTAGCTGAAAAGGCACACTGATTTTTTGAATCACCTCTTCTTTGCTAAAAGAAGCTACTTAGATTTCCCTTTTATAAGATAAGGCACAGCATGTAACTGAAACGAAAGTACAACAGAAGCAATCATTTCTCAACTAGTCTCATCCATCAAAGATGAAATTTAGATTAGCTAGCACTCTGTTACACAACACCCAATCAGAAAAGTTCAGTATGAAATTTCTCATCAACAATTCTGAGAGCAGTGAAATCTAATTCTATTTGAATTTTCTTCTCAAAATAGTTTAACTCAACAACACAATAGCACAATTTCTTTACAGTGAAATTATGACTTCAAAACTTTATCTCCATTTCTAATTTATGACAGCTTTCAAAAATGTATCTTTTAGATCTCTGTCTCTCCAACCGGTGATCATCCTCATCAAATTCAATTTAAGAAATATTACTGCCTGTCTGTAGAGCCAGGAAACATTTAATATGATAACTGTCTTAAGTAGGATGTTCTTTATCCTCGCAATTACATCAGCTTTGGAAATTATGGGAATAGTGATATTGCTTGTTAGCTCATTAACATGTCTCAATTAAGAGTCCAAAAAATTATACCAATATCTATCAACTTACGACTAGCATAGACTGAAGACTATGATGACAGAAGGAAGAAAAGGTGCTAAAATAAAAGTAATGTAAGAGTCGTTTGATAAAGTTTTAAGCAATAACTAGCAATTAATTAAACTATACAAACACTCACACACACACACTGACAATAAAAAAACCCAAATATCTAGGGTCTTGGTGGACAAGGCCATTTATTGCCAAACCAATGCTGGTTTAAGAGTAACTAAAGGATCAATCAGAAGGCTAATGACAGCATAACAGAGGGAAACACTATGGTGGGTTCCTGTGGCCTCTATACAGATCCATACATGTGAGGTAGAACTTGTTGCCACCTGCTCAAACCCAGGTGCTAAAGCACTTCTAGGATATTCTATTACACACAAGCTAAGATCACAAGCCATAGAACTTTCCTTCAGAGAGACTCCTATTTCTGTGGATAAGAAGAAGCTCTGCTCTTTTGGATACCAGTACAGCACTTTCCACAAACATAAAAGGGAAAATGTTGGCTTTAAAATGAGAGATATTAATACCAAAGTCCACAAAAACAAAGACTTTTCACAGAAATTTTGATTGACTTTCCAAGAATCCACCATCAACATATTTTTTTTATAATAATGGTTAATAGAATTGCTGGATGTCTGCCATCATTTCAAACACTACTTGCTTCTAATTTATGTCAGAAATAGTGTCATAATCTGGTGCATTTTTTTAAATGGCAAATATTTCTCATATGTTTAAGTGGGAAAATCAGCAGCAGTTTGAGTTTAAAAGACTTTACCAAAATGGATTCTAGTTGTGAATAAAGAGACGTACATTCACGTTTTTAAAAGAGCACATGCTCTTCTTTGGGATCTTTATGTTTTTCTTTATCTCATATCTTAAAAAAACAACAACAAAAAACAGAAGAAAAAGTCAGAAGGAAGTAGAGAAGTTCTGTAAGGCACAAAATAGAAATCCTTAAATTATTATGTTAAATACTGGCTCTTTTAAATGCTCCCATGTGTCACTCAGGGGCTCTTTTTAACCCTTTCCTAAGTAAGAAAGATAATAGCTGATATATATATTTTTTTAATTCAGGTATGACACTATGTAATGAAAGACAGAGAAGACAATGCCCCCGATTTAATATAAACCTGTTAGCAGTTGCTGATAATAGAAAGCGCAGTTCAAAACAATTATTTTGAATAAGTACATTACACATTTGGTTGAACTAGTCTCTTGGGAAGATAAAATTATGAAATTCTTCTCTAAATTAAAATTAAGAGTCCAGAAAAAATTTTTGGCACCTTTGATATTTAAGGAAATAGTCATTTCATTATTTCCCTAATTTTCAATAATTATCCTGCTAAATATGCATTTGAAGAAAAGTCTCAAAGGAAGCTCCTATCAGTAGCCCATGGGAGCTGGTCACAATCAATGAAAAATATTTTTTTAGGACGGAAAGGTAAAATGAAGTATCAAATTAAAAGGATGGCTTAAGAACACAAATAATGCTAGTACTCTCCCATAAACTATTAAGAACTTACTAAAATTTTAGCCATTTTTTATTAAAAATATAAGTATGGCCAAATTGTGGCCCTAATCACAAAGGAACCAATAACTCTCATGCCTCTATATCCAAATGAAAATGTGTATTACATTTGGAACTTTGTGATACTGAGAAAGCCACAGCATCTGTAGTCCTTTCATTGAACTGGACTGGATATTCTCTATAGTCCCTAATAAACCTAAGATATCTATACATCTATTTCCCCCTGACAATTGAGCCTACCTTTGGATCACTCCTGACCCCATATCCTGAGCAATATCCTTCATATTAGAAGTTTTTCCTAGGACCCTGTAAGGGCTCCAGAGAACTGATTTATCTAGGACAGAACCAATTATCTAAGAACTGATTTATCCTTTCCCATCCTGTTCATTTATTTTTGTTTTAAAAAGCACTAAGCATTTTCAAAGGAAAGAATATCCAGCGCTTACAACTTCTGCCTGAGTGAGCAAATCACTTCTCCCAGATCCCACCAAGTACTCTCACAGACCATTTCTCTTTGAAGTTAAAGGCCAAAGGATAAACCATCCATTGGGTAGTATAAAGTAATAGTTTCAGTAGAGACTAAGCTTGGATGGCAGACTTCATTCCATGGCTTGTATACCCTCACTGAATCTTGACACACAAGTACCTAATCTACAAGGTCAGTAACAGAAAACACCTCAACACAAAGAAGGATCACTCTTAAAAAGACTGTGGGGGGTGGGGGGTTGGGGGGGGTACCTCCTTAAATACAGCCTCCTGCCTCTAGACTTTCTATTTACATCTAAAATTGGGCAATGCTACAAGTGAAAGCAAAACTGGGGTGAAGGAAACTAGGACAAACCATTTCCAACATACGGCAAAAGGTTAACTTCCATGGTAGAGAATGAATGTATAAAATCAAGTAGAAAAAGATAACCCGTAATTTTTTAAATACCCAAAGTAATAAACTAGCTATTTAAACATCTAGCAAAAATATGACATTTACCTTCATTAGAAATGAAAGAATTATAAATCAAAGAGTCCCCTTTTTACCCCCAAAAATTGACAAAGGTTAAAAAGATTGCTAATTCATGTGTTAGCAAGAATGGAAAGTGAAACAGGCATTCTCACACTGTCTTCATGGATGTATAAGTTCCTTTCTAAAAGATGATTTAGATGAATCTATCTAAATTCAAAATGTGCATAACCTCTACTCTGCAATCCCAATTCTATTAATTTATCTGATAGATATTTTCACAGAAGCACATAAGGATATGCAGAAATATTTATTTATTGTAGCATTTTTTGTAATAGTAACAATGTGCAAATAACCTAAATTTCTGTTAATAAACAATTGAGTAAATACAATACACTATGGTAAATCCAAACAATATAAAATACTATCCGATTATTTTTAAATTATGTAGATCCATCATCGAAATATCTGGTCTTAAAGCCTTCAGCCCCCATGTAAGCAGTCTACTCTGAGGCTGTCGTGCTGCAAGCCCACGCATAAAGACGACATGAGGATGTCATGAAAGTGCATGAAGTGGGAGAGAGATACTTTGCCAGCTCCTAGATGCTCCATCCCCTGCTGTTGCAACTCGAGCTACCATCTGACTGCAACTGCAAGACAGACTCTGAACCACACCTGCCCAGCCAAGCCTTTCCACAATTCCTGAACCATCATAAAACTGAAAGGTTTTTGAGTCTACAGAGCTGATGACTGGATGCTGAACAGAGAAGAATTTATCAAATGACTAGTAGTACTAACCAACACAGCTCCTTGACCACGTAAGAAAACACACTTGCTTTTCTCCTTCTCACAGATCGTGTGCCTCAACTGTGCCCAAGGTGAAGTGATCAATGCAAAGAATCTAAGAGTTGACTCTGCTGAAAGTGCACAACTGGCCAGCTTCACTCAGAGGTCACGACCTGGTTCTTCATCACTTCATTGGAGGAAGGGAAATGCTTCTGGGTTGCCACATCATTGCCACATCAACCCCTTTAACTTGCAGCTTTTCTAACAACTTTGTAACGTGTTTCTTATATTAAATCCTCCTGATTAAATTACCAAGTGTGGTCTTTGTTTTTCTGATTGGACCTTGGCCAGCACAGCAAATAATCAGACATCACACACACACACACAGCCCAAGGTATAATCTAAGCTAAATTTAACACAGGCAAAAAACTTTCCATGTTGAGGGTTCACTTGTTTTTAATTCTCAATCTCATAGATGCAAAAAATATTTAAATTCTATCTTGTTACAGATGGATTTCAAGGGGGAAAAAACACAACAAAACAGCATGGTCAAATCATCCTGAAAACAGTTTGTTTCTTTTGAAGCTATAATTAAGAAAGATATGACTCATTAAATAAAAGTAGTATTAAATTATTTTAGAAAAAAAATGTTTTAAATTTAGTTAAGCTCATCAATGGGAAAGGGAAGAAAAGTAATTTATTTATGGTACAAGAGAGTTCTTCCTACCTTCAGGCAGAGTATAAAACAGATAAACTAAAAGGTAAAGCACCCCCGGTTTTACCCAAAAGACATTGTTTTTCTTGCCTAGGCAGGTATCTTGCCTACGCAGAGAGTAGGTCAGAGATGAAACACAAAAGGTGGAAAAAGAATATCGTGCTCAATTGTGTTTCTGTGATTTATTTCTTTTCTTTTCTGAAACAATTTTTGGAACATAATGGCTAGAACACCTTGTACCTCATATTTCTTCTTGAAACATGGGCACAGTGGAAATAGACAACTATCTAGAGGGTTTTTGGTAATTCTTCCTGAGGATAGGAAATGGGATAACAGGGAGATAACAAGCAACCATTTACTTTCTGTAAACACCCAGATTAAGTCTTCGGTAAAGACGCAAATGACAATTACAGTGGCAATTAAAAGACAGAACCTAAAATCTGGTAATGGATACATGGGTTTATAATTCTGGAGGGAACAGAATTTCAGAAATGTGTCACCTTTCAAAGTGTATAGTTAGGCTTACGTCAACTTAATTACAATCATTCATTTGGATAAGAAATCTTAAAATTATATTTGTAAGAACATTCACAACGTAACCCTTTCAAGCAATTTCTTCTGTTCTAATAAAGATTTCTTGAACAAAGAACATTTATTCTATGAACATTTTCATTATTACTTGCTGGAAGAACTATAAATTTAAAAAAAACTTTAGACATCACAACCTGTAAGCACTGGGCAATAGACATTTAAAGGAGGATACAAAGTTCCAGTCTGTGCAGCCCAATATGGTAGTATGTATGGCACATCACTGTTAAGCATTTGAAAAGTGGCTACTGTGAGTAGGAACTGAATTCCTTTTTCATTTCAACTTTAATTAGTGTAAATTTTAATTTAATTAGCAACACGTGGACCTTAAAATCTAGTAGGAAAAAGTAGTTATGAAATGGGCAAGTAAAAAAATGACTGTGATCTTTCTACACCTAATATGCGCCCTTTAATTTGGTCTTGCCACTAGAGCTAACATGACCTTTCTGAAATGTACATCAGATTTTGTAACTAATTACAAAAATTGAAATGAAAACAAACAGAAAAAGACTTCAGTGATTTCCAATTGCCCTTAAAACAAAAACCCAAATCCCTAAATGGTCTGCAAGGTCCTGCCTGGACCTGGCCCCTGATCACCTTTCCAGCTTTGTCTTGGTACACCAGCCACCCAGGCCGTCTGCCTTTCTGGGATGGACCATGCTCCCTGCTATCCAAGGGCCTAGGCACATGCTGCTGCCTCCCGTCAGAATCCTCTTCTGCTCACCTGTCAGTTCCTCAGGGACGCCTTCTCAGACCTCTATGACTAAGCCCTGTGTACAGCTTCTAGGCAGCAAGACTGTCTCACAGCTGTAATGTGAGACAATCTTGTGGGAATCTTGATAAGTTTCTGGTCCTGGGAATATATTCAATAATATCATAATAACTTGGGATGGTGACAGACGGCTACTACACTTATTGTAGCGATCACATCATAAGGTAAATGTTAAACCACTATGCTATACACCTGAAACTAATATTGTACATTAATTCTAAAATAAACAAACAAACAAACAAACAAACAAATTATCTGCTCCAGTGGGGATGGACCACCATAACGGAGTACGCCTTTCCCCTCCCCTTATCACCGTTTAGCCCTCAGCCTCTTGCAAAGGACTGCTCACACAGTAGGAACAATAAATATTTGTTTAATAAGTTACTAACCATAACAATAACAATAAACCCTAAGCTAGCATCCACTACTTCTCAGGCACTTTTATAATTAGTTTGCATATACACAGAGGACACAGAGAAGTTAGTGGCAGAGACAGATTCACATTCCAACACTCTGGCTCCAGAGTCTGACCCTTAACCACTAAACTCTATAGCCTCTCTATGCCTAACTGACAATTGAGTGGTTCAGGGAAAAGGGAGAGCTGGTCGAAGAGCAGCTAAAAAATGTTTCATGTGGGAGGAAAAATTGACATGGATCCCAGAGTGTTGGGTGAGAAAAAGTTTAGTGAAAAGATCACTCCTGGGATAAAGAACAGAAATAATCGACATAAAGTATATTTGAGGAACAATACAAGTCTGAGATGATGGTAATGGAAGGTGTATTTCAGCAAAGCTGGAACATTAGGGAAAAATATGCATCTTGAGCCCCCACTTCTCAAAATCAACTAAGTGCCATAAGAGCAGAAGTTGACCGAAAAATATCTGAGCCCTGTGAACTCCTAATTCCAAGTTATACATATGATACCATGTCCCACATAAGGTAAAAGACACACAGTCCCAACTAAGGTCTGGGTACCATACCGGACTCACTCATCAGCGAACAGGTTTGCTCCCTCCTACCTCACACAATTGTATCAATTAAAAGAAGAGTAAGTGCATAACAAAGGGTCTAGCGAAGAGTAATCCCAATCAAGGCATGTATGAATTCAACAAATACTTACATATCACTTCTGTGTGCAAGGGTCTGCTCCAAGTGCTTGACAAATATTGACTAATAAGTGACTACACATGTATGCATAAACCTTCAGGAGTGCTATGAATGGATGAAACTGTTCACGGTAAGCCCTCGAGTGATAACTCTTACTCAAGTGATGAGAAATAAGGCTAAAAAGAAGAATGAGTTTATGAGTACACATTTCCCCATATATGTAAGTTGTGGTAGTCTCTGGGAAATTCTGAGCAGAATCTTAATGAAGGGAAATTATTATTTTAGGAAAACTAATAAACCATAAAAAAGAGACATGAGCAATGGACACAGAGCTAAGAAATAAATAAAAAAGAAAATATGTACTAGAAAAATAAATTATTGGGGACTGATTACATCTGAGGTACAACTAGAGGTGGTTTCAAGTATCATCTAATGAACTAAGATTAGGAAAATAAAAGTCTCAAACCCTACTCATGAAAGACACACTGAAAAGCTTTCTAGCAGTGGTAAATCTCATAATGAAACATAAATGAAAAAAGGCAATGAAACATATGCAGTTTTGTTAAAAAAAAAAAAAAGTAGTTCATACACATAGAAAAGTCCTGGGAGTGGGAACAAAATAGTGATAGCATATAGTAAGAAAACAGCAATTTTTAATATCTTTATACTTTTTTGTATTTTCTGAGCTTTCTTCAATATGTAGTATTTTTATAAGAGGAAAATATTGTCAGCTCTCTATGTCTAAGATTTTAGACCTAGAAAGAACCCACCTAGTCCAAACCCCTCTTATTATGGTTAAGGAAATAGAAAGTCAGAGAAGCCAAGAGACTGTTCAAAGGTCACATGGCAAATAATTCTTGTGATTCCAAGTTTAGGACTCTTTATACGGTCCCTTTCTCTCAAGACCTTTGTCCGAATCACCCCAGAAAAATCAATGTTCTCTTTTTCTTTGAACGTTCCAAAGAGGTGAGAAATGTAAGACACTTTTATATGTCAACATACTTTATATATACTTCCTTTGAACTGATCAGTAAGATATTTCAATAGTGTACAAATATAGAGTTGTTTTGTATTTATTTCCCTGGTTAATTCAAAAATAGAAAAGACGGACACAGTATTCATAATGCCCCTGAACCACACCCTTCCCACAGGAATATACATTATTCACCTGTTTCCTACTCTCCAGAAGACTCTAATCTAAATGATGCTGGGTGGCACTTAGGAAACCAGTGTGATTGGCGAAGTTTTAAGTGTTATGGAACAAATTCTGCACAGAGGACATTTAACCTGATTCAACACCACTGGAAAAGCCCTAGTATAAGATTCTTTGTTTTGATTTTTGGTCAAGTACATTGTTGATTATGGAGAAAGTACTGTGGTGGAAACTTGGAATTGAAGAGTTCTATTGATGATGAGATGTAAAGTGACATCTACTTGGTATTTTGAAAGATGGATGGTTGAATTGGAAAAAACATCTCAATGTTTTCAGATCACAGCAAAGGCAGAAGACTGGCACAACCAAGAGCAATAACGAGAAATTAAAGGACAAGTCAGGGCAGAGTAAGGAAGAGGCAATTAAAGTATAAGAAAACAAATGAGAGAATAGGTAGGCTCCTGAGAGATGGAAACTGCACACATGAAGGGAGTAAGACATTGTGTATCCAGTGTTCTGTACACGTGACAAGAGCAATGGTGCTAGATTTCCAGTCAAGATGGCAGAGTAGATAAATGCTAGGCTCACCTCCTCTCATGACCACATCAAAATTACAATTAATCTATAGAACACATTGCTGAGAAATCACCTGAAGTCTAACTGAACAGAATTCCTATAACTAAGGACAGACAGAAGCCACATGAGGCTGGTAGGAGGGGCAGAGACCTGAAACACCCTGGCCCCACACCCGCGTATGGTGGTTAAAAATCAGAAAGGATATCTCAGCTGCGGAGCTCCCCGCAAGAGAAGCAAGGCATCCCAGTTCCACAACAGGCTCCCCAGTCCAAGGTTCAAATGCCAGGAAGAGAAATCCCCATAACTCCTGGCTGTGAAAATCAGGAGAAATTTTTGTTGAATGAGCGAGAGGGTGGCTGCAGTCCCAGGCACTCCTCTTAAAGAGCTCACACATAGACTTATCCACTGATTGTCTCACTTGCTCTGAGCTCCAGTGCTGGGGCAGCAGCTTGCAAGGTGCCAGGGACATAAGGGGAGGAATCAAGTAGTCTGGATTCAGGGTAAGGGCTGGAGGGGCAGCTTTCTTCCAGATGGAAGTGCTGACAGAATCTACCATTCCTTTGTTGAGCCCTCTCACCTCCGGCCATGCAGACACAGGTGGCCATCATGTCTGAGTCTCCATCAACCTGGCAAACACCATTCACCCTGCCCTGGTGATTCCCTAAGACCCCACCCCACTGAACTTGCAGGCCCAACCAAGCCACTTCCAACAGCTTTTCCACACAAATGGCCTATCTTGGCTCATGCTGCAGATTTTCCTAAAACCTCTCAAAGGTTCACAAACCCCAAATAAGCAGCATCTGGCCCCAGGGTGCCCTGTACCTCTTGCTGATCAGACCCAAGTTTGGCATTTGTGGCAGCTGGCTTCAATTCATAGCTTGGCCTCTTGAGGTATTTCCAAGCCCAGGGTAGATTGTGGCAATCTGCAGATTGCTTGGTGGCTCATGAAAGGGAGTCCCCAGGCTGGGCACAGGCTGCAGCTGAACTTGGCCTGTGGCAGGTCCCCTCCCAGGAGGCCCTGGGGCTGGCATACCAAGTAGGCTGAGCCAGAGCATCACTGGAGGCCACATCCCAGGACAACATATCCAAAGGGTAGACAGGACAGGCACCAGAGCCCTGCTAAAGTTAATCCTGTTCCATATGGTCAGTTCCTGCACTACAGTTCCTCTACTGTCATCACAGCCAGTCCTCACAACCAATCAGCCTGAGAGCCAATCCCTCCCATTGATGTCCAAACAGCAATCAAGGCTAAACTAAAATAGAAGGGCACACAGAATCCACACAAGGAACACACCTGGAACACCCAGCTCAGGTGACGAGGGAGAATGCCACTGGGGCCCACAGGACATCTACTACATAAAGCCACTCTACTAAGACCAGGAGACATAGCAGCCCTATCTAATACATAGAAACAAACACAAGGGGGCAGACAAAATGGCAAGACAAAGAAACACATCCCAAATGAAAGAACAGAACAAAGCTCCAGAAAAACAACTAAACAAAATGGAGACAAGCAATCTACCAGATGCAGAGTTCAAAACACTGGTTATAAGGATGCTTAATGAACTTAGGGGAAGAGTGGATGGACTCATTGAGAACTTTAACAAAGCAACAGAAAACATAAAAATGAAGATAGAAAACATAATAAAGAACAGTCAGAAATAAAAAATACAATAAGGGAAATGAAGAACACATTACAGAGAATTAACAGTAGATTAGATGAAGCAGAGGATCAAATCAGTGATTTAGAAGATAACATAGCAGAAAACACCCTATCAGAACAGCCACAAGAAAATAAAAAAATGAGGACAGCTTAAAGGGTCTCTGGGACAATATCAAGCGTACCAATATTTGCATCATAGTAGTACTAGTAGGAGAAAAGAGAAAACAAGGAATTGAAAACCTAGTTGAGATGAATGGACAGAGGAGACCCAAGATGGCGGAGTAGATAAATGCTGTGTTTGCCTCATCCCGAGAACACAACAAAATTACAAATAAATTACAGAACAATCAACCTGGAGAACCACCTGAAGTCTAGCTGAACAGAACTTTTATAACTAAGGATATAAAGAAGCCATGTCGAGACTGGTAGGAGGAGTGGAGATGCGAAATTGGCTGGTCCCACACCCATGTGCGGTGGTTGAAAATCGGGACAGATATCTCAGCCACAAAGGTTCCCCTCAGAGAGCAAGGGACCAGATTCCCTAGCCTCGAGTACTGGTGGCAGAAAGAGGAGACACCACAACTTCTGGCTGTGAAAAGCAGTGGGGATTCCAACCATATGGGTGAGACAGAAAGCTGCAGGAAACCCAGACATCCTCTTAAAAAGCCTGCACAAGTACTCACCCTGAGCACTGATGGAGGGATGGTGACTTGTATTAGAGACATATGGGGAGAGATTGAGTGGTGTAATTTTGGAGCAAGGACTGGAGGGACAGTCCCCATTTTCCCTGTATGAGAAATCTTCTTGTGCAGCCAGCAGGCGGGTGCCATCTTTCCTGTTTTTGAGCCCACACTCACGGACCAAATCTGAATCTGATTGGCCTGGTAAGTTCCACTGCTTCACTGAAACTCTGCATCACCCAACTTGCATACCCACAGGAGGCTTTATTGGCAGCTGAACCTTACAGGAGCTAGCAGATGGCAACAGGCCTTGGAATGTTCTGGCTTTTTGTGGAGCTACCCCAGATCCGGTACCAGTAGCAGCTAACCTGGGTTTGCAGCGCGGCCTCTCCCATGTACCTCTAGGTACAGCACAGGCAGTGACCAACTATGGATCACTTTGTAGCTCCTACCAGGTACTTCCCAGCCAGTCACAGGCAGTAGCTGCCTGGGCCTGCACTGGAGCCCCTCCCAAGAGACCCAGAACCAACATTCTTGGAGGTTGGCTTCAGACCACAGCAGAACATTGTCCAATCAGCCCCACAAGTGGCACACAAAGGGTGGTGTCAACAGGAACCAGAGCCCACTGGGGTGAATCTTGCTCCATGTGGTAAGACCCCCACACAGCAGCCATATAAGCTGTGGACGTGGCCAAACCCCACAGCCAGTCAGCCCGAGGGTCAATACCACCACTGACATGCCAACAGCAATCAAGGCTCAACTATAACAGGAGGGCACACACAACCCATACAAGGGACACTCCTGGAACACCTGGCTCAGGAGACCAGGGAGACTGTGCCACTGGGCCCCACAGGACCGCTATTACATTAGGCTACCTGGAAAGACTAGGAGACGTCGCCGCCTTACTTAATATATAGAAACAAACACAGTGAGGCAGCCAAAATGAGGAAACAAACAAACAAACAAAATACATCCCAAATTAAAAATCAAGAGAAAACTCCAGAAAAAGAACTAAACAAAATGGAGGCAAGCAACCTACCAGGTATAGAATTCAAACAATGGTTATGAGGGTGCTCAAGGAAGTTAGTGGGGACTTCAACAAAGAGAAAGCAAGCATAAAAAAGGATATAGAAACCATAAAAAAAATAATAAAAAGTAAAGAATATAGTAACTGAAATGAAGCCCAGTGGGCTCTAGAAGGAATCTCCAATAGATTAGATGAAGTAGAGGATCAAATCAGCAATTTGAAAGACAAGGTAGCAGAAAACACACAATTGGAACAGCAAAAAGAAAAAAAAAAAATCCAAAAAAAATGAGGACAGTTTAAGAGATCCTTGGGATGATATCAAGAGTAACAACACTCGCATCATAGGGGTACCAGAAGGAGAAGGAGAGCAAGGGATTGAGAACCTATTTGAAGAAATAATGACTGAAAAATCTCCTAATCTGGTGAAAGAAATAGACGTACAAGTCCGGGGAGTGCAGAGAGTCCCAAACAAGATGAATCCAAGCAGGCCCTCACCTAGACATATTATAATTAAAATGGCAAAGGTTAAAGACAAAGAGAGAATCCTAAAAGCAGCAAGAGAAAAGCACGTAGTTACCTACAAGGGAGCTCCCATAAGACTGTCAGCTGATTTCTCAACAGAAACTTTGCAGGCCAGAGGTATTGGCACAAAATATTCAATGCGATGAAAAGCAAGGACCTACAACCAAGGGTACTTTATCCAGCAAGACTATCATTTAAAATCAAAGGACAGATAAAGAGTTTCCCAGAAAAGAAAAAGCTAAAGGAGTTCATCACCACCCAACCAGTATTACAAGCAATGTTAGAGGGACTGCCTTAAGACAAAAAAAAAAGAGAAAGAAAATAAAAAATATTAATAAAATGGCAATAACTACGTATCTACCAAGAATTGCTTTTAATGTAAGTGGATTAAATGCTGCAATCAAAAACATACAGTGGGTGAATGGATAAGAAAATAAAATTCTTACATACACTGCCTACAAGAAACTAATTTCAGACTTCAAGACACACACAGATGGAAAGTAAAGGGATGGAAAAAGTTATTTCATGAAAACGGAAAATAAATAAATAAATAAATAAATAAATAAATAAATAAATAAATAAAGCTGGGGTAGCAATACTTACGTGTATACCAGATAACAGACTTTAAAACAAAGGCTGTAACAAAGGACAGAGAAGAACCCAGTAATCTCAATTCCTGGGGACATGTGCTATATAACAAGAGACAGAGAAGGACCCAGTAATCCTACTTCCAGGGACTTGTGCATCCATATGTTCATTGCAGCACTGTTTACAATGGCCAAGATGTAGAGGCAGCCTGGGTGTCCACTGACAGAAGAATGGATAAAGAGGAGGTGGTGGTACATATATACATAATGGAATATTGCTCGGCCAGGGAAGGAATGGGTTCTTTCCATCTGTGGTGGCATGGATGGACCTGGAGGGTATTGTTCTGAGTGGAATATGTCAGACAGTGAAAGACAAATGCAATGTGATTTTGCTTGCAAGTGGAATCTAAAGAACAAAATAAACAAACAAAACAGAAACAGACTCAAAGATATAGAGACACTTTGATAGTTGCCGGATGAGAGGGAGGTTGGAGTCATGGGTGAAAAATGGGTAGGGATTAAGAAATACAAAGTGGTTGTTACAAAGTAGTCATGGGGATGTAGGGTATAGCATAAAAATTATAGTCAATAATATTTTAATACCTACATATGGTGTCAGATGGGTTTATTGTGGTAATAGATGGGAGGGTTTAGGGGCAGGGTGAAAACGATGAAAGTATTAAGAAGCACAAATTGCTAGTTACAAAATAATCATGGGGATGTAAAGTAAAGCATAAGTAGGAAATATAGTCAATATTACGGTAATAGCTATGTATAGTGCCAGGTGGGTACTAGACTAGTCAGGGGGGTCATTTATTAAATTACATAAATGTCTAAGCATACGCTGTACACATGAAATTAATAATATCGAATATCAACTGTAACTGAAAAATTAAAAAGAGGGAAAGGGATAAAGAAGAGGTGGTCCATATGTACAATAGAATATTACTCAGTCTTAAGAAACAATGAAATCTTGCATCTGCAACATGGATGGACCTAGAGGATATTGTGCTGAGTGAAGTAAGTCAGAGAAGGACAAATACCATATTATTTCACTTATATGTAGAATCTAAAGAGAAAAATAAATGAACAAAACAGAAGCAAACTCATAGATACAGAAAACATTTTGATGATTGCCAGATGGAAGGGGGTTGGGTGTTGAGTGAAAAAGGAAGAGGGATTAAGAAGTACAAATTGGTAGTTACAAAACAGTCATGAGGATGTAAAGAACAGCATAGGGAATGTAGTCAATAATATGGTGCCAGACACGTACTACATTTATCAGGGTGATCACTTCGTGTGGTTACTATCATTAATTCCCCCCTCAGGTCTAAGGAAGGAAAAGGGCGAAACGCAATCAGCAGCATGTGTGAAGTCACTGGCAGAACAAGGGTTGATTAGAATTCCCAGCTAAAGAAATTACCATTGCTGTGACTTCTCCACTGCATAACCCTATGGAGTGCTGCTCCTCAAACTTTAATGTGCAAACTAATGCCTGGGGATCTATAGAAAAGAAGATTCTGGTTTGGTTAGGTCTGGGATGAGGCCCAGGAGTCTGCATTTCTTATAAGTTCCAAGTAGTTGATACTGACATGCTGGTCTGCAGACCACAATTTGGATAGCAAGGATGTAAAGTGTCTTCTGAGTAAGGAAAAATAAAAAATTCAGTTACATTGAAGATTAGCAATAACAAGAAAAACAACCACTTAGAGCGCACTATGAGCTAATTTGTACATGTTAGCTCATGTATTCTAACAACACCTGATATGGTTTTATAATCTCTCTTTTATGGTTGTGGAAGCTGATATTCAGGAAATTTAAAGTTATTTGCCTACATTCAAACAGATAATAACAGTACGGATTTAAACCCAATTCTGATTTCAAAACGATCTGTCAATAAACTACAATGATGAGAATAAGAGAATTGTTAGTTTTGTGATTTTGCAAAGTCCCCCAAATTTCTCTGAGCCATGATTTTTTTTCATTTCTAGCACAGGGACAATGGCAGAGCTGTGGTTTGAACCAAAGGAACGAGATGTAGAATTATTTTGGAACCTATAAAGGACCTTAAATAAAAATACAACTTTTGTAACTAGCTGATTCTTTTTATGTCTTAATCTCCGTTGCCCCCTTCCTATTTCTTAAATAGTATTGAATGTACAACTTTTCTTAAAGCAGGTATTCTCCAGACTTTTGGTCTCAAAATTCCTTTATACTCTGAAAAACTACTGAGGACCGTAAGAAGCCTTTTTCAGATCATTGTGGACATTCTTCTTCAAAAGGACACCAGCATTCTACAAGTATAATTTCCTAAAGGCAAAATGCAATATGAAACTGGACACAATATTAATGAACTTTTCATACTGTTACATTAAAATCCATTAGTTTATCTTGCACTTTCAATGGTACTTGTATCCATGTATGATTTTGTAAGTCATCCATTGGTCCTCTGGAAAATGTTGGTTCACTGAGTTATGTAGTTTTTCCAAATGTTGACATGTATTATTATGCCATTTAAAAAATTATGTCCCTATCTCCATCAATTTCATCAGAAAAGTCTTTAAGGACTGGGAAGCTGTCAAGACTACAATGGCAAATAAAAGTTTTCCAAAATTCTAATATTTACTTGAAACCTCGGGTTTTATCATAGGCGACAGTCACCTAAATTTGTTCTCCTTGAAGTGACATGTTAAGATCATTCATTTTTTAAAAACTACATGCCAAATACCCAAGTCTGTAACCACCGTTGGTCAGTTTTTCTTTCAACTAAAAATGGTGTTCCATGAAAAAAAAGCAGTCAGTTAAGCTTCCAAATCAATTGCACAATTGCTTTTCATCCAGAAAACATTGGTACCTCAGCATGCAGTAGATATACTATATAATACTTCCAATTTTGTCACACAGAATAGTAAAGACAGGCAATTTAGAGTTGAAATTGAATAAAATCTGCTTCATCAAGGTTATTTTTACTGCTTCATCTAGTACATTCTTTTAAGCAAAACTTATTTTATTTTTAATTGTTAAGTGCATGACTATTTGTACAATTGGGGCCACTGCCTTGATTTCTGCAAAGGTGCCAGCAGTTTTACCCCTCAGTGCTTTAATGCCATCAGTGTAAATGTCAAAATGGTGAAAAAAGGTAAATAATGTCTCACTATTGTTATTAAAATCCTTTAGACTTCATGGATCCCCCTGAAAGACTTTAGGAACTCCCCCAGACATCCAGACTAGGCTTTGAGAACTGCCACCTAAAACATTCTGACTGAAATTCTGTTCTACATGTGTTTTCTTATATTGATAAACATATATATTCAAAATTATTCAAAGATAGTTTGGAGAATCTGAGGCTCTATTTGGAAAAATCTCATGACAGTTTTATTTATTTTGCTGTACAATAGCATCATAAAAAAACTACTTGAATTTCTTTTCAGTTCTCTCTCTCCACCAGAGACCATAAGCTCCAGATGCATGGTAATATCAAAAAATTTTTGAAGGGAAAGAAACCCATTTAGAACAAGCTACTTTCTCAGGATTATTTTCCTGAAAACGAAGACAAAATGATCTTAATTTAAGGGTCCAAAATCACACCTATGATAAAATGTTTGCCACCTAAATTTGTGTAAAGTCCTAAGATATGATGCGAAAATGATCACTCTACAAATGAGACATGCTTGTGAAAATTCACTCCCTCCAAAATGACTTTCTATCATGACTCTCTATTTTCCTATTCTAGTACATTTTACATGTATTAAGAAGGAAACTCAGGCCGGCCCGGTGGCTCAGGCGGTTAGAGCTCCATGTTCCTAACTCCGAAGGCTGCCAGTTCGATACCCACATGGGCCAGTGGGCTCTCAACCACAGGTTGCTGGTTCAACTCCTCGAGTCCCACAAGGGATGCTGGGCAGCGCCCCCTGCAACTGAGATTGAACACAGCACCTTGAGCTGAGCTGCTTCCCGAATGGCTCAGTTGGTTGGAGCGCGTCCTCTCAATCACAAAGTTGGCGGTTCGACTCCCGCAAGGGATGGTGGGCTGTGCCCGCTGCAACTAGCAACGGCAACTGCACCTGGAGCTGAGCTGCACCCTCCACAACTAAGACTGAAAGGACAACAACTTGAAGCTGAACGGCACTCTCCACAATTAAGATTGAAAGGACAACAACTTGACTTGGAAAAAAGTCCTGAAAGTACACACTGTTCCCCAATAAAGTCCTGTTCCCCTTCCTCAATAAAATCTTAAAAAAAAAAAAAAAAAGAAGGAAACTGAAAATAAGAAGAAAGCCAATGTCCCAAAAGTTTGTATACACTGGAAGCTCACAATAACACAAGAGAATTGACTTTACACAATGGCAAATGGCAAATGGATGGGAATGGCAAATGGAAGGCATTAGTCCAGAGTAAAACTCTGAGTTAAAAGCCACTTCACTTATGATAGTCTACAATTTCCTAATAGTGTGACTTTTGCCTATAAATTTAACCCAGTTTCTAAAAGTGGAGTAAATGAACCACCTACACCTAAATAACTTGAGTGCAAATTCATTGGGTCCATTCCTGTCTTGGTGTGCTTAAGGCTACTATAACAACATACCATATACTTGATGGCTTAAATAGAAATTTATTTTCTCACAGTTATGGAGATTGGGAAATCCAAGATCAAGTTGCTGACCAGTTCAACTGCTGGTGAGAACTCTCTTTCCTGGCTTTCAGATGGCCACCTTTTTGCTCACATGGTTTTTCCTTGGAGAATGCATCAAGAAAAAGGACAAGATCTCTCTCTCTCTCTCTCTCTCTCTGTCTCTCTCTCTCTCTTTTCTTTTCAGGCCACTCACCCCACCATGAGAACCCCATTCTCCTGACCTAATATAAACTTAATTATACTACCCAAAGGCCCTACTTCCAAACAGCATCACATTCTTAGGGTAGGGCTTCAACATATGAATCGGGGTGAGGAGTGGGGACACAAACATTCAGTCCATAACAATTCCAAATATTCACATCACAATCTCTGGGATTGGAGCCCAAGAGTCTGTTTTTAATAGTTTCCAAATGGTTCCTATGCACACTAATGCTTAAGAATACAGATTGTACCCCTGGGAACCAGATGTTTCCTTACCTGTAAAGTAGGAGTGTCACCATACTACCCAATTTAAAGCTGTTGAGGATCAATTAACAATCTATGGGAAAATGCTTTCTAAAACTTTGAAGTGCTATGTGAATGATTATAATCATCTAAACTTTTAATACCTACATCTCCACCAAATTGTATTCTAAAAACTAAAAGGGAATGAGCAGAAAATAATGAAAAATATTATAGATGCTGTCTTAATTCTTAGAAGTGAATCTCAGATAACTACAATACTCTAGAAATAGAGTGTTCTAATTAATATTTAGCTGAACATTCTGGTTATTTATTTATTTATTTTTGGAAAGCCCTCTTAAATGTATTATTACGCTTTCTTTCCCTGGTAAATACATAACTCAGCTCTTATTTGATGCCAAAGGATTTTCATCTTGGGTCATCATTCTGATTATCAGTTCTTGCTGCACAGAACTTAAGTTCAGAAGAGTAATCTCTATTCTACTAAAAGTACTTTTGTTTATTTTTGTTATTTGGAGGACATTTCATGGTTGATAGAGGCATGTTTGTTTGAATCAAAGGCAGATCTCTAATTACAAGTATTCCAAAAGCTTATTTGTTCCTAAGTTGTTTGAAACTTGAAATGCCCTTCCCCCCGCAAAAAAAAAAATAATAATAATAATAATAATTTATGCATCTCTGGCTTGTCCAAGCCCATAATATAGATAAGATACATTTGCTATGTCTTAAAAGTCACACAAATATTTTGCAATGGAATTCATCAAAAACAAAACTGACTGTAAAGCTGTTTTCATTGACTTTAGTATTGGTATCTGAGGAAAAAAGTATTAGCTAGAGGAAACTGAGAATAAAAATTTCTGCAAATGTTCTAAAAGGATTAATGGACCCCAGTTCTTTATTATATCTGAGAATGTATAAGGTCTCCCAACATGGCCATTAGGGATTCTTTTCAGAGTCATAATTAGGACATGATGGGGCAAGAGGAGATGACAAAACTGAGTGTCCAGAGTTAACTGAAAAAGTGTGATAGGAGGAAAAAAAGAAATATGTTGAAAAGATGGCTGAGTGTCCATGAGAAAGAAAATGTATTGAGTAGAAACAGCTCAGATATTAATCCTGAGAGAGAAAAAATATCAGAATATGACTCGGAGCAGAAGAAAGGAAGCAAAAGAAAGTAACGCTGGAGAAAATAGTTCCCTACAAGATCCACAAAGACTGAACTTGGGGTGTGACAGCAAAGTCATGAAAACCAAAGTGGCCTTGGTTGGCCGGCCGGTGGCTCAGGCGGTTAGAGCTCCATGCTCCTAACTCCAAAGGCTACCGGTTCGATTCCCACATGGGCCAGTGGGCTCTCAACCACAAGGTTGCCAGTTCAACTCCTCGAGTCCTGCAAGGGATGGTGGGCAGCGCCCCCTGCAACTAAGATTGAACAAGGCACCTTGAGCTGAGCTGCCGCTGAGCTCCCAGATGGCTCAGTTGGTTGGAGTGGGTCCTCTCAACCACATGGTTGCCGGTTCAACACCCGCAATGAATGGTGGGCTGTGCCCCCTGCAACTAGCAATGGCAACTGGACATGGAGCTGAGCTGCGCCCTCCACAACTAAGACTGAAAGGATAACAACTTGAAGCTGAACGGCACCCTCCACAACTAAGATTGAAAGGACAACTTGACTTGGGAAAGAAAAAAAAAAAAAAAGGCCTGGAAGTACACACTGTTCCCCAATAAAGTCCTGTTCCCCTTAAAAAAAAAAAAAAAAAAAAAAAAAAGAGGCCTTGGTATAAGTGAGGAGACTCTCATTTGAACCTTCAGGGTGGCCTTACTTGTACATGCCAGATGGCCACACTGGGGTTGTTTGTACCTGAGCAAATGCCCAGTGGATAGATCCTAATTCTGAATTCAAGTTATCATGGAGGCCCTGTTTGGCCTCTTAGGTAGGTTGGCCTCAGCTGGGAATTTCTGTTTCCAGTTCATTTACTGCCTCTTCCACCTCCCATTTATAGCAATAGTTATATTATACTATTATATTTTTACATATTACAGAAATAATTATCAGTACACACTAATAAAATGTTTGATACCAGTTTGATATTGTCCCTGAATTTATACCCAAGTGTCATCTCTCTTAGTGAATCTATATTTGGATTCCCAACCTTCATATACCCATATACCCAGCCATATGGGTATATGGGTATGTGGTTGTGTATTTTGTCTTCCCGTCTTGCCCTTTGCCAAGTCAGTGTGTCACCAGGTCTAGGTAAAAACACAGTGCATTCATTCATTGAATGAAAACCTGACACTAAGCGTAAGGCCCTGTGTTAGGCCCAGTAGTAAATACAACAGTCTTGTTGGGTTCCTAGAAATTTCTGGCGCATTTCACTAGAACATGTGGAACAAATACCATAAAGGGGCAAACAGGAGACTTCTTTGGCCTCCAAGATGTTCTGGTCATTTTGAAATAAATGCTAAAGTATGGCTGGACAGATGTTACATTTTACAAATCAAAGAGCAATGTCAATTCTAGGTCAGATTAAGAGCAGAGAACTATCTTGAATATTCTCCATGCTGTATTCTAGAGATAAGATAATATGCTACAAGAGGAAGGAAAGAGAATCTACGTAACAGAACAAATAACCTTCACAACCAAATTTATGATAAACAAGCCAACTTCTGCCACTTACAAAGAACTCTTTCAGTGAAAGGTGAAAGTAGTCTTTACTTACCACCACCCACACACAAGGCCCTTTACACACACATACACAGGTCTATGTATTCATGAGTACAGCAGAATTTCACAAACACAAAATAATGCCATAAAACAGCTCACTGGAGAATGGAGAAATCTACTGCCATGTGGGTGAAAGTTACCTGCCCCCTTAAAATTATGCCAGGGAGCAAAAAAAACATCTCAAATAAATCTTCAAGTCTAACCTCAGTGGATGTGAATATTTCGGTTCAAAATTTAATTTGGAACCAAGGAAAGGATCCAGTATTTAACATATCTCCTGAAGTATATAGAGAATACAACGTGTATTTGCCCTCTTGAAGTTTCCTGCAGTCTGGCTCTGTGCCTAAGAATGAGCATTTCCAGGGCCTAGAGCCAAAGCTCCCAGAGCAGGGCCTGCTGGTCTCCTGGGATCAAAAACCACACTGGAGAGAAGCAAGGGTAGGGCAGGATCTTCCCCTCTGCATCCATTCTTGCATACCAAATCATTTAGTTTACCTGAAGGATTTTCAGAAAAATGCAACAGTCAAGTTTCCACAGATTATCTCTCTACAAGGCGACTCTTGTGTTTATCCTGCTAGATGAAAATGTTGTGCCTGAGGACCTCCTTAGTGGCTGGCCTCTTGTAACCTCAACCCCAGATGCAATTAGTCAATCCGTTCCTTCAGCTTTATGAAAAGCGTGCTCATGTTTAACCTGAAAAAGGAATCCCATAATTGCAGCTCCTTTCTAGAAGACATGTCCCAGGGCTCTTTGATGGCAATTGTCAAGTTCCTTTTGGAGACTTTCCCATTGGAAGTGCATGGGTAAAAGAAGAGTGGGTAAATTAAGAGTTTCAAAAACACAGCAATGAGTTTTGGTGGATTTTAACGCCCTACAGCAGTTCATCAAAAGACAAGAGGTTAAGAGTTCTTTCCAATTAAATTTGTGTCACAACAAAAGACTCCACCTAATGAGATAAAAAATATTTAGGATTGTGCTATTTGTGGAAATTAAATCCTAGGACACTTCCATGTCAAACACCCGGCGTTGCATCATTGGAGCATAACAGAATACTGCTTGACCAGCTGATCGCATGGGTCAAAGACCAGAATGCATGTTCCAAAGGCAGACCTCTACTGATACCAATTGTAAATCTCTAAGTAAATGAGTAGGAAAGATTTAAAACCTAAATTTAGCAACATTTCTAGAGTATGAACATTTAGATATGATTTTACATTGGAGTTACATACAGATTCAATGTATAGTTACTGAATGCTCATAGTGTGCTAAACACCTGAAAGTACTGATACTAAAAATTGAAATGATTGTGATAAAAAAGCTAAGGGCTCCTATTAACAAAAACTAAAAAGGTAACTCAATAGACTTAAAACTAAGTTCTCATCAATATCATGTGTTCTAGACATAAACAGTGATATATGATGCAAAATATATTTTGAGATAAAATCATACTTTGGGACACTTTACTCATTGACTCTCAGGCTTGTTTTTAAGTACTACGTATGACACCATCTCTTTAGGAATGTTGATTCCTCAAAGTACTGTAATAGTTCCATGATACCCAAACTACAGTGAAAATGGAAATGCTTACAAAAGGAAAAAAGATTTCAAAAGTCAGAAAAGATATTGTCTACACATCATTGTTCAAATCATAACATGTAAGTGACGATATATTTTAGGGCACTCTATATGTGGAAATCTGTTCTTTCCATATGTTACAATAAAAGTGATTTGTTCTCCTTGTAGTCTTTTAATTTACTTCCCCAAATGCATGGTTCCATGTGATTCTCACAATAATCTTACGCGATGTGCAGTGGAGTTGATGTTGTCCTCATTTTAACAAAGAACAAATCGCGGTTTGGGGAGTGGTTATGGAAGGCCTCAGCCATTAATAACAACGAAGCCAAGAACCCAACGTTCTCAGTCCAGCACTTCTCACCACAGATCTAGACTGAAAAACAACCCCCACATTTCACAAAGTTGACTGTGGATCCTGCAACTGTCATAAAAGAATAGCTAAGGAATAATAAGGACTTTTGTTAGCAACAAAACCGAGTAGCCAATAGTTTAAAGAGTGGACAAAGAATCATAATCGTTTCTTTACACTCACATAATATGAATATTGATGGAATTTCTAAACAGCTGCAAGGAAATTCCTAAACAGAACCAAAGGAAAATGTATTTTCCCAAGTTCCTGAAATACACTGAGCTCTCTTCAATCTTTTCAAGTGGAATCAGTTAACACCAGGTGAGTCATCAATATCGCACCCAGAGCCACCCAAACGCCAACCACAGGGGATAAAACATTGTTGGTAGTTCCTAAGATCAACAACTTTCGGGCTGGTAATTTTTCCCCTTTGAAAACCTTGCACTCCCTGGGGGTTAGAGACGGTGTTTATATAGACCAATTTTTAACAGCCTGCTTTCATGAACAGGCCCTTTTTTATGCATCAGTTAATACAAATGAGAGTGAACTATTCCCCTGGGGTGAAGAGAAGGCACAGGAGTGATGAGCACGCTGTGCAGCCAGCAGAGATGAGCGCGAGGGCGAACAGGAGCGGCACACAAGCTGCCTCTCTCCTGGTCGCGGGTGCTGATCGCGCTCGGAGCGCAGGAGCTGGTGCCGCCCTCCCCGCCCCGGGCGCCGCGCGGGGCCGCGGACCTACCAGCGAGAGCACTTTATAAGTGTTGGGGTCTTTGGCCGGGCGGGCGCGCGCCGTCTTTTCCAGCGGCTCCTCCCCCAGGTCCATGGGGGCCAGCAAGGACGCTGCCGTCTGCGAGTCCCCGGGTGCCTCGGCGGTGTGGCCGCGGCCTGGGTCGCGGCCGTTCCCCGCCGGGCCCTCCCGGCGGTCGTGCCCGCCCTCGCCGCGGCTCCCGCCCCCCGCGCATCCGTCGCGCTCCATCGTGTCCGGGGCGCTCCCGCCCCGCCGCCCCGCCGCACCTTTAATAGGCTCCGCACCGGCCCCGCCCCGCCGCCGCGCCCGCCCCTCGTCGCCAGACCCTTGGCTAGTCGCCCGCCGCCCAGAGCTAGAAGTGAGGGGGAAAGCAACTCAACGCCCTGGATTATTTGGCTTCCTGTCTGATTTCGGGCACTTTGTGTGTCGGTTATTTTGGGTCCTTTAACGTGGGCGTACCTTTAACTTCCCCCAAAGCCTTCCCCTCCCCGCGCCCCGGGGCACCTTCCGAACACTTGCAGGAATCGCCCTGCGTGGCCTCGTGGCGCGGGCTGGACTGGAATTGCAGAGTGTGGTCTGCAGAGGGCATGAGATCATGGGCTCCCAAAATAGTGCAGGAATAGCAGAAGTAGGATGCAGCGGCCCAGTCTCGTGCAGTTTCCCCAAGGTAGGAGAGTGGAGTCAGGACAGACCTGTGTGTTTGTGGGTGCACATGTAAATAGGGGGACTACGATCTTCTTTTTCTCCCACGTATAGAAACAATCAAGAATTCCCTCCAAGCCTGCCGGCCCACTATCTGCACTACTCCGAGAGAGGAACATCCTACCTTAAAATATCTGGTTTTGCAAAAACACACAGAGAAGGGATACTTAGTCTTCCACGGGTTTTTGTGTTTTCTGGGGTTTTGTCCTTGCTCTTGTTTTAATATACTTATTAGTTCCTTTAAATTTTCTATATTGAAGGCTTCAAAGTGTCCCGTTGCCCTGTCCTGAGGTTGATGCTGAGAATTGGTTAGCAATATCAAAAATTATCTCAATCTGAAATACTTCAATATTTTATTTTTGAACTAGGACACGAACAGTAGGCTATAATCCTTGGTGGGTGTTGATTCACCTTTGATTCTTCAACTTTTACATTTCCTTGCTCATCAGAAAAACCACAAGTGTGTAGTAAAGGGAGTCTTGCCAGTCAAGGTGAAACTAGTGACTTTCAAGAGCTTTGCAATACCTGGGACTGCCTTCACTGCCAAAGGAAAGTTATACAATTCCAAAACAATTCATTTTTTCATTACACAAATATAGTCAATTTTTTAAAAAAAAACGAGACCAGGTGTTTAACAGATATAAAGTGTATGTTGTCCCCTTTAAAATCTTTAACTTGAGATGCTTTTCATGTATATTGACTCCATTCATTCATTCGTTCATTCATTCATTCATTCAATAATGAATCCTTCAATCTTTGGCCTCCAACTACACATACCATATCAAAGATGAATAAAAGTATGTCTTTTCCGAATGGCTTTCAGTCTAGATCCAAGGGGGTGAAGGCAATAAACAAAAAATTAAAACCCAAGTCATATATGCATAATAGAGTCACAAATAGGCTAGTCTGAAAGCTTAGTGGAAAGGATAATTGACATCTGGAAGGAGTAAAGGCCAGCCATCAAAGCATTATTGAGTTGTTGTTGTTTTTTTTTTTTTCAATTACCTTTGAGTCAGCTTACAAACCACCCAAGAGAAACAGGTTTTCACCATTTCATAGTTACACATATTTTTTTTACCCCAAACTTGGCTCCAAATTTTCCCTTAACTGTTTCCAAAAATCAGATTCAAGGACAAAGATTTGCTGAAAGGAGACTGGTCAAATGAGTGTCAAAACTTTTAAAAGCAACTCCACAGAGATCTTCCAAAGTGGCTTTGAACCTGACAAAACAAGTGGAATAAGTTATTGTCTGCATCCCAAGGCAATAAATCACTTTAAAGACTTCACCCATTGGAAAAGTCAGTGTACAATCTAAGCATCAACAGGAACCAAAAATGAGTGAAGCCGTCTCCTTTAGGTGAACTGTGTGCCCTCTTGAAGGGTGCAGCATTTAATTCTGCAGTAAATTGATTGTGTGCCCATTGTGGCCAGATGGATTTCTCAAGCGAAACAGGGAATTTAGATGTTTATGTGAATTCTCCAGATTGCAAAATTTTGTCTGCAAAACTGAGAAAAACAATTTTTTGAAACACTTTACAGGCCAAACAAAATGTAACACATCTGCGGGGTGGGCCTGGCACACAAGCCACCAGGATGTGGCCTCTGCCTTATGTTCATGCCTCCCCTGTGCCAGTTGGGACTTTTATGAGTAACTAAAAATCCAATTGGAATTATAAAATCAGAGGAATAAAAGTGGATCAAGTATGCCACTCATATCATTTTTAGCTATAGACATTGCAGTGCCTGTTGTTAAGCCTTGTTGAAGTCTTATTTATATTCTAAATGGTCTGAGGGACAGTACACTCCAAAGTACAATGAAATCATGAGATATAAAACTGCAACACAACTTCTCTGGTGAGTGCAAAGGTGAACAATGAATGTTTCCCCCTTAATCCTAAACCACTCTGCTTTAATGATTGAGGACTAGTGCCACAGTGTCAAAATAATAGCTTAAGGTTTCACAAGATTTCTCAAGTTTTACTACACAGAAATACTGACACATTTCTTTCTTGGTGCTTTTTATGTAGATAAGACCAAAACACCAAACAAAACTCACTTATCTATGTTTGAATATAACTCCTCAAAGTTGAGAAACAACTCTGTTCAGCTTTTTAAAAATGAAATGTGCTGTAATTACTTTTGCAGCTGCTCCAGAGCTTTCCCAGCTTTCTTCAATTCTCCAGTGAAACACCAGACATCTAGCCCAGTCAAAAAGGAAAAAAAAACCAAAAACCTTAAGAGTCTGTAATCTTTGAGACTTAGAAAAAAGAGGTTTTTTTCATGGTGTTAATTTATTTTTAAGATTTTTGTATGACATCTTAATTTTTCTTTTTTGTAAGCACCAAAATATGCCTTCTGAAAGAAGTTTGGGTAGCTATGTGACCTGGTACTGATTACAAGAACTCTGAGACTTAGTTTCCTCATTTATAAAATGGTGTTACAAATAATATCATAAAATTACACTGCTATCCAACACAATGTTTAACATTTCCCAACTTTCCATAATAATTTAAATGTATTCTTTTTATATTTAAATCACCGAATCCCTACCCCAAGAGAGAGAATAAAACTATTTCATTTTTACATAAATTATGCATGATTTATACATAATTTGGGGGAAAGTTTGAACATTGCTGTTGAATATGCATCTACAAAGGGAGATCCCATGCATGGGGTCAGGAAGGAAAACTGGCCCCTCTGGGAAGTGAACCCAGAAGTGTAAGATGTACCGTATTTTGCCATGTATAATGCACATTTTTTTTTGCCCAAATTTGTGAGGGAAAAATAAGGATGCACATTATACAGGGGTCATAGTAATTCTGTTTCCGTGAAAGTTTGGGCCAAATACATGGGTGCGCATTATACACGGAGGTGCATTATACACGGCAAAATGTGGTAATTGAGAGTAGTAAGAACTGGAAACATGGAAAATGCATGCCCCATCTAGAGGGAGCTGCCGCCAGTTTTTCACTTTTTGATTGTCTGCAGTTTCTGCCACTCCTCATTTTCTGTTAAACCTCAGTTTGAACAAAACCTAAGGGTTGCTGATAATCTGCATTTATGCCTGCCGGTTTATTTGTTTTATAATATTTCATGTCTTTTTATTTTGTATTTGTCCTCTGTTCCTCCTTCACTTCTTATAATTTGTCTCAAAACTATTTATTATACCATGTAATTTCTCTGTTGAATTTTAGCTTTTTTAAAAAGTGATTTTCTTAGTAGCTGCTCTAGAGGTTAGAATATGCATCTTTAATTTATCATCTACTTCAGTTTAATATTGACTTAATTCCGGTAATAGCTTTTTTTTTTTCTGTAATGCATCTCCATTTTCTATGGAGCAAATAAAACAGAGCCTTTGTATTCTAGGACTCCAGAACTGACAGGCAAGAAATTACCATAATTAGTTACCATCTAATTACCAAAATAATATATTTAGTATGGAAGATAGATTGAAAATATTTATACTGAATGCTAATACACCAGCCCTCTGAACACACATTTATCGATTACCTACCGTCTACCAAGGGCTGTACTAGAACCACTGGGGATAAAGAAAAACAAGAAAGCTCTAGCCCAGTGGGACAGACAGAAATACTAACATTTAATTGCAGTACAGTATGTTGAGAGCTATGAAAGGGTAGCACAAGGTGTTGGAAGCTCATTGAAAGGTACAAATCCCAAAATGGAGGGCCATGGTTCTTATCACCATCGTTGCTTGCATACCCTGTAGTCCAGTCTGAGAGCCACTGGAAGAGGCAGCCCCACATATCCTGGGATATGGCTCTGCCCCGTGGTCACAACTGATTTGATCAGATGCCTCACAGAAACCCAGCTCATCCATTGCCTTTGCTGTGACTGAGGTTTTCTCCGGCTTGAGCTATGAGGTTTGCTGTCACTTGAGATTTGCATCAGACACAGCTGAGAAGTCATGTAGAAAGAGCAGCTGAGAATATATAAATGTCTACCCACTATTCTGTACACCTGGAATTAATGTAAAATAATACTGAATGTCAAAGTAAATAAAATGTAAAAACAGAAAGAGCAGCTGAGAGAGACCATGTTGGGCTTGTGCAAGGTGTGTCAGCAGAGGAATCTGGGGTAGACAGCAAGGGAAACACCTGGAGAGAAGCACAGTCGTGAGGGAACACAGAGTGACCTGATTTGCAGCACCCTCACCCAGGACCTGGCTCAGCTATATCTTACCTATTGCCGTTGGATTTTATCTGTTGTTGCATTCTTTAAAGAATGCCCCTTCTCTTTGCCAGGATCTAATTTTAGTAGGTTTCTTTCCTACAAAAAGACTAGAACAGCGGTCATAGGAGACTTCATGAAGAAAAACGATGCCTGAGCAAATCTTGAAGGACCAGTAAGAGTTAG
Organism: Rhinolophus sinicus; assembly: GCF_036562045.2. Lineage (NCBI taxonomy): Eukaryota > Metazoa > Chordata > Mammalia > Chiroptera > Rhinolophidae > Rhinolophus > Rhinolophus sinicus. The sequence goes on along the minus strand of NC_133755.1, from coordinate 155,769,070 downwards.
TCATGCAGAGAATGAGAAGTATGGTATTCCAGCATTAAGGAGCAGCCCACACAAAGACTCACAGTCAAGGAGAAAGTGTGGCTCCTTCCAGGAACCACAATGCAAGCATTTGGGTACAACAGAAGCACACTGCAGCTGGAAAGGAAGAGACCAGGGATGGGCAGCTGGCATCTTGGCACTGAATAAATGAGGTGACTGAGTGAACTCTCGGCCCATCCATGTCTTGAAAAAGTCATTTCTGCAATTCAAAAAAATATACTAAATAAGTTTCCTGGAAAGTTTGACAAGCCAATTAAAAGATAGGATGAGTTATGATATTCTGGTTCCAAGAGAAAAATTTACAGAAGTATTGCCCTGAATAAATATTTTTTAGAAAATTATTTCAGTGGGGAACAATGCTTTCAAAATATCTTCATTGTCTGTGAGTCATAAGTAAACTCATTTTAAGAAATTAAATGTCACATGTCTTTAACTTTTCATGTGCATGTAAAAATCAAGTAATTTTGACCCCTTAATATCAGTAAATTGAGAATCAAAATTCAAATTAACTGTATTATTACAGAAAAATTAATTATCCAGAAATCCCTATATTATTGAGATTATCATACTTTTTTCAAAAGAAAATGAAAGTCTTCGACAACTTTCAAATTTTATTGAAGTGTTCAAATTAAAATAAAGAAAATCAAGGTTTTGAAAAAAAAAGTATGAATAATTAACTTTGTTTACTCCAGGTCATATATTTCTTCATTGTGGAAATCTTGATAAGGATTGATAAAACTTATACTAAAAATTTAACTGTTTTAATAAAATTAAATAAAGATGAATATAGATTTTAATATGTATGATTATTGAATGAAAAAATATTTCACATTATTTTACATCTAAAATTTATTGAAGTATTCTTTATTAACATACATTCACGCATATACACTTATATGTAATATCTTTCTATTTCTACATATCTATTGCTCAGCTGTAGAAAACAACTCAACTATAGAACACAATGTATTTGAAAGAGCACATAACTTTTGGTTTCTGAAAGCATAGACAGGTCTTCGACAAACTAAATACTCAGCAAATTGATTTGATTTGGAATGGAAACTAACAATAATAATATTAGCCATCACTGTATTGAGTGTACTTATTCACTAAATATTTATTGAATCCCTACTTGAGTCAAGCGTTATTCTAGGCTCAAGATATAAGGGAAAGAGAACATCATTCTCCTCAAGGAGTTTAAGAGTCTAGTGAAGAGAGATCAATATTAATCAAATAAGTGCTGAGAATTATAATAAACACTATGGTGAAAACATATAGGAAGATGGAATATATAATGACTATGTGAACCATCTGTGGTAGGGGTAGGATGTGGTCAGAGAATACATGTAATTCCCTGAGGAAGTGATGCTTAAACCAAAATTTGAGAGATAAGTAGGGCTTAACTAGAGGAAGTGGAAATAAGACCACAGACCCAGATGATTTGGGAACATGGCTTTTGTTGGTTGAGTAAGAGCTGTATATAGAAAGAAATGAGATAGATTGACCATGGATCATAAAACGGAGACCATTCATACATCAGTTCCTAATCCACCAATTTTATGGGCTCTTTTTATACATTCAGCATGTATAAAATGAGAACAATTAAAGATTCCCCTAACATTGTCAGAAATATTTTTGGGATCCAGAGAGCAGCGGGCACTTGAATTGACAAGTGAAAAACAAAACAAAACAAAACGAAATGGAAAAATTCTTCAAAGGAATGATAACAATAATATACATTTGAAATGTAATTCAGGTATATACATTTTGAAAATAGGAAGAAAAACAGTAAAGTAGGTAAAATATATATTTGAAAATACATTCAAATATATATATATATATATATATACACACATATATACATCATATATATGTGTGTGTGTATATATATATCTATATATATAGATATATATAGATATAAAATAAGGGGACTCACAGTAAGAAAAGTAATGTATCTGAAAGGAGATTCGAAAAGAAAGCAAGCCACAGAATGATGTTGAAGAAGGAAATCAGTAAAAATATTTTTGTTTTGATTTAACTTGAGTTGTGAGACACTAAGTAACAAGTGACCTATAGTTGGTTATAACAGCAAATTGAATTCCTTATGCTTTTTCTCCACCATCATATAAAGTTCAACTTGCAAAGACATTTCACAGGAGTAAGTGCTTGGCAGACTGGAAAAATGCACCATAGAGATTCATTTTGGTCATGTTTACACTTTCTTCAGAATAGAGATATTTGAGTCTTGTAAGTCACAAATTGTAAAATGTATCAAAATTTTATTTTAGTAAATGATTATGTGTCTTCCAAAAAAAGGGGCTGTGGGACACTATGAATCACAATGTTTAAGCCTTTGTCCTGTCCACGAGGAGGCAATTGGCTTCTCAGCTGGGGGAGGAGGCTGCCACGTGAGCAGAATGGGCAGCCCTGTCTCTAGCAGCTGCTGTATTGCAAACACAAGTAAAGTAACCCCAACTAGAGACAAAAAGGACTTTAGAGATTCACTCAAGCATGCTTTCCTGCTCTCTGGCAGGAAGCCCTGCCTGAGCCTGGCTGGGAAACAGCTGCTGGGGACAGACCCATCCGGTGAGTAGCTGAGAGATGGAGCTGCATTTTTTGAGCAAAGGCTTAAAGCCAATGATATCTCTAATAGGCATTGATGCAAACAACCATAGGCACCTCAGAGATCCTTGTTGCAATGTGACTCTATTATACGGAGAAAGTAAATGAGGACAAATAATAACACTAGGTGCTATTTGGGGGGTATTTACAATACGGTAGGCACCGAGCTATGCAATTTACACACGTTGTGATCACTTCACTTCTCTTTACTGTTTACAAACCAGCAACAGCTAGAGAGCTGGGCGCCCACCACCCATATTCAAGAGGCAGATTTCATCATCTCTGTTTACTCATGAGGAGACTAAAACTTTTCAATAGTTTTACAATATTCCATCATACCAAGGAACCACATTTTAAAACCAATTACCTGTGGATGGAGTGGGATATTAGGCTGTCTCTAATTTTGCTACTGTAATGGTACAATGACTACCTTTGTGTGTTGGCATTGGAAGTAGGGTGGGAGCAGTCTTGTGGGACTGAGCCCTTAATCTGTGGGATCTGACACTATCGCCAAATAGATAGTATCAGAATTGAGTTAAACTGGAGCTGGTGTCACAGAATTGGTTGGTGTGGGGGAAATCCACACATCTGGTGTCAGAAGTGCTGTGTGTGTTGTAGTAGGTGAGAGTAGAGGAGAAACCTAGGAGGAAGACTGGAGACTTTTCCTGCTCACACCACAGAGAGAGGATGATGTGAAGACACAGAGGAAAGGCCATCATGTAAAGATGGAGGTTGGGATTGTGCATCTGCAAGCCCAGGATTACCAGGCGCTACCAGAAGCTAGGAATAGGCAAGGAGGGATCCTCCTCTGGCCTTCAGAGAAAGCATGGCCCTATGGACACCTTAATTTCAGACTGTGAGCCTCCCAGAACTGTGAGAGAATACATTCCTGTCATTTTAAGCCACCCAGTTTATGATACTTTGTTATACCAGCCCTAGGAAATCCAAAGAGTTGTTTAGACCCTTCATCTAGTCTTCTGAGCATGAAAACTCACTGTCGCCATTAATTCATGGTCTTCAACTTTAGCTGGATCCTTAATATCATTCAACTGTACTTGAAGACATCCCTGATCTTCCTGTTTTTAACTGTAGCTGTGCTAATCTTTATCAACTCTCCTCAAAAAAACTAAAGAAGCCACCACTGTTTACTATCATATATAAACAGCAACTGTAATTGGAGTTATGACTTATTTATGTCTGCAGTTGTCCATTTTCATCTGCCAGGATCTACCTGTTTTATGTAGGGGCCATACATGTAATTTGCCGTAAATTAAATGTGGACATGAAAGGGACCACCACCGAGGAATCCTTGAGGTCTTTAAGGGTGTCACAAATTTCTGCCATTTCTATTGGGATGTGAAATTGTTTCAGTTTTACTATTTTGACCCAAGGGAGGCAATTATAGAGGTGTCTACTTGGCGTTCCCACCATGTGATAGCTCTTCCCACACAGACCAAGGATTCCAAATGAGTGTTCTGACAACTACCCAGTGTTTCCACTTCCATTATATCTTCAGAGACTGAGGAACTGAACACTGTTAATCCGTGAGCCCCACAGGAGCCAGGACTCCATTTATTGCTTGGCCAAAACAGATGTCACTACTCTACTGGAGAGGCCAGGATGAGACTTCAGGTCCTTAACTGTCAATATCAAGTCAGATTTTAGGTTCAGCAGTTCTCAAAATGTCTGGGTATAACCATTTTCCCAGAGTTTAGTTACCTGGCATATGGTGGTAGATCCTTTGGGAAAGAACGGGAAAGAATCATTCATGTATCCATTTGTTGTGGTGTTACAGTTGTCCATCCTTATGGGGACCCAGCTGCTCCTTAAGTCAATATGTTATGGGTCTGAAAACTGGCTCAGTTCTGGAAACTATGCTAGGGATTGCGATGCTTTATTGGGCTCTGTGCCCTCACCCTCCTAATTAGCCGTCTGGGGTTTCTTTTGTAGTTTACATTGAACAATAACCTTGTTGTTTGCCCAGCTACTTTGCCCAAAGAACATCGTGCTCCATTAACCATCTTCAGAGCTCTTGGTGGCTCGTGCTCTTCTATTTGTAACCCCTACAACGCTGTTCATTATAATAATTACTCACGCTTTGCTACTGAAGGTTAAATACTATCACCTGGCTTCCATTCTCCTCATAGCTTTCAGAGAGCCCAGTTCTGCAAAGCTGCTCCTACCCTTAGCCCTGGTCACCAGAAATGAATGTTACTGAGCTCCACACAACACTGGGACCCCTTCAACCGTGCCTTTCTTATGGGGTTGGTAAACTGCGTTCTGGGCTCTCCCACAGCCGGGGGGCTTTCTGACCTTACATAGTGTATTCACTCTAGCATGCCCGCTTCCATGAGTTTCTTGATCCCTTGCTCAACCTTTTGTCATGGAATTTTGAAATGTCTGTTTAAGTGAGTGTGAGCCATCATTTCCCCAAAGTTCCCAAAGTCACTCTAGTATGTATTAGTACCATCTTCACTAGACCCTGCCAGTGTTAAATCCTGTGCCAAGAGAGTGGGTTCCTGTATCAGTAAACTCTTCTTTTCTTATGTTAAATATTATATATTCCATCCCACTTGGTTTGGCACACTCCCAAATATTCTCTCCTAGAAACTGCTGATACATATCAGCTAGATTGCTGATCTAGTGTAACATCCCTTTTCTCCCCTCACAGGCCCAGCTGCTCCCCGGCAGCTCCCCAGCAGGGTATCATTTCCCCCAAGTTGTGACTTGACCCTAGTTATTGGTCTGGCAGGTACAAGGCGTGGGGTGAGTTACATCCTGAGGTGGGCATGTGTTTTCTTGCAAGGCCTCAGCGTCATCTTCAAGGTGGGAGTACTAGCCTTTAACAGGGAAGAGCGAACCCATTCTGCAGGTTTGGAGTCTTGTTTTCCAGCAGAGCAGAAGTAGCTTTTGAATGTTAATATTATGATAAATTTTTCTGAGAAGAGTCACTGGCCCAAAGCAAAATATAGACATATCATATTACAAACTGTTGCTTAATTATTCTAGTCACCTCTGGGAAGGCAAGGCTATATTTTTTACCTTTTGAAGCAACAGCAAGGCAAGTTATCACTGAGTCTGGATGCTTATTTTCCTGTTTCAGTGTTTCACATAACTTTTTTTTAAAATTGTTTGTATTATATCATTTCTATGATGTGGCAACGGCATCTTAAGTACTTATTATCTGTCTGTTTATATGGAATCCAAGAGTGATCACAACACCTATTAAAAAAATAGTTGTTTGTCTCTCTCCATTTGGAAAATCTGCTTCCTAAAATATATATACTCACACAACTTCTTCCTTTGGTTGCAGATATTTTATTAGGGAATTTTTGTTTGACGAGTGGGTGAAGGGAAGGGGAGGTGGTGGCAGGAAAGAAGGGAAGTGCATGATTAGGTTATGCCCAATATCCGTGAGTACCAACCGGACTGTACCCAACTGTAATTTATTTGGAGGTGGTGGTGGGGTCTGAAGCTGTTTGTAAATAAAGGTAGTTGAAGAAACACTATGTTGTGGTGAGAAAAGGCTTTGGAATCAGTATACCTTTGTGAAAGTCCTGTTAAAGTGCTTGGGTAGCAGGCCATACACTCCTAAAGTTAAATAGATTCTCTATTTAATAGTTGGATTACCCTGGCCAAGTCATTTAATTTCTTCCTGCTTTGATTGCCGCATTTTAAAAGTGAGGATAATAATACTGTCTGCTCTGACAATCTCAAAAAGGGCTGTTTAATATTAAGTAAGATTCTGGACATGACAGCCCGTTGTAAATTTTAAGGGACCATTTGGGTTGGTAATGATGTTCCTGTTGTAATTACTATGGGACAGTTGCAAACTGAAGGCAAATTGTTTATTCCTAAAGGGTGAATTTGCCACTATAGGGTGGTGGTTTCGTCTAAAATTCCTAGAATTTTATTTTTGAATGTTTCAAACTAAGTAAGTATTGGCAAACATAACTTGTAAACATTGTATGTTTTAAATGAATGCTCAGTTCTAATTTCATACTATGACTATTGAAAAACAATTTTTTACCATGTAAAACAAATCTACATGTCATACATAACCCTAGAGAAAGCAAACTGGTTTTTCTTAATTACTCCAAAGGACATTCTTTGTGTAAATTTGTAGAAATGTCTGAGGATCCAAAGTAAATTTCTAAATATACAGAAATCTATAGAAGAAAATGACCCTTTATTTCAAAGTAAAATTTGAGTTTAAAAAGAAAAGTTAGTGTGCTTTAAGATCTTTGCTGATAAAGAGATCTGCCCTCCCCCCTCCCCCCCCACTGTAATGATCTTCATTCCTAAAAAGATCACATAAGATTAGTTGGCTGCTTAACATTACTTCTTTTTGACCCCATCCTGACCTGTTCTCACTCCCTTTGAGTCTATTATTTCAAGGTGACATCAGCTTTCAGATAACAAGCAACATTCAAATCTCCTTTCATAAGGAAGATTCTGGATAGTCCTTGATCCTCTTTCCCCACCCTTGGAGTCTCCTGTTTCTTTGAAAAGATATGTTATTATTACATGATATGCATCATATAATTAGACATAATAACACAAAGATATTATTATCATGAGTAACTTAGGCTTTGCTGATTTTCAATTACTGTTTGGCTAATGGTAGAAAGAAGTCATTGAAAGAGATTATCCTGTAAAAGAAACAGCACTTTAAAATGATTCTCCTAAATAATAACAAGCTGACAATGGGAAATAATTAAGCTCATACAAAATAATTACATGGCTTCCATGTTTCTAAATTTTCCACCAGTAGTAAGACCAATCTGTGCCCAAGTTTTAAATTTGGGAATCATCCACTTTATTCCATTAACAGCAGGCAAACTGGAAGGGAAGAAAGAAAATATGTTTATCAAGTTGAATTATTCCAGTTAGCTGTTCCCCTTAACCAAATCACTGGGATAACTGCCAAATCGATTCCCTTGGGTGGCATGCCTCACACTCCTAATTGAAGCAACATACCAGGAGTGTTTATAAAGGTGAACCCCCTGCTGAGCAGGGGGGTAATTCCCAGCTCTCCACACCCTACCCCCAGGCCCCTGGGAGACCAGGACCCCTGGTGAGATCACCCATACTTCAGATCAAAGATTTTCTGTGGGGGTATATTAGTCTTTCAGGGAAGCATGTGTGTGTTTTGGGAAAAAACAAAAAACAAAACCCCAAACACATCAATATTATGATACACTTTTATATTTGGAAAACTAAATAAAAATGCTTATTTTGAAATTGCAAATCATTTATTGTTACTTTGGCTTTCTAAGGAGGCACAGATTTTGAAATATTGAGATGCTGTCCAGACCTTTTCCTCCTTTCTGCTCCTTGTGAGAATTTGCCTGATTTTCATGCCAGAGCCAAGATCTGTACTGAGAGTGGATGTCAACAAGACCACCAGCTTCCCAGGGTGCAACAGAGAGAAATCCAGGCTGCATCGGCTGCTCTATCCCAGGGCACAGATGCCTCACGTTTGCCCCACCTTTCTCTTCCTGGGTCCTCTGTAGAAACTGTAAATCTAATGCCCAGGTGTGACCTGGGAAGCTACAGTTGTGTGCCTGGCGAGTGAGCTGATGGAGCTCTGGATGAGTTTGGAGGCAAGAAGGGCCGCCATCCTAGACAGAGCAGTTTTCTTCCTCACCAGTCTCCTGGGAGAGAAGTAAGAGCTTCAAAGGGGAGGAAAACCTAGCCCACATTTATCAGTTTGGGCTCACTTAAGCCTTTTGCTAAGTAACCATAGTAAAACACATTGAAACCAGATTTCATTACTACACCCAGAAAGAATTTTTCATGATTAATTCATTCTGAGTTTCCAACTTCTGGAATACAGCTCTGCTCATGAGAATGCACTAACAGTTCTCAGAAAACTCAAAAATAAAGTTAAAATCACGTATGCTGGAATTGTCAGGAAACACATATTGTGATGTTGATCATTTCTTATAGAGAAATAAAGATGGAAGTCAGTTTACCACACAGAGTAACCAACGGGAATTGGTGAAAAAGATGATGAATTGGCTAGCTTTCTATACCTAAGATTTACTGAATGTTTACATTTCTCCTTGATCAATGGTGATTCCAGAGGAGAGAAGTCTAAAGATATTATGGCCTCTATATTCTCTAATAACAAATGGAGCACCCATCTTACGTAGATCAGTCTTTCAAGGGCCCTGAGTATCCCTCGTCTTAGGAAGCAGGGATCTGAAGGCGTCAGGCAGAGCAGGCTGCATCTCTTCCGTGCACTCACTGACATAGACTCTGATGTCAGAAACCAAAGCCTCCACATTTCAGTAGCCTGCCATTAACTAGCAGATATTGAAGTTACATAATTACTCCATGAGGAATACCTTTGATTGGCTTAATACTTTATTTACCTCTACAGACAGTCCCTGAATTACGATGGCTCAACTTACAATTTTTCAACACTCTGATGATGCGAAAGCACACTCATTTAGTAGAAACCATACTTCAAATTTTGAATTTTGATCTTTTTCTCAGGCTAGTGATATGCGGTATGATACTCTCTCATGATGCTGAGCAGCAGCAGTGAGTCACAGCTCCCAGTCAGCCATACAATCATGAGGCTAAACAACCGATGGTCGACAGTACACTGTGTTGCCAGCATTGTGTTGGATATTGTGTTTTCTGTTTTTGCATAAATTATGTGAGATATTAAACACTGTATTATACAGTAGGCTTTGTGTTAGATAATTTTGCCCAACTGTAGGCTAATGTAAGTGTTCTGAGTACATTAAGATAGCCTAGGCTAAGCTATGATGTTCGGTATTAAATGCATTTTTGTCTTACAATATTTTCAACGTATGATGGGTTTATCAAGACATAACCTCATCATAAATTGAGGAGCATCTGTATTACCACTTTATTTACCAAAATGCAAACATTCTCAAGAGGGATAATAGAATATGTTTTATCTAGCATTTATATTTTAATGGAGAAAAGTTTATGACATTTGGGAGCTGGTTCTGATAGGGAAGGAAGAGAGAGAGGATGAGAGCACTGAGCATCTGAAATGACTGTGACAAATGAGGTTGTACACAGATGGCAGTTTGGACTCTGAAATCACTTTGCTTATTTATTTTCCACTCATGTTTTATTGAACCTTACCTCTGATAGCATTCCCCCTTCAGGACAGCACAAGTTATCTAGATAAAAGAAAGAAGCAGAAACTAGTGAACAATATAAACCAAGATTCTGCTTCTAATGAGGCAAGTAGAATGAGATGGAACGTCCCTTGGTCAATAGGGGATTAAAGATAAGTGGCTTGGCACATCTGGAGAAGGGTGTTACAGAAAGTACGTGTGGAAAAGCTCTGAGAACACACACAAAATGGTGTCTTTGCACAAAATGATGTTCCATAGTCCTGAAGTATTTGGATTGCCCTGGTTTCTGCTGCATCCCAGTGTTCTCTCTGCTCCCCTAACCTCCTAAGGCTGTCACATCCATACTCTAAAAGCCTATAATGTCCCCCACCCCACTGGCCCTTGGGCTCCTGAGTTGTCTTCCTCAGGGTTCTGTTTTTATACAACTGTATTCTTTTTTTTAAATTATTATTTCTTTCTCTCTTTCTTCCTTTCTTCCTTTCTTTTATTGGGGAAGGGGAACAGAGCTTTATTGGGGAACAGTGTGTACTTCCAGGATTTTTTTCCAAGTCAAGTTGTCCTTTCAATCTTAGTTGTGGAGGGCACAGCTCAGCTCCAGGTCCAGTTACCATTGTTAGTTACAGAGGGCGCAGCCCACCATCCCTTGAGGGAGTCGAACCGGCAGCCTTGTGGTTGAGAGGACACGCTCCAACCAACTGAGCCATCTGGGAGCTCAGCGGCAGCTCAGCTCAAGGTGTCTTGTTCAATCTTAGTTGCAGGGGGTGGAGCCCACCATCCCTTGCAGGACTTGAGGAGTTGAACTGGCAACCTTGTGGTTGAGAGCCCACTGGCCCATGTGGGAATCGAACCAGCAGCCTTCAGAGTTAAGAGCACGGAGCTCCAACCTCCTGAGCCACCGGGCTGGCCTACAACTGTATTCTTACTTAATATAGTGACGTGGCTGCCAGAAGCCTTCACCAGAAATCTAATCTACTTCCAGTGTAGAGTTGGCAGTTCAGAAATAAATTTAATCTCAGCAGGCCTATCAGATTCTTTCAGTCCCTCAATCTGCCCACCTTGTGGTCAGTCTGCCCACCTTGCTAGCTTTAGAGCTGTTTTAATCTCCGCTACCATCATCACTACCACCATTAAAGCCTTTACTCCCACTTTTTATGGGCATCCATCCATGTATCAGACAGAGAGATAGGGAGCCCACTCAATGACTGGCACTAGGAAGGTAGCAGTGACCGAAAGAGACACAAACCCCTGCCTTTCTGGCACTCACAGTTTAGTTAGGGGATGCAGACAACAAGGAAAATAAATAAGATATATAGTATATTAGCAATTGGCAAGTTCTACAGGGAAAAATAAGGAGAAAGTGCGTTAGGGAGAGGTGGTTGCAATTTTAATCATGGTGGCCAGGGAAGGCCTCAGTGAGAAGGTGACATTTAAGTAAAGACCTGAAGGAGGAGAGGGAAGATATCCTTGCCTGTCCGAGGAATGCCCAGGAGGCCAATATGGCTGAAGCAGAGTTAGTGAGGGCCGAGCAGAGATGAAAGAGATAAAGAGGTTGGGCTAGGACGTGAGAAACAACGCTGACCAACCCCAAACCCCACAAACACTGAGTATCGCTGTGGGAAGCTCCTCTAGGGATCTTCCACTAGGACTTCATATCCTTTATATCTGAGAACAGAGAATTTATTATATACTTCTAGATGTTCTGTCCTGTGTTTGGAGCCCCTGCCAATATAGGACAAGAACTTTATGTATTTCTTGGTTCCTTCAGTGGCAGTTACATTGCTAGGTTATTATCAGGAATTGTATTTGCTCTCAGTTGTTACAGAGATATAAATTTGTGGGGAGTTGTTTGCTGTTGACTTTTCATTCACTTAATTCAAGAGCAGAGGAAGTGTACAAGGGAATTCACAATCAGAGGTAGTTAAATTCTAAAGGGGATACAATTGGCCTACATCTCTCTGTTCCAAGGCGCTCTCCGTGCCTAGCCCAGCTCATCGTGCTTGCCTGCACTGAATAAACACATACTTCTTTATGAAACAGTAATACTTTGATAGTTAAGACTTGGTACCTTTCTGACTATATTAATCTATTTTATATCATATTTCATCGCATCCCGATGTCATAGTTTTTTAATGAGGCGAAGCCATTTAAGAAAAGTTCAAGACTGAATACAAGGTAGGAAGCATTCAGCAATGAATATCGATTAATGGACTCTAGATTCCTCTCTTTATAATCAGTGTTTCATGCAAGCCCTCTGTATTAAAAGCATTTGTTTAGAACACTTATTCTGTACCAGATGCTGTGAGAAGCACATATTAACTCTTTACATGTATTAATCCATAAAAAATCTCTGACGTATTCCATTACTATACCATTTTATAGATGAAAAAAATTGTTTAAGAAATTTTCATTATGTTGCTATGTGTTCCTCCTCAAGGCACCCGCTTTCCGTGATTCTGCATAGAGAGGCATGGAGAACTAGGAAAATATACTGACATCTTAAGAAGCAATAAACAGATTGGTATCATTAGATCTGTCTGTGATATTTAATCTAGTTTATTCTCTGATGGATTTCTCTGATGGATGAGGGATACACTTCCCTTAGGAGCAGGGTGTACGTCAGGAAAACTGTAGGAAATCTTGGTTTATTCAGATTTTACAGGACTAGCAATCAGCCTAGAAACCTTGTAAAAATAGATACAGACACATTATTGCACTTTTTCCATATCTGAGTCTGGTTTCAAACAAACAGGTCAGAATTATGTGCTTAAGAAAAAATCATTGAAATAAGCTAAATGAACTGAGACACTCCCAGGTGCACTGCTCGTCCTCCTGGAGTTCATGCAGCACTGCTCCTCTGTGATTCCTTATCTCAGGGTGAGAAATCCAGAAAAGTCTTCAAGAAAAGAAATAACTAGGATGTACACTGAGGGTTTTGGCTATTCCTTTCCTTAACCACAGCAGACAGAAGAAATGACTCTGAGACTCCAGAAAAGCTCCCCAACAAGGATACTAGTGAAGCTAAGGACACATTGCTTACTTTCCTTGTGATCATGTCACTCAGTAGAACACAGGATGCCAAATATCTTAAAATCCGAACTCCTCATGGTTTTTGCATCAAGGTCCTCTACCCATGTTCCCCCCCACTGTTTCCTTGCTCTCTTATTCTCTTGTCATCTACTGAAATTCATAGCATTTACATAAAATGAGTCTCTCTTTACAAGTTTATAGCATTCTAGAAAAGATCTGATTTACTTGTTTGCAATTTTTGTAAATCTTATTAATGCTTTTTCTTGGGGTATGCTGTCATCTCACTTGAGGAGGACAATTTATATGCATATATACATATTTTTTGAAATGTATATATTTGGGTATGCATATGTTTAATATACATATGTTATTTTACTATATTAATCATCACATGTCCACATGCCTCAGACTTTCTTAATTCCCATATTTAAGAAGAGTATAATTTCTGATAAAATCATTTTTTAATCCTGAATAAAAGTTGGTGGATACTTCTTTTTTTTTTTTGGTGGATACTTCTGATAAGAGAGCATGGTAATGGGATTTGGAAAATTAAAAAATAAAGTTTCTTGTCTGTAATAATTTAACATAGTGTATTAATTTTTGTTTGTTTATTGGTGAATATTGGGGTACAGTGTGTTTTTCCAGGATCAATCAGTTCCACGTCAAGTCATTATTTTTCAATCTAGTTGTGGGGGGCACAGCTCAACTCCAAGTCAAGTTGTTATTTTCAGTCTTGTGGAGGGTGCAGCTCAGCTGTAAATCAAGCCGTTGTTTTCAGTCTAGTTATGGAGGGCACAGCTCACTGGCACGTGTGGGACTCACACCAGTGACCTTGGTGTTATGAGCGCCACGCTCTAACCACTGAGATAACTGGCTGCCCTAGGGTATTAAATTTAATAAAGGGTAATGTAGAGGAAGAGTGAAGGCTTTGAGTAGGCAAACTTGAGTCCCAGTATTGGCTCTGAACTTTCTAATTGGGTGAGCTTGGGTGAGTTATTACATACTCTAAAGCTTCAGTTCCCCCAACTGCAAAAATATAAATGATAGTATCATCATAAGAATTACATGTGAAGCATCCAGTGTGACATAGGTTTTACAAGTGTAGTTATTACTGATATCATCACAATATTTTTATATGAAATCATTAACAAAACATATAATGCTATTTTTTCAAACAATGGTCTATAAGTCAGAAATATAGCTTGAATACTTAAAAATATTTGTTCAGCTTTGGCATTCTAGGTACTACTACAAATGTTAAGCAATGGCTTAAGTTCTTCCAAGTTTCTCTGAGAACTTTGGCAGTTCAGTTAGTTACTGGAAGGTATCAGCAGCTGAAAGACACAATTGACTAATACCAGGATTTCTTAAGTCATAAACGCCTAGGGACAACAAAATGGTCCCATTAATAGTATTCATAGTTAGAAGACTAGAGAAGACAGGTTCGTTTCTTGGGGCAAATAGTGTGCTATTGACAAATGACCCAGAGAAAGCAGAAATAAAACTGTGTTTGATTTTGCTTTTCAGTTTTCTTTCAGGAAGAAAAGACTTCAGACCAAGGATGGTAGAACAAACATTAATGAAAGAATATAGAAGCATAAGATATGTGAAATTGTGAGAGAGAAAAGGGACTAGTTCATCCCCACAAATTAAAGTGGTCGGCATCCAAGGAAACGGCTCTTATGATTTCTGAGCCATTTCCAATTACTTCTGAGAAGTGTATTGAAATATATTTGCTGAAGGACAGAAGATGACAGCAGGGCTGCTATAGTTACGATTTCCTAAAGTAAATTGCACAAGCCATAGCTTAGCTTTAGAAGACATGTTAAAACCAGTCTGAGGGTGTGTAATGTAAGAGCCAATGTAATTCATGAAGTGCAAATTCATTCACTCAAAAGTTACTTGCTGAGTGCCTACTATATGCCAGATGTGCCATAGTCAGAGCACAGCTGGATCTCCAAAAAGCATTTGGCAAAGCCTTTCATGGGATACTAATAAAGGAAGTGTCTTCTCGACTGATTGAATGACAGGTCCCTGACCAATGAATGGTGAAACATGTAAGAGACTCTGCAACTGAATATAGATCAATGGCACACTGAGTGAACCAAGGTGAGTTTGGTCTGATATGAGAGAGAAAGCATGTTCAGAAAGGTATAAAGGCCACCCCCTTCTGCGGAGTTCACCTCACCTGGTGTATTGACTTTAGTTCAACACACCACAATTGAGATGAAAAGGAATATTGTTAAGCTGAGGACAATACAAACATACTGAGGGGGTACACAGACTCTGTTATCTGAGGAACAATTGAAAAGAATAAAACCAGGTGTCTGTCCTGAGAGTAAAGAAGACTCAAGGGACACATAATAGCTGCCTCCATTGTAGAAAGTGTGCTGTTTCAGGGTGGGGTGGAGTAGGAGGGAAAGGCTGAACATTTATGCCTCATCTCTGTGTCAGACATTCCTCTGATGCATTATCTCATGTAATCCTCACATTTAGCTTTAAAGTGCCTGATCCTGGATATATGCAAACACATAACATCTCCCGCCAAACACGACAGGAACACTGAAAGACATCATCACTCGGCACGGCCAGTTTCATCTTGCCAGACTCTGAATTACTACTCTTGTATTAACTGATTGTCATTGCAAAAATTCTGAGCAGTTAACAGCAGTGAAGATTCAGAAGAGGGAAAAAAAGTATTTTGTCTTTAGGGGCAAATATTTAACTAAGAGGAGGAGGTAGAGAAACGGCTCCAGGGATCGCAGGTGACTTTGTGATTTGAAAACACGCAGAGAGTGCAACCGTATATGTCACCGTAGCAGCCTAATCTCATAGAAAATGTGCTGGCACAGAGCACGAGCCTGTGCAAACAGAGCTGTTTGCTGATTTCCTAAATGGGACCTTAGGACTATAAAATGTGGGGTTTGCTTTGAATATGAGAAAAATTGCTATGCCTGGATGGGAAAGTCAGTTGGAGTTCTCCAGCTCCATAAACATTTCTGAATCAAGCTTCTATTCCTTTAAGAACCGTGCTTACCTTCAAATTCATGTTGGTTTATGGAGGCCCTCCTTAACAGCCATGTTCACGAAGAAAGGAATCCTTTCAGAAAGACCTCAGAAAATATATGAAAAGGTTCTTTCAAAGCTATCACATTTTGAAACTGACTTTCAATGAGCTGCTGCCAGCTGCGGTGATCAGTTTAAGTAGATTCAATGGCTTTTCTTTATTTTTAGTATTTAATAGTTCATTTTTTCCTACTATTCTCAAATAACCTGAATATTCTGAGCTTTTTGGTGTTCTCTTCACGAGGAAACTGACAGCATAAGAAGCAGTGTTCTTTTTCCCTGGGAAGGTTCCCAGCAGATATCAGCACATCTGAGGTTCTGTGGTTAAAAGGCATAAACTTATAGGCATAAACTTAAGAATGATTCAAGAAAACAGACATCCAAAACATCACCTTCATGAAATGGTAGTGCTGTTTTAAATACTATGGGGTTTGGGAGTAGAAAGAAAGACTTGTACTGAACAAGTAACTGCCTATATGACTCTACTCAACAGGGAGGGAGGTGGGGTCACAATTCCCAATACAGTGGATTCTAGCCATAAACTCAGTGCAATCTGCCCTTCCTCTGCCTCCCAAACCAGAATCAAGTTAGTCCTTAACTCCCCGAAAGCTATTCTTTGCTTATGTAGACTTTTATTAAATACTTACTCTGCATTTAATGCCTGCATTTAAGAACACAATTCAATGTAATTCTCACAGTAACCTCTTGAAGTGGGTACTATATTTATTCTTTTACCTCCACAGAGACTGAGGCTTAGAAATTCTGCTGAAACAATTGGCTGGCAAGTGATAACTCAGGTACAGAGCTGTGGATCTTCACTATTACACGACAATGCTTAGCCAGGTTCTTTCCACCTAGGATGGGTCCATGGATGCCTGAATTTAATCGGATGTGTGCCAATAAAAAGGGTAGGAAATGAATTAGTGGCATCTGGACTCGCTGGCTATTTAAAACAAAAAGAACCCCCTGGCAGGAGAAACAGTGCACAGTAGGTGGAGATCCTTACTCTGGCTGGTTCACCTGCAACCATGGCTGCAGCCTCAGCCTGGATGAAGAGCTTGAGGCTGGTCACGTACTCACTGAGGCAAGAATCCAGTCTGTTTCTGTTCTTTTTCATTTTTATATTTTCAGATTTCTAGGCTCTGGAAATCTTCCAGAAAAGCCTGAGAACAGCCTTAGGAGACCTTTTGGCAGCACCTCTAGGAGTTGTTAGCCAAAAGCCTCAAATCCTTTCCTCATCATTGAAACTTGTCTGTTGGGAGTAGCTCACAGATATTCTTTCAACCAAGATAATTAGCTTAGCAAAAGGGAGCCATTGTGGTTTAGAGAGCTCACTGTTGATTACTGGGTCGAGATAAGGATTGTTCTCTCTTTTTTTCCCCTCTTGAGACCTTAGATAGTGAAGTACTTTCGACCTTGTGCGATAGAGATCCTCTTTCCCACTGAGAATAATGTGGGGAGAAAGGGGAGGGAGGCAGGAAGCAGTTAATGGCCATTGTACCACTTCTCAGCATTGGTGTTTACACCATCAGCCTTCACTTAATCCCCAGGCATGTGGTCCTTGCCAGTAGAGTCAGGAGAAAAACATAATTATCCTAAGGCTAGCAATGCCTGAGGGGTTGAGAACATGCCTTCCCAAAACATGCTGCTTTGGCATATTGATTATTTTGAGCTGCAGGCATTTGAGAAATAGAAGATGCAGGAAGGGCTCTTTGACCTCACCCTTTCTACCCAAAAACAGACCACAAAATTTCCTATGAGAAAGGTACCCCCCTGCACAAGGAAGAGAACAGTCATATCACCAGAGGCTGGTGTACAAACAAACCTACTAAAATGACTGTTATCTTTCATTAGTTTCCCCCATATATTTTCTAGTCACTGTCTCACAGTTTATTTATTGCCCTTAGCCCAAAAGCCTTTGTCTTATCACCTTCTTCCCAATTTATTTTTTGTTTGAAAAGATTTATAAACTTTGGGACCTATACTTTGGCTTCTTCTGGTCATCATTTTCCTTTTGAAGATTCCCATGTACGCATAAAAATATTAAATAAAAGGTGTATCCTTTTCTCCTGTTAATCTGTCTCTGTCAGTTTAATTCTTAGGCCCAGCCACAGAACCTACAAGACAAAAGGAAGTTTTTCCTCCCCTAGAGCTCTCTTGGAATGCATGGAAACGTTTTTCTCCCAAATAACTGGATGACAAAAAACTAACCAAACTGATGAAATACCTCCTTAAAATATTTTTCTCCTCTTTTGCCCTGGTGTATTCCTATTCATGACCATTGAAGAAAATATAGAAAATACAGATAAACAAACAGACCAAAAAAATAGGTAAATTAAAACTACTCAAAATACCATTACCCAGAGACAATTACTATTCATAATTTTTTGCAGACTCTTTCAAGCTTTTTCTACTCAAATATGAAGATAAAAGTTACCTCTTTTTTAAAAATGGGATCAAATTCTACATATCATTTTGTAACTTGCTTTTTACTTAACAATATATCATGAAGAATTTTTCATATAAAGATAAAAATTTCTCCCATTGCCCTATAGACGGAAATATACGAGCACAGCATCATTTATTACTCCGTTCAATATTGTCAAACATTTAAGCAGTTCCTACTTTTCACCATCGCTTTAAGCAACACCTCTGTAGCATCATTCATCCAGTTTTTTTGAGCACTTGCTAATATTTACCTGAAAACAAATTGCCAAAGCTGAAACCAGCACATTTATTAAGGTTTCTGAGACACTGTCTTGCAGAAATATTATCCAACAACAGTTTCACTAGCAATGTTTGATAGTGCCATAATGCCCTTAACATAGCAAACCAGTAAGCTCCCAAATAACCCTAGGAGAGGAAAGAGGCCGTTTCACTGCTTTGCCAGGAGGCCCCTCCACTGGGGCTCTTATACTTCACTGAGATAATGTAAACGATTGTCACTCTGTTGTCTCCATCCCAAACTTGTAAAATGAGACAGCAGCAGGGTTAGATTATTATCCCAGAACAATGGAGAGTCCCAGGGGCCTTCTGAGTAGGTATTGCTACAGTGTGCAGCGATGTCGAGAAATCAGAGCCAAAGCCAGCATTTGGTGTAAAAGCTTGTCCGCAGTTGTTGGGAAAAGCTGACACTTCAGAGGCACAGGACTTATTTATTAACCTCATACTTATACAGCACTTATTATGTGCCAGCCACTCTAAATGCTATATAAATCTTAAATTATTTAATTCTCATAATAACCCCATAATAAGGCAGGTACTACTTTTATCTTCATTTTTACCTGAAGAGGAAAAGTAAGTTGTTGGGATTAGTTCTAGAGTCTGTGTGTCTAACCACAAGCAGTGTTGCCTTTCAGGGAATATCCCCGATCCAACTACGAGCACCCCCGACTGATCCCACATATATAGGACAGTAAACACTCAATTTTCCAATCAAGCAGGAAGCACCATTTAACTGATATTGCCCCAGTAAAAACAATGAAAACTGAACTTTTCAAAAAGCCACTTAATACTTAAAATAACTGAAATAATTTTAGATAACAACATGTTCCCCGTACCTGATATAGCGCTAGTTTCATTTGCCATTTATTAATTTCAACTATTTCTTTTCTTGGGCAGATTCAATTTTTTTCTGTAATAAATCAAAATTGAACTATTTATGGTCTTCTACTTTCCAAAGCCTTGTGACATATCATTTAATTCCCCAAACAAGTTTGGAAGGTAGTGAGGCTTAGAAAGCCTAAAGGACTTGTCTGTGGTCACTCAGCTAGATAAAGAACAGGGGCAGGACATGAACATATGTCTTCTGACTACTTCCCCATTCCATCCTGTCTCCTGGCCTCTGTGAGCTTGCAGTTGGCATTGAAACCAAGCAGAAATGAAAAAAGGGGCACTGACATGTTAAAAGGCATAGGTAGTTAGATAGAAAAATATCTAGATACACACAGCATAATATTTCATGTATTTAAAAAAATTTTTTCAATTTATTTTATTTTTTTAAGATATTCATTTATTTATTCATTAATTAAAGTTTATTGGGACAACAATTGTTAGTAAAGTTACACAGGTTTGAAGTGTACAATTCTGTAATACATCATCTATATATCCCGTTGTATGTTCACCACCCAGAGTCAGTTCTCCTTCCATACCACATATTTTGATCCCTTTTACCTTCATCTACCACCCCCTACCCCCCTTACCCTCTGGTAACCACTAAACTATTGTCTATGTCTATGAGGTTTTGTTTCATAATTTGTTTGTCTTGTTCCTTTGTTGCGTTCAGTTTTATATTCTGCATAGCAGAGAAATCACGTAGTTCACGACTTTTTCTGTCTGGCTTATTTCTCTTAGCATAATAATCTCAAGATCCATCCAGGTTGTAACAAACAGCACTATTTCATCTTTCCTTATGGCAGAATAGTATTCCATTGTGTATATATACCACATCTTCTTTATTCAATTATCTACTGAAGGACAATTTGGTTGTTTCCATGTCTTGGCCACTGTAAATAAAGCTGCAATGAACATCGGCGCACATATATCTTTATAGATAAATGTTTTCAGATTTTTTGGTAGATACCCAGGAGAGGGATTGCTGGATCATATGGTAATTCTATTCTTAATTTTTTGAGGAATCTCCACACTGCCTTCCATAGTGGCTACACCAATCTGCATTCCCACCAACAGTGTATAAGGGTTCCTTTTTCTCCACAGCCTCTCCAACACGATCCAATGACTTCTTTCTTTACCCAAACAGAAAGCAAATATTGAAAGGAAGCCTTTTTGATGACATTCAGGACATTAAGTGTAAAACAATGACAGCTCTGATGGCCATTGCAGAAAAAGAATTCTAAAATTGCTTTGAAGTGTGGACTAGGTGCTGGCCTCAGTGCATAGCTTCCCAAGGGGAGTAACTTCGAAGGTGGCTATAGTGATATTCAGCAATGAGTTATGCAGCATGTTTTCTAGGATGAGTTCGTAATTTCATAGTCAGAACTTGTAGACAGCTGCCTTCTCACTAAATCTTTGTGCCAGGGAGAAAGAGAGTGAGCAAGCTAGTGTCTCTGCTCATAAGGGCACTAATCTCATCATGAGAGTCCCACCCTCAGGACCTCATCTAAACTTAATATCTCCCAAAGGCCCAATCTACAAATACAATCACACTGTGGGTGAGGGCTTCAACATATGAATTTTGGGGAGACGTAATTCAGTCCATAGCATGCCACAAGTGTAATGCCTTCTTTTCCCTTCTGTGTGCTCAAGATTCACTGTCTCTATAAAGAGACTCCAGGTAAAATAAATTACTCTTTCTTTGAATCTCACGAATATCCTATGCTCCCACAATATTTTACTGTAATTAGTTTCTTCCATGACCGTCTTCCTCTCTGAGAGACTGAAAGCTTCCTGAGGGCTGTGCCAATACCTCTTTGTGCCATGTTTGGCATAATGTCTGGTACATATAAAATGCTCAATGGATATTCATTGATGGAATAAATAATTGAATGAATACTCCCATCTAAAAGGTAGTATAAAATGACTAGAACTTGGGGTAGCCAATATTCATATCATAAAGCTCATGAGAGCTATTTATAGACAATATATTCTTGGACTTTCTGAAAATCTATTTATAATTGGTTTTTATAGTATTAATTAATTTGGTTACATGATTTTCAATTCAACCTATACTTGTTTGTTAGGGTTGCAATAACAAAGTAATACAGACTAAGTGGCTTAAAAACCAGAAATTTATTTTCTCACAGTTCTAGAGACTAGAAGTCTTAGATAAGGTGTTGACAGGATTGGTTCCTTCTGAGGAAGGAAGGATCTGTTCCAGGCCTCTCTCCTTTGCTTGTAGATGGTCATCTTCTTTCTGCATTTTCACACCATTTTTCCTCTGTCAGTGTCTGTGTCCAAAGTTTCTCTTCTCCGAAGGGCACTAGTCATATTTGATTAAGGTTCACACTAAGGACCTCATTTTAACTTGATTACACCAGCAAATACCCTATTTCCAAATAGAGACCTACAGTGCACTGCTGTTAATGAAAATGAACAAAGTCTTTAGGAACATATTTGGTTATATTTAGAATAGCCTGTTTGAAGGGGCACTAAAGGCTGTAATACGTTTTATAAAGCAGTTGTTCAAGTATAATTAGATGGTTTTAAATATTGCTTCTTAAAGGTAAACCTCTAGCACATGAAAAATTTAGTTACTTAAAAGGATTCAACTCCCCAGTGGTCCCAGTGGTTCCAAATAACTTCCATCTCAAAGGGAATTACCATAAGGCGATTACATAAGAGTAGAAATAAAAAAACGAAAGATCAAGTAGTTCCCCCAAATGGGTGAAAATTCCAAGGATATGCATTCAGGTGAGAAACACCAACGTGAAAAATAAGACACATTCTATCCTTTAATTCTTGCTCTTGCTGTTAAATTCTTCTTCTTTGCCGCCCACCTTCCCGGACATCTGCTTAAACATCCTGGAAGAGTGAATCACCATGTGTAAGGAAACTCAGGAGTATTGGTTTCTTGGAAGTCTGACAGGTGACTCATATTTCATAGATTTTTGCCTTTAACAATTTCATTTGGAAAAACGTTTTCACTCTTCCCAAATATACAGTCTGTCTCTTAAGAAATTAAAACATGATAAACGAGTACATAGCTTGATAACGCTGGAAAGTGTTATACACTTTTTGTAGCATAAAATATTTTCACTTCATCATGTTGTCATCTACATTTATTTTGTAACCATAATTATCATTCATAATTGTTTTAATTACGGTAATGTCAAGTGTTTTAACAAATATACCAAAATACATGTATAATGTTCAAACACAGCCACCTTGGGTATTTTATTTGCGATGGCTCGGCTCTTTCTTTGGCAAGCCTAATACTTTCATATTTGAAAATGGGCCAAGTATGAGGATATGTTCTGCTATATTCCAAACAATAAAGCGTCCTCTTTGTACATTGGATATTACTGAATCCTTTCCTCAGTAAAGTAAGAAGTTTGGCTTTGGTTTGGATTTCTTTATATTCCTGAAATATCCTTGTGGAATTCTTTAGTTTAGGCCACTGCCTGGACAGCTAGAGTTAATGGTGAGTACTGTAACTTAAGTGACAATGTAGCTTACCTATGTAATTTGTCGTTGGCCATGAATAAATAAGAGAACTCCTAAAAGAAGTACAGCCAAGTGTTTCCACATGTGTAAAATGGCATTTACCTTATAGTATACAAAGAGGTTTAATGAAATATTGTATGTAGAGCACTTAGCACAGTACTTAGAAATAGGAGACATAATAAGTGCACAGAATATGACCTTATACAAACAGCATTAGAAGTATATGCATCCAGATATTAGCAGTGATTTGCTCCCTTTAGTAGTATTTTGAGTGTTATTTTTTTCTGCCTATCTGTATTCTCTGTTTACAGTAAACATTTATAGCTTTCTAACAAGGAAAATTAATAAGTGGTTTTAAAGATAATATTTTAAATTCAGTGCAAGTGTTTATTAACTCATCTCTCTTTACACCCAAAACTTCCCTGTGAACTGAATTGTCCAAAATACCCATTTGTAAAATGGGTCTTATTTCTCCATTAGGAGTTCAACATGTGTTTAAAGTTTTGTTAGCAACATACAGGTATAACCATAAAACATACATGAAAGAAAATACTTTATCACCTAAGAAAATAGTCATCTTTTTGCTTCAACATTCCAAATTTGGAAGAAAACTATTAACAGCAAATAACCTGACAATAATAATGGCATTTTCAATTAAGAAGAGATGCCTCACTACCTGAAAGTCTCAGTAACCCAGAGGTGGCTAAAATTCTGAGATGGCTTCTGTTCTCAGCCTGTGCCTACCCTGAAGCCAAACTCAGCTTTTGCTTCATCCCCCAAAACAAATCCAACAGTACAATGTATTTGTGAGTAATACCAGTTTTACTGAAAATTTCTAGGGGAAATGAGGAAATTATATCACATACCACTCAGAAAAACTTAATAAAAGTTAATCTTCACTGTTTGTCCCCACACTCCCTTCTCTTGTCTGTTCATCAAAAAATCTTCTCTATTTTCCTAACATTCCAATCCAGCCTTTGGCTTGAATTCTTCAGTTACCAAAAAGATACCCAGGCAAATCGCCAGCAATACCCTTCTCAAACAACAGCTATCCCCACTGCAATAAAAAAAACCAGATCAATAACTAGTGTTAGTTAAGCCTGGCCTGTAGGCGTTTTCTGCTTCATCTCAAGCAGTTTATATGTGTGGTGGTGGTAGTGGTGGTGAAATTCTGCAGCTAAGAGAATATTATTTTTACCAGATAGATAAATATACAATACAGTCATATATCCATAAATGCATACATATAAATATACAATACTTATACAATAAATATACAATATTATAAACATACTATACTGTGACATGGACTCTTTTCAGTTCTGCTCTCACCCTGTTTTTGCCCTGAGCTTTGGCTTCTGATGAAAATGAGCTATGCAGTTGTGGAGCCTCTGGGGACAGGACTGGGCTCTTTGACTTAAGTTCCCTCTACATGAGAGCCCTCTTTTGCCTACCATCTCATAAAGCACATTGCAGTAGCTTCTGAGAACATATAGAGTCTCCCAATACAAGTATTTTTTATGAAAACTTTTTTTTAACCTATAAAAGAAAGTTTTCTCTATACTTTTATATAACACACTTGACTGACCAAGTTGAATTTTCATTGAAAGTGTATAGTAATCTACTTTCTTTCAATAGTCGTGTGTTCTATTAGCATATAAAACTGTCTATAATGTGAGAGTAAGACGACTTACCTTAATAGTTGTCATGAATCCAAATTCAAGCTTTTTTCCAACTATTTACACCATCACTCAGCAACCATTTAGTAATTGCCCAGTTACTCTTTCCAAGTATGTGGGCTCTGGCTTGTAAAGTCAGAGTGGGAAAGTGAGGAAAAGCCGGCCTAAAAAGTTTCCATCAAATAAGTCTAAACTCCAGACATGTCTTTAGTCACTCTGACTCTACTTGGTTATTGAAATTATATGGAAACTTTTTTTACTTATTGGCACTACTAAAACCTCCAGACATCCCGTTTCCAGTCTTATGGTGTGGTGCACTGTTTTTTCATTAACCGCTTTTTGAAACAGAAGACAGTTTAATTCTTCTACTTTCATCTTTGCTGTTTTGGGATTTCAAATTTTATGCTTGCATATTATCTAGGTCATTCTTATGTTAAACTAAAGACAATTATAATTTTAGATTTTAATATTTGACTTCCTCATTTGTTATTGCTTCTCAAAACCTAAGTCACCCACTTTGTCTGAGGTGGCCACATTCCATGGTTGTCTTAGATGACGTACCTAATGAATACATGTTTCCCGCATAATGAATACATGTCTCCCACAGCTGATCTGTGAAGGAGGAGACTTTGCCCTGAATTGCCCTTGGCTCTTCTTCTGCTGATCCTTGCCCCATTATCAGACTCTTATCCTCAAAGTTTTACCCACAGCTCTCAGGCAATTATCATCTCTCCCAATCCCGGAAAAAATAAATTAAGAATTTGATGATTTAGGAGAAAGATTAAGATTGAGCAGAATTTGTTCTCACTCAGATTTAAATATATGGTGGGACAAATCATGTGCTGGCATCCTGACATCTAAAGTCTCTCTAAGCATCGTTCACTATAGCCGAAACTCTTAGAGCTTTTCTAACACAAGCTTAAATGAGACCAGATAAGTTTACTTAGCATTTACTGAGCTCCTTTTCAACCAGACACACTGATAGTTACTGGTACAAAGGTGAATAAGACAAGATTCCTAACTTCAAATTGCTCACAGATAGCTAAATAAATAATTGTGATATAACATATGCACTAAAATTACTTTTAAGCACAATGATGTCAACAGAAACTCTAAAGCTAAGGTACAAACCAAAAACCCATCAGCCAATTCTTCACTAGGTTTCTGACCAACAAGGTAACTGAATCTGTAATGTCTTAGTAGAACCACCCATTGTGGTTCAAAGAATTATATTTTCAAAATAGTGGATGTTTTATATTTTCAATTAAATACAGAGGGTGCCAAAAAATATATATATATATACATTTTAAGGAAGAAGAAAACTGTATTAAAATTGTAATACTCAATATATACCGATAACAAACGATGAATACAAGTCATGTGTATACATTTTTTGGCACCCCCCCACACACCCCTGGTACATTATTTTTCCACCGTCTAATTTTTAAGACTAGTTTAATTTATTTTACATTGGGATATATAAACTCCTGGCAATTTTCAGAGCAAGGAACTTTATAATCGGAGCACTTTTCACTTTGTAAAGCAAGTTTTATGTGTTCTGTCACTTAATCCTTACAACAGGTATGAAATTATCTCATTTTACACATGAAAATGAACCACACGAAGTTTATGCAATCCGCTGTAAGAGCCCTGACTGACCACTGTGCTGCAGTTGCTCTGCCCTCTGCTTTCCCTTGGCAGGTCCTTCCATGCAGTATTAGTTTATACAGATTGGCTCCATGCCAATGCATTTACAAAAATGTATTCATTAGAACACTAGAACTATGTGCACAGGTTGCTGGTACCATTTGTTTTTAATTAAAGTCAAAGTGGTTTTTCTTAACTAAAAACAAATTCCTGGAGCCTTTGATATATTAGGTTGGTGCAAAAGTAATTGCGGTTTTTGCAATTATTTTTAATCTTTTAAACTGCAATGACCAATGACTTTTGCACCAACCTAAGAACCTATTGTTTTTTGAAATATATGTTTCAAAGAATATATATATACATATATATATATACATATGTATATATATTTCAAAGAACAATAGTGATTAGACTTTTTTGTAATAGGTTACTCCCATGTGAACTGGGAATAATCATACCTGTATCAAAAGATTTTGGAATTAAGTGAGGATATATATGAAATTTTAGTACATAGTATAAATTGAAAAATGTTTCATAAAGCAATTATAACTCCATGACAAAAGACTGTGTCAAAATACGACAATGTCAAAGTATGACTCTGGCAAGTAACACATTTCATATTGCCAAAATAAGGTATAGGTTAAATCATATGAAATTGACCATGTTAATCAATTTTTGAGTTACAAGAATGGAAATTTAATATGGCTTATCCTAATATTATAATTTGACTAGAGGGTAAAATGCAGAGTTATACTTGGTGTTACTGTTAACAGACTTATTATTGCTGACTAGAACTTGATATACCCCATTTATTTATTATTTGTCTCTGCCTACAAGGACATTTTATTCTGGGACACGGTGACTCTGAGTACCTATTAAGCACAACAATAACAGAAAAAAAAAATTTGATCTTTTTTGAGTTTGTTGTCACTTAAACAAAATCTCCTTTATCTAGTGTGTTATTCTAGGTGGATCTCAAGAAATGGTTATGAAAAAAAAAAAGAAAAAAAAAAAAAAAAAAAGAAATGGTTATGAGAGGTCTTGAGAGGACAAGAAATTTTTCCTAACAGCCATACTGACTTTCTACTGCTCTTTGAACAAACACACCTGGAAAAGATAGTTGGTTCCAGATTTAAAGGGATGGCAAGAAAGGAAGACATTTAGTATCAAAGTAACCAATTAAAGATTGGATTCTAAATTTCTGTTCTTAATTTGTGGGAAACTCTGCCTAAATGTTATTAGATGCTGAAATTGGAATCTTGGGCCATGGTTATGAAGTCTCCGCAGAATAAACTCATTTTCTGAGATGATGTCCAGGCAGATATGGAGCATATGAAGCTACTGCCAAGTCCAGTTTACCTGAGCCACCGTGGCCAATCTATTTCTAGTATTTTCAGTATCCCAGAATAACAGGATTAACCATGGTATGGTCCCTTCTTTTATTTTTTTTCCCTTAAATTGCTAATGTGGCTATAACGTATAAAAATATTCTTGGCCCTAACCAATGAACAGGGATTGTAATAGAGGTAGGCCAAATTTAAAGATCAGGGCAACCACAAACCATGATGGAGGATGCTATTAATGTGACTAACTCATCCTGGCAGGAACTATAGGACTCAAACCTCCAAATTACAAGGCAAAAATCAACCTGACAAAATCCACAAATTTGAGTCAGTGAGACGGTGCCTAAGCTCAAATGAAGCAGAAACAATTGTTTGGGTAATTAAAAAAGAGGTTTTTGATGTTGTTGTTTGTTTTGTTTTGTTTTATTGTTGAGAGAGGGCAATGCTACTATGCTAGAGCCTCCATTGTGCATATTATTTATCTGGTAACATATTGAATCTCTGCAACAATTCTGTGAGGTAGGTACTAAATGAACCCTGTTACAAATGAGAAAACTAAGCTGTAGAGTTTAATAAGCCAGGTCTCACAGATAGGCAGCCAGGATTTCAACACTGGTGTCTGTAGCTTAGGAACTCATGTTCTTATTAATTCACTACTGCCTCATAACACTCAAATGAAAATTGATGATTCCTTAGGTGACTAATATAAACAAATTTATAGATATCACATTAGACAAGATACTGTGATCATTAAGCAAATTTTCTTAATTTCAAGAAATGTGAAATATTGTTTAAGGTCTTTGTTTATCCCTTAGAAATACAGAACATTATTCTGTAGTGGAGTCAACCTTAAGAGATGGACTAGCTAGCTTCTCCAGATTTCTTCTAGACTTATGAATCCTTAATTTAGACACTGAGAAACATAATACCTTGGGGTAACAGAACAAGCCTAGCTCATGTCCAGTGTCGTACCTTACTAGTTGTTATCCAGCTACATTTACACGGTAGATTTGGGACAAGTCAGAACCGCACAAATTCTCTGTCATTGGAGGGCTGAGGTTTGTTTCTGTCTGGAAGTTTGTTCAAGCTTGAGTCCACTGATTGAGGGAGTGATTGTGGTCTACCGACGGTGCTGTGTAAAAAGGAAGTCGTTTCTTCCAACAGCCTTGTTTGTGTTTTGGAAAACTGTTTCAGCTTCTGTCCTGTTTCCATTCCCATGCCCAGCCCTCCCAAAGTAAACAGATGACAAGTACTGGTGGTGGGGTAGTGGTGATGCAGGGGTGGTGATGGAGGTGGAGGAAGGAAAGAGATTTCCCTTGGGCCAGAGGATTTTCAAAGAACCCAAATGTAATTTGGAAATAAACTCAAGTGCCAAACCAGATGAGATTTATAGTATCAAGATCAGCCCAATATCTAAGTGTAAATATAGACCCCTAGAAATTTCATTTCCTTATTTAAAAATGACCAAACACTGATGGACATTCTTATGCTACATTCCAGCAAAGTTAGTGGCTAAAGAGGAATCATTGGCACATCAATAGATGTAACTCTATCCCATTCATCCTTTCCCATCTACTTCTACTTGCCCAGAAAACCCATTTATTTCTGATATTTTCTAGAAGAACAGAGACTGAGCTGCCTTAATTCCAACTATAGTACTAAAACCCCTGAAATTTTAAAGAAAGGAAAGAAAATTGAAACAAACCCATCGAAGAAGTTTCGGCATTTTAACTGGAAATAAGTCAACATTTAGAATTTCCCTTCTTTCCAAGTCTGCTCTCAAGACCTTAGCTGACCTCATTTAGATGTCTTTCTACAAACAAGAATTAATTCTAATCCTTGATTCAATAATATTGGAACTCACAAAAATGTCCCTTGTATATGCCTGTCTACCAAAATATGTTTAACTAAAAATATCAGTAATATGTGGTCTCACTATTTAAAAGCAAGCAATGTTATTGTATTAAGTTATTGTATCATGTATATAAAAAGCACTTGTCAAAAATTAATTGATCACATATTTCAATAAAAAAGAAGACAATTACATCACCTGAGATGATGTAGTTCTGTTGTCCAAGTCAAAAAATAACTTAAGAAGAGTGGGGTCATGAATGCTGACATGGATTCTTACTACACCCACATGAGTCTCCATAAATGCTCAGTAACACACATCTTGCATACCAATTTACAAAAAATCAAGGCATTTATTTAAATGCCAAGCACTCATTTCCTTATTTGCCCCAATAAATTATACTTTCTGATACAAAGCATTGTCTAAATCCTCAAAACCCAAGTAGTTTCCTGAAAAAATTGAAATTCTCCTAAGAAAAAAATATTTGAATCTGAACCAAAGTAAAATGGATTTACATTTACCCAAATCTCATATTTAAATATTATATTCAAAGGAGAGCTATGCCCAAGGGCCATGGGTTAATAGGGTTTAATAGTTACACCCATTGGTTGATGGAATCATGTGTGATTTAAATATATGTATAGTATATATATTTTGTATATGTATAAATATATTTTTATATATAAATGAGTTTACATATAAAATGTATATATATACATATATATGTAGTTAAATATATATAGTTCGGTTAGTGTTACAATGAATGTATGTTAGTTTTATGATTCAGAAAAAATAAATTATTTACAGTTTTAGTAGGAGAGAACTACATCAAAGTAAATTCAGATTTTGAATATACCGATTTAGGGATTAAAGTTGTGCCATATAATATTTTTATTTTTAAAAAATAAAAGTACCATGTATATGTTTACTGACTTCTAGGAATTTTTCCAGAAGATACACTTCCAACAAGGTATCCAACAAGGCACATGCATAAGGTTTTTCATTGCTGTGTATTTGTAACTGCAAAATATTGGAAAGAATCTAAAAGCCCTTACATAGGAGATTGATTTAATAAACTATGGTAGCCCAGAAACTTGATAACCTAGATGAAATGGACCAGTTCCTTGAAAGACACAATCTGCCAAAACTCACAGAAGAAGAAATAGACAATATGAATAGCCATATACCTAGTAAAGAAATTGAATAAATAATTAATGGTCTTTCAAAACCAAAAGCATCAAGCCTAGATGGGTTGACAGGTGAATTCTACTTAAGAAAGAAATTATACAAATTCTCTGCAAATTTTTCAGAAGATAGAAGCACAGGACATTCTTCCTAACTCATTTTGTGAGGTTCATACAAACTAGACAAAGACATTATAAGAAAAGAAAACTACAGACCAATATCTCTTCAAAAATAGATTTAAAAACCCTCAAGAAAATATTAGCAGATCAAATCTAACAATGTATAAAAAGAATTGTACACTACAACCAAGTGGGATTTATTTTAACTATGCAAGCCTCCTTAAAATTTGAAAAACAATTAATGTAATCCATCACACCAACAGGCTAAAAAATAAAAATCATATAATCTTATAATAGATGCAGGAAAAACATTTAACAAAATCGAGCACCCATTCATGATAAACAACTTTCAGTAAACTAGGGATAAAGGGGACTTTCTTCAACTTGCTAAAGAATATCCGCAAAAAAGCTACTGCTAACATCATACTTAATGGTGAGAAATTTAAAACTTTCCCACAAAAATAAAGTACAAGACAAGGATGTTCCCTTTCATCCCTCTTTTTCAACATCAGACTGGATGTTCTAGCTAATGTAATAGGACAACAAAAGTAAATAAAAGTATATAGATTGGGAAGGAAGAAATAAAAACATCTTCATTCTCAGATGACATGATTGCCTATGTAGAAAATCCGAATGAATCAACATAACAAAACAACTGGAACTATAAGTGATTGTAGCAAAGTTGCAAGATATAAAATTAATTTACAAAAATCACTTTTTTTTAATACCTGTAAAATACCTGTAAATATTTCAAGTGGAATTTGAAATAAAAAACATGATACCATTAAGCATCCCCTCCCATATGAAATACTTAGGCATAAATCTAACAAAATATATACAAGTTCTAAATGAGGAAAACTAAATAAATGGAGAGATGTTTCATGTTCATGGACAGGAAGACTCAATATTGTCAGGATGCTAGTTATTCCCAACTTGGTCTATAGATTAAGTGCAATCTCAGTCAAAAATCCCAGCAAGTTATTTTATGAATATCTACAAACTGATTCTAAGTTTATATAGAAAGGAAAAACATCCAGAATAACCAACATTATATTAAAAGCACAGGCACAGTAGGTAAATGCTGTGTTTACCTTCTTTCACAACTACATCAAAATTACAACTAATCTACTAAACAACCATTATTGAGAATTGCCTAAAATCAAGCTGAGCTGAAGCCTTTCAACTATGGACTTTCAGAAGAAGCCACCTCCAGACTGGTAGGAAGGTCAGAGACACAGCGTGGGCTGATCCCACACCTGTGCGTGACCATTAAAGATCAGGAGGGCTATTTCAGATGGGGACCCCCATCCCTTAAAGGAGCGAGAGGTACCAGCCCCACCCCAGCCCAAAGTTCCAGTGCCAGGGAGAGAAGTCCCCATAATTTCTGGCAGTGAAAACCAGCAGAGATTGTGATTGAATGAGACTGAGTACAGCTGACTCACAGATGCTCATCTTAAAGAGACTGCATGCAGACTTACCCACCAGTGGAATCACTTGCTCTGAGCTCCAGTGCTGGGGCAGCAGCTGAAAAGGTGGCAGGGACACATGGTGGGAAATTGAGTTGTCTGGCTTGGGATGGTGGCTGGAGAGGCGGATTTCTCCTGCGGAGCAGCTGGCAGAGGCCATTGTTTCTTTGTTGAGCCCTCCCTTTTCCCAGCGTGTGGACACAGGTGACCACCATATTTGAGTCTCTACCTTTTGTTAGCCCTGCCCTGGAGATTTGAGAGCTGGCCCCACCCAACTTTCGAGCACACCCAGGCCACTTCCAGGGCTTTGTCATGCAGACCACTTGTTTTGGCTCAAGCTGCAGACTTTCCTAGACTCTCAAGGGTTCACCGAACCCAGACAAGCAGCATCTGGCTTGAGCATGTCCTGTACTTCTGGCCAAGCAGCCCCAAGCCGGCACTAGTGGCAGCTGGCCTTGGTTAAAGACTTGGGCCTCTCAAGGTGTTTCCAAGCACAGCTCAGATTGCAGACATCTGCGGATTTATTTCTGGTTCCTGCTAGGTGGCCCTGGGTGGGGCACACAGGCTGTGCCTGAAGTAGACCTACAGTGGATCACCTCCAAGGTGGTCCTGGGGCTGGTTCTCTCAGTGGCCAGCTTCAAAATGAGCTGGAACATCACCCAACAACTCCCAAGTATGACTTTCTGAAGGGGAGGATTGGGCAGGCACCAGAGTCCTGCTGAGACAGATCCTGCTCTGTAGTATCAGCCCCTGCACAACAACTCTTCCATTGTAGTCAAGGCCAGTTCTCACAACCAGTGAGCCCAAGGGTCAGTCCCTCACAGTGAGGTGCAATTATCAACCAAGGCTCAACTACAAGAGGAGGGCACACACAACCCACACAAGGGACGCACCTGGAGCGTGTGGCTCAGGTGACCAGGAAGACTGTGCCACTGAACCCCACAGCACGCCTACTACATAAGGATCGGAAGACATAGCAGCCCTACCTAATACATAGAAACAAACACAGGGAGGCAGCTAAAATGGGGAGAAAAAGAAACATGTCTCAAATGAAAGCACAGAACAAAGCTCCAAAAAAAGAACTAGGCGAAATGGAGATAAGCAATCTAACACATAGTTCCAAACACTGGTTATAAGAATGCTCAATGATCTCATAAAAATGGAGATGGAAACCATGAGAAAGAACCAGTCAGAAATAAAGGATACAATATTGGAAATGAGAATATATTACAGGGAATCAGCAGTAGATTAGATGAAGCAGAGTATCCAACTAGCAATGTAGAAGATAAGGTAGCAGAAAATACCCAATCAGAACAGCAAAAAGAGAAAAGAATCCAAAAAATTGAGGAGAGTTTAAGGGGCCTCTGGGACAATATAAAGTGTACCAACATTCATATTATAGGGGTACCAGAAGGAGAAGAGAAAGAGCAAAGAATTGAAAAACTATTTGAAGAAATAATGACAGAAAGCTTCCCTAATCTGGTGAAGGAAATGGACATACAAGCGCAGGAAGCACAGGGAGTCCCAAACAAGATAAACCCAGAGGCCAACATCAAGACGTATCATAATGAAAATGCTAAAAGTTAAATACCAAGAGAGAGTCTTAAAAGCAGCAAGAGAAAAGCAGTTAGTTACCTACAAGAGAGCCTCCATACAGCTGATTTCTCAACAGAAACTTTGCAGGTAAGAAGCAAGTGGCAGGAAATATTTCAAGTGATGAAAAGCAACAACATACAATCAAGATTGCTCTACCCAGCAAGGCTGATTTAGAATTGGACAGATAAGGAGCTTCCCAGACAAGAAAAAGCTGGAGTTCATTATCACAAAACCAGTATTACAAGGACTCTTAGAGGAACTTCTTTAAGATGGAAGGAGGGGTTAAGAAAGGGGAAGGGATTAAGAAGAACAAATTGGGTGTTATACTGTAGTCGTAGGGATGTAAGTTATAGCATAAGGAATATAGTAAAAAATATTGTAACAACTAGTATGGTGCCAGATAGGTACTAGATCTATCAGGGTGATAGATGGGAATGGGGTTGGGGTCAGGGTGAAAAAGGTGAAGGCATTAAGAAATATAAATTGATAGTTAATACAGTATGGGGAATATAATCAACAATGTTGTAAAGATCATGTAAGGTGCCAGATGGGCACTGGACTTATCAGGGAGATCACGTCATAGACTGTGTAGATGCCTGACCAATGCACTATTCACCTGAAGAGCTGAATATAGTTGAAGGTCAACTATAACTAAATATATAGGTAAATATTGTCACAATATGTGGAGTACAACATAGGGAAGATAGTCGATAGTATTGTAACAGCTATATAAGATGTCACCGGGTTGTAGCTTGGGGGGTGGGTTATCACATTCTGAGGGGTTTAAATGTCTAACTATTATGTTGCTTTGTACACCTGAAACTAATTTAAAGAAAAAGAGTAAATCTACAATGATACCAAAAAAAAAAAAGAACAAATTTGGAGGGCTAATGCTACCTGACTTTAACATTTATTATTAAGCTCAAGGATATATTAAGTCATGTTAATTGCTTTAGCAATACAGAGTGATATTGATGAAAGCATAAACAAATAGATCAGTGGAACAGGATGGAGAGCCCAGAAATAAATTCACATAAATATAGGCAACTGATCTTGAACAAAGAAGAAAGGCAATACAATGGAGCAAAGATAGTCTTTTCAACAAATGATGCTGGAATAACTGGACATCTACATGCAAAAAGAAAAGGAAGGAAGGAAGGAAGGAAGGAAGGAAGGAAGGAAGGAAGGAAGGAAGGAAGGAAGGAAGGAAGGAAGGAAGAAAAAGAATCTAGATACAGACTTACACCCTTTACAAAAATGAACTCAAAATGGGATCATAGACCTTAATGTAAATTCAAAAGTATAAAACTCCTAGAAGATAACAGAAGAGAAAATATAGATGATCTTGAATTTGATAATGAGTTTTTAGGTACAATACCAAAGATATAATCCATGAAAGAAATAGTTGATAAGCTGGACTTCATTAAAATTAAACACATCTGTGAAAGACAATATTAAGAGAATTGGAAGACATTCCACATACTGGGAAAAAATATTTCCAAGAGACACATCTTACAAAGGACTGTTATCCAAAATATATAAAAATTCTTAAAACTCAATAAGAAAGCAAATAATCTGATTTAAAAATAGGTAAACACATTAACAGGCACCTCACCAAAGAAGATATACAGATGGCAGATATGCAAATGAAAAGGTTCCCCACATCATATGTCATCAGGGAAATGCAAATTAAAACAACAATGAGATACTACTACATGTCTATTGGGATGGCCAGAATCCAGATCACTGATAACACCAAATGCTTTTGAGGATGTGGAGCAACAGGAAATATTTCAAGTGATGAAAAGCAACAACATACAATCAAGATTGCTCTACCCAGCAAGGCTAATTTAGAATTGGACAGATAAGGAGCTTCCCAGACAAGAAAAAGCTGGAGTTCATTACCACAAAACCAGTATTACAAGGACTCTTAGAGGAACTTCTTTAAGATGGAAGGGGGGGTTAAGAAAGGGGAAGGGATTAAGAAGAACAAATTGGGTGTTATACAGTAGTCATAGGGATGTAAGTTATAGCATAAGGAATATAGTAAAAAATATTAACAACTAGTATGGTGCCAGAGAGGTACTAGATCTATCAGGGTGATAGATGGGAATGGGGTTGGGGTCAGGGTGAAAAAGGTGAAGGCATTAAGAAATATAAATTGATAGTTAATACAGTATGGGGAATATAATCAACAATGTTGTAAAGATCATGTAAGGTG
Organism: Rhinolophus sinicus; assembly: GCF_036562045.2. Taxonomy (NCBI): domain Eukaryota; kingdom Metazoa; phylum Chordata; class Mammalia; order Chiroptera; family Rhinolophidae; genus Rhinolophus; species Rhinolophus sinicus. The sequence continues at coordinate 155,732,959 of NC_133755.1, read as the reverse complement.
CCAGATGGGCACTGGACTTATCAGGGAGATCACGTCAGAGACTGTGTAGATGCCTGACCAATGCATTATTCACCTGAAGAGCTGAATATAGTTGAAGGTCAACTATAACTAAATATATAGGTAAATATTGTCACAGTATGTGGAGTACAACATAGGGAAGATAGTCGATAGTATTGTAACAGCTATATAAGATGTCACCGGGTTGTAGCTTGGGGGGTGGGTTATCACATTATGAGGGGTTTAAATGTCTAACTATTATGTTGCTTTGTACACCTGAAACTAATTTAAAGAAAAAGAATAAATATATAACGATACCAAAAAAAAAAAAAAAAAAAAAAAAAAGAACAAATTTGGAGGGCTAATGCTACCTGACTTTAACATTTATTATAAAGCTCAAGGATATATTAGGTTATGTTAATTGCTTTAGCAATACAGAGTGATATTGATGAAAGCATAAACAAATAGATCAGTGGAACAGAATGGAGAGCCCAGAAATAAATCCACATAAATATAGGCAACTTATCTTGAACAAAGAAGAAAGGCAATACAATGGAGCAAAGATAGTCTTTTCAACAAATGATGCTGGAATAACTGGACATCTACATGCAAAAAAAAAAAGAAAAAAAGAAAAAGAAAAAGAAAAGAAAGACAGAAAGAAAGAAAGGAAGAAAGAAAGAAAGGAAGAAAGAAAAAGAATCTAGATACAGACTTACACCCTTTACAAAAATGAACTCAAAATGGGATCATAGACCTTAATGTAAATTCAAAAGTATAAAACTCCTAGAATATAACAGAGGAGAAAATATAGATGATCTTGAATTTGATAATGAGTTTTTAGGTACAATACCAAAGACATAATCCATGAAGAAATAATTGATAAGCTGGACTTCATTAAAATTAAACACATCTGTGAAAGACAATATTAAGAAAATTGGAAGACATTCCACAGACTGGGAAAAAATATTTGCAAGAGACACATCTTACAAAGGACTGTTATCCAAAATATATAAAAACTCTTAAAACTCAATAAGAAAACAAATAATCTGATTTAAAAATAGGTGAAACACCTTAACAGGCACCTCACCAAAGAAGATATACAGATGGCAGATATGCAAATGAAAAGGTTCCCCACATCATATGTCATCTGGGAAATGCAAATTAAACCAACAATGAGATACAATTACATGTCTATTGGGATGGCCAGAATCCAGATCACTGATAACACCAAATGCTTGTGAGGATGTGGAGCAACAGGAACTCTCATTCATTGTTAGTGGGGATTCAAAACAAGTACAGCCACTTTGGAAGACAGTTTAACAAGCTTCTTACAAAACTAAACATACTCTTACCATATAATCCAGCAACCACACTGATTGCTATTTACCAAAATGAGATGAAAAATTTTGCCCCCACAAAAACCTGTACATGGATATTTACAGTAACTTTATTCATAATTGCCAAAACTTGGAAGCAACCAAGATATCTTTTAGTAGGTGGAAGACAATAGACTATTATTTAAAGCTTAAAAAAAGAAAAAAGCTACAAAGCCATAAAAAGACATGGAGAAACTTTAAATGTATATTACTAAGTGAACGAAGCAATATGAGAAGGCTACATACTCTATGATTTGAGAAGAAATCTGGTAATCCAAAAAGTTGATCAATGGTATTGCCCTTCAAATAAGTACTGGAATCTCTGATTAATAACCCCATCTTGAAAATTAAAAAGATGCATATACAGAGGTTCTTTTTAAAAAAATAGTATAAAAAAGGGCATAAAATAAAAAATTTATCTCCCTCTCTATTTACTATTAATTCCTGCCTCTACCCACCCCAGCTTTATTATACAAATCAGGAGTTGTTGACAAACTACAGCCAAATCTAAGCCTCCATCTGAAAGTTTTTGTAATGTTGTATTGGAACATAGCCACTCCAATTCCTTTTTTCATATTACAGTGTTTTCCTGAAAATAAGACCTAGCCAGACCATGAGCTCTAATGTGGATTTTGGAGCAAAAATTAATATAAGTCCCGGTATTATATTATATTATATTATATTATATTATATTATATTATATTATATTATATTATATTATATTATATTATTATATTACCCAGTCTTATATTATAGTAAAATAAGACCGGGACTTATATTAATTTTTGCTCCAAAAGATGCATTAGAGCTGATGGTCCGGCTAGGTCTTATTTTCAGGGAAATAGGGTATCTATAATTATTTCCTTGAATTAATGGCAGGGTTGAGTATTTCCAACAGAGGCCATATCACCTAAAAATTTTTATTATCTGACCCTTTATAGAAAAAGTTTGCTGAAAAATGATAGCATACTATATATACCATTTGCTTTTAATTTAATCATAGATCAATATATAGATCTTTTTCCTTTATAGTAGTGGAATAGCATTCCATTGTTTCTTTAAATTAATTCCATGATTTGCTCAACCAGGCTTTTAGGTTGTTTTCTGGTCTGTGCTACTGTCAAAGATGATATTTTCACACATTTGTGCAAAGTATATCTATTGGCACAGTTTTTACAAGTAAAATTACTGACTGAAGGTAATGTGCATGTTTTATTTTAATAAACATTGACTAATTGCCAAATGTGAGAAGTTTTATGACAAAACTGATTGAGAATGGATTCAATTCCAAAGTAAGACCTACTTCTCTTATTCTCCTTCTGTTTAGAAAACACTGGGCAGCAAAATACAGCCGAAGATTATAAATGAGATAATTAATATAATAAAGACGATGTAACATAGCACAATCTCTGTGCAAAAATAAATGTAACTTTAAAATAATACATTTTTATGGAAATGAAAAAAAGAGAAGGGAATAGTGAAAATAATGCAACATGGCTTTCAGTGGACATAGGGAAAAATAGAATAGTTTATGATTCTTCAACAGAAAAAAAGCATTTACATTTTGCCAAAATTGTTTTATATGTTTAGTTAAATAATGGTTTCAAATATGGGTAAATATGTCTTTAGTTGCAAAATTTCGGAGACAGGCTGTACTTTTTCTTGATAAAAGTCAAGCCCAGTAAGAAGTTCCACGTCACGGACTCGGGCAACATGCGCTTTCAACCGTTCTTCAATCCACACAGCCTCTGGTTTATATTCCTAAAAAAGAGAAACAAAAGACATTTTCTACAGGACATACTTTTTCATTAATAGAAAGATCTTTTATTTCTTAGAAGTTGTTATTTTTCCTATGGTTTTGCTTGCTTGCTTGCTTTCCTTCTTTCCTTCCTTCCTTCCTTCCTTCCTTCCTTCCTTCCTTCCTTCCTTCCTTCCTTCCTTCCTTCCTTCCTTTTTTTAGTATAATTGACATAAAACATTCTGTTAACACAATAATTCGATATTTGTTCCTGTGGTTTTTACTGCCTTAAATTTTAATTTGATGCAGCTAGATGAACCCAGTCTGGCTTAGATTTTAAGCTTTCATTTCCTGTCTCTAATGGTCAATGGGATTTTCCATGGGAACACCCATTTCTATACACTCGACATGCCTAAACTTAGTTATCTTATCTACCTGCCAAGATAGTTCTCATTCCTAACTTCCTACTTTTTTTTACCTAATTATCTACATTTAAATCTCTGATTCATCTTTAAGTCTCCCTTTTCCTTTGGCTCTTGGCATCCAAGAAGTTACCAAATCTCCATTTTTTACTGCCTCCTTGGAAGATTCTTCCTAATCCTCTCAGTCTGTTTAAATTCTGCCCATCCTTCTGGGCCCAGCCCTACTCTCACCACATTTTATGTAACCTTTATTGATTATTCCAGCCAAATGTGTCTTGAATTTGAAACACTATATCCTTATAAGAGTATTTGGCAATTAATCCCAACTTTGTGACATCTCTCTTATTTTAATTTGTAAAATAATTCTTATATTATTGACTGACCCATTTACTTGTCTGTATTTCATTTAGCTTTCATTTATATATAAAGTTATATATGAACTCTTTGAGGGCAGAAACAATGTATTCCTCTTTGGTGCATTCTAAAAAGTTTCTGTTACAATACTGTGCTCTTAATAGGTGCTCAGTATATTTGTTGAATAACTTTAGTAAAACTCAATTATCAGGATATATATTTTTTTCTATAAAGAACATATATGCAAGTTGAAGTAACTATTTCCATAAAATTTGCCTTGATCCAAAAATATTTTGAGGTGGTATAAAACATGATGTTAGAAATGTTACTTGAACTAACTTAGTGTGCGTGTGTGTGTGTGTGTGTGTGTGTGTGTGTGTGTGTGATTAATTTCAGACCACGTTTCAAGTTGCTGGAGTATTCATTCAAGAAATACTGATCCAGTGCCAACTTTGGGACAGAACCTTAAAATTTGTGTACAGAATGAAAATATTAATAAGATACCACCACTTCCCTTATTAGTGAGTGTGAATAAAAGGGGTAAATAAAATACATCAGATATGCATACATAAACACATGTTCATGTAGGCACATACATGTTTAAATTGATATTAATTACATATATCAATTACATACATGTTTAAATTGATAGTAATTACATAGTCTAAGGAAAAGTTTTAAAATGAGGTTATTTTTAGTATGACTCTATTCATGAAACACCAAAATATATACATATGTATTATTGTAGTCAGAGCCTCGTTCATGAGAGCCCAGATGAGCTCTGACCAGTCATTTTCGCAGGTCCCAGGGACTTTCCCGGAGCATACTCACCGGGCAGCTCTCCACATTGGTAGGTCGGTGAGGGATGATAAAGGATAGGACATCCAACCACCCAGGGCAGTCACTGGGGGTGTAGGTCTTATTTTTACAACTAGTCATCATCACAAAGTAGTGTGTTGGAATGGGAACAGTGTTGTTGACTACATATCTAAAAAACATAATTGACAAGATTTGATGTTAGTATACGTTTACTTCTAAAGATTGTAAATGTGTTTATATATTTTGAAAGAAATGCCAAGGTAAGAATATAATAAAAGAAATTAAATGAATAGAAAGTACAAAAACCTATCACATATTTTTAGATTTCAACGAGTCAGACTAGAGATTTATAGAAGTCCAAGCTTGGTTACATTCACATTGTGGGGATATATTAGAATACAAAGAAAAGCAGAGCATGATATTATGCATCCTGTGCTTCCTAGTTTTGTTGACTTTATACCTCAATAGTGTCCTTTTCTGAGAAAGAAGAGCCAGGATTCCAACTCTAGCTGTGCTCTCCCACTAGATGTTCGGATGTGCTCTAATCCTCTAACATTCTACAACTTACAAAGTGTCCTCAACTTTAACATGGAGGTGACCCTGTGCTACCAACTTCACACTGTAGACACAGGGATAAATCCATACAACTGATATGACAGTCCTTTAGTTTCAGATAGCAAACATGAAAGTGCTTTTAAAAGTTTTAAGGGCAAAACAGACTTAAACTATTAGTATGAGTACACTAAAAGGAATATGAGCAGGGATAAGTACTGGTTGTTTTTATTTATTGCTGGACTTGTTCTATTAATATATTTATCAATAGCAGAGTATCTTCCCCATCTCTTCAACTTTTACAAAATCACATTTTTCCTTTGCCCATTAGTTTAGAAATTTTCTAAATAAAAATTTTGCTAAATTTTTCCTGGACATTTTTCTTTGCTCAGTAATTTAAATTATTTATTTCCATATAAGATTTTTTGCTAAGTATTTCTATAGACTAGTTGAAAATAGTCAACAATGACATCTTTACATAAATACATTATGTAGTACTTAGAATACTGAGCTTTCATTTAAAATATTAAGGTTTCCCCTCATGATACACCATTGCTAAACTAAAAAGTCCTTTTGGTTTTAAAATACTTACTTTTCAATTTCACTTGGAGTATCAAAATGACCATCGTAATTATAATCAAATACTGGTCCACTAACTACATTTACTCCATTTCTTTCCATGGCATGTTTTACGAGAAGAACACTGTGGAAGTAGTCCCATATTTCTAAAAATAAAATAATAAGGTGTTTAAAAAATCTATCGCTATTAAACATGGAAACATTGTCGATTATAGATAGGTACAGTTAAATAGCATCAAATTCTGCTTCAATAATTGTCAGTGGTGATCGAGTAATTCTGCAAAATAATCCATGCAACAAAAATCAATAGCCATATTAATAATAGCTTTTTGTTGTTAATGTAGTTGCAGTCTTGGAATTACAATGAAATATGTCTCCAACTTCCTTCCTAGGGCTGTGCTGCTTTGGGGACAGTGAGTATTAAAAAATGGTCAGAACACATACACTGCCTTACTAATTATGACTCTAGGGATAAATACCTTTCACTTACTCATGGTGAGTATCAGTAAAATTTTGTATTGTGTAGCTCTTTGCACTTAAATTAGGATAAAAAACAAATTATCAAAATTCTCAACAAGTCACCCAAAGTTGAAGTTGAAAATAAATTATGTCAGAGATACTTTCTTTTTCTATATTTAAAACATTAAAACCAGATGACTCAATATCGAACAAATTGCAATAAGAGATGTGCTTAGTTTGTAAGTTCATAGTCACTTAGGTATTTTTAAATTGATAATCTAAATATATACTTACTTTTGAATGCTTCATACATAGGGACCAAATTACTTGTAATTAAAGCATCATATTGACTGTCAGAAGTTCTATTGTATGCTGCAAAACAAATGAATTTTATTAAATCTAGCTATGAGAAAATATGACATACTATATAATGAGCAAATTACTATTACATACTAATATAAATTTACCAGCTGTCAAAACACAGAAATATTAAGTACTCTGTAATCGTGCCATCAATAACACAGTTATATGCATTTGATATCTGTAATGGGTTGAATGGTGACCCTCAAAAAGATATGTCTAAGTTCTAACATTCCTATACCTGTGAATGTGAGGGGTAGAAAAATAGGGTCTTTGTAGATGTAAAGTTAAGGGTCTCGAGATGAGATTATTCTGGATTTAGGGTGAGCTTTAAATCCACTGACTGGCATCCTTATAAAGAGAGGAAGGGTAGAGAAGAGGAGAGACTCAGGGGAGAAGGCCACGTGAAGACGAGGCAGAGGTTAGAGTGATGCATCTGTAAGCCAAGTAGCACCTGGAGCCCCGAGAAGCTAGAAGAGGTAAAGAAGGATTGTCCTCTAGCTTCTCTCCTTCAGAGGAAACGTGGCCCTGCCCAAACCTTAACTCAGGACTCCTTGCCTCCAAAACTGTGAGAGAATACATTTCTGTTGTTTTAAGGCCACCAAGTTTGTTACAGCAGCTCTAGGAAACAATTATAATACCGATATGAATGCATAGTTATGTAATGTGTACAAAATAATAATGCTATTATAAATAAGTCCTAGAAAATAAAACTTACTTAAGAAAGTCAGTTTTAACTCAGTTAAGACTGCTGATGACACTACGAATGATTGGCTCTGAAAACTCATGGACATGCCATCCAGCATAGTAAGTGCTGGGTGTGTGTGCTCTGGAACCCCAGCGCCTCTGCCTGCCAGCTGAACCACTTGAGCAAAGTGCTATGTCCCTCTGCCTCATTTGTCTCATGGCATCTGTCTCATGAAATATTGTGAGGATTAAAAAGCTGCAAGCCTACAAATGTGTATTGTAATACTATTTATATTTAAACTACCCTTGGGTATCTTAACTAAAACGTAAATGAAAGGCTAGTGGGTAGGCACCAAAAGGCAAGAAAAAATAAATTGTTGGTTTTTAACTTAAGATTCCACGTGCTGCTTATGGTCCTCAGATCCCCTATAATTCTTTTCTACTTTTTAAACTAAGCCCCAAAAGTTGGTAGGTCAGTATAATATTAACTCTTTTTTAGAGAAAAATAAGAATTAGCTTATAATGGAATTTTTTAATAGACTATATTTATAGTGGAAAGTTGAAAGAAGTTTGATTTTATCCTTAATATTTTTTAGATAAGCTCTTTATGAGTTTCATTCCCATTGAAATATATATCTCCAATATATATTTAACAGATACAATTTTATATGTCAATTTAATTTTTATTAATAAATTGTTACAACTATTCAAGGTTTATCCTAGGGTTTGCATAAAGTTGGTAGCTCTAATTGTCTCTAGATATTTTAATAAGATATAGCAGTTTAATTATCCTAATTCTTGTTAGAATTCTAAATTGATATGCTACTTACTTTCATTAAGACTTTTATTCCCCACTATAAATCTTAGAATCTCTAAATTATAAATCTCTAAACTGATCTCTTGGGTCCTGGCTTCCAGAAAAAAAATGAAGTCAAACATCAGGTTAAACTCATTCCCAGAAGCTGAAATTGCTGGAAACCTCAGGGGTGAGTTAATGAAAATGACATTTCCTGTTGAACAGGGAAGAGATATGAGTTTTTAAAAAATCACATAGGTTTTTGTATGTTCCCAAGAGAGATGCTCTCTAAAAAACAACTTAAATTTCATCCAGCTGCTTAATCTAAAGTTTAAAATTGTTGGGTATATAGCCTGAGTGAAAGAACTGAATTCCAGCCTGATTTCTTTTCACAGGCACAACTGCATTCTCGATACAGGCCTTAGTCTGGGCAGTGGTCAGAAAAGAAAAAAAAAAAAATGCTTTTTTTTTAGACACTTGTGTCCCTCTCTAAAGAATCTTCAGTTTTAAAATTAAACTTAAACCTGCCAAACTTTCTGAACATCTGGGCCAGATTAGAGCTGATGTGTGGTTCCCGTTGCAAAATTTATTAGTCTTTATTATAGTCGTTGGGCTGCTTCAGGCCAGCCCACAACCACTGGAAGCCTTCTGGGTAGCTAGTTTAGCCCAAGCCGATAGTTTTGCTGGGGTGTATATGTTTAAGGCACATGCCCACATCCAGCTGATGAGGGCTTTCTAAGCTGCTGCTCTAAAAGAGTTATACTAACCAGGAGGATAGAGGAAGCCGTGGGTGATATTCTTCTGTGCTAAATAGAAGGAACATTTTTGGCTCTCAGAAGGAGCAACCCTGACATCAGCCCGCAGACAGTCTGGGACAGTGGGAGGAAGAGGCGATGTGTCTCCCTGTTGAAAGAGAGAGAAAAAAAAATTACGCCCACAGTTATGGCTCACCCATCACCTTATATGGTTTGTAACTTCCCTAGAATGTTTTTCATTTAACCTTTTCCTATTTTCTTAGTGAATCAGGTCTACGCAAGCAATGAAAATGGATGTATTCAGCAATGTTTTCTTCTGTGGTTCCCTTCTGGCTAGAGACTCCAGGAGGGCAAATCAAATACACTTTGGAAAGGAACATTTACAGGATCAAACCTGAATTGAGAACAGAGGAATAATGGGAGCTACTGCTATATGTCAAAATCATTTTTAGGATGAAATTTTTAGGTGGTGATATATGTTGTACTTGCAAATAAAAATAGAAAATAAAACATAAACTTAAAAAAAAATACATGCTTTGAACTAAGGATATTATTCTTCAGTTGGGCCCAAATGAACCTAAGATTAATGCAAATAACCTGTAGTTGTCTAAATATATCTGGGGTTTTCAATAAATTTATAGCTATGCTTCAATTCTTCATAAAATACAGGAATTTTAAAAATAATTTTCTTGTAACTCTATTTAAAGATTAATGAAATAATTTATTCATTAGTGGGTATCTTATAAATGTGCTGCCTAACCCTACTACTTAAGGTAATATACCATGTTTCCCCGAAAAACAAGACCTAACCAAAAAATAAGCTCTAGCATGATTTTTCAGGATGACATCCCCTGAACATAAGCCCTAATGTGTCTTTTGGAGCAAAAATTAATATAAGACCCGGTCTTATTTTCAGGGAAACACAGTGGTACTGTATTATCATATTTTGATTAGCATATAACATGAGTAAGTAAACATTTTGCTATTCATTTAATTTTTTTCAGGGATTTTGATTTATATGCCCTCTACTGCTGCAGTGTATATATTTCTTAACAATTTTGTAAAATAATTTATAAAAAAGATTAAATCAGGATGCCCTTCCTTTGTTCGCTGCATTATGCTAAAAGCAAAAATTAGCTGCGGCATCTAAAATATGCGTGGTAATCCTTTTATGATAATCATTTTATCAAATCATCACATTGTATACCTTAAACTTATACAATGTTATATGTCAATTATATCTCAATGAAGCTGGGTTAAATACATACATGTACAAGATCAATTCACAAAGGAAAAGGCAGCATACACTTTGTGCTATATTCATAGGCAAGAGAGTATCGCGATAAGGTATAGAATAGGTAGGAGACGAAGATGAGGGAAGTCTGGGGAAAGCCAGAGAACGGACCCCCTAACACACCACAATACTACAAGATGGAACACACTGTAGAATTTGAGTTGACCTCTCACCTTGATTGAGCACACTTATCTCTGTTCCCTTCTGAAATTCCATTAAAAGGCAGTAATGATAAAGATACACAAGGGGTGATAAGAACCTTTCAGAAGTGCGAATCAGATAAACATATTGTTTACAATTGTAACCTAACTTAGTAAACCAATAAACACCCACAACCAAAAGCCTATGGTTGAGGAAAGCACAAAGAAGCTGATTCCTATTGCAGAACCACAAGATAGAACTTGATATCTTTTAAAGACAGGAGATAAGTATAGGTATGGAAAAAGGATAAGATGAAAGTCTGTACAACAGATGAAACAAAATCTTTACTCACGGGAGACTCTGAACCAGAGGGATGACCAGACTAAAAGACATAAGACACCCCCGAGAGCAGGTGTACCATATTGAAAGCAACGGAATGAAATAAAAATGTATATACTGAATGGGAAGAGTTCCCCGAGTGTCATTACCCCATGTAGCATGCCAATCTTATACACTGGGTCAGATTAAAAGTGTCCTGTTTTGGAAAGCAAACCAGCCCGAAAGGACAACTAGATACTTACAATTCAGAGTCCTGAATACAATGGCTGATTCTCATCCTGATCAACTACAGTAAAGCATATCAGCTGGCAGGCCCCAGCCACGTAGCTTAGTGCCTCACCATTAAAATATGAGTGAAGGACCACCAGACATTTTGTAGGAATGGGTCAAGGAACCAAAAAGGAAAAGAGAATGCAGACAGCACAAGAAAACTCTCAGAGTGATGAGAGTATCTATATAGTACCTACACAGAAAACAAAAAGCAACAGGAAGGGAAAGAGATACCAGAAATAGCCCTTGGGATTTAAAACTATGTGACAGCAGAAATAAAATAATCAGTAAGATCTATAAGGTGAAGTTGCAGATACCTTTCAAAAAGTTGAATAAAAGATGAGAGATGGAAAACAGTAGGAAATACATAAAAATATTAGAGGGTCAATCCAGGAAGACTAATGTCCTATTAATTTTGAAAAAAATATATTTCTAAAATTCTAAAGCTATACTATCAATTAAGCATAGAGGTAGAATAAGAACCTTTGAGACACACAAACTTTCAGAAATGTATCTTCCTTTCTTCCTTTCTCAGGAAGCTCCTAAGTCCACCAAAACAAGAAGTAAACCAAGAAATAGGAAGATATTTATGTCAGGGGCAGTGGATTAGCTATCACCATTTATTTCACTGTCCTGATGGCAGACACTGGAAAACTAAAAACATTTGTTTATATTCTTTCAAAAATCCATCATAGCAAACAGTTCCGAATAACCAGGTTTCTTCACTTGGCATAAAGGCGCCACATAAAGTTGTAAAATGGGAGAACCAAGGATACCGATTGCTGACAAAGTCAGTCTCATAGAGATCCAGAATATTGTGATTTGATGTTTCCTACCACACATCTTTATTATTTTACTCTAACACTTCACATCTTCTGCAAGTTTTACTTGAAGAAATGCACAATACATAAATGTAGCCACAGATGCATGTTCCATAATATAAAGAAAATGAAATAGCTGTATTCAACAGTTATAAATATGTTAAGGAGGGAAGTTTATAATTTTTAATGAGATTGCAGCTATAAAGTTGTACTCAAACAATTTAGTTGAGCAAAATGTTTACTATTTTCTCAAAGTGACATAGACTTTGGACTAGGACAAATGGACCGCGATAGTTTTAGCCAGAAAGTACTAAAAAAAGGTTATGAGTTTTCTGCTAACTGAAAATCCTGTTTCTTACATACCAAACTTGAACCCCTAAATAGAATAAGTGCATCGAGACTAAGAAAGGCAAGATGTGACCTCCTTTATGAAGGTGAGGTTATGTAATATGCAACCCTCTAGAAGGAGGGCGGGGGGGATGATCATGTCATCTTTGAGTCTTGGGCTCCTGAGAGAAGACATTGTTAACTACTACTCCCTGAACCCCTTCACCCTTCCCCCCAAAAAACAGCTTCAATCCCACCATATTTTCAGAGTTCCTTAGAGTATTTTTAATTCAAGAGATAGAAAATAAGGAAAACAATAAATAGAACTCTCTAGCTCTCAAAATTCTTCAAGAGAAGTAGAAAATAAGCATAGACAGAAAAGTGAGATGCTCTCATTTCTAGTCTGGCATGGGGATAAAATAAAATTTGAACAGGGAATAAAATTATATCTATTGAAGTTATAGACTCTACTTGTAGACTGAACATAAAAGCTAAAATTTATTGATTTGAAGATTGGATAGTTATGATCTTGCCTAATGGTAAAGATAATGACTATAAATATTTTCAATTACTTTTCTGGTCATGTGACTTTTTTCTGTAGGGAAAAATATTTTTTATAGTTAATTAAAAAAACACTTGAAATATACAAAAATTGTCCAGTTTTTAAAGACTCACAAAACATGATTGGATAATAATTTATTATATTGGAGCTAACAAGATTTAGAAACAAAAAGAGCTTTAAAAAATTCGGTGATATGGGATATATGTATACATATATAGATAGAGGGAGGCATTTTTCAAAGTGTGCTAGATTTTCTTCTCTGGAAAAGTCCTTTGATTGCCTATTAAATTTATAAAGTATATATTCTAAGTAATAATCAGAATTCTTGCTCTTACTTTAAATTGTTCACAAAGCAACATAAAAAACAGTTCACATTTTCCTATAGAGAAGGCCCAGAAGCAAAATTTATACAGAGATTGATCACACTTAATGGTTTTGAAGCAGTTGTTATAGGACCATGATTGCAAATCACAACTATTTCCCCAGAACTCTTCTGAGATAACAACAACAACAAATTAGAAAACCCACCAAAACCACAGAAAAAAAAGAAAGCTCCATAAAACTTAGTCACAAACCAATTAGGCCCATGTTCCAAAAAGTGCTTATTTAAAGTCTGATTTTTCAAACACAGAGCTGATTTACAACATTTTTATGTGAATCTCAAAACATCCTTGTATATAATTTTCTTGAACCACAACATACTAACAGAGTAATTTCTGAATTAGAAAGCAGAAAATTGCTAGAATTCCATCCTGTCACGTGGAGGGAGAAATACACAAGTAGTTCTGTAGGATCAGTGAAAGGACAGGAACTTTTGGTAACAAAGAAGCTAGTTTTAAAACAATAACAAAAAAGAATTGTACTAAACTCCTAGTTTGAACCCACTTAAAATCTCTCTGCCTTTGATTTCCGTTATAACTCATAGAAATTCAGGAATGCAGAACAGCAGGGGAAAGTATTAAAAACAAACGTTCCACACAATCCCTGGTACCTGGACTTTTCAAAAATAGAGAATTGAATAATAAGACCGGAGTTGATTATATTGCTCCTCTCAAGAACAAAAACAAATAGAAGTAATTTTAAGGAGAAATAACATGTTGTTGTTTCATAGCATGTTTCATTGTATGTTTCAGGTATGTTGAAGAAAATCAAACAACTGAACGTTGTACATACTAAGAAAGTGATATTGCCATTGCTAGGGAGGCAGAAACTTCCCTCTATCCTTCTAGGTTCTTTTGGTTGGTCTAATAATTAACTCTACATGAGACAGGTTAACAAGAGAAAAATTACCACATTTAATTACCTATGGATGGGATTCCCACATACATGAGAGAGTCAGAGACCCCATACAGATGAGAGGTGCAGAGACAGAAAGGGAAGATGAGGTGTATATGGCATTCTGAGCTAGGGATGAGGTTAGGCACCTTGGGGCTTCAGAGGGGAAGAAGGTCATTCACAGGACCATAAGAAGAGCAGGTACTCAGTAATTAGAAGTTGCCCTGCTCTATAAATAGGTCATAAAAAGTTATTTCTGGGGATAACTCTTATTATGGGCACGACCCCTACTTTAGATTCTTTAAAGGAGAGGTAAACATTTCTCATAAGCCTACAGGGTCTCTACTGCCTTCAGCTCAAAATAATTCACATGCCAAAGTGGCACATCTCAGGAAGGCTTGTTCTGAACCCCTTCACCATTAATAACGCATATAAACTCAGGTAATAGTTCGTAAAATATTTGCCCACATTGGGAATCAACATTAGTGTTCTCCTACCACTGACCACATTGTCAGCAACTGAGTTGGCTTTCAGAACACACAAGCTTTAATTAGTAGTGCGAAAACACGCTTATTTTTCTCCAAAAATCTTGAATTGGCACAAGAGTAAATAAACCGGATACAACTAATCACTTCCTTTCTGTAAGAGGTGGTACATCTGTATGTACCCCTAGCAAGAACAGCAATAGGTTAAGGTTTGTCATAAGAATATTTGGATGTAAAATACAAAGATTTTCTCTATAAAAACAGTTTCCTGATTATTTCTTTACTCTTCTGGTTGAAAGTACTGCTTTGTCTTTAATAATGATTGGGATTAATTAATGCAATGTGTTCATTCCGTAAGCATTTACTGGGCAGCTCTAATCTGCTGGGGATAAAGTAAACCATCCCTGCCCTGAAGGAATGTTTGAACTAATTTTTGGCAGACTTTGACTTTTGCTTTAATTTATATTTCCTTGATTGCTAATGATGCTTAGTTGCTTGGCTCAGATCCTTTGCTTATTTATTAACTAAGATGCTTGACATTCTCTTGTTTATTGGAAGAAACTTATTAGCTATTCTGAATCTTATTAGGTATTCTAATTACTATTCTGGATTCTAATCACTTGTTTCTTATATGCAATGCAAACATATTGTCCCATTCATAACTTTGTCTTTCTGTCACACATTATTAATATAGTCAAATTAAATCAATTTCCTCTGAATTTTTTTTTTTTGTTGTTGTTGTTGTTCTTGTTCTTGTGTCCTAAGAAATCCTTCTCTATCCCAAGGGTATATAGATAGGCAGAAAGGCAAATGTGTTCATATTTAGGTCTATAAATCCACCAGCAATTTAACTTTGTACACCGTGAGGTAGAGATTTAATGTTTTCTTTCTTGTGGTAGCCAACTGTCCCTTGTCATTTATTGAAAAGGAGTTTGCCAGATAATGAAGAGGGAAGAGGATTTAAACAACTGGATTCTCAATCTCAGTCTGGAGAGACTGGTGACAGTAAACCTATACATGTAAGTCTAGCGTGACCTATTTGAGTGCTAGCTCCTTCAGGGAAGAATTACCTCTTATTCACACTGTATTTCTTGTGCCTGACATAGTACACACAGCAGATAGTAAAGTATTTGTTAAATAATCAAATAAATACAAAGGTCTTTATCATCTGGTTACCATCACCTTGTATGTACACTCACTATATACTTAGAATATACGAAATGAAAAGTGTGCGTCTGTACTTCCTGTTGCTTCTCTTTGAAGTGTTGTTTTCTGTCTGCCTTACCAATCGGCCTGTAAACATTCTTTTTTCAGGCAAAACACAATGTGTTCCTCTTGCACCCAAACAGCACCTATAAATACCTTTAAGCAATACCTGGGCATTGTCTTATAGGACACAGACCAGTGAGCGCCCTTTGGGATCTCTACGGAAAATCAAAATTCAATATTAGAGAACCACAATTGTTTTCTAGCCTGTGTGGATCAAAGGACACAGGAACTTACTGGTTTGAAGACTGTATATGAGCTCCACATGGGCATCCTAAAAGCTTTTCCAAATCCACTGACATAGTCCCTGTGATAAAGGAGACAGTGTTCTTTGTTCTTCTGTATAACCCTGGGCCTTCCAAAGGGCAAATTTAGTTTCTCTGTTGCTATTACTAAAATAAAAATAACATAAAAAAAGTTTGTGAAATTAGCAAGTGCCTCTATGCATAATAACTACAATTATCTGATGGTGTATGTGCCAGTTACGCTGATAAATATTTTACATATTTAACCTCTTTTAATTCTTACACCAACCCTATGAGGTAGGTATCATTTTTCCATTCTATGGGTTACAAAACTAAGACTTAGATACGTAATTAGGCAAGCAGTTAACAGCTCATAGGACATATTTACAGAAAAACCTCAAAATCAAAAATGCATAATTTATAACAAAAATGATCTACTTTAATAAATGTCATAGGAAAGATATTAGTATTTTATAATAGGTATGTCCTAATGTATTTACTTATTTTCACTTGTTTGCTATTATAATCTAAAAGTCCATCAATTACCAATAGTCAAAAACCTTCAGGGTATTTGTGCCATGGAATAACACTCACCAGATTATAAGATTATCAAACAACCAACATATTTACTGAACTCTTACTGAGTGCCAGGCACTATTCTAAGTGCATACATATATTAACTCATATAATCTTTATAGCAACTTTATAGAGGAGGCATTCCCATGTTATAAATGATGAAACAGGCCTAATGAATTTAAGATAAGAATACTTAAAAGGCCAGGTACTGTTCTAAATTCTTTCCATTGTTTAACTGTTTTAATCTTTACAATTGCATAAGGTTGGTACCATTATTATAGATGAGGAGACTGAGGCACAGACAGGTTAAATGATTTGGCCCAGGTTACATAGCCAAGAAACAGTAGAGGTACCATGTTTCCTCGAAAATAAGACCTAGCCGGACCATCAGCTCTAATGCGTCTTTTGGAGCAAAACTTAATATAAGGCCCTGTATTGTACTATATTATATTATACCCGGTCTTATAGTAAAAAAAAGACCAGGTCTTATATTAATTTTTGCTCCAAAAGACGCATTAGAGCTGATGGTCTGGCTAGGTCTTATTTTCAGGGAAACACGGTAGGACTCAAATCCAGGCAGTTTGGTCTATTCACATCTAAGAAAGGGAATAGGTGACTGTAGATGAAGCACAACCATTTCAAGGAATCTATTATGTTCCTGGAACCATTATAACTATCCCCCATGCTTACTATTGTTGTTATTAGTTCTAGGTTTCTTTGTTTGTTTTTTTTCTCCTTACTTTGGCAATACAATCTTTATGTTCAAAAGCCCCTGTCAGCTTGTTTTGAAGAATTCCAAAACGGCAATATTGTGCTTTGTTAGGTGTAACTGTCAAAGACTTAACATGTTTTCTATTGACTTACTTTCATCTTGTGTGAGATTTAGCATTTGATTCACATGTTGTACAGAAGCATCCTGCAAGATAATGTGGGGGTAAGTCAAGGTAATAACACGTTTTAAAAGGTGATCAAAATTATTTCCACAGTAATCACACGAATGTTTTGCTACTGGACAAAGAAGACAGGCTAACTTGAGTTTAAATTCCAATTCTGCCACTTACTGAGAAATATAGAGATATTACTATTCCTTGGGATACTTTTGTGTCGGAGTTTGTAAAGATATAATTGACAATGGGGCAAAACATTTTGACCACAGCTAGAATCAACTACTATATTGAGATGACAGCATCCTAGATAGGGCTTCTCAAACTTTAATCCGCATATAGCTCACTTGAGAATTTTGTTAAAACGTAGATTCTGATACAGTAAGCCTGAGCTCAGTGAAGCCTCAGATTCTGGATCTCTAACCAGCTTGCAAATAATACAGATGCTGACCCTAGGACCATATTTGAATAGCAAAGGGCATACTTTACTGAGAAGAACTCTGGGTTGCAGTCAGGTAGACCAATCTTCTGTGACCTTGGACAATTTACCTAACTTCTCTGAGCCCTCTTTCCCTCTAAAGTGGGGACTAAAGAATTCACTTTGTAGTGAACGTATGTATTTTTTTTATTTTTCATTTTTTTAAATAGCAGTTCCATTAAAGTTATCTGTAGCAGGAGGTAGGAAACTTACACCCTTACTCTGATCTTTGCTGTTGATTTGATTTTTATTGGGAAGCTTGACTGGACTTTTGTCCCTTAAAGCCTCTTTTGGTTGGTTATTTATTTATTTATGTGGTGTAATGTTACTGTGAGGATTAGAGAAAGAAAAGCCTTTGTTGACTCCTGGCTATAAGGCATAATTCCTTACCTGAAGCAGCAGGTGATTATTTAGCTCTACAACCACTTTTTGAACTTGGCATCAAATGCCCCTTGACATCGGTTTTAACTTGATAGACTCCTGATAACTGGGCTCCAATTCCAGTCTGAAATCCCAGGCCCACCCATGCACTCTAATTCTCACAGGTGGTCTTGGTTCTTGCATTTTGAGCTCCTGTTCTGACTCCTGGCCTTTGGGGCAGTTGGGAGAGGGGGTTTGTGGGGTGGGGAGTGGAGGGGGAGGGAGTAGTACTCCTTGTACTGGAATCTCGCCTTGTTGGTTGAAAGTCTCCTAGGATCTGAAGTCCTGCTTCTGAGCTCAGCAGGTCCCCTGGCCCAGTAAAAAGACCTTCCCAATGTTGTTTTGTCAGCCAGCCTCTAAGAGTTGCCTGAAGGGGATCCTTCCTGCTACCCTAAGGAATACTGCGCTTTTTGAATGTTAGGCTTCTTGCTGAGTCAATTCCACAGCCCCCACCCTATTGGGTATGTCTAACACTAGATCACAATCCCTGCATCCTCCTGTTATTTCTGCTCTACCTAACCAAACATGACTGTCTGGTTCTTAAATTGTAAGAGGGATGGTTTATGAGTGAAATCAGAGATCTCCAAGATTCTACTGTTTTGAATGCTTACTGACAGCTCACAAGGAAATGAACGATTTCCAAATGGTGATTTCCAGTTTACAAAGCACATTCACATACTTAATTTTATAATATAATCTCTCATTTCCAGATAAGGTTTAGAGAAACCACATACATTTATTTAGTAATATCCAAGCAAGAACACCAACCTGGTGGTCAGCTACCCTGATCATAGATTAGCTTGCCCCTTTACATTCTTATAGAGACATGAAGTTATTACTTACATCCGGTAGCTTAGGGCATGAACAATCTAGATCATCTGTGGGCAATAGAACAGTGAAGCCACAGACAGAAAACTTGGACACTTCCTCTTGATGGGATGGCTCATAAAAAGGCACCTTCAGAAGATGGTTTAAACTACCATGGGTACCATTGTTTGGTGCTGGTTGAATGTGTAGAAGATCTGTTTAAAAAAAAAAAAAAATGAGTTCAAGGTACATTTAAATTGGAAGGCAACAAGTTCTACGTAGGAGATGGGAGAAAACAAACATCTACTGTTCACTTCCTTTAATAAATTCTGCTGTGACGCAGTCGCATACCACATATGCCACTTGGTTTACTGCCTTTCTTCTCCTAGAGTTTCCATCACCTAGTCTTTCTAGAGTATAGGAACAGTGTTATAGATGAGCTGCAGGAACTTTCAGGAACTGTTTCTGTTTCTCCAAAGAAAAACATCATTGCTTAAATGATCACTCTTTTCCATAAGCATATCAAGGTTTTCTACCATAAAAAGCTATACTTCTGATAAACACAAATTTAAAGACATTAAATAATCTTATTTGTAGTATCTTTAGTTAATTAAGTGAAATTCTCTAAAGAGAGATACTTTTCAAAAAAGAAGCTAGTGAATTTTGCTTAATATTTAGAGAACTTTTTCTAATTTTTTTGTATAAAAATAAAATACACAAAATATTTTACAAACATTTTAGTGGCTCCTGCTGAGTCCCACCAGGTAGATCTCTCCTAGAATTGAAATCCTACCTGGTTCCTTCTAAACCTCCCCGTAAAGGGCCAGCAGCTTGGGAACCCACATTTTAAGTTGTTCAACCAACAGTACATTATTTTAAAATGGATACTCTTTGGTCTTGAAGTCATATTCAATTACCATAGGCCTTTGGCAAGATTAAGAGAGACAATTGTGAGAGTATTTATGTCTGAATTTCTAAAGCTAAAGGTGAAATTGCAACACACTCATTGCCTTGCCAAGGTAAATGATTTAACACAAATATCTGAGGTAAGCACGTAGGCAGAAAGGTAGGTTAGATTCTCTAAAAGTCTAATTCCTTAAGAATTTTTTTTAAACATTTAGGGTAATAACAAATGTCTATCTAAATAGGACTTTCTTACCATCCTTTTATGCCAGAAGCTTTCTCTCTGTAATTACAACAAAATACCTGTGTTTTAAGTGTATTTTTCTGCTTTGAAAAGTTAGAAGTAAAATTAATTTATCTACATTTTATTAAATTAAATTTTCATATAGTAACTAATAGAAATGCTGGTCTCCTGAGATCTAATGTTTAGCGTTACCAGAAAAACTAAGAATTCACCCTTATGGCTGAATCATTCTGAGTAATAAGTCATTCTTCCCCATATTTTCTACTTTCTTCTTAGTGCGGAGCCTCCACCTCTGGGATTCAATTCATTATCAATTTCAAAATACATATTTTTAGAAGGATATCCACATTTTGCTGTTGAATTTATATAGATATACTTACCACATAATAGGTTATAGACTTCAATATTGTCAAATGGTTCAACTTCCATCTTCTCTTTAAAACTGGGTCCATATGCCAGAAAGATAGCCTAGGTGGTAATAACAATCCTACCATTACTAGATGTCACCTAAACTTAAAATTAGATGTTGGAAGTGATATCATTTTCTTTCTGTAACAGCTCTCCTATTTGTATTTAGGCCTCTGTAAGGATTTCTTTTCAGATTTGAAAATAATTTTTACATCATTTCTACCTTTGCTGTTGTACCAATCCCAATCAAATATAATCCATATTGTATTTACTATTTTTACCTGCTTCCATAGAACCTCATATGTCAACAGTCTAGGAGAATACAAGCAACACTGGACAAACAAAGTTAGTACAATTCTATGATATCTAGACAATATAAATTAGAAATTTATCATATACCATAATATATTATTTCCATATTCATTTCATATGATTGCTTACATATGTTAATACATGACAAAAAATGTTGCAGTTATCAGCAAAGAATTGGAGGCATAGGTTTTCCTTGCAGTAATTAACTTAGTTATCAAATAGTACTCTAATTAACAGAGAAGCACTCTGTCTCCATAGATTAAAAAAATATATATATTTACAAAGACACGTAAGTAACTCCTCATGACAACATTAACAGGGAGTATTTCACAGAGTCTAATACACTTTTCTCTATTTGGAAAGGAATGTGTGTGTAGTATGTGTGTGTGTGTTACAAATTGGACTAGGTTAGATTATCAGGTTGCAAACATTGTGAAGCTTTACCAATGGGAGAATATTGGCTACATTTTACTCATGTAATCCTCCAAACAGTTCGTTTCCTGAGTTTCCAGAATACCGCCCACTTCTGGTTTCCTTCCTTTCTCACTGGCTCTACTTCAGGTCTCTTTGCTATCAACTCTTTTTCTCCCAGCCTCTTCAGGTAGAAGTGCTTAGGGCTCAGTACTTGGTCCTCCTCTGACCTACACTCAGTCACTGAGACTCTTCTCTAGTGACATAAGTTTTAAATGATTTGTATACCTAAAACTCAATTCTTATGTCCCAGTGCACTCTCTCTTTAATTGCCTATATAACATCTCTATTTACAATGTCTAATAAATATTTTGAACTTAACATGTTCAACTGAATTCTCACTCTTTCCCCTCCAATCAGCTGCAGTCACAGTTTAACAGCCTTTCAATAGCCTACAAAACTACAAAGGCTCTCACCCTCCCACACACACACTGTGTCCCCACCGGCACCACCCCCAGGGCCTGTGTACTGGCAGTTTCTTCTGCCTGGGATACTTGTCCCCTGAATGTTTAAAAGGTTATTTCTTTCACCTTCTTTTAAGTCTCTGCCCAAATGTCAGCTCAGTGAATCTTACCCTCTCCACTGTATTTAAAGTTGCATACTGCTTCATGGTACCACAAAACACCCCCAATTTTCACCTCCTCTGCTTTACTTTTTCGTTATTTCCTGTAGCACCTATCCCCTAATATACCAAATAATATATTCCTTTATTATTGCAATTGTCTATATCCCCGTTAGAATGAAAGCTTCACGAGGGCAGGGATCTTTATCTGTTTTGCTCACAGACGTGTTCAAGAGTCCTGTCACATAGTAGGTGCTCAACAAATATTTGTTACCAAAAAAAGAAGTTACCTCCATGGCCTTAAATTTATTGTCAAAACCATGGTTGCCTCCTCCACAGTATGAATTTGATTTCTTCCTATAAAGAAAAAATATTACACTCTGATCAATGTATTGATATAAGACCTCACTGCAAACTGAGCTTTAGTAGATTTTTATGTAGCTTTTGCTTTTTTATAAATAAATTTTTTTGTCAACAAAAGCGTAAATATAGTTATTTTCATGCTCAAATTCATAACCACAGAGTAACAAACAGAATGGTAGAAGAGAAAGAAGGAGAAGCCTTTGACTCTTTGACAGTGACAAAAAGATAACAACAAAGACATACAGGAAGAATTTGTCTGCATGCTTACCTGTACCTTTACACATTAATGTCTGTGTGGTTAAGAATAGTTTGATTAATGTGTTTCTTTAAGCATTTCAATGCTTTAGAAATAAATTTTTGGAACTGGGAAAAAAATATTGATTCCTATTTTACAGCAGAGATAGCTAGGAAAAAATATAAAAGTAAGAATAAAGAATACTTAGGGCATATTAATTATAACACTTGGTAAGGAGAAGCCAGTATATTCTGTTAATTCAGAGTTTATTTTTAACTTATGAGATTTCTTCCATAGGCTGTTACTCTATTACTTGAATGACTTTTCAAATTTAGTTAATTTTTCTTTTGCCTATTTTTTCATATTTTAATCTTTGAATAAAGCAGCATCAGTCATTTTATATGTAGTTGATTTTAATACTTGAACATGAAACAGCAACGAATGAACTGTTTGTTTTTGTGTGTTTTTTTCTGCTGGCTGGACTTTCCAATTCTGTTACCCATAGTTCATGCTGTGGGTATGGATGGGTACTTTCTCGTTTGTACCAATGGCCCTCTAACTTCCTTGATCTCAGGCTCTTTGGAGAACTTACACACATTTGGACATAGATTTATTTATATATTACATACATACACTACTAACAATCATATGTGTTTAATATTAGTAAAGCTTAATTTTGTTCACATATTTAGCCTTCTTTTACAGAATGCTGTTCTGACCCACACAAAGGGCTATACAACTCTAATCTCAAGAAAAGAGGCTAGTGCCATCTAGTGACCCGCTGTAAAACTGCACACACTGTGGTCTAGCTCTGTACTGCTTGGCTTTTGTGTTAACATCTTACAGAACAGACTCCGCCAAGTCTCCAGTTTCTCGTCCTGCACACACTTAACATTAGAGCCCAACTCCCTAGTCTTCCTTCGTTTCTTTCTTTGTTAAACATATCTTTCAGCCGCTGTATTCCGATTGTCCTCTGTATCCCCCTGGGATTAAACAGTATACAAATGGGATAGTCTGGAAAGCACAGTATGATCCTGATTCCATTTATACCCACTTATGCACTCGGAAAAAATACTGGAATAAAATTTAAAAGTAGAAAACATTAGCTAAACTACCAGAAAGTGTGTATTTATTTGTTTATTGGCTTATGATCAGTCTTCTCTATTTGACAAGGAGAGCAGGAATCATTTCAGTATCTCAAATGCCTGAAACAGGGTCTGGCACACACATAGCAAGCATCGATGAAATGAAATCTTGTTGAATCAATGAATTCATTGGCTATTTGGGGATGGACTGATTCAGAATGGCTTTTATTTTCTCTAAATACACTTATATTTTGCAAATGCTCAACGATTAACATGAATTACAATTATATAATAATTAGGAAACAGAAATGTGACAACTCATTGGTTGGCTTGGCCTTACAGCCATAAACCTGTTCTTTTATAAAAACCACAAAGATGACAAAGATATTGAGGAGCCCTCTAATTGATTACTCACTACCAGCCTGGAAGACAAGTGATATCATCTTTATATCCTGTCTGCCACCTAGAGGAGACCACAGTGGGGCTTAAGAATGTGCTGTTACAGAAAGTCAGTGAATAGTCTCAGCCTTCTCCCTCATACTCGTCTGTATCGTGAGAGTTAGGATGCTAAAACTGGCAATCTAATAACCGTTGTGTCAACTGCAAATGTGCTAGATAGCATAAAAAAGGTCAAGAAAATGTCATGCTCAGAAAAATTTATGTGATCATAATAGCAGGATACTGTCAAGCAAATTTATAATGAAAGACGGTTGTTAAAAGTGTTATAAGACATAAACAGACTCACAAACCTTGAAGCCAGCCACTGTCGATCCATCAAAAGATGAGCTTTGTCAATCCTAACATTTTTGGCAAAGTGCAGTCGTTTTGGCAAATCAGGAGTCAAATAAGGCGTGAAATGCTGATCAGGTTTTCGGCACTGAAAAACAGGTAAATCATTTCTTCATGACACGTAATTTAACACTTTCACCTCCTAAGACAATTTATTAAGCACTTTTTAAAAAAATTAAGCTTGGCTAATAAAATAGAAATATTAAATCTATTATCAATGTGGTCACATTCCCTAAATATATTGTTTTTATTGTTGCCACAATATTTAAGTTACATTTAAAAATATGATGTAAATTATATTGTTTGATGTTTAAGTTTTTATTCCATGTATATATCTTAAACCACCATAAACCTCCCTTCCTTTTCTGAGAAACAATAGCTATCAGTCTAGATTTAGAATGGCAATTACAACTTGGAGTTTAATTATATATGATAAGTATATAATATATTAGTAGATATGAGTAAAAAAAAAATTTAAGTCAGTTTAATTGCACCAAAATCCCTTCACAATTGACTCAATTTACACTTTAAATAACCTACATTTGGTTAACTTTCAAATAAAATTAATAGTTTTACAGATCTAGTAGTTTCTTCATTTATTAAAAAAATCATGAATTTCTTATAAACTGACGAGAAATGTTTCTTTAATTATTATTGCTGTAACTAGATGGTATATTTTAAAACTATATAAAAACAAAAATCAAATTGTTACCTATTCATGTAAAAAAAGTGAGAAAACGAGAAATAGAACTATGAAGTAAATTTTTCTCCCACACGACCTTTTTGAGAAACGAGAGACAGAAAAAAACAACAACAACAAAAAACGTAGGTAAGAATTTAGGTGTGGATGAAAGGGGATTGTGTGAAAGTAACCTCACAGGGTGATGTGATCATAAATTCCTAACTGGACAGGTCAGGGTGGGTAGTCACGCCCCTATAACTTCTTTAGTGAAAGGTTTTTAAGTCAGCCCTGTCCATTGTTTCTATGCATCTAGGTTAACACATCTTTAAAATAAATGGAACAATCCTTAAGAGAGCAAATAAACTTGTTAACTATTTTGCAATCCAATCCCTGCCTTGCTTTCTCCCACTTTCATGCAATGTTCCTTAATTACCTCCTTCATCTCAAATGCATAAAAGAAACAGCAAAACTGTTCTTCTCTGGGAAGCATTGCTAGGAATATTGCACTACCACATGAAATATTTTCCTGGGGATAATAGACAACTTTGTGAAATGGTAGTCCATTTCTTCAAGGCTCTGTAGCTCCAGGCCCAGTCCATATATGTGATGCCGTGCAATAGATTTCCAAAGCCTATGGCATCCAACCCCTTTGCACCAGTGGGATTATTTGATCCCCTTCTTCACCTCACCAACAGGAATTCAGTTATGTGAATCATGAGGCAATGGATAAGAGGGAAAACAACGGGTGGATTTAGGGAATCCTCAAGTTGGAAATTCTCAACTACCCTTTCAATCAGCATGAACACACTGCATATACAGTTCACCAGTAGGGGGTGAGATTGCCTATCACGCTTACTCAAGATCAGAATATTAGAAGTTGTAAGAACCTTCTTAACATCCTAAAGGTTTTCTGTTCTAACAGTCATTCCTGCTTAAAACCTGCAGGGTCCCAGGATATATTAAGAGTAACCATTCTTCACCCAGTGTTTCCTTATCTTTAATTATTCACACATCATCCTAACAGTTTTTACTATGATTGCATACCACTTATACGTCAATAACTCTAGCCCCATCCCAAGCAATTGTAAACTCATGAGTTTCATAGAGTAGATGTATATTTATGAATATATTCTAAATATAGAACTGTTAAAACTACCACACAAGAATATTGCAGGTCTCCCCAGGAGAAGTGAACTCTACCTTGAAAAACCCAGATTTGTTTAAGCTCTCTGGAATTTGCCCTGTTCATTTCCTTACAACCTGGGATGTGGCAACCAGTCAAAAGCAGTTGCAATTATGCTTGAAAGTAAGGAGATAATTTTTTTCTGACCTGCACAGGAAGATCTGTAAGACTATGATCCACTATTTTTTGATATTAGTCATACAAAATAAAACGTGAAAAGCGATGCCACCTGAAGCTCACTAGCATGGCCCCTTTGATTGAAACATCAGCCCATTCAATGAAAAGTAGGAGTCATGCCACCGTTACCCCAAACCTATAGTGGTGTCAACTCCAAAATGGAAACAACTAAGGTAAAAGCAACTGATATGCATATAAAATAATGCTGACAGAGGGTTTACAAAATAAATTACAAGTGGCTTGGACTCAGAAATATGAAATATAAATTTCTTGGGACCCACATGAAGGACATTACATTAACTTAAATATATGGATTAGGAGACTGTATACTTACACTGAGGTTCCTAACAATTTCTTCAGAATTAACTGTTTCAAAAGAAAAAATATAAATCACATTACAACTGATACTTGACACTGTGAAAAATTTGAACAACTCAGGTGACTTTGACACATACATTTATTAATGACTATGCTCTAGTTAAATTGAATAAAAACTTATTTTAAACAAAGAATTATTTTAGCATTTAAGAATGAAGTAGAATGTATTTTAACCTAATGATATTTGATATTACCATAGACTTTATAGCCTGAACTTAAACATGGGAATTTCTCACTTGCTTCTGTATGGTCCTCCCTAGGGAGTCAGAGAGATGGGGTCTTGTAATCCCGACATCCTCAGAATCAGGGGTTATGGTTATTCACTTTCAGTTTTTTCTTTTTTTTTTCCTTTATGGGTGTCTTCATACTTACAGCTATAGAAGTCCTGAGGTATATTGAGAGCCCTGATGCGAGGGGAAGGTCCTTGATACATGTAGAAGTCTACTTGGGGAAAGTAATCAGTCATATATTCCACCTGGTTACAATAAGTCTGATCCATTCCTGAAATTAAGAAAAAAAAATTATCCACTGAATGCATATAAGTGGTAACAATTGGTTGTCCTTAATCCTGTCAAATGGGAGACATTTTATTCCATAGATCTCAAACCAAGTTTTACTGAGAACCTACACAACTTGCCCTATTACTTTACCCTAAATGGCAGACTTTGAAAATCCTGGCAGTGCAAGAGATGGATCATATTTGTAAGAGAAGAATAGACAGGAACTACAAAAAGATCATTTGCTTGACGTAAAGTAATTTTGACAAAAATCCTCTGTAGGAAGCTAGTTACATTATATAATACCTGATTTGTACCTAAGGCAACATGATATATTTTTAAATAAAAAAGTAACATGCATTTTATGAAACAATACATTAAGACAATAAGGACTAGAGGATATTTACTTTTCATAAGTGTATTATTTAAATTTGTATAAGCAACACATGCTCTAAAAAGATTTGGTATTGAAACCTATTTGAAGATTTTTTTCAGGTTACAAATGTATTTTTATTTTTATTATTTTTGTATTTTACAATTTATTTTACAAAGTGTGCATTAAAATAGTTCCTTTACTTTTAAAACAATAAGCTAAAGTGTGAGGGAATATTCTTAAAACGTTTTTAAATAAATTACTGTTTCACATTATTTTGATGTCCTAAAATATAAACAAAAGTTTTGCAGACATGCTTCTTTTCCTCTTCTCCCCCCTTCATAGTCATTGGAGGACATTGGATGTCCTCCTAGAAAAGACAGTTCTGACCACCCCATCAAAAAAGGTCCATTTCTGCTTTATGTATTTTCAAATATGCCACATCTAGTAAAGTACTCAGCATTGAGTAGGCACTTAAAAATATTCGAATGAACTAGTACTTTTAAACTGTGTGAGGTGGCAGAGGGTGTGATAGCTGTTCCACTTCCTTTAACACTCAGGTTAACTGAAAGGAAAAGTTAACCTGAAGCAGACAAATATGGAGTGACAGGGACTTTATGGAAATCTGTTCATATAACTAAAAAAAATCCACAGGACATGGTCAAACTAGACAATATGGTAAACTGTAGCCAATCTATATGAATGAAGACCCATTGAAAAAAGGCCCCCAAAACCACTTTTTATGATTGAATAACAATCCAATGACATCTGTTAAGTACTACTACCTCCATTTTTACAGAAAATTAAGTGTATGGGTGGATTTTCAGAATGAATTTTAGAATAATTAAACTAGAAATTTTAATTTTCGTCCTTTATTCATCACAGCCTACCCAAAACTCATTCTTTGCTTATTTGACAGCTTCTAGGTCTAGAAGTACAGACTTAAAAATATCACTATTCTTTCTGTAAGCTATAATCAATGATAGAATATAATTTATAAAAAAGCATACCATGGTCAGCCAAAAGGATTATATCGACACAATTGTCTAAGTTCCGCAGTTTTAAACCCTCCATCAACATTCCAAAAGCATTGTCTACTGATTGTAAGGCTTGAAGTACCTAAGAAAAAAAATTGAAGTTAAAATTGTCTTCATGAATAAGGTTTAATTAACCAAATCATTATCTAATTGAACAAAAATTAAACACACTTCCTTCTCTGAAATTGTTGGTTTTTGAAATAGGACATCAGAGAATAACACCAATTTCCTAAATTTCTATAAACAAAAAACTCAAACTGTGTTCCCTACAAAAGAAGATAAACTACTGTAAGCAATAAATATCTGATTAAAATGTTCAACCTCAACAAGTATTATTCAACTGCAAAGGTTTTCATGATGCCCAATGTTGGGGAAGAGAGTCCACAGATACTTCTGTGGAAACCTAAGTGTGTACGCACATTCCAGAAGATCTAATGACAATGTGTAATCAGAGAGTAAAAAAGGGGAAATCCTGTAACCTAATAATTCTACTTCTGGGTACTGGTTGTAAGTAACCATTAGAGTACAAATAAAAATTTACATACAAGGATATTCATCACATTATTTATTTAGAATTTAAATACAAAAAAAATTATGCCACATATCTAAGAAATCATACTGGATAGCCATAAAAAATATTTTTAAAAGAACAATGGCATAGGAAAATGCTAAACATAAAAAATTAAAGCCAAACTGTATGCATACCTTTACATATTGCATAATCCTGATTTAAAAAAAATATATTTAACATTTCTCAATAAGCACACATGCACAGAAAATGAAAAGGAAATATATCAAGGTACTATTAATAGTGGTTATCTCTTAATAGTGAATTGGAGTTCATTTTTATTTTACTCTCTACATTCTCTAATGTTTTTAAATTTTTCTGCACTTTATCAATATAGTACATTGAACTGACTTAATGTTTAAGTGAATAAATTTTAAGTGACATCACTTTTCATTACTTTTTTTTTCAATGACTAAGAAAATGTAATAGCGATGGATTGGTGGAAAATGTTTAATCTCTCTTAGTACTATTATAATAATAATTGCCCTGTTTTTTTTCTTTTTTGAGAAAGAATTGTACAAACCAGTTACTGTAAAGCGCTTTAGTGCATTATTCCAAGAAATCCTCACAGCAAACATTCTTGGATGGTGTGCTAATAGAACTTCCAATTGCAGAGACCAGGAAACTTGAGGTTTAAAGAAGTTAAATAACACATGCATGGCCCCACAGTTAACAAGGGACAGAGCAGGACTGGAACTCAAACCATCTCTGTCTACTGCTAAGTCCATCAACTCAAAGCTGTTTTCTGTCCGTCATTCTTAGGGTGACCATGCACTCTGGGAGTCACAGTTTCCACCTGTTGTCATGGCATGACGATGTCCACTTTCACATGCCACCCTACTCATTCCTCCCTACTGCACTAAGAGCCCCTTCTCTTGTGTCTTCTCCCAGCACCTGGGCATTCTGCTACCACTCACTCCCCACAGATTTGAAGTCATCTGTGCATGTGTCTGCCTCCCCAGGAGAATGTGTGCTCCTGCAGGTAAGGGACTGTGTAGCCTAACTCATCACCTACTTCCTAAGCACAGAGTCTTTCACAAAGTACACACTGAACATGAAATGACTAGATGCTAGCCCCAGCTCTAGCCCAGACAAAGGAAACAAGAATCCCTGCACTAGGCAGTGGGCAACAAGTGGGCAATATTTTGGATGGCAGGATAATTAACAGGGATAAAAATATTTATAGCTCTGGGGCGAAGCAAATTTGGGTAGAAAGCCCTCCTTCTTTCACATAGAATCATGATTATTTACTATCACAGCGGATACTGTGGAAACTGCTAAATCAGTCCTGATATGAGGAATTAGCGGGTAAGACCCTCAGTGAAAACTTGTTCTTTGGATCAAGAAGTCCTTTTTTAATAAAATGGAATTTAAGGTCGCAGAGGATCCTGCTAGCAAAAAGTTCTACATAGCATTAACATAATCTGTTTTTCAAAAAGGGCAATAGCCTTCCTGCCTTGTTTTCACTCCACAAGTCTCCGCACAAGTGGAGTTCTTCAGTGCCCTGAAGTTCTTCACCATGTATGTGAGAATTACCAACGTTGAAGTCACTCTGTGACCAATTTAAATTTTCTTTTCTGAATTGAATGTTTCTTCTCTACTTTTCTTTCCAAGATGTGATCATGTCTTCTTCAATAATGGACAGCTAAATCTTATTAAAATACTAGAGCATTACTTAAAATTCCTCAGGACCAGACAGGCCATTCTGTGTTTAATTCAGCTTCAATGCTAGACACTGATTGGATCAAATTCATTAGTAAGAAGTTCCTGGCTTCACTATACTTCAAATATCTCTCCCACTCCCTCCTGCCTGTCCAAATCCTACTACCCTCTATATTGCTATTTCAGAAAGCTTTTTCCAGCTATAACAGGCCACAATCATTTTCCCATTTAAACACTGTTTATGCTGTTAAAATTTTTAAGATTTCAAACAAAACAGGATCACCAATGTTGCACATTAATTCATTATTTCTTTTATCTGCCCTTTTAACATGGTTTCTGATAGTAAGGGACTCATATTCTTCACTGCTAAGAATGCCTTGCATAATATCAGGGCCAACAGCAGCTATTAAAAACGAGATTTAAAGGGACAGCAGAACAAAAACAAGAATGGTGTGAATAACTAGACTATCTAGAACAATAAACTTTCAAGATAGGAAATGTGTCAAAACAAACTGTAATTGCCTTTTTTACTTTCAAATTATGTTATATTAACTCTGAATCAAAATTTGTAATTAAAAACAACAATAACAATAATAAAGCCATGAAGCCTTCCATTTTCTCCATCTTCTTAAGTTTTAAAAGAGGTTTGGTCTTAAACTCTCTTCTATTTTCATTCCTCACTCTCTCCTTAGTACATCTCCACTTCCATGCACTATCTGTATGCTGCCAAGCTGCCTGATCGCTATCTCCTTTGAGCTTTAAATCCACATTCAATTACTGTCTGGACATCTTCATTTGGACATCACAGGCACATAGATCACAACATGATCTTCTCCCCCAAACTTATCCCCCCTGAGTTGTCCACCTGCTTTGCTGAATACCATCCTTGATCTCCCACCCCAACACCCATCTCACACCAAGTCATTCCAATCCTACAAATGAATCTCAAATGCGTCTTCTTCCATCCAATATACCACCATCTCTTTTCTGGAATATAGCTAAAGTGAACACATCTATCCCACTTTCTCTTGCTCCCTCTAACCGATTTCTCTTACACAGTAAAAGTGATCTTTAAGTACACACAGATCTGATCCTATCACCTGCCTGTTTAAAATGCCTCGATGCTCCCCATTATATGTTTTATGGCCTATAAGAACCTGCATGATGTGGTCCCTGCCTCCTTCTCCAGGCTTCCTCTTCGCCCTCTCCTCTGGTTCACAACGCTCCAGACATTGGTGGGAGATAATACTCATATAATTTGAAAAGTACCTGGCACAGCATAGCACACAATAAGGGTTAGTTGCTGTTTATTGTTCTTACTACTTTCATGGTGTTTATTTGTCTTATCATCTGTTCTTTTGTCTGTCTACCCATTTATTCATTCTATGTGATCCCCTCATGTGCTCAGCTCCTCTCACAGTCAGGCCATTTGTGAACTTGTTTTCCTTTTGTTCTTCAGAGGAGAACTTTCTAACCAGCCCAACCCCCACCCCACCAAGGTAAGATTAGGACCTCCGCAAAGACCTCTCAGGGCACACAAATCTTTTCCTTTGCAGCACTTTCAAAATTATATTTAAAATTAATTTGGAGCTAAAGTCGAGCATTGATTAAAAGAAAACGATATGGTGCCTAATAGTAAGTCAACTATAGGGATCAGACAAATCCAAGTTATAGCACACCCTCTCAATTGATTAATCATTAAATAAGGATAGGAATTATAATAGACAAGAAGAAATGGTGAATATGCTTTAGATGGTTACTTAGGCATTCACCATTACAGTTAAATTCTGTGATACAGTCAAGAGTGGTGTTGGAACACAAAGGAGGACCAAAGGGTTAAAGTGGCAAGAATGAGCAGGGCCTTGTATTAGAAATCATTTGGATTTAACGGAAAGAAAGAGAAAGGGCATTTCTGGTAAATAGCAACGTAATGCGTTCCAACTGAGGACAATTGTTAGAGTTTTCATGGAGTAGGGAAAT
This sequence comes from Rhinolophus sinicus, assembly GCF_036562045.2. Lineage (NCBI taxonomy): Eukaryota > Metazoa > Chordata > Mammalia > Chiroptera > Rhinolophidae > Rhinolophus > Rhinolophus sinicus. The sequence goes on along the minus strand of NC_133755.1, from coordinate 155,699,966 downwards.
AACATATTCACAGGGGCCTTGGCGGGTTTACATCAATGTAGATTTCAGTGGATTTAAGAAGAGGACTATTTTTTAAGCAACATTTAAAAACTGTATTTCTATAGGAAAAGCATAACAGAAGAGTTTAGGCAATGAAGAAACTCATGTTACAAAGTCTACTCCAGTTATAATGGGGATCCAGGAGAGGACTAACTCTGCCTGAGGTAATAACACATTAAGCCCAGTTACAAGGAACTTATAAATGGAATTGGTCATGAATAGATAGCTGGATATTTCATAGCAGACTTGCTGGTGACTTAGCTTGAAATGAGTTACATTAACATGTTGAAGTGGTACATGCAGTATCTAGCCTTGATACTTTCATTATATGAAATAACAGTGCTACATTTAAATATTCAATGTGTTTATCAAATGAATCAAAATGTGGTTAATAAGGCAGATACCCTTTTTAGTCATGTAACTCTTTTGAGGTTAATAAGGCAGATAGTCTTTTCAGACTTTTAACTATTTTTATCTCCTTGTGTATACATCAAATATATTTGTATTCAGTGGGGATTCAAGAATACCATTTTATCTTGTGGGTTAGGGATAGATGATTTTACATTTATTAAAAAAGAACAAAAAACTTACATCGATACTGACTGGTCCACTTTTATGTCCTGCAGAATCAGGCTGTTCCACATATAGGGTATAAAAACTGGGTCTAGGGGTGAAATTGAAACAGAGAAATTTGGAATAAGCCTACAGGTTGGATTTAGGAATTTTGCAAATCTAGAACTTTGTGGCAGTTTCATTGTCTCCATCCTGGTCCAGAGGTTCCACTTAGTCCCAGCAGGTTAGTCTCCTAGTGGGAATTACATAAGACCTTCCAGATATAAGGGTTGATCTGACTCAGTAACGAAAATCTCTTGTTCTTGCTGTTAAGACCTCTCTTGGTGTGCCTTAGCCCTTTATATTTCTGGCTTTCTTACATTTTGCTATCTGTGTTCTGCCACTAGTTTTTTTTTTTTTGTCTTTAAATGTCTGGTTTATGATACACTGTTGACCCGAAGCTCTCTTCCAGGATGCTCTGACTCCAGCCTATTGCCATAGCATCTCTGGCTCCTTGAGTCAGTTCTCATGGCCAAATTTCAGACCCATTCTCAACTCTGCTCCCAATCCCTATCTAGTTCTGTGATTTGGCTCTATCTGGTTTTGTCCCATAGTGTCAACCACATTCTCAAGAGCAAAAAGTCAAATACACTCAGGAATAATTCTTGAAAAGTGCCCATTAAAAGGGAATGCCACATTTTACTATGTTTTTTTTAATGGTCATCATCTAAAGTAAAGAAATTCACTTTATACCCATAAATATCCCACTAGTCAGCATTTCTCTGATATTACCTTTCAGCTTTGGGCAGGTCCAGCCATTTTAACAATGTAGAGATCCTCTGTTCATATGGTACACTACTGAAAAGTAGAGTAAATAAGTTTTTTAAAAAATAATCAAATCAAGAATAAATCCATTATATTCTAGCTAATCAAATCAAGAATAAATCCATTATATTCTTACTCAGAAAGGCAGATTGATATTTGCAGGTACCCATTTCATGTTCATGTATGTTCAAAACATTGAAAGGGGTTCAGTATTACTTAAAGAGATTCCTGTTTTTAACACTCATGTAGAGATACACTTGCCTCACTGTAAATTAAATGTATATTGTTTTCTTTCCTTCTCATTTTTCTTTCCTTCAATTTTCCCCCAACTAAAATTAAAGACCAATAATTATTATAGATTCATTTGATTTGTTTATTTTTACATATTTAATTCATTTATGCATTTATATATGTGAAGCATCTATTGCCAGACCCTACTTGTTCATTTCAAACAGAATTGATCAGTGAGCAAACCAAAGATGCTTTTTTTTCTAGAGATTACATTCTCTTGGAGGGAGACGAACAATAAACAATAAACTTACCACATAAATTGTATAGTATACTAAAAGGTGATAAATGCTATGGAAGAAAAGAGATAAGCAGAGAAAGGGGCACTGAGAAAGTGGGGTGGGTGGTTTGGAATGTGAAATCTTAGTGTGATCAGCCTAAGCCAAAATTGAAAAAGTAATTTTTAAGCAATGGCCTGAAGAAGGTGAGAGGGAGCGGGCTGTGCAGATACAAGGAGGGAGATGATCTCAGACAGAGGGAACCGCCAGCTCAAAGGCTCAACAGCAGAAGCAAGCCTGGTGTGTGAGGCCCACTGAGGTCAGTATGGCTCAAGCAGAGGAAATGCCCAGGGAAGTAACGGGAGAGGAGTCATACCACATAGGGCCGGCCTTGTGGGCTTTTACTCTGAGTGAAACAGGGGCCATTGAAGTTTTGGGTGCAAAGGAATGTCATGATAGGACTTTTTTTTTTAAGTAATTATTCCAGCTGGTAGATTGAGAATAGATTATAGAGGATGAGCATAGAAGAAGCAGGGAGATGTATAAAGAGGCAACTATAGTAATACAAGTGAAAGACGATGATAGCTCTAACCAGAGTGTTAATGCTGGAGGTAATAAAAGGTTCTCAGACGGCACATATTTTGAATGAAAGGTACAAGCATTTACCAACAGACTGGATGAGGGATGTAAGACTTAGGAATCAATGATGACTCAAGGAAATTGGCCCCCAAACTGGAAGAATAGAACTACCATCAAGATTAAGACCAAAAAAAAAAAAAAAAAAAATCCTAATCATTCCTGCTGAGATGGGGTCATATCTGCAAGTGCTTCACTACCTGTTGTAAGGCACATAGATGGTAGGAAGGGAGCCATTTATAGCCACATCTGATCCTGGCCAAAAGTAGGTACCAGTTTTTAAGCCTTGATACACTGCTGTGAGCCAGATCTATAAGAAGAGAAAATGGAGGTCAAGAGAACAATCAGTTTGGGTAGAAATGGTACCACTTACTAGAAAGTGAACAATATTAATAGTTGCAAAATTTATTTAGTTATTAAAAGTTATTTAAATTATTAAAAATTTGTCTTTGTAGAAGTTAAAAAATATAATTATCCAGAGATCCACCTGAAAAAATAAAAAATGTAGTAAGGTGGTAAGAAAGAAGATCATTTTTTTCACATTGGTAAAATTGTACTGTTCCTCTTTCCCATTTAAAGAATTATAAAACAGAATAAGAAAAAAAATACCCAGATAATCTTTCCAAGTAACTTCCAGATTGATATGTTTATAACACAAAATCTAAGTTTCAAGAGAAGGTCGTTTAGGTGAACTACCATAAATGTTTAAAATATTTAAATTATAGTCATAAATAGTTGTGAAACACATTCCCACCCCCAGTCCTTAGAAATTAGAAAGATCATGTAAAACTCAAAGTAGAGAGAGAAGAGGGATCCATTGTCACATTAAGAGATGGAAGTCACTTTGGTGCCACACGTAGAATGTTACATACTGGTTGCCCTTGCCACCAAGCTGGATTATCTTTCTCCTTTGAAGAAAGTGAAAAATTCTTGTTGAGGTTTACATCATACATGTTATTGTCAATGATGCCATGTGATTCTGGATATAAGCCCTAAAATAATAATTTCAAAAAAGATTTAAGATAAAATAATGTATTAATAAAACATAATTAAATTGAAATAGCATAAGATCTGTAACATAGCTTGAAAGGATGTCATATACCTTTCAATATAAATCCTCTGAATCTGAACCCAAATACATATAAATATATTTGGGTTCATATATATATATATATATATATATATATATATATATATTCCGGTTCCATCATGGCCTAAAGCAGCAAATGAATGATATTAGGCACAAGATTTGTGTTGATGGTGTTAATATAACTCTTGTGTGATTAATAACTATTTGTTAATTAAGGTTTCCTATATTACAATAAGGAGTAGCCACTGGTTATGTTGACAATAATAGCATGAAATTTACTGCACAGAAGGTTTTAAGTATTAAATATCCTGGCTAAATGGGTTAAAACAAGTTAGCAGCACTTTAAAAGGGAATCTGCTAAGTCTCCATCCATTCTCCCTGCCATCCATCCATCCATCCAATCATTCCGCCAATCCAATCATAAACATTAATCCAATCATTCCACATTTCCATTGAATGCCTGATATCCCACGCAGTTGTAATAACTTTTAGTTCGATTTTATGGTTACTATTTCAGAACATTACTATATATATGAATATGAATACACAGACATATATTCAGTAAACCAGTAGCACTTATAATAAGTATAGTTGCTTATTTACACATACACGCATCTATACTACATCTTATGTGTATATATTTATGTTTATATGTATACATACAGTCATTTCTTGTTATTCATGCTAGTTATGCTTTATAAAGTTGTTGCTAACACTAAATACTGAACAATTGCTCTCGGGAGACCACAGCTTAGGTTCCTATGAGTCTCTGGCCGCACTTTTGTCTACTGATCAGTACATAATCTTGTTTTATTTGTATTTCTGTTTAAAGATACATTATTATATATGTATATTTTTGGTTCATAATAACTCATGCCTGAATGAAGTTTATCTAACACACATATTTTCTCTGTAAGACACATCATAGCCTTTTGTTCTTAGGAACACTAGATAGCATTGCATCACTACACTGAAAGGCCATTTTACACAGCAAAACCAACAAAAAGCAAAAACATGCAAAAAACGCGGCACTCAACAGACAGTACTATAAAAACAATGCTGACAGTATGACAGCTAAAGCAAGAAGGCAGAGTAACAGAACCTTATTAGACCTCAGCTGGGAGCACGTAAGTTGAGCAACTCAAATGTTTTGCTGCTCTACGAATGCTCTCAAATGACTAAGAATATGTCACAAGTACTGATTTTGGGGTTACAAATAAATTTTAACAAGTAGGTGAATCTGCAACTATAGAATCTACAAATACATGCATACGTGTGTGTGTGTGTGTGTGTGTGTGTGTGTGTATATATATATATATATATATATATATATATATATATATACAAAGATGTGCCAAAAAGGTGCCAAAAAGATGTATACGTGGGACTTGTATTCATCTTTTGTTATTGGTATATATTGAGTATGACAATTTTAATATAGTTTTTTTCCTTTCTTAGATTGTGTATACATTTTTTTGGTACCTTCTGTATATATAATTACATAATCGTTAATATTTAAATAAGTTACAGTTACTGTTCCATAGTAATAAAAGACTGAATACAAGGTTGTAAAGACACAATAATGACTTTGGCAGTAAAGGCTGAGGCAGAGGCTTCCTTAATAAGAAGTGTTCTAAATCTATAAATGCTAAATAACTAAATTTTTCTTTGAGTTTATTTTGATCATTCCACTTATGTCTTTTCATAAATTGAGGAGAATTTATTTGCTTTATCTAAAGAGATATAGCCAGTATCAATTCATTTACTAAATAAAGACTGTATCTAGTTAAATATAATGAAAAGACTAGGAAAGAAATACCCCAGACCAAAGTGGTAGTCCTCATTCATAGACTGGCATTCCCAGAAGACCTTCAGATAACGGAGGCTAATCAGACGATCAGAGGAGAGTGGTATTTCTCATACCCAAGAGGCTACCTGGCCAATCACAAAAGTGAATTAACCAAATGTCTGGACACTCATTCATAGGTAACACCTCACAGCACTGGATTGGCCTCATAATGAGGCTTCTTAGCCTGAATTAAACCATGAACTATCGCCACATGTGTTTATGAAATGTGTGCCATGGGGCTTGGTCTGTTCCTGCCTAAGCATGTCTGGTGGTATGGTCAGTTGCCTGTCATGGACTGTCAGCCTTCCATAGGCCAAGCACTTACCGTGACAATGCTGTAATGATTTGGAAAGGTCTTGGTTGGATAGACAGATCTCAGATATTTTGAATGAATTCCACATGTTTCTGCAACAAAGAAATTAAGAAGTTGTTACTGCTTCAGAAGTTTTTAGGATAACTAAAAATCTGAACATAAAAGTTTTCCAGAGAAATAGAAAACTAACTAAAGAATCAATTGAAGATGGAAAGAGGTTGAAATTCTGATGCCTAATTCCTCCCTTCCAAAGAATGTCAATTTTTAGGAGAGGAGTGAGCTAAATCAACGGTCTACAAAACTTTTCTGGAAAGAGCCAGATAACAAATATTAGGCTTTGCAAGTCCCTATGATTTCTGTTGCAACAGCTCAAATTCTATTACCGAGGCCCAAAAAGCATCCATAGACAATATATAAACAAATAAGCATAGCTATGTTCTAATAAAACTTTATGGACATTGAAATTTGAATTTCACATAATTTTTATGTGTCACAAAATATTCGTCTTTTTTCCCCCTTACCATTTAGGAATGTAAAAAAATTCTTAGCATTTAGCAAGCCATACAAAACAGGCAGGGTAGGCTAGATTTGGTCCATGGGCCACAGCTTGCTAACCCCTGAGCTAAATGATACACTGCCAGCTTTGTTTGCTTTTACTGCTCCCCTCTTGCTCACCCAGGTCATTACATTAAGAATTTTTATACAACATGTACATCTCAGCTAACAGTTCTTATATGTAAAGTATCCAATATAACAAAAGTCAACACAACTACTAGGTAACTAAAAAGGAATTTGAATTGTATAAGTGCATAAGCCCATGTCATGTAGTAATGTTTACCTAACGAACTAACTTTGCTGCTTATTATTTTCAGTATAGTTTCCATTTGACCAGTGAAGTTTCCTGTGATGTTTTCCACAAATCATGGCGTTAGTTTTACTTTCAGTTGTTCTACTGTTTCAAGCTGTGCAACAACCCTACCTAAGAAGGTCAGAACCATTCAATCATTGCTATTTCCTCTGCAGCAGTCAAGTACAAGACATTTTTCATGCTAAAGTCCTGTCGATTCTAATTTGAAAAGAAAGCTTCACCATTAGATGTTCTATTTAAGTTAAAAGAAAAAGTGAAAATAATTGTTGTCCAGAAAGCAAAAAACTTTGCAGCTTGAAACAATGAATGTTTTCTCAAATAGGCTTGGAGTTAGTTTCTTCTCAGCCTCTAGTTCAGTGTTTCCAATATGATCTAAGAATTGCCTCCTTCAGAATCTTCTTGGGCCCCATATCAAGTCTATTAAATAGGACTCTGATGGGGATGAGGGACTGGATGGAAGGTGAAGAAAATGGAGCTCAAAAAAAAAAGAAAATCTATATTTTAAGCAAGCATCCCAAGTGGTTTTGATGTACGGAAGTTTGAGGCGTGCTCTAGGACCTGACTCATAAGGTATAATTAAAGCTTAAAATACTTTTTTTTCTTTTATAGTCAACACCACCAATAAACAAATCTTGTCCTCAATCAAGGAAACACACATTTAACATTGTTAAGAAGTCATACGATAGGAAGTAAAATGAAATCTAATCCACTTATATAACTAAAAGAATTTAAACAGGGGAAAAAAATCATATAATAACCAAAGACATAAAGTCAGTTTATTTCCTTGAAACATGGGCGGCCCTGTCAAATTCTTAAATGCCTAAAGGCACAGAGTGTAAAGTAAGATACAAAGTAAGCTACCAGTAATGTGAAAACATGACACCTCTCTAGTTAAAATGTCTTAAACAGGACACACTTGCTGACTATCTACGGACTCAGACAACCATTTTGGATCACCTGCCTTTGAACCAGAGTTATTAAAAAAACAACGCACAGAAAACAAGATCTTCTGCCATTGTTTCTTCCAGATCTTAGGGATCTAAATAATGACTGAATAGAATAATTCTGGAAGGACAAACAATAAATCAGTAAGAGTAGTTGCTTCTATAGGGAAAATCTAGGAATATCTAGAAAAAGGAAGGGTTATTTTTATTGGTTGGTTGGTTATTTGTTTATAATATATCTTTTAATTCATTTTTTAAAGTTTATCATTTGAATATTTTACTCCTTAAGAAAACATTTGTTTTAAATGTACCAAAAAAATCTGAAAATATAAATGGGATAAATATATAGCCATAGTAACTATACATTATAAAAAACAGAAGACTAAATGAATGAATAGGTGAAATAGCTGAAGACTGTATGATGCAGCTAAAGAAGTACTAGGGAGGAACTTTAAACAAGTTAAAGAAAGAAATTAAATAAAGACAGACACGTTTGAGAATCAGAAGACTTAATATTGTTAAAATGTACATACTACCCTTAGAGATCTATAGATTGAAAGCAATATCTATCAAAATCATCATAGCATTTGTTACAGAAATAGAAAAAAATTCTAAAATCCTTATGGAACCTCAAAAATATTAGCTAAAACAATCTTGAAGAAGAATAATAAAGGTAAAGGTATCACAATTCCTAATTTCAAAATGCATTACAAAGGTACAGTAATTGAAACAGTAAGGTACTGACATAAAGACAGACAAATACACCAATGGAACAGAATGGAGAGCCCAGAAATAAATCCACTCATATATGGTCAACTCATCTTCAACAAGGATCCCAAGAATTCACAATAGGGAAAGTTTAGTCTCATCAACAAATGGTGTTGGGAAAACTGGATATCTATATGCAAAAGAATGAAATTGGACCCTTATCATATACTATAAACAAAAACCAACTCAAGATAAATTAAAGATTCAAATGTAAGACCTGAAACTATAAAACTTCTACTACAAAATGTAATGGGAAAGCTTCATAATATTGGTCTTAGCAATGATTTTATGGATATGATACCAAAAGCATAAGAAACAAAAGCAAAAATAGACTAGTGGGATTACATCAAACTAAAAAGTTTCTGCACAACAAAGAAAACCATGAACAGTGTGAAAAGGCAACATATGGAATTGGAGAAAATATTGGCAAACCATATGTCTGATAAGGGATTAATTTCTAAAATATATAATGAACTCAATAGAGAAAAACAACAAATAACCCAATTTAAAGATGGGCTAAGGACTTGAATAGATATTTTTCTAAAGAAAATACACAAATGGCCAACAGGTATAAGAGAAGATGATCAATGTCAGTAAACATCTGGGAAATACAAATCAGTACCGCAATGAGATACCACCTCACACTTGTAGGATGGCTACTATCAAATAAATAAATAAATAAATAAAACACAAGTTTTTGGATGAATGTGGAGAATTTTGACAAGGATGTGGAAAAATTGCAACTCTTGTACACTCTTGATAAGAATGAAAAACAGCATTGAGATTCCTCTAATAATTAAAAGCACAACTAACATATGATCCAGCAATCCTACTTCTGGTATGATTTATCCAAAAGAATTGATATCAGGATCTTGAAAAGATATTAATACTCCCATATTCAATGCAATACTACTCATAATAGCCAAGATATGGAAACATCCTAAATGTCCATCAACAGGAAAATAGTTTTTTTAAAAAGTGGTATATATATATATATATATATATATATATATATATATATATATATATATATATATATAATAGAACTTTACTCAGCTTTAAAAAGGAAGGAAATCCTATAATATACAACCATGTATATGAACCTTGAGGACATGTAAGTGAAATAAGCCTGTCACAGAAAGACAAATACTGCATGATTCCACTTGCATGAGGTATCTAATAGTCAAGCTCATAGAAGCAAAGAACAGAATAAGAGTTGCCAGGAGCTGGGGGAGAGAAAATGGAGACTTGCTAATCGATAGGTATAAAATTTCAGTTACACAAGATAAACAAATTCAAGAGTCCTGCTATACAACATTGTGCCTATAGGTAAGAATACTGTATTACACACTTCAAAATCTGTTAAGAGGGCAGATCTCATGTTAAGTGTTCTTACCACAATAAAATTTTAAAAGAAGCAGGAAGAGGAAGAGAAGAGGACAGCAAATGACACGTGCTGTGGAGAATTTAAGAGTTCTACTGCTCATGAACATTTCAGTTTTGTTAACTCTGATCTTCAAAACTGCATCTGTTGCCTGCCAAATCTCTCTGCTACTACCAGTCTTGTTCTATCCCTGGTTTCCCAAATAACTTTGCAGGAAGCTTGGCTTCTAGTTCAAGCCAAATCATTTCTCTCTCACCTGACAGTTTCCTGATCTTGGGCTTGGCCCTCTGTCTGCTTCCATCTACACTGAGACAAGACAGTGACATCGCCTTCCCACTGTGGTTGAGTCCCCAGAGGCCCCTTGGTGTCACTGATATGACTCACTGTGCTGTAGTATTAGTTCACTCTGTTTCCACCATCACTGTAGCTCAACCCAGGCCGCTTGATGGGACACTAGAAATGGGGTTCTAGACGTCACCTAAATGATGCCTGCTGTCACCTACCATACTGCCCACCTACCATTCCTAGGAGGTCCTAATCCTAACTCTTCAACCACATCTACTCTTCATTGGGCCTCCTAAAAACCAATAGCCTATTTTGTATTGGTAGACCTAATTTGTGATATCTTTTAAACCTGTGAAAGGGGAAAACTCTCAATGGCCCGATATTTCATTGGCATCATTTCCAATTCTCAATGAATGGGATGAGCAAATAATTCCACTTCAAAGGGGCTCAGTTCAGCCTGGCTAGTTAATTTCCCTTTTGTACACAGAATTTTATATCCAGAATATCAAGGGAAATTTAGATAAGGAAATAAAAACTGAGGGATGTTAATTAACTGTCCAAGCCAAAGTAATTCAGCAGTAAGTGTGTGGGGACAGAGCCCCAGAAAGCAGTTTCCAGGCTCTTGGCCTCACATAGAAAGGCGCTGGCTCAGGTAGTAAATGGTCATCAACTGTGATTGGATGGCCATCAGCTGTGGCTAGTTGGCCATCAGCTGTAACCAGTGAGCAATTGGCTACTAATATAAATGCTGTGGCTACGCTAGCAGGAAATGGGGGCTAGCAAGCAGATGGTGGCTGAGCTAGCAAGCGCGGATTGCAATTAGGACAGCGGGTTGCGGACAGTGTGGCTCCTGCTTCCTGTGTCTCCAACGCAGCCACTAGTGAAACTACAGTGGTGTGACTCCCCTATCTATGGCTCTGTTGGTGTACCTTTTTGGCCTTACCATGTCCTGCATTCTTGTGTGGGGAGCAGGACCGGAGACCCCGCATGACACCCTGCATGACAACCTTGTGTTGTAGGGGAAGCAATTTACCTATAATCATAGAATTTTAGAGCTGGAATTAGCAGTAGAAATCACTAGGCTTTATCCTCTCATTTTTACAAATGACGAAACTGAGGCCCAGAAAGGGTAATTCACTTATTCAGGTTCAAACTGCTATTTTTTAATACTTTGGAGAAAAACAAAAAACAAGAAACCAGTACAGTTGTCATAATATTTGAGGAACTTGGGGCGGAAAAAGGGCCTGGAAGGAGGGGGAAGAAAGACAGGAATTGGAGGGCAATGGAGAGCATAGAACCGAGAGCCAACCCTCTGATACTTCTTCGTTCTGTGTCCTTTGGTACTCAATTTATTTTTATTATTAACTTTATAAAATGTGTGAAAACCAAGTGCCCTCACACAGAAGTACAACATCATGATAAAGACAATAATGAAAATAATAATTATAGAGATAACTTAAAATCATCCAATGTATACTATGTATATATTCTGACAATATTCCTATCAGGTAGGAAGTGACTATTCTATAGACGAAGAGATGAGGGCACCAATAGGTGAGACAAGCTTCTCACAGTCTCACAGCTAGTAAATGGGGGAGCCAGGTTCCAGGCACTTAGATTCCAGAACCAGATGTGGATACTGGACTTCTCACCTTCTGGGACATTGGTATGTGCTGGCTCTATCCGGTCTATTCAGGCTCATTCAGGATCTGCCTGCCCTTCCTGGTTATACCCACCTGCCTAAAGCTCAGAATCAAGGTCTGACAAATGCCACGTTTGAGGCAATATACATAGACAGGTTTCCATAGTACAGAGGTATATTGAAAACAAATAGAAATAAACAAAAAGATGAACATGCTACAAAAAAGGAAGGAGGAACCAACAAATATGAAAATAGAGAGCAAGGTGTAACGCATCAAGATCTTGAGAGAACCTAGGCTAAGGCTAACAATGATAAAGGTCAGAAAGAGATGTGCCATCTGAAGATTGACTAAGTAGGTGTCTTTATTATTTGCATGCCTCCAGTTGTAGAAGACTTACTCATTTTATTGATATTAGGCATTAGAGTACTCCATGTCTGTAAATATTCAGCTCTAAATCCATCCATGGAAAACAAAATAACTGGTGGTAGATCAAATCTGGTAAGAGAAAATTACAAATTAGTTGATTATTTTGATTGTAAAAACAACAACAACAACAAAAAAGATACTTTTCTATACTACTTATAATTCTCTAAATTAAAAAATGCCTGGAAAGTACAGTAAGAAAGTAATTCTAGGTCAAGTTTTCCTTTCAATTTTAAAAATTATTATTTCCCTTAACAATCAGTACTTCCAATGTTTTAGCAACCTAATAAAAATGGGCAATATTTAAAAAAAAAATAAATGCTACATAAATTATCTAGGTCTTTTAACTTCGACACCTGCTCTCCTTTGAGTTCTAGATTTTAAATACAGTTGGCTGACTTTATTTCCATTTACTCCTTGGCATTGGCTATCTCTGACACCCAGGTAGACCATGTATGAAATTTTTCTAGCCCTGAGAGTTTATAATGACAAGGCAGTGTGCTGTGGAGAAAAGGGAAGGGTTTTGGCCTCAGGAAGACTTAAGTTCAATTCTCAGCTTCATTCTTTACTATTTATTTAACCCTAGGCAGTTATTCAACCTCTCAAAACTCGATCCGAACCCATTCACCTGCATACTTTGGAATCTTAATGATATAGTATATTAGTATCATTGCCTCACCTCTAATACATGTAGTATTTTACAGTGGTAGGTATACATGGAGCTAATTAAATGTAGTTTTACAAGAGAGTTTAGCAGCATGCAAACAAAGCATTAACAAAACTTCACCAGAAATGGGGTTCTATATGCAGCTCTTTCATGGTGCTCACTTGTCTAAGGAGACAAAAGTAATGATTACTAAACTGAAGGCTCAAACTCAAAATTTATAAAAGTTGCAATTATTCTACCATCTTTTGGGTATAATTATAATATGGAATGTATGAACTCTGTAGCTTATGTGGTGTTTTAGTATTCTAAAGTTCTACATTTTTGACTCTTTATTCTAATATCTCAGGATATTAATATTAACTGTAAAAGCATTACAATCTCCTTTTAGATGAGTATTTACGTTACAGTGATAGAAGACAACTTTTGAGTTACAGCCAGAGACAGTCTTGTTTTATTCAATAGTTTTCCCTCTTAAAATTTTACTTGTATTTTATTCACACATACACACATATTTCACAGATGCATGGTTTCATAAATTTTTCCTAACTGAACTCCACTGTGTAGCCATTACCTACAAGAAACAAGAAACAGAAGATTGCCAGCACGCTAGAATCCTCTTTTTGTGCTCCTTGCTAGTATTAATAGCAAACCACACCCCTATGAAAGGTGATAAGTTCCTAGAATTCTAACAGCAGAGATTAGTCCTGCCTATATTTATACTTACATGTAAACAAAATCATATTGTACTATGTATTTTGTTGTGTCTAGCTTCTTTTACTTAACACTGTGTTTGAGATTTATCCATATTGTTGCATGTAATTGTAGATCATTCATTCTCAGAGCTGTCTAGCATTCCAGTGAATGAATAAACAACTTATTCATTCTACTATTGATGCATTCAGGTACTTTCCAGTTGAGGGTTATTATGAACAGCCATTATGAACACAGTAAACTTGTTAAAAATTCCAAACACAGTGCATGCAAGTGAGTAGATAAGAGAAATGATTTTCAACTCTGTGTTCATTTTTGAACAAAACATACTTTTCCAAGAAATGTGGTTAGAATAACTCTTTAACATTCTGACACCCAGTATTATTATAAAGAAAATTCTGAATGCTGATAACAGCTAAACACAAGAAAAATAATTTTAGTGTTTTTCAATGTGCTTGAGTAAAGTTAGAAAAAATAACATAGCCATCTAATTCCACATTATAAAAGAAACCGTGAAGAGAGTCTGGAGGACAAGTCTATTTGTCTTCACAGAATATAAATTTATTGTAGAAGAATTCATTTACACGCAGAATAAAGGCACGAAGGAATTATAGCTCACATCAAGGGGATGAAATTAATAAATGAACAGGAGTAGCTAAGGGTTAGATTTGAGTTTAGAGTACTATTCATGTGCACAAGAGGATGTCAGATTCAATCTTTGTAAGGTGAGAGTAGGCTCTCCAGGGGGTATGATACATGAACTAAGCCCTAAAAAACAAATAAAAAATAATATGAAAAGAACATGGAATTAATGTTTTAATCAAGGAAAATATGCTGTGTAAAAGCCCATGTAAGAGATACGATACATGCAATGACATTATGAGTCTCAAAAAATTAAGTTAAGCAAAAAAACAAACACAACACAACACACACACACACACACACACACACACAAGAGAACATATGGTATGATTCAATTTATATGAAATTTAAAAATAGGAATTTATGGTGATAGAAATCAGAACATGAGATATCCTTCTGGGGTGATGGAAATATTCTATATCTTGGAAATATTCTATATCTGTGGGTAACACAGTTTTCTGAATTTCCAAGCCTCAGTATACTGATCACTTAAGTGCGAGCGTTTCAAGGTCTATGGATTATACCTCAAAAATAAAAATGGAAAATTGGGACTGTTTTAAGTACAATGTATAGAAAATTCATCAAGAAATTAAAGTGGTGTATTGCAATTTACATTGGAAAATACTTATTTGTTTCATAAATTCATTAGCACATGCTAATTTAAAAATTGTATTTATAAATATGCCATCAAAATAACCTTGCAGTTTAAAAACAGGGTCAAACATCTGTGGGATCAAGATGTTGATTTAATTCTATGAACAAAAAAGAAGCTATGCAATAAGCCTGACAAGCTATGTTGAGGGGGAGGAAAGAGGGCACATGGCAGGCCTGATACGCTCAGTAACCAAAAGCAACCACACAGGACGGTATGATCACTAATTCCTAACTGGACAGGTCATGGTGGGTAGTCACATTCCAGGCCTGCAGTATCCTTAGCAAAGACCAATCTTCACCTCAAGTGAACCCTGTCCGTTGTTCTTATGCATACAGCATAGCATACTTTTGAAATGTCAGGGTAATTTTCTCTTCTAGACCTCTCAAAGGCACAACTCAGGTACCAGAGCACCAGACCACAGAACCCCACATTGTTGTCTCATTCCTAGCATACCATCTCTGTGTGTTATAAATGTTAATTATTAACTATCCTGTCCCCACCAATGTAAAAGAAGTATGTGTCTCTATTTTGCTTTTTATCCAAACTTCCCACTTTATTAATCTACTACCAATGGATTTTATGTAACCCTCTTTACATCTTCTCCTTTGATTCTGATGTATAAAATAAGTTACAAAACTGCCATTCTCTAGAGCATTTTTTCAATCCATTGAGATTTTGCTTCCAGGTTTGTCCTTAAACTTTTGGCTCAAATAAACTGATAACACTTTTCAATAGAATGGACATTATTTCATCAACAATTCTCACATGGAACTTCCTGAACTTATTATCATTATTCCAATTTTATAGATGAAGCTTGGAGAAGTGACTAATGCAAAACCTCACAGGCAAAACCAGAATTCAAACTTAAGTCTGTTTTTTATTCTAAATGTGTTGCTTTTCCACCCAGAAGCTGCTGAAGAGGGCAGCTAGTTCTGAGGATTGGGTTAAACCAAAGGAGCATACAAAAACAAACACAGTATCCACACACATTGTTTTAAATGAAATGATGCTATCTAAAATGTCTTCAGCGATTCTTTCTATAGCCAGAGTTTCCTTTCTCCTTCTTCTACCTAATTAACATCCTCCCACTGCTTGGGCCAGAAGAGTGAAGTAGGTGAAGAGCAGACGGGGCAACTGGAGGAAAGGGGAAACCCACTCTGCCTGGGAGATATGGGGTGAATTTCCAGGGTTGGGCAACTGGGGGAGCAGCCATTATAATCACGTGGAGGAGATGCATGGGAGTGGTGGGGGTGAGGCGTATTACCTCACGTGTTCATCACCCATATCCACCTGACCAAGTCCCCCTCATGCATTCTTCAAGGTCACCCTTTCATTGTGAGGCCTTCCATGGACAAACCTCTTCCCCTTCACCCAGTAAGAATAAATTTGAGGTGTCAGGATGTTAATAGAAAAGAGTTCTGGTTGGAGTAATTTCGATCTAAATTCTAGTCCTGATCATAGAACCTTGCGAATAGTAGTATAAATATGTCAACCACTTTTCTTTGTCATCATTGTAAGACATTAATAAATGAACATAAAAATGCTTTGTAAACAATAAAGCAACAAAAAAATCTCTTATTAGTATCAACCACAAGAAATCTCATCTTTTCTTAACTTTTTTTGTTTTAAAATGTAAACAGAATGGAGGAAATTCCGTCCTGCCTCACAACTACATTCCCATGTGCCATCTGTTAAAGGAGGATAAAATTCCCCATATCATCCTTACCCTTCTGGACATTGAGACTGCTGGGCTGTGCCACAGTCTTCTTTTGCCCATGGGGTTTCTCCTGAAAAGCATAAGATCAAAATCTGTAGACTGCTGCACCACAGACAAGAAAAGAGAAACAAATGTTCAATGCACATGATCTTTCCAAACTACAGTCGTGTTACTCCAGTGACTAAATTCTTCCAGAACATGTTAAGTGCTACTTCACATATTGGCAAGGTCAGTGCCTCTAGTGATTTGTACAGATCAGTAATTTCCAGTAACTAAACACCAGGAAGCCCATGTTCACCAAGCAAAACCAAGAAAGGGGATTCCATTAGCTTTGGGAAAGGGACAATTTCTTTTTCTTTTATTAATAATATTTTTATCTTCAAGGATAATCTCTCCCCACTGTTATAAAAAAATGAATTTAATAAATATAGATATACAATCTAAAAGAAAAAGAGAAAAGAAAGCATGAAGAAAAAAAGAAATAGCCAATGATAATAACTGATATCAATTGGGGATAATTGAGTAAATTTTTAAGATCTTAACTAAAAATATTCTTACTCCATAGATGTTTTGGGTTATAGAACATGACAGCTAATTAATGAAATATAAATGATAGAATATGAATGTCATCATTTGCCACTCCTGTGGATCTAGGCAATGATAATCAATGGCTATCATCCCCCCCAAAAGAGACAAGCAGATAATATGTAACACCATCATCTATGACGTTTACTTGCAGAACAAATTGCAACTGAATCAGAACAATCTTCATGTTCTAACTACCAATTTGCAGGGGGATATAGGGGCTGACAAACTGCCTATAACAGAGAACGCAGCCAGACTGGAAAACTCTATAGGATCCTATTTCTCCAATGTCCAAATTCAAGGGACAAAAAGAGGAAGGGAGAACCTACTTTTAAACGACTTGAAATATATCAGCCAGTTACTATATATGGAATCTATTTGAATCCTGCTTCAAACAATCTTATAAATAGATATTAAGAAAAAAACAGAAAATATTGAACACAATGGATATTTGATGATACATGATTATCAACTCTATTGTAGATATAAATATATCAACTAGATATATTGATGGTGTTGTAATTTTGTTAAATCCTCATCTTTTTTTAGATACATACTGAAAATATTTACAGATGAATGATATTGACTCTAGGATTTGCTTTGAAATAATCTAAAATTTTGGGCCAGATTTTGGAGGGGAACAAAGAGTATATTTTGTTAAGAAAAAAAAATCCAAAACTTGAAAATAAGCAAAAGGATTGATCATTACATTTCACTTTAATGTCACACTGAGAATTATCTTAAAAGCCCACATATGGGTTATCTAATTACTTAGGAGTATATACCTTTATCTAGCTTATTCTTTACCATTCATTTTACTACTTATTAAGGGTAGCAGTTAACTGGTAGAAAACTAATAGCAATGTAACTGATTCTTGTTTGAATTAAATTATCTTGTTTGAAATAAATTGTCCTGTAGAAATGCAAACCATTTCTGTCTCATCAGAAGTTACAGCTTTAGTGATTTCATTCAACATTCTTTTAGTCATATAATACTGGGGTGACAAAAAAATGTATACACATTTTAAGAGATGTTATCTGTGCTCAAGCAGTACTTTGCCGTAATCAGAAGATTCTGAATGCTGATGGTGACCACTTTGAGCACTTCTTGTAAGTGCATAAGTCAAGCGTGACTTGTATTCATCTTTTGTTATCAGTATATATTAAGTATCACAATTAATACAGTTTTTCCTTTCTTAAAATGTGTATATATATTTTTGGCATCCTCTGTATATGACTCTTTGATTCTCTTTGAGCCAGCTTAACATCCCATTTGGTTATCTCATTATGTGTTAATAAATTTTTGATGTGTTTACTTTACAGTCATGTGAAATTCATGTGTTTATCTTTTTGAAAATTATACTGTGTCAATATGAGACAAGAAAGGCCATGAGTTGATCATTGCTAACACTAGGCAATGGATATATGGGGAAAACATCATAGTATTCTCTCCTTTGTATATGTTAGAAATTTATGAAGTTTTTAAAAATTCTAAACTTAAAATAAGTTAATCCTTAGCATGAAAAAACATTTACCTTTGTTGAAAAAATAAACTGCAATGACTAAATTAACACTATCAAAGTAAACAATTAGTGGTAATGGTACACTTCAACACTGCTTATAATAATTACTTTTGCTTCTGTTAAATTGTATGATATTGTACAATAAATTCAGCAGAAAAAATTAAAACATGATCTGAGGATCAGTCTTGAGATAGAAAGTTAAGAGTTATAAAATTGGGGTAAAAGGCAGGAGATTATAGTGGTCAGAGGCAGTATGGTCAGTGAACGTGCTAGAGAAATAAGCAAACTAGAAACAACCCTTCCGTTGTGAATTTAGAGGAATTTTTAATGATACAATGTTCACTATATCAACACTATATCAAAATATCAAACAATTATTATTTTAAAAGAGTTACCATTCCAGGCTTTTATTTTCCTTTCTGATTGCCTTGTGTAGCAGCTGATTTTCAATTATGTTTCATGTAAAAACGGATTCAACTATTAGAACAAAACCTATATTCTGTTAAGGGATTATATAGTTAAAGTTTCTACTATAACATTTTCCTCCTATTTACAAAATCAGAATTCAACCTAATCTCTTTTTTTGTCTAAAAATATTAAAAGTGTAAGTTAGCTCAATTGGGCGTAGTGTTATGTAAAAAGGGGTGGATAGCTTGAAGCAATTTTGTTTCTATGTGTATATGTGCATGTTTTGTAAATCTCATCAGATGTTCAAATTGGTAATTTTTCAAAAAATCAACATCACTTGTAAAAGGGCAAGCAGGTGGAATCAGGAGTTGAATAACCTGGATTCTAATTTTGGCTTTGTATTAATTCCCTGCGTGTCCAAAATCATAATTTAACTACTCAGGACACAGTTGTTTCAACAATAACATTGGTTTAACAAACTGATATTTGGTCCAGATAATGTCTTTCATGATGTTTAACCATAAGATTTGCCATCTGTTTCTTAAACCATGGGCATGTCTAGCATAGTTACTGGACAGTAAAAGACCTTGCTTTACAGTCACATATGGAACTTTAAGACTTCACTTCTTTCCTATGATATCTATGCTATGAGCTCCCTTCTTCTATAGTGCACAAACCGCATTTCTTCCCCTCAGTAAAAAACATTTGTCTTTTTTTTCTATATGGGGTAGCTAAAGATTCCCTGACTTGTTTTCATTTTTGCAGCCTAGGCGAGCTCTAGGGTCACTAAACTCACAGAGGCAAATACGAAGGGAGCAACAAAGACTTTTGGAGCCAAGTTTATTACCAGATATGAAAGGTTAGAGTAGGAGTTGGGCCAGGAGTCTTTGCTCCAGTTATCAAAGTCCTCTATGAAGTTAAGGAAAAGTAAGGGGAAGATACTGGCATGCTATGACTCTCAAAGGAGCGTGAGGGATGAGGGCGAAGAGGAAAGACCAGAAGCCTCAGTGAATAATGCTAATCACAGAGGCGGGCTCCTGAGAAGTGGAGTTGGGAGGAGAATCTAGTTGGACAATGCTACGTGTGGGAGGGAGGAGACTCGGAAGAGGAGGTGAAGGTGAGAAGAAACGGAAATGTTAGGAGAAGGCTGAGGGGTGTAACCTTGCTCGTCTACTCGTTGGCTAAGTCCAAGCTTCAGGCCTAATCCAAGTGTCACAGCCACCAACAAAACAAGAAGAACCTATTACAAAAAAGGAAAGTAATCTTTACAATTTAAAATATATAAATACAAAGATCCAGATAACCGCCCTCCCTCAGTGAATATTAAGGGCACACATTGTACTGGTTATGCATGATACCAGATCCAACAATGATAGAGGTATGTAATTTTCTTTAATGCCTCACAATAAGAAAGGTTTGGGAAGAATTTTAAAATACTGTTTATTACAGATCTTCCAATTTAAATACATTAATCCCAGTTATCTTAAACCTAAATTGAGTTAAGCCCATGTTACCTTTGCCCATTTTTCTTTCTTAAGTAGATATGCATCTGAAGATTATTTAGCTAAAAGCATTCCAAAAGTGTGAAATCATTCACTAATCATTCACTACCTTATTCCAATATGCAGGGTTACCCCCCCACACTCTGTCCACCAAAGGACAATGAGAGTATTTAACATGTAAAAATATAGTGTCCAAATAATTAACTGGCAAATGATCTTCTTTGATCTACACTCAAACAAATGATTTAGGGTAGCTTGGAAGTTGTGTGACCAAAGATCGTATGTGCCATTTATTATCACTATTGCTGACAAAGCTCCTCAGTATAGTGGACTTTATGCTATGACTAGAATTAAACTATAATATAATTAAAGAGAATTCTTCCCACTTACCTCTTTCCCCACCTGTGAAGTCCAATGATAAGCATGCTGCATGATACAGCTTGAATAACGTATGTTATCATAAAGACTATGAATGTGACAGACACACAGATTGTTTAGGAAAGTATTTTACAATACCAATAATCTTTGCTATAGTTTTTTTTTTTTTTTTAATTATTTTCATGAAAGAAAAAGCACAACATCAGAATTTGCTTAGATAATGAAGACCTACATAAACTATTGATTTTTTTGGTTTGCATTCTGGATAAAGAAGTTGCATTCTGAAAATCAACTGAAAGATGAATGTATCTAAGTTTATAATAGAAGTGAATTCTATTTCCTTCTTATAACACTCAAAAGCCACCTGTGACCAAGACTAGGAATACTACAAAGAAATAAAACACTGGGGAACTGTCCTGTGGTAAACCTCCTGTATCATAGATTTACAAATTGGGATATTTCCATGTACATCTTATCTTTGGTCCTTGGCAATTCAAACTTGCTGGAGAAATAAACAACACCCAAGTGACTTTGTACTTGTTCCATATATTTATGGCTTGCTTGCTGCATTATTCTGTAAGCTCCTTGAGAGCTTAATCTCATATAATTATTCATTTTAAATATGTAATTCTGAATAAGCTGTTTGATATTGAGGGGTGTATATATCTTAAATTATCTTATGCTTTCTACAAAGTGGAGAACGGAGTACTCTGGACTCTATATTACTGAGAATCCAACATTTGACTTTCACTTGGCTAAATAAAGAGTGCTGGAAACACAGCAGATGCTATTAAACTTTTTGAATAAAGCATGTTAAAATTTGGAAACATGAGGGTACCTTTGAAATATTTTAAAATATGATTTTGAAATGTTGAGCTTTCGTCATATGTACTAATAACCACTAGAAAGATACAAAGATAAATGATGCACACATTTTGTTCCCAAGGAGTTTATCATTTCCTGAATTTATAACACAGGAGATATATAATAAATGGCATAAGAGTTAAAAGGGTGGCTCCAAAGTTCCCAGAAGGATTATAAATAAGTAGAAAATCTTGAGGGTTTACTTCGTTATTGTCACTGGGCTCAATGCTTACACACCTTGTTTCATTTATTCCTTGAAACTATGCTTGGGTGACAGAGAGAATGGTGGTGACACTAACAAAGTAGGGAATTTAGAGAAAACAGCAGCAGGATAGGTATGAGAAAATAATGCAGATGGTTTGGTCTTGAGATACTGGATGAGAAGCAAGCAAGCAGGAACTTCAAATTGTGTGATAGAAGCTCAGTGAGAGACCAGTCAGTGGCTTACTTGGAATTCTTGGTTGAGAATATGACTCTTAAAACCATGAAAGAAGATGAGGTTTCCTAAAGAAAAGATCTTTAGATAGGATTTGGTGAAAGACTTTTGTGCATTGGGAAGAAAGATAAATCAGTGAAGAATGCAGATAAAAAGGTAAAGAGAAAAGTCATAAAAATAGGGATTTTAATGCCTTCATGGAAACAAAAGAAGAGAATAATTCAAAATGAGAAAATACTCAGCCATATCCATGTATTGTTGTTATGGAGACTCAGGAGAAGGACCAGGGAGGGCTGACTTCCAAGAGGTGATTTTGGTACAATAAAAACAAAACTAGAGAACAGGGAATGGTTGGGTAGTGAGAAAACCGAGACAATAGATAGAGCTCCCCTTTTCCTGAAAGTTTGATGGTAAAAAGAAAAGAGTATAATAAAATTAAGGAAAGTTATTGGGGTTTTGTTTTGTTTTAGGACAGGGAAGAGCTTACCATACATATAAAACAACAAGAAAGAGAAAACAGGCAAAAGAGACTATTTCTAGGTGTGAAGGGCTGGCCTGGGGGCACAGATGGTTGGAGCACCATGCTCCTAATGCCGAGGTCATCAGTTCGATTCCCACATGGGCCAGTGAGCTGCTCCTTCTATAGCTAAGACTGTGAACAACAGCTCTCCCTGGAGCTGGGCTGCCGTGAGCAGCCGGAGGTTGCCGTGGGCTGCTGTGTGCCACTGTGTGCTGCTGTGGGCTGCCATGTGCTGCCATGAGCTGCCATGAGCAGCCAGTGGCCAGTATGAGGGGCCAGCAGCTGGCGAGAGCCATTGTGAGTGGCTGACCGTCGACTGCCTTAGCTGGGGGGTGGGGAGCACAAGGCTCATAATACCAGCACGGGCCAGGGAGCTATGTCATACACAACTAGACTGAGAAACAATGCCTGGAATGAGAGTGGAGGGGAGGCGGAAGAAGGGGGGGGGGGGAAATTAAAGAAAAATAAGGAAAAAAAAGAGTGGGGAGGAGTGAAGTAAAATAGGATAAAATTAACAGTCCAACAAAGAATATAAGATACAGTTATTTTCATTTCTCACTCTGGTCTTAAATTTTTCATGCAATAAAAAAGCGACTTGGGAGGTAATTATAATCATGGTAAAATAAATGCTGCAAAGTGTTCTGCCACGGAACCCCACTTTTTAGATTGATCAAATATTCATTAGTTGTTACTCAAAATTTTTATGTGTAAAATATGATTAAAAATATTAACTGCACTAAAGTTGTGATGGGGATAAAACCGAATATAATTACTTAAAACTTTATGTTTAAATAGCAACACAAACAAATATAAAAAGGGAATTATATATATAACATTTGTCACAAAGCTGGAGAGACTAAAAGAACTGCACTTTTAGTAAATAAAGAAAATAAAAATAATATAAACTATACTTACAATGCAAATTATTTTATATTTCTTAACAGTGCTCTTCTTAACAGTTTCTTCTGTTTGTAAAGTCAGCAGAGAATTCATTATTCTTTTAGCTATATAAACCTGCTTTGCGAGAGCTAGATTACTCTTTCCTTTTTCTAGTCTGGCAAAGAGAAACTGTATGAGTTATGTGTGACTGACTTTTAACTGTTTGGGAAGATTACTACTCTTTAGTGATTGGACAATCACCAGAGGAAAAAAAAAAGGTTGTAATAACAGTAGTGTCAAGATATGAGAGTTATTTTTAGTACATTATGGATAACTGTGCCTTCTCTCCTTATACTTTATATAAAAAATAACCAAAACAAAAGGCCTTGTTATTAAAATTCCAGGGAATTTCTATATTTACATAAATTTCACGTCATAGTTAAAAACTAACATTAAAAATGTGCTTTAACCACGGGGATACAAAAGTCAATTTGGGGAATGTAATCAATAATGTTGTAAAGATTTTGCAGGGTATTCGATGGACACTTGTCTCATTAGGGAGACAACCTCAGGGATGGTGTAGATGCCTGATCACTACACATGAAGTTGAAGCTGAACAATAATGAATGTCAACTACAATTATATGTATATATACATATGTATATATATATATATATATATATATATATATGTATATGTATTTACAAGAAGTGGAGTACAGCATTAAGGATAGAAGCAGTGGAAATGTGATGGCTGTGTGCAATGTCAGATGGGGGAGGGGGGTTATCACAGTGTGAGGGATATAAATGATAAATGTCTATTACATTGTTTTGTACACATGAAACTAATAAAAAAAAGAAAAACAAATGTGCTTTAGCTATAGTAGGAATTTCAATTCTGCTAAATCTATATAAAGTACTTAATTATGTGATAACTGTGACTTGTATCTTACACTGTTAATAGTTTGACATGTTTTTATACATATTATCTCATGTCAAACTTAACAATATCCCTTATAAACATTTTATCCATATTATGTAGCTGAGTTAAATTAAGGCTCTGATTATTTAAATTAGGGGGCTTGTCCCAGGTCACACATTTACCTGATGCTAGAAGTGGAACTGGAATGCAAATTATGTGACTTTCCCAAATCACATATTTACTCAATGCTAGAAGTGGAACATAAATCCAAGGCTATTTTCATTAACCAGTTTAACAGGCTCTTTTCTTGTTTAAATAGACCAGAGTGTCCTGAAACTTATGAAAGCAGCTCAAGTAATAGCAGTGTGGCCAAAGAGAGTTAGAGTAAATGGTGAGTGTTGAGCTCTTCTAGTTTAAATGACCTGAAGGCAGTAATTCTCATCGTGTATTAATAATTCCACGGAACATTAGTCCTATGAACACCTTCTTGTTCAATAATAAAGCTTGAGAACTCTTTCATAAAGTGAAGATTATCAAAATCCTGTATGCTTCAGTACACTCATTAGAAAACAGTGTTCTAAACTATTCCAATGCTAAAAGCAGTGGGAAAAAAGTAAGAAAAGAATCTATTTTAATATATAATGATGCATAAATGTTGAGGATATTTCTGAAAATCATGTCTAAAACACTTTTTCTGTTATTGAAGTTTTTCCTCAGTCCTTTCTCAGTCCAGGATACTTCCTGTGTCCAGGATACTTCCACGTCACCAATTACGCCTAACCAGTGGAAGCATCTGCATCAGTTGCTGTAGCAGAAGAAGTTAGTTTTAAAAGTAGAAGATACAATAAAGATGATCGAATCCAGGGTCTTGTAGACTTCCTTTCATGGACCACAATGGAGTACCAGGTCTTTAAAAGTCACAAATGATCAAAAATGTATTGGAATACCTTTAGCAAGTGGTTCTCTACACTGGATAAACTTAGAAGCACCCAGAGTAGCTTTTTTAATTTTAATTTCTTAAATTCTGAATCCCAGGCTCCACTTCAATTGAATCAGAACATTCTGGAGTTTTGGCTAAGGCCACAATATTTTTTAAATATCCCTTCAAGTGATTTCACATGCAGTCAAGGCCAGTCTAAACACTTTGCTTTCAGTGGTGCATGCACTTTTGATTTCTCTTCTGCAAATATGTACTCTGGATTATATATAAATTTGCCGATTTTACAGGTAAGGTTAGAGGACCCCAGGGTCTTGATCACTTACCCAAGATCACCTTGGTTAGTGAAGTCTTAAAAGTGAGGTTTCACCAGGTCTTCAGGCTCCCACTTCAGGGTGTTCTGTTATTATTATTGTGTTGTACTGATTGTATTAAAGAAAAACCAATCTTATATCATAATTCTTCTCAAAATCAGGAGATTCTTAGGACTTATGGCTTTTATAATCTGTCATCTGACAACTGCCTTCAATTTTGTTGGGTTTCTGGGTTCTAATTGCTTGTTTGCACTTTTAGTGTTCTGTCTAGTTTGCCTTGACCGGTTCACAGTGCTCCCACTTGTATTTTCCTCTCTGTGTGATGACTAGGCTTGTGTGTCAACTTGGCCAGGCTCTAGTAACCAATTATTTAATCAAACACTAATCCATGGTATTGGTGTTACAGTATTTTGTAGCAATAAATTGATTTTAGGTAATAGAGATAACCATCAATAATGTATATAAGCCTTATCCAAACAGTTGAAGGCCCTAAGAATAAACCCAGGTTTACCAGAGAAATAGAAATTCTGCCTCAAAATGACAGCATTAACCCATGTTTCTAGCCTGCCAACCTGCCCTGCCCTATGAATTTTGGAGTTGACAGTCACCACAATCAAGTGAGCCAATTCTTCTCCCTCTCTTGAGCTTGCTTTCTCATCTGTGTCTCTATCTCCATCTCTGTCTTGCCTGCTTCTCCTTCTCTGGAGAAACCTGACATACTCCTTGAAAATCTTCTCACAGTGTTTCTTCTTTTTATGACTTTGCCTCATTTCTGACCTCTCCACCCTATTTGGACCTCCAAGATCTGTTTTCTTTGTTTCCGTCTTCTTGATTTTTTAACTTCTTTTCTTGATATTTCCTGTAATAATTTGTATGCCTTGATTCCAGACTACTTATCTGATACCCCAGCAGCACTTTCAGATGCTATTGCTTGGTACTCTGTCACTTGATTCTATACCAACTTTGTTTACCAGGGTACCACTGCCTCTGGCTGTATATTTCTACTATGTAATTCATTACTTCCTACACTGCCAGCATGTCCCTCCTTGCTTCCTTCATCCTGGTCCCTCGTCCCCATTCAACCCTGAGAACACAAAAAACATTAAATAAACAAGTCAGGAGACCTCTGATAAAGTCTTATTCTGTCATTTACAAGTTAATTGACTTTTGGAAACAAATTCTTCATTTTTAAGATGATCTCAGATTATCTCTAAATTACCAAGTTTTGAATAGTACAATGGCAAAATATCTTAGTCTTCAGGTACTGAGGTGAGTAAACCTTAGAGAATCTACCTAGGGTACAGTCGAGATGTTGGCATTGCCCGGTCTCTAGTTATATTTCCTGTTATCGCAATTCCCCTAACTGAACCATAAACGCCAACTTATTTTGAGTGTCTCAAGTATTGGACACTTATTCCTAGCAGTTCACCTGAGCACTGGACACCAGCCAAATCTACACCCTCCATGCAACTTAGACTTTGGAATAAACTGCCTGTGTCACCTGGATCTGAACGTATATTTTCTAAGTTACTTGAACCTTGGAAGCCTCACTGTTCTTTTCCCTTCAACTTTAGAACAATCTGTAACTTCTGGGTTCTGAAAGCTTCACTCTGCATATTTTAATGCTTAACAGCCTAGAACACCTGTGCTCTGAAAGGCAGCTACTGTTACATTATATTCCCTACCAATCACAAATATTTTTCATATTCTACAAGGTCTCTGTCTCTATAGAATTCAAGACACTTTTCTAAAGTCACAGAAAACTCACTTGCTGTCTCAGGAAATCCCGAAGGGCCTGCCAACATCCACTTCCTTAAGTTTCATAGGCCTACCTTTCCGGCTGCTAGCTCTACTGCTTGGGTTGGACAAGCCAGACTAGGAAAGTTCAGAGAAACTAGACACACTAAGGGGTGGTGGAGGTGAGGCAGATACTAGGCTCAGATCCAGGAGCAGGAAGGAGTCCATCAAAGCAGGAAGATCTCAAATAACATATGCGTATTAGCAGGGTTGGGTGGGCAGGTGGTAAAGGCAAAAAAACCCATAGGGAGATTGATAAGCAAGCAGAAAGCTAACCAGGTAGGCAGTTGGTATATGAAGAACAGACGCTAGTCCTTGGCAAGTGAAGATCCACTATTGGAACTGAATCTAGAACTAGCTGCCTAACTGGGATTGGTGTCAGCAATGCCAAATCAGGGCCAAGAGGCAATGGTATATAAAAAGAGACAAGGCAAATTATCAGTATGAATTATAGGATCCCAGTTCTTGGAAATGAAATATAAGTAAAGTGAATGTGTTATTAGATATCCAAACAATGATAAAGTAGAATCAATGCTGTGTGATATCAGTATTTTGCAGTACCTATGTATGTGAAAACATTTTCCAAGATGAAATACAAAAAAATCTCCTTAGTGATCAGCACAGATGGACATTTATAATCAACATGGAACAGTAACTGTTGACACTCAGTTAAACATTATTGTATTATCCCCAAACCCTGAGGAAAAAAGGTACTCTATTATATTTTGAATTTTACCAACAAAAATTTGTGAAAATTTATTTTCTCTTTTACTGGTCAGACAATTAAATTTGCAAACTCATCCTAGAAAAAGTGCTACATACTTCATTGCTGAATATCACTATGGTCACCTTTGTACTCTCCTT
Source organism: Rhinolophus sinicus (assembly GCF_036562045.2). Classification (NCBI taxonomy): domain Eukaryota; kingdom Metazoa; phylum Chordata; class Mammalia; order Chiroptera; family Rhinolophidae; genus Rhinolophus; species Rhinolophus sinicus. The sequence continues at coordinate 155,671,521 of NC_133755.1, read as the reverse complement.
GGGAAGCTATGCACCGATGCCAGTGCCTAGTCCACCCTTCAAAGCAATTCTGGAACTCTTTTTCTGGAATGGCCATCAGAGCTGTCATCGTATTACCCGTGATGCCCTGAATGTCATCAAAATGTCTTCCTTTCAATATTTCCTTTATCTTTGGGTAAAGAAAGAAGCCATTGGGGGCAAATCAGGTGAGTAGGGAGGGTGTTCCTATACAGTTATTTGTTTACTGGCTAAAAACTCCCCCACAGACAGTGCCATGTGAGCTGGTGCATTGTCGTGATGTAAGAGCCACAAATTGTTGGTGAATAGTTCAGGTCATCTAACTTTTTCACGTAACCTTTTCAGTACTTCCAAATAGTGAACTTGGTTAACTGTTTGTCCAGTTGGTACAAATGCATAATGAATAATCCTTCTGATATCAAAAAAAGGTTAACAACATCACTGCAACAAGTTTGCGGATTTAATTGTCAGCCCTCATAAATACATACATCTTTGATTTTATGTACATACATCACATAATATCTATCATGTTGCCTCTTGGCCCACAAAGCTTAAAATATTTACTAACTGGCCCTTGCAGTATTGCTGACTCCTGATCTACCCCTTAATTCTCCCAAGATTCAAAGGCTAGCATTAATGTACTTAACCAAAGAAACTTGCACCAGCTTGTCTCTTGAACTCATAATTACTACCTCTAATGGTTCAGAAAGTCAGAAACCTGATCCGATGCCTCCTGTGGCATTACCATTGTTGACTACTCAACAGCCAACATTTCTATGGTTGTCTCCAGGTGCTAGAGGACTGCTTCTCTTACTTACCCTCAAGTGCCGCAATCTGCCCTACTAGTGTTTGAATTCTGGCACCCTCTCTCGTTCATTTCAAAACTCAGAAATAATTTTATTTCCAAAAATTTTCTAAGCCTTAATAGAGTCTTCTCATTTTTAGTCTTCTCAAGCAGGTCTCATTTGTGACTCAAATTATAGAGATATCTCCAGAAGAGATCCTAAAACCATAGTGCCACCATGCTACGTGAGTTCTCCAAGACTTGGCCTGTAAGCTCCAGTCCATGAAGTTACAGTCTGTAGGTTCATTCTATTTCTCTGAACCCTGGCAGGAACTGGGTTATTTGCCAAAACATTGGAAGCCTGGCATGCCAACTTCATGGAGGCAGGGACTAGGTTAGTTTAGACTTGCCATTTTGTTCTAGAATCTAGCACAATGGCCAGCACCTATAAGACAGTCAACGAACACTTGCTGAATAAATTATTTAATGGTTTCAGAAACAACTTTGGAGATCTAAGTCTACCTCACAAATATCTAGTGAAAAAAAATAACTTAATAAAACAAATGTCTAGTGAAACAAATTGCTATAAATTATAATAATCATACAGGTATAACTCTGTGATCCAAAACTTTCTCTATACCTAACATTTCAGAAATAGCTATTACCTTGAAGGAAGCCTCACCCATGAAATAGTGGAAACTTAGATGCCTTATCCAATCCAGAGTAACAAATAATAACTAAGTACCACCAAGCCCCAAATTTTATGCCAGGCATTAGGAGATGCAAAAATGTTCGGTTTCTGTATCTACTCTAAAGAGCTTTAGTCTGTAGAAGAAACAGACATTTTAAACCGTAATATTATGTAATATGCACTATACTAGTGATATTAGTGAAGTACCAGGGGAATAGAAGAGGAAATAATAAACTTTTCTAAGGGGATTCAGAAAGGTACCTATATTAATTTTCTAGGGCTGCTGTAATAAGTTATCCAAGACTGGGTGGCTTAAACAAGAAATTCATCTTCTCACAGTTCTGGAGGCTAGAAGTCCAAGATCAAGGGTTGGTTTCTTCTAAGGCCTCTATGCTTGATTTGCAGATGGCCGTCTTCTCCTGTGTCTTCACACGCGTCTCTGTGTGTGTGCACCTGCCTAGTGTCTCTGTCTCTGTCAGTCTTCTCTTCTCAGAAGGACACCAGCCATATTGGATTAGGACCATCCCTAATGACTTCATTTTAACTTCATTACCTTTAAAGACTATTTCCAAATACAGTCACATTTTGGGGTACTAGGGATTAAGAATTCAACATATGGGGGCATCCCAGTTTCGGGTACCCCCTCTTGTAAGAGAGCTGTACTTTCAATCTAATAGGAATCTTTGCTCATCTAAAAAAAATAAAAAAAGAATTCAACATATGAATTTGGGGGAAACAAGTAAGTCCATAACAGTATGTTAGAGGTAACATTTCTAGTAAACATTATGTGACTTAAAAAGTAACTCAAGCTCTATTGCTGAGCAGTGGGAACTTGAGTCCTATCACCCATGCTGACTGTGTTTACAACACAGGCTTTGCCAAGGTTTCATGCAGTGGCATGGGTAGGCTTCAAGGGAATGTCTGTGGGCCACTTGAAATTATGCACAAATTTATTTGCATATATGTGTATGTATATACATATGTATATGTATGTATTTGTTTGCTATATGGCTTACATCAGAGTCTTAAAGGCAAATAACTAAATATTCTAAAAAACACTTTTAAGGATACAACATGACCTATATAGCATAACTACAGAAAATAAAATAGGTTTAACATGAATATAATCATGAGAAATGAGACAAATCCAAATTGAGGGACATTCTACAAAAACAAACAAAAAACAAAAACCAAACAAACAAACAAACAAAAAAACTGGCCTGAAATCTTCAAAAATATCAATTTTATGAAAAGTGGGAGAAATAAAGGATTAGTGAACTGTTCTGATTAAAGGAGAACAGAAACCTAACGACTAAATGCAATGCAAGATCCTTGATTGGATCCTAGATGGAAGAAAAAAAGGTAAGTGAAGGACATTACTGGGGAAATGTATGGATGTATTTGAGATGATAGCATTATGTTGATATTAAATTTCCTGAGTGTGTTAAGTGTACCCCAGTTCTGAAAGTCAAGTTCTACATGCATGACTTTCAGAAGGCACACAATAAAGTATTTAGGGATGAAGTTATAGTGTCTATAAATAATTCTCAAACAGTTCACATAGAGATTTGATTAGTAGAAAGAAGGAGAGACAGAGAGAAGAGAGAAAGAGAGAAGAAGAGACAAAGAAATAGCAAATGTGATAAAATGTTTAAAATGCGTGTGTTGATTGTAAAATTCTTGCACTTTTTCTCTAGATTTAACTTTTTTCAAAATAAAAAAATGGGGAGGGGGAAGAAAGTCTTTTGAAGAAGTTAATGAAAGATATGCATTCCTCCATCCCCAAACAAGGTAGTAAATTGAGGAAGAGGAAGGCATGAAACTGCATAAACAAAAGATGTATGTAGCAGAGAAAAAAAGAAAATCACCAGACACCACCCCCAGACAGTAGCTGTAAGGTAGGTTTAGAGAGCAACCAATGTAGACATGCAGTGAAGGGCAGAGGTTCCAGGAGGAATGTCCCCAATAGGAAGATAAAATTGGTGCATACTTTATGGGTTTAACTTCCTGAGAGGAGACTAACGTCTCAGGCTCAGGTTTCTGGATGAATTAAGGATAGGCATATTCAAAACTAAGCAAAGAAAAAAACATTAAACATTTAATTAACTCCAAAAACAAACCAACAAGTTGTACAGAAAATGAAAATGAAATCACAGTAAACTATGGTGCTAAAGTGTAAATAATAGCTATTGAGACAAAACAATATAAATAGTCTGTAATTATCTAACCAACAAATTCTGATACATGACAGGGATGGACAAGGAGGAAATTTGAGGGATATCCAGGAACACCAAATACTCTTTTTCACAGTAGGAAGCATTGATATAAGAAATGTCCAAACTTATAGAGAATGTCTATGAGTTTATTTGAGCCATAACTCACAATTGCTGGAAGCAAGATCTAAAATGCTCTGGAAAATAACAGTTTTGCAATTTCTTTTATGCATTTGAAATTAAGGAAGATTACATGAAGGTGGGAGAAAGCAAGGCAGGGATTGAGTTACAAAATTATGTGTTTTCTTAAAGGTGGTTACCCCTTCTAGGGGTATTACTTCGGGCATTTCAAAGGTGTGTTAACCTAGATGCACAAGAACAATGGACAGGGATGGCTTAAAACCTATCACTAAAGAAGTTATGCCTGGGGTGTGACTACCCATGATTACTTGCTCAGTTAGAAATTTATGATTTATTACAGCAACACTTTTTTTGTCCACAGAAGTCAATCTATAATACCTAAAACTGAAATAGCAAGAAACAGTGGAATAAACATGATATTTCGAAAAAGAATTGTGAGTAGCTACTTCTATGGAGTGAGCTTTCAAGGTGGGGAGGATTTAAGTGTGGGACAGTTATTTTAAAAATATGAGCTTTGGAGAATCAGTCATCTTTTTAACATTTACTTACAGATGGTACTTTGAAAAATTGTAACAGCAAAAGGGAATTAGTAATTATTTTAATAGTGTTATAAATTGATTTTGCAGTCCGTAAGTAGAAAATTCAAGTTTTTAACTCTGGACAACACAATGAACACTGTTGATATGAGTTAAAGTACTATTTGAAGCAAAACTTCTATATACAAATAAAATAATCCAGCACAATGAAGTTCTTATGTGGCAGAATCGATTATGAAAAGCAAAATTCTTAAGTCAGTAAATTCTACGTGACATGATTAAAAGAATAATAAATTTGAAGTGAAAAGTCATTTTGTGGCAAAAGAAAAAGAAAGAAATGAAGAGGCTTGAAGAAATTAAAATGTGAGTCAGTAGGAAATGAAAAGCCAAAGTAGGATTTAGAGTCAGAGAGTAACATGATGACAGATGTGTTTTAGGAATGTTTTCCCAATACTAGAGAATGGAGTGGACCAGAGCAGAGAGAGCTGAAGGCAGAGAAGCCAAGTAGGTGCAGTAGCTATCGTAGTCTTAGTGGGAGGTGACAAGCTAGATGAAGGCAGTAGAAATAGAGAATAAGTGTTGGTTTGAGAAATATGAAGGCAACACCTCTGAGCTCAGAGAATAATTCCATTAAGAATGTTGCTATTAGGGCTGGCCCGGTGGCTCAGGCAGGCGGTTGGAGCTCCATGCTCCTAACTCCGAAGATTGCCGGTTCGATTCCCACATGGGCCAGTGGGCTCTCAACCACAAGGTTGCCAGTTCAAGTGCTGGAGTCTCACAAGGGATGGTGGGCTCCGCCCCCTGCAACTAAGATTGAACACAGCACCTTGAGCTGCCGCTGAGCTCCCAGATGGCTCAGTTGGTTGGAGCGCGTCCTCTCAATCACAAGGTTGCCGGATCAACTCCCGCAAGGGATGGTGGGCTGCGCCCTCTGTAACTAACAATGGCAACTGGACCTGGAGCTGAGCTGTGCCTTCCACAACTAAGATTGAAAGGACAGCGACTTGAAAGCTGAACGGCACCCTCCACAACTAAGCTTGAAAGGACAACTTGACTTGGAAAAAAAGTCCTGGAAGTACACACTGTTCCCCAATAAAGTCCTGTTCCCCTTCCCCAAATAAATCTTTAAAAAGAACGGTGCTTATTAGCAGAGAGAGGGGTGCCAGGAGAGACTAATTTTCTGGAAAGATGGTAAGTTACGTTTTGGAACTAATGAGGTTGAGTTATTTATGCAATACACATGTTGAAATTTTCAGCATCAAAAGTGAAGTGATCATCTTCTAGGAAAGAAATGTATTTAAAATACCCCTCTCTTTCTCTGTCTACCGTGTTTCCCCAAAAATAAGACCTAGCCAGACCACCAGCTCTAATGCATCTTTTGGAGCAAATTTTAATATAAGACCTGGTCTTATTTTAATATAATATAAGACTGGGTATAATATAATATAATACAATATAACATAATATAATAAATACTGGGTCTTATGTTAATTTTTCCTCCAAAAGACGCATTAGAGCTGATGGTCTGGCTAGGTTTTATTTTCAGGGAAACACGGTGTATGTATGTGTGTATATATATATATATATATATATATATATATATATATATATATATATATATATATATAATTTAAATCAGGTGGACAGTGGGGGTGGAAACGAGAGGTTGCTGAGTAATGAGTATTGTGTGATTCTGTGTTGTAAACAATCTTTGACCAAAAAGTGGTTTGGCCTTTGCCCTTGACTTCTGATAGGTAATCTCTAAACCTTTGGAATGTCAGACCTCATAGAATGGTTTTGGTTTGCCTGAGGTCTATGGGGTTACTCCATGTAGTCTAAGGATAAGATTTCAGGTGGGGAAGGTTGGGTCCTGAGGTATCAGCTCAATTGCTGGAGGGGCTGGAGACTGAGATCAGCTACCTGGGCAATTAACCAGGCCCATGTGACGGAGCCCCATAAAATCTCTTGACACAGTGATTCATGTGAGCATTCCCGGTTGGCAATATCTTGTGTGTATTGTCACATATTGAGGACAGGAAAGTAATGGTGTCCACAACTCCATGGGAAAGGACAACTGGAGCCTTTACAATTCAAAATTTCCTGGCCCCCTTCTTCCACTTCTAAGGATCTTTTGGATGACATGGGGTTTATCTAGATAATCCAAGATAATCTCCCTATTTTAAGATCAGCTCATTAGCAATATTAATTGCTATCTACAACTTTAATTTCCCCTTTGTCCTGTAATCTAACATGGGGATTAGGGTATGGACATCTTTGGGGAACCATTAACATGCCTACCGTGGCAAAAATACTTCCATGCTTTCTCTATGTGTGTACAACACAGGTACCTATACAGATAAGATGGTGATTGACATTGTCTTTCTTCTCTTGCTCCTTTCCTTCTTTCTCCCCTCCATCTCTTCCATCCTTTCTCACTTCTCTCTTTCCTTCTTTCCTAACAAAAGTGGCATTTTGGTGTGTGTATTTAGAAGGAACAGTCCCCAAGACCATCCTAACTTTTGACACCAATTCCAAGTTTGGTAGTCCCCAAGATATTTCTTAGTTCTGATCATTACCTAGAAGTACTCGTGTTATACTCATGGTTATAGTTTATTATAGCTAAAAGGTACAGACTAAAATTAGCCAAGGGGAAGAGGTGCATAGGAAAGAGTCCAGGGAAGTTCAAAATATAAAGCCTCTAGTTATCCTCTCTCCCGGAGTTGTGGACAGTATTACTTTCTGGCATCAATATGTGACAATATAAAATATTGCCAACCAAGGATGCTCACATGAGCCACTGTGTCCAGAGATTTTACGGGACTCCATCATATGGGCCTGGTTAACTACCCAGGTTTTCTCAATCTCAAGTTGATCTCAATCTCCAGCGATTGAGTTAATACCTCAGGACCCAACCTTTCCCACAAAAATCACATCCTTAGACTACTCAGAGTGAACCAAAGTCCTCAGACAAACCAAAAGTACTCCACAAGTTATGATATTTCAAGAGTTTGGAGATAACCTATCATAAGTCAAAGGCACAGGCTAGACCTCTTTTTGGTGAAAGTTAGATTGTTTATTACACAGAACCACACAATACTCATTATACTGCAAACTCTCATTTCCCAGCCCTGCTCTCCACCAAGCGCACAAACACAGAGATGGTTAGATGATGGTCTTTACAGGTTTTTCCAGAACAACTCCCCAATAATATCCTTTCCAGACTCATAACAGTCCGGATACTTTCCCATTTAACAACCCATGCATTACAGAAAGACTGAATGCCTTTTCCAAAGGTCTTATCCCTAAGATAAGGATTTTCCTCCTCTTTTTAAATTATATTGTAGTTCTCCTACACAACCTGAAGTCTGCTGTGGAGCCTGACCATTTTATAGAGTGAGTTACAAAAAATGCATAAATTAGCAAGAGCTACCAATCATAGACCGCTTACTTTGAGCCTGGTACTAGACTGAATTCTTTAAGCACATTCACTTTTCCTTCACACAGGAATTAGTTTTTCTGCAGATGGTAAAATTGAAGCATCAAGAAATTAAGGGGCTTGCCACATAACTACCAACATCCCTAGTCTCCCTAATACCTAAGCAAGGTCCCTAATCCCCAATACCATCATCCCCTACGTTGCTCCTGCTATCTCCACACAATGGTTCACTCCTCGGGACTAGGTCAAAATTGCCCTTTTCAAGAACCACTGAACCCTGATCTCTTAGCCAATGGGATTTTAATTTTCATTGATGATTCCATAAAACAACTTATCTGTTCGGAAAATAGAATCCAGCTTACTATCCATAGTTTCCTTTACAATCTCAAGAGTCTTTCATTTTATTCATTCATTCATTCATTCATTCATTCATTCATTCCAAACACATCCATTCATTCTACCATTCTGCCAGAGGTTACTAAAACATAACCATAAAAATTTTTAAATAATAAATTGGACTTTGTCAAAATTAAACATTTTTGCTAATCAAAGACATCATTTAAGAAATGAAAAAGCAAGCCAAGACAAGCACAGAACATTCACCATACAAATATCTAATAACAGACTTATGTACAGAATATTGTGGACAAAAAAGGGGGGGGGGTTCTATGGAAAGTAGTCTCACAGGGTGATCTGGTCATAAATTCCTAACTGAGCAGGTCATGGTAGGTAGTCACGTCCCAGGTTATCTTATAAGCTATTTGGATATCTTTTATGGAAAGGTCTGTAAGCCTTTAGTAAAAGGCTTATCTTTGCCTCAAGCAAGCCCTGTCCATTGTTTCTGTGCATCTAGGTTAACACACCTTTGAAATGCCTGTTTCCAGACCCCTCCTTCTAAAGTGTGATCACTCTCAAGAAAGCACAAAATCTTAACAAATCCTGTAATCCGATCTTCAACTTGCTTTGCCCACTTTTAAGTAGTCTTTCAGGTTCTCTCCTTAATCTCAAATGCATAAAAGAGACTACAAACTGTTACTCTCTGAAGCATTTATTTCAGTCTGTTGAGTTGTTGTTTCTAGGTGTAGCCTCAGTTTGGCTCAAACACATTTTTTCTAAAAATGCTCTACAGGTTTAGACATTCTTGCATCAACAATATATAAGTACTCCTACAAATAAATAAGAATATAAGAAATCACCGGATTAATAATGAGCAAAAGACTTCAACAAACCCTTCACAAAAGATATCTAAATAGTTTATAAGATATACAATTTAAAAATCGACATCATTAGAGAGAAGCACACCCATTAGAATGGCTAAAGTAAAAAGATTGACAACATGATTGACAGGGATGTAGAACGGTTGGAACTCTCATACATTGGTAGTATTGGGATATAAGAATGGTAACATTATTTTGGACAACTGTTTGGCAACTTTCTTATAAAGTTAAACATACTTACCATATGACCGAAAAATTCTGCTCCTAGGTATTTATGCAACAGAGAAGATAGTAGGCCTACATGAACACTTGTTTGAGAATGTTCATGATCACTTTATTCAAAATAGTTTAAAACTGAATATAAGTGTCCACTGTAAACCAAAGTCTGGAGATAGCTTTTTAAAAAAAAACAACTTAAAGAGAGTTTATTCAGATACTAATTTGCCCTCGGTATGAACTGAGAACACGTTCCAAAATGGAGGCGATATGGTAGGGTTTATAAAGGTAAAAGTTACAAGGAGCTGTGGATCAAAGAGATGGGTTGATAGGGGAGAAAAGAAAGCATAAACAAAACATTTGTTTTCTGATTGGTGGGGGCAACTGGACTTTCAATGGTTGGCTGAATCAGTGATCCAATAAGTGGAGTTGTGAGGTGAGAACAGTGGGTAATACATGATTAAGCATTTATAAAGTCCTAGTTTCAGCCCAGGCCTGTGGGACAAAAAAAGGCTAAATTTGATCACACAATTATAGTACAAGGAGTATTACTTAATAATGATGCACATAGTGCAGTTTATCAAATAGTACAATCAGCCCAATGGGGGCTGCTCATTCTGCAGGCAGTTTTGGAGCCCAAAAAAGGCAGTTATGCTTTATAAGAGCTCAAAATTATTGACATAAGAAACATCCAAACTTGTGGAGAATAAGAGTTTATTTGAGCCAAACTGATGACATATGCCAGGAAGCAAGATCTCAAATGCCCCAGAGGATAAGTTTTGCAGCTTCTTTTGTGCATTGGAAATTAAGGAGGGAACATAAGGAAAATTTCATGCAGGTGGGAAAAAGCAAGGTGAAGACTGGATTACAGGATAGTCAACAAGATTATGTGTTCTCTTGAGCGTTAATTCCCCCTTCAACGGGTATTACTTCTGGCATTTCAAAGGTGTGTTAACTTAGATGCACAAGAACAATGGGCAAGGCTGGCTTAAAACCTTTCACTAAAGAACTTAGAGGCCTGGGTAATGACTATCCACATGATTTGCCCAGTTAGAAATTTATGATCAGATCACCCAGTGAGGTGACTTCCCATTGAACACCTTTTTTTTCATTCTCAGTTCTCTCTTTTGGTCATAAATTAATCTGAAGAATTTATTGATGACCAACCTATTGGTTAGGTAGTATGGTCTCACAGCTCTAGGAAGGCTCGTTCCTAGGAAGTGTCAGTGACATCATCTTGTTCACCGCTGGGGATGGGCAATACTGTAACCATGGATCTGAGCTGAGGCCAACTTTTTCTCAAAAAAGGAAGGGCAGGTAAATGGAAAGCAGTCAGCTCTGATGGCCTTCATGGCAAGAAACACTGGATCATTTCTATCCTATGAACTATCATAATCCAACTTTTGCCTTCTCTCTCATTTTTGGAATTGGCATCTAGTGTAACATTTGCAGAAGTCATGAAACGAGCACTATCGGTTATATTATACGTGTTCAGTAATCATAAGCAGTTTGACTACATAGAAAAACCCAAAGAACAAGTACAACTATTATTATGACTAATATCATTAGCAAATAGGTAAAAACAATCAAACAAAATGGATTCTGAGTTCCATATCAATCCATAGATATACAAGCTTTGTCAGTGTCTTGAAATAGCTATCTCCCTCTGTTGTCAGTGGCTTCTAATCCTCGAGGAATCTTTGATGTGCGTACAGGGGTAGATGTCCATTCGTGGTTAGGAGCCTGATAAGGTCCCTTGCCATGAGGTTGGAGAGTGCCTTTTATTTGATGTCTTTTCCAAAGAAACAATATCTAAAGCAGGGGTGTCCAAACTGCGGCCCATGGGCCAACTGTGGCCCGCAATCCGTTGTTAATTGGCCCGCAGCAAATTCCAAAAATATATTTAGTTTACTTAAACCAGGTAAGGCAATATGTACTTCACCTTGAGTGAGTGGCCCGGCTGTTTGTATATTTTACCGTATATGGCCCTAGTTAAAAAACATTGAAAAAAGTTTGGACAACCCTGATCTAAAGTCTTTAGATCCTGGGAGCTCTTTGGGAAAGGAAGCAGTTACCAAGTTAGCATTTCCTAGACCTTGGTAATATTGTAAGATGTCTCCTTTCAATAATGTCAACTCGTAAGTTCCTCTAGCTTGAATGCATTGTGATACATGAAGGAATGCAAAAATTGAAAAATGGGGAGTCAGGGGGCAGCGAAGAACCAAGCAGCCATCTTGGGTTTCCCATAGCCCAATATATCTTAGAAGTTTTCCTACTATATTGAAATCTTAACCTTAATGTCTAATAAAAACTAAGAAGTTATCAATTAGCATCCTGTAGCTTGGACATTTGATAACCTCTAGAAACATTTTCATAGACATAAAATTCAATCATTAACATAGATTTATTTTTGTAAAACCCAGGCAAAATAAAGACATGTCTGTTTTACTTAAACCAACCAACTTAAGCGAGCTTTTGTTTACTAAGGACACTTAGCTCATGTGAACTTGAAAAGCATTTAAGTTAGTTTCTATATTAGAGAATTTTATAATATCCAATTCTTACAAGCACTTGCCTTTAAATTAATTTTAACAATACCATCTGCAGATAGAAAATTATCTCACATTTACAACACATGTATATATAGACATGCACAGACAGGCACAAACAGAGAACAGTTGGATTCAAATTTTGTTTTGGAGACATTTATAATTTATATCTCTCCTTGAAAAGTCAAATTCCAGATGAATTCCCCTTTTTTAAAAAAAACGACAGCCATTTTTATCTCCTCAAAGAATTGAATTGACACCTAAAAGACATCGCAGGTTGATCCATTTATCTAAATCTTTTACATAGTTCCATTTTTAACTTTGGGGAGAAGGCCTTTTCAAGTTGTGAGACAGTCTCTAATAGTTTTTTTTTCATTCAGTCTGCCTAATTCTATAGCTAGCTTTTTCTAATTGTGTGCACAAAAATTTATTTAGAGGCAACAAAGAATCTTCATCTCAGCCATCTTAATTTATAAATGGGAGGCTCACTGTCATGGGCCTGGGTGGCTTCAGAGGCACGATTTCCCATTTTACTTCTAGGGAAAACCAGCCTTTACATGCACATTTCTAGATGAGCGAGCCAAATGTAGTAGATATCCCTATAGGACTTCTTTATGCCCTAGAGAAAAATTTTCCTCAAGCAACCCCACAAAGATTCCTAGTCACCTAAGAATACCCGAGCAAGGGCCAACAAGAACTTGCTAAACACTGCTAGAATCGAAACATTTTCCAAGGCACAGATTCCTCTCTCAGGCTCCTCTCTGAGGACACTCCCCATTCCAGGGTGCGTTGCCCTGTCTCTTGGGCTCCTGTCAGCTTCTTTGGGACTGGCTACTCTAATGAACTGGACAACTGCACCCATCTCTGCTGCACTGAATTCAGGCATCTGAACAACTGACATCACCCCATTGGCTATAGGGGTTGGGAAAGCAAGTGCCCTTTCTCTCTTGGAGCTAAAGATTGTTTAGTCTCTCATTTGACCAGCAAAGATTTTGGTCAGACTCCCAGTAAGCAATCCAATTAAATAGCCAAAACTTAAAGCAACAGCCCATTTTTTTGCTCTTTCCCTGGGTTATCTCAATCCTTATCCATCTCGAGGATTTTCTAAGAACAGCTCAGATAAAGTCATGACCTGGTACTCAAAGCAAGGAGGCCCAAAATTCCAAGAGAAACTCACCCCAGTTTAGCTGATGAGAAGCAAGGAGCCGGTGGGGCACATTGGGTCCTTGCTTGTACCTACGTAGCACCAGGTCCAGGTTCCTAGGATGGTCCTGGATAGGCTGCTTCAGAATCCTGCCAACCACGCCACCTAAATGTCGATAAGGAATGTCCAAACCTGTATAGATTTTTTATGAGTTTATTTGAGCCAAACTGACAACATATGCCAGGGAGCAAGATCTCAAATGCTGTTTTTACAGCTTCTTTTATGCATTGGTGATTAAGGAGGGAACATAAGGAAGATTACATGCAGGTGGGAATAAAACAAGGTGAGGGTTGGATTACAGGATAGTTAACAAGATTGTGTGTTCTCTTGAGGGTTAATACCCTCTTCCAGGGGTATTACTTCTGGCATTTCAAAGGTATGTCAACCTAGATGCACAAGAACAATGGACATGGCTTAAAACCTTTCACTAAGGAAGTTATAGATCTGGGTAATTAGTATGCACATGACCTGCCCAGTTAGGAATTCAGATTAGATCACCCAGTGAGGTTACTTCTTATAGAACTCCCCAACGCCCTTTTTTTCCCATCCACAGTAAGTACAAAATCTAAATATTGGCCCACAAGTTATGAAATCAAAGTTTTTATAAGTCCTCACTTATAAGTAATAAGTGAGGATCAATAAATAATCTGTAGTTTAGTCATACAACGAAATGATACACATGGATGGATCTCAAAATATAATGTGTGAAAGAAGGTAGACACAAGATTACATTGTATGTGATTCCAATTACATAAACTTTAAGAACATGCAAACTAATTAGGGTTACATAAATTAAACCAGTGTTTGCTGCTAGGAGTGGGGTTGACTGCAAAGAGACAGCAGAAATTTCTGGGGTGATAAAAGTATTCCATATCTTGATGGAGGTGGTAGTTAAACAACTGTGAACATTTGTCAAAATTCATGGATCTGTACATTTAAAATTTATGTATTTCATTGTATATAAATTATACATCGATTTTAAAAATGAATATTGGGGGAAACACATTAAGAAGATCTAGAAATAGATGGTCAATTTTTATTCAATGAATGGAACATCAACAAGAATGATATAAAAATTAATTTGTATTTAGTTATGGCCAAAACATAATTCTTTCCTGACTCTTTTACCTTGTTAACTGTACAAGCCCTGGCCCATATTAAGATTAGCTGGCATTTGCAGAGAATACACTGATTTGGAAACAGAGTGGAAGCATGAAAATCTGCTTGACAGTAGACGAAAACCATTTTAGAAGAGTATCTGATTAAAGGTAATACATTATAAGATAATTTGTTTAATATAGAATAAAAAGAACAATAGATTGTTAGGGAACTTGGGTTTTAATAATTCTAGCTCTGTCATCCTAGCTTGGACATTCTGCAAAATTGATTACTGCAATAGTTCATTAAACACCTAACACTGTTTCTAGCACTGAGTGAATGGTGGATAAATACTCCATAAATGAAGTACTCTACTAGTTATGCACAAAGGTGTTTTATGAGGATAAAGAAGAGACCCCGAAATCAGGCTGAAGAAGGACAAGGTTTCCTGCTTGAAGGAATAAAGCTATGGGGCGTGGGGAGGCACACCAGTCAGAGCCCTTAGGGATTTGCTCTGACCACACCAGTGTGATCAGCCTTCCTCTTTGCCGCCCTTCTCCACCCCATCCCCACCAAATAGGCTATAGGTATTCAGTTACTTGATAAATATCATTTTTAGATTATTATAACTAAAAATTGTAAATATTGTTATTCCAATTAAAAATCAATAATGATGCATTCTTTTTTTTAACATTCATTGAAAACCTGCTATGTGTCCGGCACTGAGGTTACCATAGTTGAGAAGATATGGTATCTGTGGTCAAGAAAAGTATTGTTTCAACTCCTGGCTCCAGGCTGCTGATGGAACTGCAGGACAGAAAGTCAGCAGCCATCATCAGTTTGACCCAGGGTGCATGGTGCAGCAGAAACATTGCCTGCAGGCTGCAGCCCCTGGGATCCAAGCTTTTCTCCTTTCCAATATGCAAAAGCTTTAGACCCGAGGAGGAAGCAACACCCGCTCCTGCCAGGAGGTGGCGGCCTGCAGCCGACAACGCCTCGACGTGACTTATGCTCGAGGCGCCGCTTGGGGGCGCTCTCTTCTGACTCGCGGAACCATCTGGCTGGGTCCCTGGTTTCCGGGGGTTTTGTAATCGGAAAGCACCATGAGCTTCCCGGTGCTGCCTTGCAGGCCTCGGTTGTTTGCTGGACCTTAGAGGGGACTCTTTCAGTTGAACGTTTGGGATCGGAAGCGACCGGTTCGACCTGCGATTTCCTGAGGGGTCCCCGCCCCTCTGCCTGTCTATTCCCGGAGCTCGGGCCTGATCGCAGGCCGCGCGCCGGGCGCCCAAGGAAGGCGGAGGTGATGGTACAGATGGAGACGCAACTGCAGAGCATTTTTGAGGAGGTGGTGGTGAGTGAAGGGGTCAGGGATTCAGGACTACGGTCGGGCGAGGGGGAGTCTTGGGGGCAGCGGATTAAAGAATCCGGCTCGGCCAACTTCTCCGCCACCTCTCCTTTGTTGTCACACTGTATGTGTGCAGAGGTTTAGCGATTCTCAAACTGCTGTCAAATTCAAAGCCTCCTTGAAATCCACAAGTCATTGTGACAGGTCAGGTAGGCATTGTTAGTTTCTGCGTGTAGGTGATTAAGGTGACTTGCCCTATGTTACACTAATATTTTGCTCGGGGAAGCCCCTCCTTTTTTTAATTTTTAATTTTTTATTCATATCGTTTTGTTTTGTTGCAGAAAACGGAAATTATAGAAGAGGCTTTCCCTGGGTGAGTATATGCATAGCAGGTTTTTGTGTTCTTACGTGGGTGTATCTTTGTTAAGATTTTACTCAGTTTTGTCTTGGAGATTTATAAGATCCACAGTTCTGGTTATGTTGCATTACCGTTTTAAAACTAGTGGCAAATAATGTGATTTTTGTTTATAGCATGTTTATGGACACCCCTGAAGATGAAAAAACAAAACTAATTAGCTGTTTGGGAGCCTTCAGACAGTTTTGGAGTGGTCTTTCCCAGGTGAGTACTGCTTTTTTAATACATTCAGCTAATAAGTTTTGACCCCTTCTTTTTTTTACATTTACTTTGATGTTGCTGTTGGAAAAGGGGAGATAAAATTGTCGTCATCTTTTATGTCTATTCTGGTTTCCATTTGTTTCAATACAGTGGGGAACCTGTATTGAGAATTCAAGTTGATGACAGTACAGTGTGAGATGTTTTTAAAAATCTCCCATGTTAGATAACATAAAACCATTTTTATCCTATTCTCATTTATTTGGTGTACTAGAAAACAGCTGTGTTAGGGACTATAAAGGATAAAAATTTCATTTTCTCAACAAAGGAACTGGCACAGTATTGATATAGAGATACTATAGCAAAGGTACAGAAATGCCACAACAAGGATACTATTTTATAATAAGGATATAAAGATATTATAATAAAAATGAGGAAAGGAGCAGTAAAACTTAATAACAAAGAACAGTCACCAGAAAATATATCCCTGAAAAAGACAAAATGTGTGATCCTTAAAGACTTTATTGTCTTTTTATGGTTCATTATAGGTAGGAAAATGTTTGCAGTTGAGTCACTGGTGGTAAGACTTGCTACTCAGACATGGATCACATAATGACAAAACATTCTTTTTTTAAAGTGTTTTAATTATATTTTAATAGGTAATATATTCATATGGTTCAAAACGCAAAAGGTACAAAAAGGTGGACCCAATTAATAGTCTGTGTTTCATCTCTTTAGCTTAATTACTTGTTCTTTTTCCTGTCTGTAGCCAGGATTCTTAGTTTGTATTTCCTTCTAGAAGTATTTTATGCATATAGAATCATTTTTATAGAATGGTCATGTATTATGTACACTGTTCATTAGCACCTTGCTTTTTTTCACCCTTAATAATAAATTCTGAAAGTAATTCTACAACAATCCACTAAAAATTAAAATTTCTGACTTCCTTCCTTGCTTCCAGCATATTTATTTTATGGCTATACCTTCCTTTTTTTAACCAGTCCCCTACTGACTGACATTTAGGTTGCTTCTTATCTTTTCCACCTTAAACAATGCAAAATGAACAATGTTACACATGGGACATAGAATAAATTCCTGAAAGTAGTATTGCTGAATGAGCAGGTATGGCTATTTGTAATTTTTATGGAAATTGCCTAGTTGCTTTCCATAAGGCTCACCAATTTATACTCCCATTAGCAATATTTAAGAGTATATATTCCCTATAGCCTCACAATAAAGCGTTAATGAACTTTGTGATCTTTGCCAATCTAAAACATGAGAAATTTTATCTCAGTATAATTTTATTTTGCACTTCTCTGACGTTGACCATCTTTCCAAAAGATTTAAAATGTTTGATAATTCGTTAAACATTTTATGAGTTAAGGTATGGCCCTTGTCTGCAAGAATATTATATTCTAATGAGAGAGCCAAGAAGAAAGTAATATTTGTAAATCCACATTATATGATCAACAACAGAAGTATGTGTTAGGGACAGTGGTAATGAAAAGCAACAGGACACAGGCTCTTTTGAGGATGTCCTAGAAGACAGACTTCAATATGGGCCCTACATTTCAGTATCAGATTTAAAGTCGCAGAAATCTAGAAATTTGTTCTGTCGTTGGATTCATAATTGATTGGGTTCTTAAGGATTAGATTCACACTAAAGTCTCATGAGACTGATGTACTAACCCGTAATGGATTCCTCCCCCCCCGCCCCCCCCCGTGACAGGAGTATTTAAATTTGCCATTAAGGTCACTGCTTATAATGCCTTACACAATCTGTGTTAGAGTTTTCTATTGCTCATGAATATGTTAATAAAATCTTACTCCTTTTGGAGGTTCCATGTAATAAAAATAGTGGGAGTTTAGTTTCTATAATGCTAAAATTTTAAGTTTAATGTAACTAAAATATTAAATCTGAATTTTTTTCCTTTTTTTAATTGTCTGCATCCCTGAATGTTTATAGTGGAGTGTCTCATTCATAGTCTTGGTATACTCCAGGTATAGCATTAGCTATGTTAATTACGAGATATAACTTTAGACCTAAAATATAATCATTTTCTAACTTTCCAGGAATCTCATGAACAGTGCATCCAGTGGATTGTTAAATTCATTCATGGCCAACATAGTCCTAAAAGAATTTCTTTTCTTTATGACTGCTTAGCAATGGCAGTCGAGACTGGTCTCCTTCCACCCAGGTATGTTTAATGATGGGTATGAGCAATCCGAAGAATTTTCTTTTTCACTAATATTTGGAAATTAGTTGAGGTTGTAAAAGGATAAGGAAATGAAGAAGGAAGTTAGGCTCAACACGCAATACTTCATAATACCTCAGGTTTTAGTTTCTAGTTTTCTTAGAATTGCATATGTAAAGGCTCAAAACAGGCAGGCTTTCCCTTTCAGCCCAGGGGCTAAAATCACTCACTTAGATGAGCTGTTTTCCAGTTAACTTTTGCTACGCAATGAATGAATTGCCTCAAAACAGTACAGTTTAAAACAATAATAATTATTTTATGAACACCCGTGGTTATGGTGGTTGACTGGGCTTAGTAGACAGTGTTCTACGAGGGTCTTGTGATTGCAGTCAGATGGTGCCTAGGACTGGACTCATGACAAAGGCTTCCCATTCATATGGCTGCTGGTTGATGCCTGGCTATCATTTGGGACCTCATATTGGCTGCAACCTGCATGTGCCCTTTCCACGTGACCTAGACTTTCTCAGAGCGTGGTGGAGTCCAAGAACAAGCTTTGAAAGGCTAGGCAGAACTGTATCACTTTGCCTTAGCAGTCACACACTGTCCCTTTTGCCATAGTCTTAGACCTGTCCAGATTTAAGGAAAGAGAATATAGACTTTCTTCCCACCTCTTCATGTGAGGAATATCAATGTCACATTTCAGAATTGCCTGAGGATTGAAAATCTTGTTGCAGCCATCTTGGGAAAATACAACCTGCCACAAGCTGATAGATGGTAAACATTTAACCATCTATCTTTTGATAAATTTCTTTCTCGTAAAAATATAATGAATATCATTTAGTTCTACTTTATGTTATCGTTTCATACAAATAAAATATATAAAATACTATCCATAAATTTTTAAAAGTGTGCTTGAGTAATAATGTACCTTATGAAAAATACTACGACAAATGTAATATCCAGAGTACACACCTTGATTATTAGAAAATTTGCAAAATTCTGTCTTGTAACTGGAATGGGTATTCCTTTTTTCTAGAATGGTTTGTGAATCCCTGATAAATTCGGACACTCTTGAATGGGAAAGAACACAGCTTTGGGCCTTAACATTTCAACTGGTTCGGAAAATAATTGGGGGAGTGGATTACAAGGTATTTTTCCCTCATTATAAAAAGTAATCACTTTCAGGCATGATAAGTTTTCTTTTCTTTTCCCTTCCTCCCCCCCCCCCCCCCCACACACACACACACACTCCAGTTCAAGCTGTTGTTTCTCAGTCTAGTTGTGTAGGACACTCTCGCTGGCCGCTCATGGCAGCACCCGGCAGCCCAGCTCCAGGGAGAGCTGTTGTTCACAATCTTATCTGTAGAGGGCGCAGCTCACTGACCCATGTGGGCGGAGCTAGGAGCTCTGCACTTCAACCACTTGAGCCACCAGGCCAGCCTGATAAATTTTTCAGTTGTGTGTTTCTTGATTTCGGATGGGAGGAATGAAGTAGAAGCATTTATAAAATCTGTTTTTTTTGTTGTATTTCCTAAAGGGGTTTAAAATTACTCAGTGTGTCCCACAGCTTCCCTGCCCACCTCCCAGCATTCTTAAAAATGCACTGGCTAATGTTTTTATGATAAGGGAAGTCACCAAGCAGACTTTGGATTTCTTCATGCCACAGATCTGAAAATGAGATCTTATGATGTTGGGTCCCTTTCAAATGAAAGAACACAGAGGAGAGATGTGTGGAACTGAGAAGGGATGTAGGCATCAACTGATGAGGGGAGCAAGTGCTGTATCACCTCTACCTTGACCTTCCTTGGGCATGCTTCCTTTAGCACTCTGCTCCTGACCAAAAACAATAGCATATACACGCTAATTGTGTGTCACATGCAGTTTAATATTTTGTAGCTGCAAAGGCCGTTATACTTTGTTCAAGCCACTTTGTTATTATCCCTTTTGAAAGAATTGCCAGTACCTGGTCCTGTGCATTATGTTTGTATTTTCTCCAATCTAAAATGACTAAATAATAGTTTATTTGAATCATGACACAAAATTAGTTGTAAGAAGCCTTTTCTGATTATTTTCTCTTTACTTGCACTTCAGTT
The DNA here is from genome assembly GCF_036562045.2 of Rhinolophus sinicus. Taxonomy (NCBI): domain Eukaryota; kingdom Metazoa; phylum Chordata; class Mammalia; order Chiroptera; family Rhinolophidae; genus Rhinolophus; species Rhinolophus sinicus. The sequence continues at coordinate 155,651,193 of NC_133755.1, read as the reverse complement.
TCCTTAGCAGGTTAGTTAATATGCAGATTTTTACCTTAGTTTTGTGTGGTGCTTTATAATTGTTCCCGATTTCTTCCATGTATATGTTTTGTCTGTCTTTTTTTACAAGATTGATCCCATAGTTTATACTCAGTAAGTGAATGTTGAATGAAATTTCTTCTCTGTATCAGATTCTGCTCTGAAACAATGCACCTTGTAATAGATAATGAGGAGATGAATGATGAACAGAATAGCCTTCTTGGATAAGTTTGAAGGATTAAGGTGTATTGGATGAATTTGAAGGATTAAGTGTTATGGATGAGAATGGAGAATAAAGTTAGACTATGCCAAAGGAAGTAAGCAGAAAAGCTCATCTGCCACAAAGTTTTTTATTATTGCCCATGTTTTCAGAGTATTTTCAAGTTCTATTTAAATATATTTCTGTCTATAAGCCCACATTAAGCTCTTTTGACTTATCACAATAGAAACTTTTCTAATGCTGTGAAGGTCAAAAAAGCGTAGCTGTGTGTGGAAAGTTTAATTTTTATTGATAAGTGACTTTCTTTGTTCATTCATATTACAAGACTCTTTAGAATTCCATTTTAGAACATGACTCTTGGGTTAATATTAGGGACTTGAATATTAGCTCTGGTTCAGAAAAATTGAAGGTGTATGACCTTCAGTGTAACATTTTTTTTTTTAAATGTATAATCTTGAAACTTTTAGATGTTTAACTAGCACAGGGGACATTACTTAGTTTTAAACTATGACTTTTTTCTTATATCAGGGTGTTCGAGATCTCTTAAAAGTGATTTTGGAGAAAATCTTGACAATTCCCAACACAGTGAGCTCAGCTGTTGTACAGCAGCTTCTAGCAGCAAGAGAGGTAATTTTTACATGTTTACAGTTCCTTTACCATAACCTCAAAAAGTCTAGTTTTATATAATGCTGTGCTTTTAAAGCCTATGGTAATTTGTGGAATATTCCATTTGTTTACTTCTACAAAAAGTCACTTTTAATTTTAAAGGTACTGTTTCACTTTTATTATATTTCAGAAGGATTTTTTTTTTTTTTAAGTTTATTTTTCCAGGACCCATCAGCTCTAAGTCAGGTAGTTGTTTCAAGGGCACAGCTCACAGTGACCCATACGGGGATCGAACCGGCAACCTTGTTGTTAAGAGCAACGTGTTCTAACCAACAGAGCAAATGGGCCACCCCACAGGAAATTTTAATTAATTTTTGTTTTTTAATTATGAAAACAACAATATAGATATTAAAGTATTTCCAACCATTACAAGATAGCCTATGGACCACTTAAAAGATCTTTGTGCTATGTAACTAATGTTGCATGAATTGTTACTTTGGTCTGTTGCTCTCCTATTGGAGTCTACCAATATTTAAAGCATTGTCAGTGTTATTTACTAACCATCAGCAATCCGTTTTGTTGTAATCTTTGTTTTTAGAGGTTCTTCACATATTTATGCTAAGGTTTAAGCCCAGTATATTCATGAAATACTATTTCTACTTTTTAATATCCTGTTGTTGTTACATTTAAAAGGCTTATCTGTGGGACTAGTCAAGAATAACAACATTGCCTTTTATTTTTCTTAGGTTATAGGATATATCTTGGAAAGAAATGCCTGTTTATTACCAGCCTATTTTGCAGTCACAGAGATCAGGAAACTGTATCCTGAGGGAAAACTTCCACACTGGGTAAATGTGATATTTTGCAAAATTTTTAGTATTTCTACTAATCTTATTTTTTGTGTGCTTATTTTTAAAAATGGTCACTTTTATCCTTAGATAATACATAAATATTTTTTATCATTATGATGTATTTCTTTCTTTCATTTCTCTGCTGTTCTGTTGACATAGTTTATATACCATGTGGTAAAATATACACATGGGTAGCTTAACCAGTAGCTAAGGACATGGCGTCATGACTTGGCTTATTTCAAGGACAGATGAACTGGTGAGTAGATGTTTGGAAGGAAGTAAAAGAGAAATAACCTTTGAATAATTTTTATGTGTCAGCCAGGCATTGTACTAAATCTTTACATATTATCTCATTTTATCAAAATGATCATTATTTCAGAGAAATCTTGATTTTACTTGTTTTGTTTCTAGTTACTTGGAAACCTGGTATCGGACTTTGTGGATACCTTCAGGCCCACAGCAAGGATAAACTCCATTTGTGGTAGGATTATAATTTAAAATACACTAAACAGTATGTGATTTTTTAATGATCTATTAAAGTCAAGGATGGTATCTTACACATGTCTTGGTTGCTTGTCACTTTAGTAACTCTCTAAGAACGTAATAATAGCCTTTTACTTATTTTCAGGTACTTTGTATGCTGAATGTAGGGAGGGAAAAGCAACTGTCTGGATTAGGTCTAAGCTTCAGGTGGAGCCATTCTAGAAGATGTGTTTCCTGGTGATTAGAGGGAACTTTGAGTAGAGCTAGTAAAGCATCATGGAATCTCTAAGCAACTGGAAATCTCAATAGACTTGTCCTTCTATAACCACAATATACAAACAAGACTATCAGGCTCTTTCAGCCCATTCCAAGTCACACCTTTTTTATTTTGTTTTCCATTTTTTCATGTTTTGTTAGATTCTCAGAAATTTCTTTTAAAAATAAGCATGTGATTTGGCAATTGTTGCCCATATATACTCCTGGATTATTTCTGGAAGTCATGATGACTTCAGAACTGTATAGACCATTATTTAGTCAATGACCAAATTTTGAGTACTTCCTCTGAGTCAAGTGCTATTCTGGACACTAAAATGTAAAAATAAACTCAACAGACACTAGACAGATAATTCTCAGGCCTCTAGCTTTTGTAGCAGTGGGTATTGCTATCACTTAATGAATTATGGAAGTGGTACAGGTTTGAGAAGGGTGATTATGAGTTAATTTAAGACATGTTGAGCTTGAATAGGAATTCATGGGACATCCAACTAGCAATATTCATCAGGTAGTTGGATATATGAGCCTGTAGTCATAAGCTCCATCTAAGGCCTCTGTAAACGTGCTTAAAATTAATCGTGTTGACCCTAGACTAGAGAGGTCTGCAAACTTTTTCTATAAATGGTGATGTAGTAAATATTTTAGGTTTTGTGGGCCATACAATCTGTTGCAGCTGCTGAATTCTGCACCTGAAGTGCACAAGCATCGGTGATCCAATACAACTTTGTGAAAAGAGATGGCAAACTGGATTTGGCCCATGGATTATAGTTTGCTGACCTCTGTCCTAGATACTTGGACAAATGCAAATTTTTGAGTTTGGAAGGCCTGTAAAAATTGGTCTCCAGCCATCGGGACTACAAATAATCAGACAATTCACAAACTTCTATCCAATTAAAACATTTTTAAAACCAGGGCCTGGTTCAAAATAGATATTCATTAAATATCTGTAGAGTGAATGAAGGGCCAGGCATTGCTGTGTTCACATGTACTTAAAAAACACTTTATATAATACATACAGGCCGCTGCAGCCTTCTGCCAGTTGTAAATAACTCGGGTGCCATTTGTAATTCATGGAAATTGGATCCTGCAACTCTTCGTTTTCCTTTGAAAGGCCTTTTGCCATATGATAAGGTATGTTGCTAAATATAATGGGACTTTTGGTCTAACACTCTTCATCCTTGATTATATGATTTGTGATGCTAAATGGTCTTTTCAGAGACTGAGAAGTAAATACTTAACAAAAGATAGTTTATGGTTTAAAATATGATTCCAGTATCCACGTGCACTCTGAGCTTTGTGATGTTGCAGGTGTCTATGCTCTAGTGGTCCACCTCTGGCAAAGCACTTGGAGTTAGCAAACTGACTTTTTCAATTGATTTCTTGTTTTCATTCTTCCTTTGCAAAGGGAGGATGAAAATGAATTTGCAGCCTCCTTAAAATTTGAAGCGAGCCTCCTATTTGTTAGATTTATAAAAAGGGGGCTGGGGAGACAGGACAAAAGTGGAGTAGAAAATTCTCAAAGGAAAAAATACCCACAAGTATCAATAAAATGAAACATGAGATATAGACGCATTATCTTGGATGTTGGAGTGGTATGAGGAGGCCTAGATATTTTTCATGTAAATGTTTCATGTCAAAAATGATACACAGAGTGATTAGGAAACTTCTCTAAAAGAAAGGAGAGTAAAATAGTGAAAGTAAGGTGACAGTCTGGGCTGTTGGCATTTTAGTCAGCAAAACTTTGGAATGTGAAAAAGTGGTAAACTAAATGGAATTTACAATCATCATGATAGCGCTAATAACCAAAACAGATACATTTATTGTGCACTTGCTGTGTGCCAGGCACCGTTCTAACAGCTTTACTTTGCAAAGCCCGTATTCTTAACTGTCTTCTGATTATCTCCGTTATACAGATGATGGAAACTGAGACACAGAGTGGGTAGTAACTTGACTAAGGCCCCACATTGAGGAAGTGGTAGAATCAGACTTTGAGCTCAGACAATATGATTCCCGAATCTGTACTCTTAACCCCTGCTATCAAGTCATTTGTCATCTCCAAATTTGAAAATAGTGTTTGTTTACGCTTATATGAGAGTGATTGGAAACTGCCTCCATTCGCTTTGATTAGATTTCTGAGCAGAAAATCCCTTCCTTACAGTGATGCTTAAGACTTTCGTGTGACTAGCTAAAGTCATTTCTAAGTTTATCCTCTGTATGCCTTTGGGCAAGTGCCTTGCTTCAGTTACTACTTAACAGGTGAGGGGTGGGAACAGATTAACTGCAAGCACTAAAATCCTATGATTTTTTCCCCACTAGATACTGCCTACTGTGCGAAGGTAACAAGTGCCTTTAGAGGATTTTTTGATCCCAATTTCTATTTGAATTAACATTTACTTTGATCTTGAAGCAATAATTTTTTTTATTTTCTTTAAAGGATCTGTTTGAACCACAGACTGCTTTGTTGAGATATGTTTTGGAACAGCCTTATTCCAGGGATATGGTCTGCAATATGCTAGGTTTAAATAAGCAGGTACTGTACTATGCTGGAAACCTAGTAAATTCTGCATAGAATCTGCACTATTCTTTTCTCTTTTCTTTGCTATAGCTAACTGAGCAAAACAGTTAAAAACTATCTGGTGATTTTTTTAAATATATGGTTTATTAAACAATGTATTGTTCCTATCATTTATATATTGCTTTAAGAATGTTGAAATTAAAAAGAAGATATTTTAAAAGTTGGTTTATTTTGCATTGCTTTTTTTTCTATAAGGCCAGTTTCAAGTACACCTTTTGCCAGAGAAACCTACACATGACTTAACCATAATTTTTGACTTTTTTTTTTGTTGTTGTTTGGGTATACTATTTTATAACCCTTGGTATCTTCAGCGTGGCCTCATTGCTGACTTTTTTTTCTTTTTTTTTTTTTTTTGGTATATGTTTGTTTTTGGTGGTTTAACATGTGGGAGGGTTTGTGCTGACTCTGGGTTCCTTGAGGCTGGCCTCATAGTCACTGTTTTGTCTTTTCTTTTTTTCTTCCTTTATTTTTGTTCTGTCCTGTCTTGTCCTGCCCATCCTCCAATGCTCTAGACCTTGAACATTGCTCAGGTATGTTCACAACCTTACTGTTGTATTGTGACTAACGATACGCTGGCCGCTTTGTAGCCACTGATTCCATTTAGAGAATACATGTATGGTCGGGGCTTGAAATTGGCAGGACCATGCTGAGACCAAGGCCACTAAAATGAATTTCTTCTTGGGATATGAGAGTTGTTTTTGGTGGATTGTTTTTTGGTTTTGGTTTTTGGTGCTTTTTTTCTTTTTTAACTTTTCTTTTTTAATTTTTTTTTTTTTTTTTTTTCCCCACGAAGAGATAACACCCGGCACACAATAAAGCCTGTCACTTTTTGATAGGTTGTTTTTCCTTCCCACTCCATTTTACTGTTTTTCATATTTTAACACTAAAGCTAGCCTGGTACAATTTTTAGAGATGGAAAGATTTGTGGTGGCCTTTATCTTTCCAGACTTTTAAAAACATAAATAAATAACAACCTCATTAAAAATACTTACGTTGCTTTGCCTAAAAGAGAAAACAAATTTAAAACAAAATGAAGATTAGAAAAAGCACTTTAATAGAGGTATGTTACTTTCAAAAGTTGGAGTGGTAAATCTTACACAGGGAAGTTTTTTTTGGAAACATGGGGATCGACTAAGAAATGTCACACTCTTAGGTGACCCCACACCTGCTTGACTAACACCCTTCTTTGTCAGTCTTTGCCAGAAGTGTCCTCCTCCTAGAGTGAGTTCCTCTCAGTTGAAGCTCACCTATGGCGCGAGAAAAACACTGGCCAAACTTGATAAACCAAACTCTTATACCGTCCCAAGTCTGTTCCAGGACTTTTCACCTTTGAGATTTTAAGCAAAATAATGGTTCCAATTATTTTTGTTAAAACTTTTTGAGCCCAACATATTAAAATAGACCAGCTTTTTTATTTTAAAAAGACGTTCTTGTCTAGGTTATATAAAATAGCGTGACTGTTTGCAATACTATAGTGAAGGTTGTGCCAGTGCTTCCATTTATAAAGCCCTATTTTTAAGGACATATAGCTTGGCCATAAAACTTGCTCAGTGTTGAAACTTTGCATGCCAAACCTCACCCTAGTAGCAGTATCTCTTTTATTATGTTAAGTTTTTTCTTCTGAAAAATTTACCAAGTTTCTTTGTTTGGACAAACCTTTGTACATGTGAAACCGAAACTGCTTCACACTACAGTATCTGACAGTTGCCTCATATAATCTATCAATTTAGCATCTTAAATACCAAGTTATTAATTCTGATCAACTTTCACTTGAGTTAGAGGTAAGTATTCAGTTAATTTTGAAAGAATGCTTCATGCTGTGCCTTAAAACTAATTTTTGCAATGAACTTTAAGTCATACTTGACTCAATTTTTCTATAGTTTGGTGGATAAATGTACCCATGGTCATTTGAGCTGCGAGTATCTTCCCCCAGATATCCTTAACCTATCATTAGCTTTTTTCTTTTGGGGGGCAACTCTTCTCAAGCTAGAAATTGATTCTAAAAAGCATTCGGAGAAGAGTATCTCTGATCTGATCATTTTAATAACAAGTTTCAACCTAAAAAAAGTTTATGACTAAGTCATAAATCCATAAAAAATAAAGTTTATAATGGAAATGCTGACAGAACATTATTAGTATTGGTCCCACTGGAGTGTAAACATTGTCAAAAATTCACAATTCATCAGTAATTGTTTTGGTAGAAAACTCTGTAGTGAGTGGACTTGTATAGATGGAAAATATATGCTGAATTGACTTGATAAAATATTTCTACCACCTGGAAAGTAGAGTAGAAAATGAGAACACACATTATAAGAAGTACATGATTAAAAATAAACACAACATCTCTTTCACCACTGGGTGTGCTTATGTGATGACAGCTATTTTTCAGCCATGGGGGCAAAAATGGAAAATGAAAAGAGGGCAGAGTGCAAAGATGGAAAAATCTGGGGCCTGTGATGGTATCATTGAACTGCAAATTAGCAAACCCTGGAGCTGTGCCACCTCACATTTCCTGTTAGGAAGGAATAGAATTGCCTTATTGCTTAAGCCTCTTGAGTTGGAATCACTCAAGCCACTTGTAGCTTAGAGCTCCCAAACTGTCACGTGCTACAAGGACACTGGACTTCTGAAGGGAGAACCAGGAAAGAACAATGGGAGGGGATAAGATGCTGGGGACAACTTTGGCACATATGGTGCAATTAAAAGGAGAAGAGAATGGACTCAAGGAAATGGATTCTGAGCCCTAATGTTATAACAAAATAACTCTGTGACTTTGGGTAAGGCACACTATCTCAGCCTTAGATTTCTGACCTAAAATCTTTCAGGAATAGGTTTACAAAAGTTGTCAGCTCACAGCCTGTGGGCCACACTGGACCTGCAGGTGTGCTGATTTTTGCTGTCACACGTGCTTAGTAGCTGTGTAGTTCTGACACAGATGGTACCACATCTCACTGTCTTACATCCCTGCCTTTCCACTCATCTCACCTGCCAAACAAACAACAAAAATAAACATTACCTTATCGCATCTTTTATCATTACAGAACTGTATCCTGCACTGTACTTTCTTGTCCTTTCTCTAGCAATGCAGTAATTTACTTAAAGCTTGAAACTTCTTAAGAGCTGTCCATATTGCATTTTCCAGTAGGAATTGGGCTATATTTTAATCTTAAAAATCAGTCACATTCAGAAGATCATAAATAGCCCAGTTGTGTGACCAGGAAGGTGGAGTGTTCACAGTGGGAGAATCCTGTTTTGTGTGTCTAAACGAGTTTGCGTTCTTTCTACTGAATAATAGCACTACAAAACCGATACTCTTCCGTGGTCGTGTATGAATTCTGGCTACTGTGAGACAGTGCAGTGCTGGACTAATCACTCAGTTTATCTTTGAAAGACACTGCTATAAGTGGTATTAACTGACTGGCATAGTGCTTTCAGTTCTGATTGGCAGAGAAAATGACAAATGACATACAAAGGGATATTGTTTTCCAATTTGTCCTGAATAGGTATTGATTTCTAGCACTGAAATAATGATTTAAAATGAACTTAAGCCCACCTAAGGACACTATGTTAAAATTTCACCACAAAAGCAGTACCCGTTATCTGAAAAGTGTCAGGGGCCACGTAGTATAGAATACATGAGTAGTTTAAGACTGAAATCATGGTGGAAGAAAATCAGGAGCATGGATGGAGGTTAATGTTGATGATTCTCTTAATGTCTTATGCCTGATTTTCAGCATTTACTAAAGCTGACAATTTAAAATCAGTTTCCAATACAATTTGAACTATTATGCAGAAATTGAATTATTAAAATATTGAATTTAGATTTTTATTGTTAAAAGAAGTTTTATCTAAATATGCCTATAGATATGATGTAAACTAATTCAACTTATATGTTTATATTCTGAAGACTTACATTTGTAAAATCTTTCGGAAAGCAAGTCGTAAGTAGCTGTAGACATATATCCATTGACTTACGGAATTACCATAGTCTGGTGATTGATAATTAACCTTTATTCACAGATCATTTAACTGCTTTGCAAATTTGTATTTGTAAAATAATCTATGTGGTGGACAGTCTTAATTTTACTGTACTTAACTTTTAGTAATTGAAAAAAGCAAAACTTACTATTCTAAAGTAGTATCACAAATCATTTTCTTTTCTGGTGTTATTAAAATTGGCAAATAAAGAAACGTGCTTAAGCTATTCTTAAACTTGGTTTGAGAAATATCCTTGGTTTTAACCAAAACACCTGGAAAATACAGAGTTAATCCTGATAGATGTTCTGCCCCCCTCAGACACTAGGGCACGAGACACCATAGAGAGTCCTGACTGATTTAATTCTTAGAACACTTGGGTATAATCTTGAGTTGTGATATGTATTGAAAAATTATTGGCTTTAACTGTAAATTTTCTTACTTTGTCAAAATTTCCTCCTTTATTAAAATCTTAATATTTTGGGTTCTCCTTCTTAAGTCAGTAACTGTATGACTATCACTACACCCCTAAAAATATGTAGGTAAAAATCCAGTTGTTTTTTTTTACACAAATAGCTAATATTAAAAAGGGTAACTCCAAAATGACTCAGATGCTAAAAACCAATTTTATTTAGTTTGCTCTTTTTTCCTGAAGCAGACTGATGAAACAACATCATAGATGGAGGAATAGATGACAAATTGGTTAGTATCCAAACTAGAAGCGAATTACATCATTAATGAAAAATTCCTACTGGAAATCCTGGCTTTACTTCTTTTCACAAATTTTTCTGCCTCTTGTATACTCTGATCTCACTCTAAATTTGTGTTGTCTGACACATTTCTTAGGTTGTTGGTGGTTGGCAGAACTAGTGAATTTCAAGCCCTGTACACAGTAGTTATGCATGCCGATTTAAGAAATAGTTTGTAGTGTTGTCTGTTGCACTTTGCTCTGCTTCATAATGATAATGACATTTGGAGGAAAAGTACTGTAGTCTCAACTGGTGGTGTTAATATTGCTATTTGTAAACCTGTAATGTGGTTGAACTGTGATCATGGCCTTGTGTTTTTGGAAAAAAGACGAAACAACCATTGATGCTTACTGTTTTGGATAGATGTTTGTTTTATTTGCATGCTTTAAGAAAGTGCAGCCATACTGGAGCTTTACAAGTTTGGAGCTGGCAAAGAGCATGCAAAGGAGGGGATGCCATTCATTCTGTTTTGTTTTTTTCCAAATTCGTCCCCATTTTGCATTTTCCCCCTAAATTTAAAGAAATCATATCCCTTTTTCATGGCAAAAGAAAATAATATCTAAAGTTTAGAGGGACAGCATCTATAGTAGTAATTATATTCACTAGAAAGGCATCTAATTGCCTGGCTACTAAGCCATATAACATATTTTATAAAGCAAATATGAAAATGGCTTGAACTATGGCTTAACCTATATCTTTTGGTAAAAGTATGTATTTTTAAATCACTTTAAAAAGCATAAATCTTTTTGCCTCTAGAAAGGGAAGTTGCATTTTCATTTTTAGTGTTTAAACTCAGTTCTTTTTCTTGTTTTAGATTTTAAAATAGTGTAATTTAAAATTAAAGCTGCATTATGTTTGGCTTCTAAGAGAGAAGAGTAGAGATTAACTTTGAGGTCTTGTTTATTTATTTGTTTGTTTATTTATTTATTTATTTATTTATTTATTTTTGTAGAAGAAGTTTCCATTTCAGTACCAGGACCAATACCACACATTGAAAAACAGATATTGAGTAATCTGGCAGCTATTTAGGTATACCTCTTTATTTACATAAAGTTAGAGTAAACTTGTGTGATTACTTTAAAATAAATAGATTCACACACTGCCTTCTTTGCTCTCCTGTCAATATTCGATTCCTGGAAATACAGCGTTTTCATATTTTGAGTTGGATTGCAAAATGAATACTGCTATCCCCATTTCATATGCATTTTAAATTATCTGTTTTCAAAGGATAAGTAACAAAATTTATACTATGCAGTGCCCTTTGTTAAATTGAAGCAATGATGTGTGTAGTAAAAGTCAAAAGTTAATGGGATGTCTGTCTTGTGTGAGGCCTGACAAATATTGTTTTTATGAAACTCACCCTATACAATAATGTAGCATGATGCAGCTTTAATAGACTAAATCTAACCTTAACTTTCTGAATTCAACTTCATTTCATGCTTCTCGGCCTCTTGTTGCAAATAATGCCCATTAACTGGTAATTTATGAAACTAACCAAGAGGCTTTTGGAATACTGTATTTAATCTCTACCCTACAGCACAAGCAGCGTTGCCCTGTGCTGGAGGACCAGCTGGTGGACCTGGTGGTCTATGCCATGGAGCGATCCGAGACTGAGGAGAAGTTCGATGATGGCGGAACAAGCCAACTCCTGTGGCAGCATCTCTCAAGTCAGCTCATTTTCTTTGTGCTTTTCCAGTTTGCAAGTTTTCCACATATGGTCCTTTCTCTTCATCAGAAGGTAAGTACTAAAACTTTTGTTAGAGCCACTTCAGCTTTTGATTGGTACATTTTAGGCTGGTATAGACATCGCCTAGTGATTTTAACAGGTGACTGATGTTCTGAGCCCTAATTTCTATTTTGTTCAGTGGTTATATGGTTTCTTAACTTTTTACTTTCTTGTCATTATCAAAACTAGACTCAGTTATTCATTGTACATATTTACAATGTGGGGACCAAGGGATACAAGATGAAAAGGCACTTAGTACCCTCAGGGATCTCCTTACTAGTGGAAAGATATAGATATAAACAATTTGATTTTAATTTAATAGCTTAGATAATGAAGGCATGTTTCCCTGCAGTAGAAATGAAGAATAGTCCCAATTGAAGACATCGGAAGGGCTTTACCAAAGAGATCTTGAAGCTAGGACGAATAGAAATTTGCCAAGAGGAAAAAGATAGGAAAGTGTTTCCATAGCACTAAGATCATCATTTGGAAATGGATAGAAGTGTGTGCGAACTGGAAAGAAAAGATAAAGGGGAAAGTGATGGTGAGATGAAGAAGGCAGGCAGGCAAGACCAGACATGGCGAACTTGATATGGCCATGTGTTTGTTCAAAGGAGTTTAGATTTTCTTTGGGAAGCAAATGAGAAGGGGGATGACATCATCAAATACAAGTTGAAAAAATTACTGCTAAATGACCACGTGTAGGAAGATGGTGATGTAGAGATGGAGGAGGCCAAAATCAGGCAACGAAATTAGTAAGGGAGCTATTGCAGTGATCTGGGTGAGAGATACTGAAAGCCTGAACCAGGACAGAGAGGAGAAGCCAGACACCAGGTATGCTGAGAGGTGAATAGATTTGGTGATACTCTGTAACAGAGGGAGTAACAGGAGTCTGCGATCACTCACTGGTTTCTACTTTGGCAGTGAATGGAAAGACAGGACAGTGAGTGCAAAACAATACAGTGGAAAAGTAAGTTTATGGGAAGAGTTGATTTTGTCATAAGGTTTTAGACACATCGAATGGGAATAAAATAAGAGTTACTATATTTATAATAACATGCATGGATTATTTTGGGGAAGTATTTTCGTAAGAGTTATTAAAATTCTTTCAACCACTACTTACCCCCAAGCTCCACCCGCCACACCACCATCACTGATTTCTATTATAATCAACAGGAAACCAGGAAAGGTATTTTTAATAACCAGTCCTTGAGGATTTAAAATTTTTTTAAATGCTATAATAAAGTATTCCTTGTCTTTTGATGAGATATTTTTAGTAAGTATCCCATATTAAATTTGATTTTCATACACACATGACTAACTTAATTATGTCCTAAAACTTGTAATGTTTGATATACATAGTTGTTTTGGGGGTTAGGGAGGAAACATACATATAATATTAAAATAATTTTTAAAACTTGATATATTTTGAGTTGAGACTAAATAATTAGTAAATGTCAAAGTTAGATGCTAACTAGCTATGTCGATCTATATTTAAACATCTTTTACAGTTAGCAGGGCGAGGACTGATTAAAGGCAGAGATCATCTAATGTGGGTTCTCCTGCAATTCATTTCCGGGAGTATTCAGAAAAACGCACTAGCTGATTTTCTCCCTGTCATGAAGCTCTTCGACCTTCTGTACCCAGAAAAAGAAGTAAGTTTTAGTAAATAGTTAACAATGTGATCAGTGGATTACGTCTAATTTATGTTTAAGGACTTTAGTGTGATTTTGGTGATAAGAGCACTGGATTTAGAAGCTGGAAACCTGAGTTCTTTTCCCAGTTCTGTGACTAACCATGAATGTGGGATGAACATTAGGTCTTTCGACATTAGTTTACTCATATGTATAATGAAAAAATTAAACTAGATTATTTATGAAGTTTATCTTAAATCACAACTGAACATTTATTATAACTAACTCTTTTTCTACATTCTAAGTAGGTTTACAATTTGAACAAGCATTATGCTATTTTTATCTATAAATATCATTGAATTACCAAATAACATTAGTGTCTGTTAATATCTTTCTTGGTCGTTTGCTAATTGAGTATGTCCCCTACTGTGTTTTATTATATAAGGTGTTTGAGTAAAATACAGTATATATTGATGATTGCCATTTTTTTAAGAAACATTTCATTACGGAAATTTATTTTTTCCAGTTTTGAAGCAGGCCATCTTTTTTTTAAATTACATAAGCTTCAGGTGTACTGCATTATATATAATTCAACCTCTGTATGCACTACAACGTGACCAACCCCAAAAGTTTAGTTTCTATCCATCGCCATACAGTTGACCCCCTTCACCCCTTTCACCTATCCCTTAACCCCCTTCCCCTCTGATAATTACTGATCTGTTCTCTATCTATGAGCTTGTTTTTTGTTTTATTTGGTTTGTTTGGTTTGGGGCGGGGTTTGTTTGCTTCTTAAAATTCCACATGAATGAAATTATATGGTATTTGCCTTTCTCCTTATGACTTATTTCATTTAACATACCCTCAGGGTTCATTTACATTGTCACAAATGGCAAGATTTCATTCTTATTTGTGGCTGAGTAGTAGTATTCCATAGTGTGTGTGTGTTTGTGGTTGTGTGTGTGTGTGTGTGTGTGTGTGTGTATTTTTTTCCATTCATCCATCGATGGACACTTAGGTTGTTTCCCTATCTTGGCTATTGTAAATACTGCTGCAGTGAACATAGGAGTGCATATATCTTTTCAATTAGTGTTTTTGTATTCTTCAGGTAAATACCCAGAAATGGAATAGCTGGATCATAGGGTAGTTCCATTTTTAATTTTTTTAAGGAACCTCCACACTGTTTTCCATAGTGGCTGCACCAATTTATAATCCCACCAGCAGTAATGAGGGTTCCCTTTTCTCCATGTTCTGTCCAACACTTATTATTCTTGTCTTTTTGATAATAGCTATTCTAACAAGTATGCGGTGATACCTCATTGTGGTTTTGGTTTGCATTTCCCTAGATTTTTAAATACCCAAAAAGAGTAGAATGAATAGAAAAATAAAATCCCATGCACCAATCACCAAGAAATAATCTTGTTTCATTTTTCTTCCTCATCTCTTTTGTTAATGTCGAACAATTTTAAAGCAAATTCTTAATTTTTATGTTCCTGAAAAGCATACATGTGACTTTTAGAAATTATCTGCTTTTAGTATATTTGTCACATTCAGAAAGATTTCATAATGATGTGTTTAATTATTAAAGAATAAAAATTTTAAATGATTGTGAGGGCTCTGTGGCAGTAGGAAAAGCTTGACTAAGCACCTGTGAATTTCTGTTAATTTCTTGGTACATCAAAACAATCTTGTAATAGTTTCAATATTTTATAGCTACTAGATCTTCTGATTTGTATTATTGAATAGCCAAAGAACAATTGGAGCTAAATTAACACAGATATTTTAAAAAGAACTATATCAAAAATAGATTACTAAAATATATATAATTAGTTAAGTCCTCGCTTTCTTATATTGTTTTCCAGTATATCCCAGTTCCTGATATTAACAAACCTCAGTCAACTCATGCCTTTGCAATGACTTGCATTTGGATTCATCTTAATAGAAAAGCCCAAAATGACAACTCTAAGCTACAGATTCCAATACCTCATTCCCTAAAACTTCACCATGAGTAAGTAATTGTAGCTTGACAGTTAATATTTTTATTTTATAAATAGTGGATTTTAGACTAATATTGTTCTCAGTATTTGTGTAAAGAATAGAAATCTCCCCACACCCATTGAAAGTAAGGGTGATGAAAGTGTATGTCATACCAAGACAAACTGACCAATAACTGCATCAGAAAGCAATTGAAGATTAACTAATCCTATTTATATGCATTTTTTTGATTTTCAGGTCTAACCTTTTCTTCTCCATGTTTTACCTTAAAGTTCTTAATTTCCAAACATATGTGAAAATGTTTCAAAAATTTCTTGGGATTTGAGCATAATCTGACAGATGTTTTTCACTCCCTGGGCTGCCAGGATTGGTTGAGCTGATCTGGCTGGCATGCTGCCTCACATCAGTCCCTAAGCTCTGATTACTCAGAGATGCCCTTTTTAGATAGGTCCGGGCTTCAGTGACGGGTGTTAGGAATAGCTGAACTTCCCACCCAGAACTTCTGAAAAGGATTGCCAAATCTCTTCACAGAAGACTGTAGGATAGTCATGTAGCTTTCATTTTATGACACGCACCATAGCTATCTTTTCATAGTGGCGTCTATAATGAAGGCGTAGAAATCAGTAGAAACCTAGTCCATGAATTTGTGAGTTATTTCTTCACTTCTGAATTTTAGTGCTGTGTATATATAGTACCTACTTACAAATACCTATTTACTGTTAACTTATAATTACCTAAATTCTTTCTGAAATGCTATTTAAACTTTTTATGTGTTTCTACTCTACATTTTGGGCAGAAACCATAAAACCTACAGGAATAAAGATAGTAAATAGTTGCATGATGTTAAACTTTTTTAAAATGCAAGTTAATTTTCTGTAAATTATTTGCATTTTTTCTGATTAATGGGACTTGAAATTTTAGGTTCCTACAGCAGAGTCTTAGAAATAAGAGTTTACAGATGAATGACTATAAGATTGCCCTGCTGTGTAATGCATACTCAACAAATTCAGAATGTTTTACGTTACCCATGGGAGCTCTGGTAGAAACTATTTATGGAAATGGAATTATGAGGATACCTCTTCCTGGAACGAGCTGTTTGGCTTCAGGATCTATTACTCCCTTACCAATGAACCTCCTGGATTCACTGACAGTTCATGCCAAAATGAGGTATGTTCTGTTCATTCGGTCCTGTGTCATGGAATTGATGTCAGTATAGTATAGACTTGCTTTCATGATTATGTTTGTGTGTTTTATGGTCAGGTTCATGTTTTAAGAATAATTAGTTTCTTATTACAAAATGATCATGTTATTATAGGATTTCTAGAATATACAAATAACGCGCCCCCCCCACAAAAAAGCAATTGTTATAATTTCTCCATGAGATGTATAAAAAAATTTTGTGTATATTCTGAGTCTTTTATTATATGTATAAGTACATGCATTTATGGATTTTTTAAAACAAAATAGGCTTACTGCAATACTATTTTAAAACTTTTTTTGTCCCCATAATAATTGATCAAGCACCTTTTTAGGTCTAGTGTTCTTCAAACGTATCTGTTGCTACAAAGAAGTCTTGTGATGCCACATATGATTATTTTGCCAGTTCCACATTGTTGGACATTGAGGTTATTTACAATGTCTTAGTTTATAAAGACGGCTTTCATAAAGACTGTCTTTATGGCTGTCTTTGCATCTATCCATAATTACAGTCTCATTAAACAATTTGCTGGAAGTGGAGTTGCTGAGTCCAGCGATATAAAAATTGTAATGCCTTAACTGTATTGATTACAAATAAGGGCACTTTTAGAATTGCCATTATGGTTTCTGAAAGACAGAAACATTCTGTTGGATGTAATTCTCGAACCTCATGTGCCGCCAAGAACCAAGCTGATAATGTAAATGAGGGACACCTAGGGCTGAGTGAGAGCCAGATGTTCGTGTATGTGGAAGCATGTGGGTGGAGGGGCCTGAGGCAGACTGGAGCGTGCAGGGCTCCCCTCGTAGCGCTGCCGCGTTAGCTGACTTCTGTAATGCAGGAACGCAGACCAGTATGGCTAGCTCTTTTCGATTTTTTGAGGGGCTAGAAATTCAGATCTTCATTTCTAGTCTTTCAGCTCTTAGGTATTGGCTCAAACTTCAAACACTGTAGGTCAAAGAATTCATCTGTGGGCCTCCAGGCAGGTCTTCAGTTCTAGAAAAGCCATGCTGTTCCAAATGGTAAACACTGTGATCAAACTGTACACGTGCTTTAGTCAAAGCATGTGTGGCAGAGTTGAGGAAAGCTCTGTTAAAACCTAACATTTGGGTCTTAGCAGTGATTTATTAAGGAATTCTGTTGGAAAAGCTAAATTTCTCAAGTAATTCTAGTTATGTATTTAGAAAAGAAAAACAGACTGAATCCATTCAAGCATGTTCTTATGAGTTATACCCAAATTCTTCTTTTCTGTGAGTAGAGGGATCCTGATACACATTGAAAGCGCCATGGAAACCAGAATTAGTCTCGGGCTGTACCATGCATCACTACCGAGTGTCCTGCGCAGCTTGAATGATTAAAATGGAACTGAATCGTTTCATATATTTAAGTTCAGATTTATACTAAGTTCCCTATAAGTAGAATAACCCCTGTGTTTATGTCCAAAACGTGGAGTTTTATTTTCTTTCCTTTTGTTTCTCCCTAGCCTTATCCACAGCATTGCTACGAGAGTGATAAAACTTGCTCATGCAAAGTCCAGTGTGGCCTTGGCTCCAGCCCTAGTGGAAACTTACAGTCGTTTATTGGTCTATATGGAAATAGAGTCTTTGGGCATCAAAGGATTTATCAGTAAGCCAAGATTTTCTAGTATTTATAACCATTATTAATCCATACATTAATTCAGCAGGTACTCTTCTAGGTGCTGGCATACAGCAGTATACAGAAGTCACTGTCATCATAGAGATTACCTGCTAATGAGAGAGACAGACAATAAATAAATAAATGAAATTGGAAAATGTCAGGTGATAAGTCTTATAGAGAAAAATAAAGTAAAAAATAGGCATAGGAGGTATGCAGGTCAGGGGAGTTACATTTTTAAGTAAAGTGATGGTAGGAAAAGGGCATTATGCTAGTTGCTTGGGATACAGTGTGTAGGACAGACATGGTCACTATCCTTTTGTGCAAATCACAGTCCCATTTGCCTCTCTTGCTGGTTCGCTCCTGGGGCAGCAATGAGTACTCAGTGAATAGCAATATGGAAGGAGTTTCCCTGCAATGCAGAAGACAATTTATAGTGTCTGTTAGTTATTACACAGTTCTAAATAGTAGATTCTTTCCAATACAGAAGTGTTTTTCTGATTCGTGGTAATTCTAACTTTTCACCAATATAGTATAATTTTAATTTTAACTGTAGTTACTCTTCTTATCAGATAATTGAGAGTTGAATAAAACTTTCTTGGGAGGGAGGAGGGACTAAGATCAGGTGTGATACAATTTGTGTATTAAAAAGCGATCCTCATGCTTCAAAAGGTTGGGAACATTCACTTTATAAAATTAATTCGAAAGATAACTAAGACTTGAGGAAGGTTAGAATTTTATTTTCCATATCTTTTCTCTTATTTTTCCAGATGAACTTGAGTAATCAGTGGTCAAATGCCAGAGGGAAGAAAAGCAACAACAAAAAAACTTGGTGTTATAATTATGATCTGAATTTTTTCCCTTACATTTAAAGTAGAAATTATGGAGAAAATTTAGAAAATATGTGTACCTATGTATGCGTCTGTGTGAGTGTGTGTGTGTGTGTGTGTGTATTCACAATCAAATTTTTATGTTCATTTTACTCAGTGTGACTTGTTTTCAGATACCTTTTAATGCACAGCCTTTACTGATTGTTGTCTTAAATTATCTTATTCCTCAAGGTCAACTTTTGCCAACTGTTTTCAAGTCTCATGCCTGGGGAATTTTACACACACTTCTTGAGATGTTCAGCTACCGAATGCACCACATTCAGCCTCATTACAGGGTTCAGCTCTTGAGTCATCTTCATACATTGGCTGCAGTTGCACAAACAAACCAGAACCAGCTCCATCTCTGGTGAGCTCGTTGAAGACTATCTTTCTTTAAGATTTATTAGAATCTTTGTTGGAGATGAGAAATGTAATCCTTTACCTTATAATACTTTTATTCATTTGTCATGAAACTCCTCTGCTTCTGGAGTATTTTATTTCCAGTATAGAATGAATAGAGTCCAGCTTTTTAAACAAATATTTATTAAGATAGTTGAGTCCTTGCCTTGGGATCTTTGGGCGGATAATAAGTACTTCCAAGATCTTTGACGTTTTGTCCTAATTCAACCCTTTAGAATACTGGATTTAAATATACTTCAGATTACGGTTAAAGTATCATGTCATTTTAATTTTGCTCTAAGTGAAAATATATTTCAGATAAAAATAAATGTAATTTTTGAAGTGCTGTATATCCAGGTGAAATGTTTCAGTCCTACGGGCTACAGGCTATCTTTTTCAAATGTTCAAAATTGTCAGGTGGTATTTGCTATAACATTTGGCACCTCAGGTTTCAAAAACAAATTAAGCAAAGCTCATCTCACACAAAAGAGGAGTTTGTTTTTTTTTAATCAAAAAAGGGAAATACAGTTTGCCTGTTTTTCTACTGTAATTAACCTAGAATTAGATTTAATTCTATAATTCTGAAATTTTATGCGCAAGTTAACTTTTTCATGTTTCTTTTTGTTCTGCCACCTTTCAGTGTTGAGAGCACGGCGCTCAGACTTATCACAGCATTAGGTAGCTCGGAGGTACAGCCACAGTTTACACGCTTCCTTAGCGATCCCAAAACAGTGCTGTCTGCGGAATCTGAAGAACTGAACCGAGCCTTGATACTGACTTTAGCTAGAGCAACTCACGTAACAGGTACAGTGACTGTCCACCACTGCCACCAAAAACAGATGAATTAGAGTGGCGTGCTGGGTCCCTACTGATTATGAAGGGGATAACATACTGAAAAACTATTTTTCATTTATTCAAGAAAAAAACAATTGTTTTGATATCTTCACCATTTCAGTCTTTAATGTAGGTTCTTCTGGGTACTGTCATTTTACCAAGGTTGAGTTTTCAGCCATCTTGCATCATTTTTCAGTAGTGGTTCTTGAGTTTTTTGGTCTCAGGACCACTTTACACTATTAAAAATATAATTGAAATTCCCACAGATTTTGTTTATATGTATTATATCTATTAATGTATTAATGTTTACTTAATTAGATATTAAAATAGCAGTTTTAAATATGTATTTGATTCATTTAAAAACAACAAAATAAACTTATTAGATGTTAACATAAATAACATATTTTCATGAAAAATAGACCCTGTAGTCTCCAAAACAAAACTTTAGTCAGAAGAGCTGCCATTGTTTTATTTTTTGCATCTCTTTAATGTCTGATGTAAAGGAAGATGGTTGGTTTCTCATATTTGCTTCTACATTTCATTTATTGCAATACTAAGTATAAGTAAGTGAAGAAATAAGATAGGAAAGGGGAGGAGTATTTTAATACCCTTTTCAGCTAATTGTGAGTATTCTTCGATGGCACACAAAATTGGACAAGTTTCTTAAATGTTGCAATGTGGAATCCAAAATCCCATCAGTGAAGTATTGCACTCTGTTACATTATAATCCATGGATCTATTCTGTCCATTTTTTTATCCATGCGTATTTTGTAACTTTATGAATTGGTTTTTGGAAAACATTGTTTCAGTGAGTTATGTAGCTCTTGTAAATGTTGATGTATTTCATTATACAGTGTCATAAAATTAACATTTGTTACTATCACTATAAATTTAATTAGAAAAATGTTCAAGTTTTGGAAAGCTATCGGACTCATGGTAATGGCTACAAGTTTCCTAAAATTCTGATTTTTCACTTGAACGGTTACATATTATGATTGGTAAAAGATGCAGTCATTTGTTTTCCTTGAAGTGACAGGCTACCTTTGTAAATTTTGCAATAAAATGTCTCCTTAATGCCCAATCTGAATAGCTATAGTTTTTTGTCACTTGGTCTTTCAAGTAAAATTGGAATTCCATGAAAAAAAGAGCTAATATAATGGAATAATTAATTGACAAATACTTTTCCTCAAGATACCCTTCATACTTTGGTGTATAGCTGGAACACTTAATGCATACTTCCATTTTATCACACAAAATATTAAAAATAGGTGTGCGTAAGGGCTGAAATGTAATCCTTTTTTTACTACTTCATTAAGGATATTAAGGATATTAATAATAATATTATTATTGGCACTTTTTTTTCACTGAGGTCATATAGTGGTGAAAATTACAATGGCTGTCAGTGTGGTTTGGTGCCACTGATTTGTTCTGAGGGCCAGCACTTTTACCCATCATTGCCTTTGCACCATCAGTGCACATGTCAACACAGTAAAAAAGCCAGTGATATCTTAGTATTATTTTAATCGCTTTGACTTCATCAAATCCTTGAAAGGATATTGGGGACCACAGAGTCTACAGCCCACTCTTTGAGAACTGCTGTGTTAAAGAAATCGTTACTGAATTTAGCAACCTTAAATACATTTGTGTAAACTATCTTATTTTACATAAATAAAACTCTTTGATTTAGGTTGTTACACTTGTAGTCTATAGCTGTTTCAACCACCAGAAAAGATATCTACTTTCTTAATTCTATTCCTTTGGCTCAAAAGAGTGCTAATACCTCATCGTCAGAGTGAACTAAATGAGTAATCGTGGTTGGCCTGTTCAACTGATGTATCATTTGGTGCTCTGTCAAAAGAAAGAAAAAGATTCCAGATGTCTTTTGTCTTCTTTTCACTAATTGTGTTCATATTTACCAATTTGGTAATTCATATCATTCAAATTTAGGTCCTAAGCTAAATATTACTATTTAAGCAGTAAATTACACTGCAGTGAAATTCTCTGAGTGTACATAATTGTTGTGACTTTCTCTGTGATCTCTTTATGAATTGTGGATATAATCATTTATATTTGGATTACATCTGTTTGTTTCTGTTTAGATTTTTTTACAGGCTCTGATTCAATTCAGGGAACTTGGTGTAAAGACATACTGCAGACCATCATGAGTTTTACTCCTCATAACTGGGCTTCCCACACTCTGAGTTGTTTTCCAGGCCCACTACAGGTAATTTGGTCTTGAATGACGTATTGAATATATATGAAATCTTTCTTCCGTTTACAGTGTTATTCTAGGGAGTTAGTTTTGGTGACATCCAAAGAAAATTAGCTTTTATTTTAAAAAATTTGTTATTCCAAAATCTTGAGTTGTTCCTTGTCCTAGTCTAAGACTGGATGTGTTTCTAAAATTTTAATTATTATGGTTTCATCTTATTAGTTAACACTTTTAGAATCTTGTAGGAATTAACACATTACCTGAAAAATTCTTTCTCATAGAAGTGAAATGGGGAGAAATACAATTGAATGGAGTTTCACAGAATACACATATGCTACACATGAGTAGATTTAAAAAAAAATCACATAGAGAAAAACTATAAAGTTGGCCTTTGTACTGTGGAGAAAGGAAAACCTCACTATCTTCAACTTTGCAGAGAAAATTTTAGACATGATAAACATCTGTTTCCTATAACTTCTAACCAATAGGGCTAGAGCAGTAGTCCCCAAACTTACCAGACTCTCCTGGAGGGCTTGTTTAGACACAGATTGCTGGGCCCCAGCTGCAGAGCTTCTGATTCAGTAGGACTGCGTTGGGGCCCAAGAATTTGCATTTCTTACAGGGTCCAGGTGATGTTGAATCTGATGATCTGGGGACCACACTCTGAGAACTATTGGGCTAGAATAATAGATTTTCCTTACAGAGATACTGAAATATGTAACCAAAAGGCACATACATTTTCTTTTCTTTTTTTTTCAAAGGTGAGCAGAAGTATCAACAGATGATTGAAGAAGCTTTGAATTCAGGCTTGCTGGGAATTTCTGTTTGGGAGATCGAGGAGAGGAAGCTTATCAATAATCTAGTCAAGCCTGCATATTTTCCCAGTATAGAAATTCAGGCTTTGATTACTGACTTGCTTGAGGTCACCAAGAGTTTGTTAGTGTCAGAGTCAAGCCTAGAGCTCATTTCTTTATAACTGGCACTCTTTTTCCTACAACCATTGAAATAGACTTTGATCCTCCTTTTAGGCATTCTTCAAACAAAATAATGTACCTCAGGAAAGTCGTTTTAATCTGAAAAAAAACGTGGAGGAGGAATATAGGAAGTGGAAGTCAATGACCGATGAAAATGCCATCATTACCCACTTTTCTGTGCAAGGCTCTCCTCTCTTTCTTTGTCTTCTCTGGAAAATGCTCTTGGAAACAGATCATATTAATCAGATTGGCTACAGGTAAGCCAGAAACCTAGATCTGCATTCCATTTGGCAAACTGTTACACCATACAGCAATGTAATTTATTTTTTACGGTCTGCTTTCCAGAGTATTAGAAAGAATTGGAGCCAGGGCCTTGGTAGCCCATGTGAGAACATTTGCAGATTTCCTGGTGTATGAGTTCTCTACGTCAGCTGGGGGTCAGCAACTCAATAAATGCATTGAAATTCTTAATGATATGGTATGGAAGTACAACATTGTTACATTGGACAGATTAATTCTCTGCCTGGTAAGAATATGCTTGCTTAAGACTAAGTGTTTAAGCTGTCTCATTCTCTTTTGGATCAAAGCATGTATGACTGATGGATCTTGTGCTGATCTACTCTATATTGCTTCTAAGGATTTAAAAAATGTATACTCTAATCAAGCATTGCTATCACTTCCCTAAGAAACTAGAGATTTCCCAATTTTTTTATTCCTTCATTCAGTCACTATGTATTGGATATGTTCTATGCACAAAGGTATAGAGTAAATAAGACAGATGTGGCCCTGGCCTTGCGATGCTCTAAAGTACAAGCAGTTAGACCCTGAGTTGATTCTCAAAGTCTCCCACTAGAGGCAGGAAGCAGTAGTCACTGCATTTCTTTGCAGAGTGCTGATAACCATTTCTATTTGGTAGCCACAGTGAAAACGCAGTGTTTCTCACAGCCACCAGTATTCCCCATATGGTTTTTTCTCCTGACTTTTATATCTATTTCAGGCAAAATTTTAAGAAAAGGCATTGTCCTGCTGGACAATGCTACATTTTATTTCCTTTTAATACTATTGTGGTGATATTTGGGGTGGCTTAGTTGATTAGCATTAACCTCATAGCTGTGGAGGATATAAAGATGGTTATAATCTAGTAGGGGGAAAGATATAAATCTATAATTCAATAAAATAAAAGGACAAAATAGAGATATGGTAAGATCTTACTGTATTCAGATTTAGAGTATCAAGTGGCAGAGCCATACTTCTGCACGGGTTGGGCATGTTCATATAATTTTTCTGTTGTTCTCCAAAGGCCATGCGTAGTCATGAAGGAAATGAAGCCCAGGTTTGTTACTTCATAATTCAGTTGCTGTTACTCAAACCAAATGATTTTAGAAACCGAGTAAGTGACTTTGTGAAGGAAAATTCCCCAGAGCACTGGCTACAGAACGACTGGCACACCAAGCACATGAATTATCACAAGGTACCAATTCAAATTAGTGCTTCAGTGAATCCTTTTTAAGCCATGCTTAGGTGTTTGGCTAATTGATTTGGTGGTTTTCGCTGTAGTTCTACTGTTTTCTCTCTGGTCTGTATGGAAGCAAGTTAGCTTTCTAAACGTCCTCAAGGGTCTAGAGTATCTCTCAAGTTAAGAATAAATTAAAACTGCAGTTTTAGTAGACGTGGGTCCTTACAATACAAAATGAAAAGAGTTATTACAAATCCTGTGTACGTCATCTCTGGTGTATCTTTGGGATAAGAAATTTTTGTCAAGTAAAGGACTTTGGCTTTCATTGCTTTGTAGGAACAAAATTGGTTTCATAGTCTTTTAAAAAATGGCAAGTTTATTTAGCTCTTTTTTGAAGAGCATAAAAACAGATGCGCTAAACATTTGTAATTTCCTCACTTCCACAGAAGTACCCAGAGAAGCTGTATTTTGAGGGCCTGGCAGAGCAGGTCGATCCTCCTGTACAGATCCAGTCCCCCTATCTGCCCATCTATTTTGGAAATGTGTGTCTCCGATTCCTGCCAGTATTTGATATAGTAATCCACCGATTTTTAGAGTTGCTTCCAGTATCCAAATCACTGGAGACTCTACTAGATCACCTAGGAGGCTTATATAAATTTCATGGTGAGTTTTTTCAAGTTTTAATTCCATCTAACGGCTCTATAAAAAAAACTAGGCTGGGCATGACTATATGGGTAATAATGATTCTTAAGGTTTTATTTTAATTTCTTTTAATGAAAGTGTTTTGAAGGTAAGTGCTATGTGATAATACCATTAAGTATAAAGTAGACAATATAAAAATGTGAATAGATAATCATAGTAAATGTATTAAATAGCAAAAAAAAACAACAGTGATATGCAAGAGATGCCTTATTTTACATAATGTGTGATTAATTGCCAAATGAGTATAGAAGGAGAAATGTATGTGTTCACAACAGACTTATGTTACTGTGAACTAATTGGATCTTGGCAGGCTTCTTATATAGGATTTGAACTGTGATGTATGGGATTTGTATAAACAGAAAGGAGAAGAGAACTTAGTAGGCGGAAGGAATCCTTTGGAAAAATCATGAAAGTATTGAAAACAAAACATTTCGAAAATAATCATCCCATTGGGCTAACTTGAAAATTTGTATATTGTACCTGACAGTAGATCACCTTAAATGCCAGACTGAGAAGTTTTGACTTTATAACCTGCAGATAATCAAGAATGAACTAGAAGTTATTGAGTAAGGTCATGGCCTGGAAGGCATAAATGGAAAGCATTTATTTTAGATAAATCCGGTTACAATGGAAATGAGTTAAGGAAGAAGAAGGACTTGGTTGGCTGGTATGAGGAGAATATCAAAAGAAAGAAATCAAAGACAACTCTAAAGTTTTAAGCCTGGTACTGGAAAAGGGTAGAGTCAGTGACCGAAGAGTGGAAGTTCCAGAGAAGCCACTATGGAGACAAAGTGTATTTATCTGGGGGGCCGCTCTCTTTATCCTTGATCTAAGATGTCTTCCTCCAGTGCAGAAGTCTGAATTGTGCTTTAGTACTACAGAGTGAAGTTCAAGTGAGCATTTCTTTAAAAACAGTTTTCGTTTGGATTATGTAGATGATACAGAAAGACATGCAGTGAAAAGTGGTCCCATCTCTGTCGTCCAACTAACAGATTTCTTTCTCAATGGGCAACCACTATTGCCAGTTTCATATGTGTTCTTCCTTAGATACTCTGTTTGGTTTTTTCCCCCACAAATAATATGTAATATACACCTTGTTCTGCACCTGGCCTTTTCTACCTTTATAATGTATTAGGGTTGATTATTTTATATCAGTACATAAAAAACTGCCTCATACATGTCATAATTTACTTAACCAGTCCCCTGTTTTTGACCATTTAGGCCATTCTAACCTTTTGCTGGTATAGACATAGCTGTGGCGGCATTCTTTGCACATGTGTCATTTTTGCAGGATAAATTTCCAGAAGTGAAATTGCTACCTCAGAGTGTAATGAACATCCTTAAATACAACCTGTATATGTTATTGGAAACCTTCTGCCTTGTCCTAAAATTAAAATATTCATTGTCTGCAATTGATATTTGTGAAATAGTTTCATAATCTTCTGAGCTGGTTTTTGGTAATCTTGAAAACAGAGGATTAGTTTTTCACAGTTGTCAGTAACCAGATAAACATTGTAGTGATCTGTTTTCTTCTTCGCAGATCGTCCAGTGACTTACTTGTATAACACTCTGCACTATTATGAAATGCACCTGAGAGAGCGTGCATATCTCAAACGAAAACTTGTCCATGCGATCATTGGCTCGCTCAAGGATAATCGACCACAGGGCTGGTGTCTAAGTGACACTTACCTGAAGTGCGCTATGAATGCACTGGAAGAAAATCCTTGGGTCCCTGATGACTCCTACTATTGCAGATTGATTGGCAGACTGGTAGATAATATCCTTTTTATTGTGGTTTTCCAGAGTCTTCAGAAATAACTGTATGTTCATTTGTGAGAACATAGACTGTATTGTCTTTCCCAGGTAGTATTTTTACATATTCCAAAACTTCATGTTTTATAAAGATCATTTTTACTTTTACTTCTATAAAGGCTTTGAAATCTTAAATTAGCAGTATCATGCCAGATAGGCAGAAATTCACTCCGTTAAAATTTATACTTAAAAACAGACCTTCTAAGATTCGTTTCAAAGGAAACTAAAGGTACTATGAATTGTAGTACATGCATCTGTTTACTAATGGAGAACATAGAATTTTATAGCTTTAAATGAATCCTTGAATTTTAAAAAAATATTAATAGATAATAATAAAACTTATTTTCTCTTTTTTAGTGAAAAAACTGCTATATTGGTATTTTTATGTCTTCATTTTGATTTAATGTTTTAAGTTATCAGTACACTATACTTAATATGTCTATATACCATGCCACTATTAATTAGATAGAGCAATTTTACATGAATAGGCATGATTTATTTTCCTACACAAACGAATTTATTTCCTGAAGTAAAAGAATTACTTATTATAGAGCAATTTTCTTATTAACTGCCCTATAACTATTAAAAGAAATTGATTGAGGAAGCCTAGGAATACCTTGATGGCATCTGTAGCTCTCATGTCATTTATAAGAGCTACTCTATATAAGACCAACCATTTATATCTTATGGTTGATCACATGGTTGCTGTCAATACATTTTAGTCATGTCAAACTTACTTGTATTTAGTTTGTTTTATTTGCCTCTTAATGTCTCTGATAAATCACTCCTTGGGGTTTCATAATCAGATAAATTGATCTGATGAAATGTTTACATGTGAAACATTTTGAAAACTGTAAAGCACTATACAAATGTGAGCCATTAATCTCAGAATAACCAGTTATTGCTTTAATCGTCTGCACCGATGGCTGGCAAATCTCCTGGTCCTTTCCCAAACTGTGACTGGAGATTCAATGAGTTTCCCAACCCGGCTGCCCACGCGCTGCATGTTACTTGTGTGGAACTCATGGCCTTGACTGTTTCAGGCAAAGAAGTTGGAAATGCCCTTCTAAATGTCGTCCTGAAAAGGTGTGTATTCTGTTGCACTGCAGTAAGATTCATTGTTTATTTGTAAAAAGAATATTTTATTTGGAGCCGTTAGACAAATCTTTGTCCCAAGGCTGATGCACATTGGATAGTAACTATCTTTTGGTTCTCCATCTTGTTTTGGTGATATTGGTGTAATGGAATGAGCCCTGGACAAGGTCAGAGACCTGAGTTTGTTTCCACTTCTTTTTTTTTCCTCCTTCTTCCACCCCTCCCTCGCCGCCCCCCTGCCCCATTACGGTTCAAGCCGTTGTTTCTCAGTCTAGTTGTGTAGGACACAGCTGCCTGGTCCATGCTGGTATTATGAGCCTTGGGCTCCCCAGCAGTCGGTCGCTGGTTGACCGCTTACAGCAGCTCTCGCCCACACATGATGGCTCCCGGCCAATCACTCTGGCTGCTGGCCACTCACGGGGGCACACAGTAGCCTGCAAAGGAAGCACTCAGCAACCCATGTCAACCTCTGGCTTCTCGTGGCAGCCCAGCTCCAGGGAGGGCTGTTGTTCACAGTCTTAGCTGTAGAGGGTGCAGCTCACTGGCCCATGTGGGAGCACTGCTCTCCAACCACCTGAGCCACTGGGCCAGCCCTCCACTTCTATTCTTCTATTCTTTATTAGCTGTTTGACCTTTAATTTAAGAATAATGTTAACTTCTCACTACAGAAAGTCTTTCAAGATTCCTTCCTTAAAGACCATCATGAAGGAGGGTATAATGATTAGATAAGAAACATAAATAAGTGGAAATAGTCTTTCAGCCCATTTGTTAAAGGAAACAACCAAAAAAACAAACAAGCAAAAAATCCTTATTTTGTTTTTGTGTACGTATATTAAATTTTTACTTAATAAAAAGCTATTGTAGTTTTATTGGAGTAGGTCAATTGTCAGCCTCTGAATTATGTATGTTCTCAAAATAAGATCCATTTTCAACCATACAAAATGTTTTCATAATTTACCATTTTTATTATTTTTCCCACTTGTAGTCAGCCGTTAGTGCCAAGAGAGAATATCACAGCATGGATGAATGCAATTGGATTGATCATCACTGCCCTACCAGTGAGTTCAGTTGTGATTCGTATGTAGTAATGGAATGCAGCTACAAGAATGACAGGACATCATGCAGTTAATGAAATCTTTCATGTTTTTAAACTTTTCACATTGTTACCGCTTCAAAATCTATAGTGACTGTTTTTTTGTGTTTTTTTTTTGCCTTCTACATCACATCTAATTAAATCTACCTGACTTTTGGGTCCCTACATCCATTGGTCCCACTTTACCAATCCACCCTTAGTTTTTACATTACAATTTGATCTACTTTCTACCGCTTAACATGTTATGTATCTATAGCCTTTGCTCATGCAAATAATGCTTGTTGAGACATGTTTCAGGTG
This sequence comes from Rhinolophus sinicus, assembly GCF_036562045.2. Taxonomy (NCBI): domain Eukaryota; kingdom Metazoa; phylum Chordata; class Mammalia; order Chiroptera; family Rhinolophidae; genus Rhinolophus; species Rhinolophus sinicus. Next base: position 155,621,518 of record NC_133755.1, on the reverse strand, counting down.
TTTTTGATATGTTAGAGAATAAGACATTATGCCGGAACCCTTCTTCCTTCTGTCAGCATCTCTGAAGCTTACTCATTCCTTGCCAACTTAGGCCTGCTTCTTCAGTGAACTCTTCCCTGACTTCTACATGTGTCTAGTCAGCAGCACACAGTTGTCTGTTGTGGTATCTTTGAATGTCAGTAATATTATCTGACCCTGTGCTCTCCAGACTTTTCTGATTATGCACCTCTATAAATCACTTTTTCCTTACACACATCTGAAATATATTTATTTCGGAATTACATATGTGTACCAGTATTGTCAGTATAGTAAATATTGTTAAGCTAGATTTATTGTATAGCAAATATCAGGAGCTAAATGAACAGGACAGACATGTGTATAGAGCCCTCTAACTCACAGACACTTCTCCCTGGTTGTTACTGACTTATACTGAAGCCACCCCGTTTTGATTTTGAAATTTCCATTACTCAGAGACAGAAGCTGGATAAGTAGAAAACATTAAAGAATGAGAAAGTGCTATTATTTGAATCTTGTGAGTGTGATATTGGATATGGGGTGGAATACTAGAGTAGATAAGGGATATTTTTCATCAGGCTTTCCTTTGGTTTTAAAGGAGCCATATTGGATTGTCCTTCATGATCAAATTGTGAGCGTTATCAGCAGTCCCAGCCTGACATCTGAAACAGAGTGGGTTGGCTATCCATTCCGCCTCTTTGATTTCACTGCTTGTCATCAGTCCTACTCCGAGATGAGCTGTAGCTATACATTAGCTCTAGCACATGCTGTGTGGCACCATTCTAGCATCGGACAACTTTCTCTCATTCCCAAGTAGGTATTATGATTTCTTAAAGAAATTTGACTTTTTTCGTTTTGTTTTGTTTTATTTTTTTTAATATCTTTTACACACGAGGTATATATTTCATTCAGTGGAACAACTTGTAAAGTAAGAGTTAAGTAGTTAAGTAGAACTTCTAGATAATCAGAAAGCTTCTTTTTTCAGAATTGTTTGAAAAAGATTCATTTGTATATGTAAGTAATAATCTAGAATCTTGTTTTCTATTACATTTTAAGGAAGCTTAGTCAAATTTATGCTTTTTCCAGAATATAGTCCGAAAGTTGCCTTTTGAACTGAGTAACTGATATTAACCTATTTTCTGATTATTTATCTTGACCATAAAATTGTTATTAATTAGATTCAGATTTCTTGAGAATGTCAGCTTGGTTTTTCTCTTTATTTCACATAATTCACCTCTGTCATTCAGTAATTTTGCTTTTAAGAATGGCTTTAAATCTGAATTTATTTCAACAATCAAATGAAAAGAACAAGCAAGAGATGTGAGATGAATTATTAGGTTGGTGGAAAAGTAATTGTGGTTTTTGCAATTATTTTTAACCTGTTAAACTGCAGTTACTTCTGCACCAACCTAATAGAAATGTTACCAAAATTAAAAGGAATTTTTAAAAAATTATTACAAGTTTTGCAAATACATGGATAGACTGTGTTAATAAAATTCAAACAATTCAGCTGATTTTAAGTCACAAGAAATTTTTATCTTCAAATTTTAGGTTTCTCACTGAAGTACTTCTTCCTATAGTGAAGACTGAATTCCAGTTGCTATATGTGTACCATCTTGTGGGTCCATTTTTACAAAGATTTCAGCAAGAGAGAACTCGATGCATGATAGAGGTAAAATATAATCTGGATTTTCTGTGACAAAATTAAGTTCTAAAAGATCTATTTAGGTTTCTTTCCCAGTGTTTCTCAAACTGCATATCATAACCATTAGTAGAGAAGTCAGTTTAGAGAATTTAGCGTGCCTATTAGTAGAGAAGAGTGATTTTAGAGAATTTAGCATACCCATGAACTCATATACCTATAATGAGTTTGGTGTGGGATGTGTTGAGTTGGAAATGCAGGGGGAAAAACCATCATCAAGGTTGAGAAGACAGTTATGGATGGAAAGATGTATTTGAAAACCTACACTATAGTAAAGAGGAATTAATTAAAATCATGGTAATGGATGAAGTCAATCACCTATAACAAAGTTCAGAGAAAAGAAAATGATCCAGGAATAGAATCTTAAAGTATGAGCCATCAAATAGAACTAAGAAGTACAATCTAAAGGATCCCTGAGATTGCAGTTATCCTGGAAATGAAATTGAGAGATGGTTTCTTGAAAGGGGATTGTCCACCTCTTAATTTTAAGAGAAATTACTAAGTTATAAGGAGAAATTGCATTTAAGCCCTATTGGGGCGTTTTGTACCACTATTGATTCGATTATTAAATGCAGGCCATGTCATAGCTCCCAAGTGCACAGAGATTTGTATGATCAGTGATATTCTTCAACAAGCATGGTATTCCTCTGTGCTAGTCTTGGAATGGAGTCCAATTGCATCATGCTGAACAATGGAACCATTTCTGACTATTCAACTAATTTTATACTATTTGTTAAATAGATTGGTGTGGCATTTTATGACATGTTGCTGAATGTAGACAAGGGTAGCCCCCATTTAAATTACATGGATCCCATCTGTGACTTCCTGTATCATATGAAGTATATGTTTACTGGTGACAGCGTAAAAGAGCAAGTAAGTTAACTTTTATTTTTCTAATAATATTTAGTTTGGAAAACTTGCACATACGGTGATAAGACTTTTCTGCTTGGATGAGTGTTTTTGTTAATTTTCTTTTAAAGAGAAAGGGTTGATATCAGACCTTTTTAGGCTACATGAACGTACTAGTCTGGATATAGTATTAAAGTAAAAGTAAATACATGTTATAATTTCTCATACTTTTCTCCCTTGATATTTGCAACAGGACATCTGAAAAAGACCTAAGGGAGTTAGTTGATTAACACTTATCTCATTAGGCAGAAACAGTACGATATGGCTACTAAAAAGACCAGACAGGTGTGTTATAAGTAAAGGAGGTCCTGCTTTTCCCCACAGTGATTAGGGTGCACTGGACAAATTGGACAAATTGCAGGAAACGTTGGACAAATTGCAGCATGACAGGAAGCCTGAAGCAGGAGGGTCCAGCGAATAATTTCATAAGGGTATTTGCAGGAACTAGAGATGCTTGACTTGAATTTTAAAAGTTCTAGGGACTGTTCATGTCCTCAATATTTGGAGAGTTGCCATTTGAAATAGGTATTAGATTAGTTCTGTGTCACTTCAAAGGGCATATAAACTCAGGTGAAGTTAAGGAGGCACATTCTGACTCAACATGTGAAAAACCACTTCCTAGTAGAGCTGACAGTGGAAAGTCATAACTGAATTTCCCACCTGGGAAGCAGTCTCAGTTATTTAAGAAGGGTGGAGGTAGGGCAGATAGGTGAAGTTAAATGACTTCCCCTTTGTACTTTATTTCTTTCTATAATGGGAAAGGGAGGTAAACTGACATGTAAACATATGAATCCTCATCTCCTGTATTCATTGGTTGGAGCTGGGGAAACGGGGAGGATGTTGAGTCCTTTATGCCTCAGCCTGATTGTCAAGGAGAGTTGAGTGGGAACCAATCCAGACATGTTTTATTTAGCATCTCCTTTATATTTGGGCCTAAGACACTTTCACACAAGGGAATCCAGGGAGGAAAAATTGTTAATGGGCTGATCTTTCCCAGCAAGGTCAAAGGGCATTTGAGTAAAGCTAAGAAAGCTGTGAAACTGCTTGATGTATTATGTATTTCTTTACAGTATTTTAAGTAAGAGTAGATCTGATATTATTTAGTTTGAATTCCAAGTATAAATCAAGACCAAAAAAAAATTAGCTTTGTAGATGAATGTTAGTCATACATTATTCAAAGAACTTCAAAATATAATCGTGCTTCATGCTTCTGTGAAGATGACATTTTAAAAGGGTGATCACTTGTTGCATGTGTAAAATTTCCAGTGTAAATAAACTATACTAGCTTTTGGCAGTATGATGACTCACTAGCTAGGTAAGTGGGTGTGCTTTTGTAAGCATATGCGTATATAGATAGATAATGCACATACACATATGTACATCGCTATAATGTGTGTGAGGGAGCACACGTTTTTTTCTCATGTGAGAGAGAAATAATTATATCTGCTTTTGTTAAAGCACAAAACATGTAGAGAACCTTCTCATCCACACCACTCCCTAGTTTATTGTCTCAGGATATGTGTCAATTACTTCTTTAAAAGGTGGGAAATTGTTATTCTCTTGTTAAAATATTTTTAATGTGTTTTCATTTCTTAGGTAGAGAAGATTATTTGTAATTTAAAACCAGCTTTAAAACTTCGTCTTCGATTCATCACACACATTAGCAAGATGGAACCAGCTACAGTGCCTCCACAAGCCATAAACAGTGGGTCTCCAGCACCTCAGTCTAATCAGGTGCCGGTGTCTTTACCAGGAACTCAGTGAAGTCAGGGTGTACTGTGGTGAAAATGGAAATACATCTGACTTTGAAACTGGACTCAAATCTCTTAAATCTGAACACGATGATGCTACATAGTGATGTAGTCGAAGTGGCGAAGTTCAGATTGTTTTATTTTGATTCAAATGGTGAATCTGTTGACACCTTGTAACTCCCACCTCCCTATCTATACTTATGTCTCTAAGAGATCAAGTAAGCTACATGTTTTTCATAACCATAACAGTTTATTAGAGCTACCTAGGAAAATGGAGGTATCTATGATCAAATGACTTATTAGATACTTTCAGTCATTCCTGTTCTAGCCATTGGTTTTGTTTTTATTTTTTATTATTAATGAATTATTCAGTCTTCAAATACATTGTATTCAAGGCATCATACATGTAAAATAGCTATTACAAATCTTTTTATACAGAAAGCTCTTTTGGTGTATCTTTGGGATAAGAGATTTTTGTCAATAAAGAATGTAGATTTCATTGCATTGCAGGAACAAATGGTTTCATATTCTTTTTAAATGGCTTAAAATTTTTATCGTAGATTTCCAAGTAAAGGAGCTAATGTTTCTATTGAGGTAGATTGGCCAGTTTCTCCCTTTGCTGTAGATTTGAATTTAGTGTATGAAAAGAGTTGGAAGTTATGTAAGTAAATAACATAGCTAGAAATGCATAAACTTAATAAAGTCATACGTAAATGGCAATTCTCCAATCTGTTTTTAAAAATAAATGGTTTTTCCAGGTTTATACTCAGTTGGCAGCTGATATAATCCTTGAATTTTTATAATCTTAAAATGTTTATTTATTTTTTAAATACAGTGTACATTTTGGTTCTTTAGAGTTTATTGGATATTGAGAGACAATATTAATTTTGGGGGGAAATGGCATTATTATTGTAAGACTTGAAAAATAATTAGTAAAATCTGTTGAATGAATATACTCTCTGATTGGTTACTCAATATGAATGAATGTTTGCTGTGTCGTAGGCAGTATGTTGACTGGGTAGTAACAGAATGTGGGTGCTTCCATGGATTGTATAGTACAGTCAGTAACTGGCATTGACCTAGAAATTAGGAGTAACTTGGTTTTTTTTAAAAAGAATTAATGAAGTTTATAGCCAACTATACTTCAAATTTTTATTTCCAAATACATTATTCCTCGATTTTTATCTTCATTGTGGTTTATATTATTATAATCTCTAAATCTTTATTTGCCATGCAAGTCCAGCTTAAAATTTATATAATGGTATAAGTAATTTTTCTAGGCTATTGTGAAAATTCTTCAGAAATTTTACACTAGAAATGAATTCAAGTATTACTGTTAGTCTCAATACAGTCTTACTACTTCAAGGAATATATTGCTCAGATCATAGAATGGGAATAATTGTGACACTGCTATACAAATAGAAAAACGGAAGTGAAAATCAGTATCACTTTCTCAAGGACATATACATTCCAATAAATTTATTGAAAGATCAATTTTTTTCCTATCTAGCTTTAAAAATGTGAATATGATTTTCCCCAAATAAACTTTTAAAAGAATTAGAATTAATTGGAGAAATTAATTAATAGAAGACAGAAGTTTTATTTGGGTGTAGAATGTGCCTGAGGTGGGGGGGAAGGTGCCTTTCTTCATTACATCCTGAAAGTCCTGTTTGTTGTTAGTTTTTAAATGAATACTGTCATGTGGCTCTGTCCAGTAGGGCTTTCTGCAATGGTGGAAACATTGTCTGTGCTGCCTCATACCGTAGTTAGTAGCTACATGTGCCTATTGAGCACTTGAAACGTGGAATGGTATTTTAAATTTTATTAATCTTTAATGAAGTTAAATAACCACATGTGGCTACTATATTGGACAATACACATACTCTAAAGCAAGATCGCACATAATTGCTCTTATCTAAAAGTAATTCAGTAAAATATCTTACAAAGTCCATAGTGTCAATAGTTAGGTTTAAAATTCTGGGCTGTTGGGCGGCCGGTTGGCTCAGTTGGTTAGAGTGCAGTGCTCATAACACCAAGGTTGCCTGTTCGATTCCCACATGGGCCAGTGAAGCTGCGCCCTCCACAACTAGATTGAAAACGACAACTTGACCTGGAGCTGGTGGGTCCTGAAAAAACACACTGTTCCTCAATATTCCCTAATTTAAAAAATCTGAGCTGCATGTGAAGAATCAGTTGGCTGATGTGGCTATTGCAACCGCAGCAATAAAAGGCCCCTTTCCTGGGGCCTGCTTCCTTGACAGTCCGCTCGAGTTCTGCACAAGTGTGGGAGAAGCAGAGGAGTTTGCTTTCATGGTTTTGATCATAGTTTACTCGCGTTTATTTTTTTCCACTCTTCTCACTATATTCCAGAGCCAAGATGAGTGTTCTGAACTGTTTAAAGATTTCAGCTAATTAGAGCCAGTGTAATTGCAATGAGTGAAGGATGGGGTGTTTGGAAATCACAGATAATTAGATAATTTTAAGTGAAACCCCTCTCTGAATTAGCAGATCTTAGAAACAAATAGCATTTTGATTTCTTTCTTCTACCTCCCAGAGGCTACTCTGCTTAAAATATAAACCAACACCATGTTTGAGGTTTAGAAAAATATAAAACATGGTCATCTAACATTAATGAACGTGGAGATTACTCAAGACTTATGATTACCCATTTTACAGATGAAGAAACCAGAGCCAGATTTTAGTTTCACGATGTTTTGGGGATGATGATTTCACTGTGGCTTTTTAAATCCTTTTAGTAGTTTTAAGCAGGATGTGTGAGTGTGTGTGTGTGTGTGTGTGTGTGTTTTGCATATATTTGGAATCATGTAAACATGATAGAATCTTATTATAAAGAGTTTATTATAAAAATCACATCTTTTGAACAACATGGAAATATGGTCCCTTTTCAGGTGGGGTAGTTTTATCTCCTGATATCAGGAACCCAATTGTGTTATGTGTGGGGGCTTATATAGGAAATACAAGCTTTTTAATTTTACAAAACTTTGAATTTCCAAATCTTGAATTTCACACTGAGAAGGAATGGATACAGTTTTTATTAATTGTATTAATATTTACTAAGGCAAAACATTCTTCTGAAACACCAAATCTTTAAGAAGCTGACTGCAAGCATCAGTAAATTCTTAGATTTGCTAATTATGTCATTAGCTGTGAGATTCTTCCATACTGTTTCCACATTTACTTAGGTGGGTTAAGGTAGTCAAGAGGCTTATGATTACCCTCCCGGGCAACTCCAAAACAAGCCTGGGTTACTGCTACCGCTGTGTTGACTGTTCGCGTTACTTCTTCTGGTGTCTTCCCCAGAGATGGGTTCACTTCCATTATATCTAATCCTGATAGCAGCCCTACAACAACAAATGGAAATAAGGTAATTCATTAAATAGTTGACATTTTAAATTCAGTATCTTTGAAATATTTTCCAGGAGTGCAAAGCGTTGGTGACCAACTGAAACAACTTTAGTTCTTGCCTCATGTGATGGGCATTCTGGGAGGGTCAATAGACATTTGATTTTCAGATCAATAGATTTTCGGATCTATTGGCCATGTATATACTTGCTTCTTCATTCACTCAGATTTATACCCACCTGTTTTGTAAACTTCTTCTGTAATGTAGAGGCCTTCTCTGTAAGACAGACCTCCGATGACTGGTGTGCCAGTGGCTGGTGTGAAAGATGGGTCCAGTCCATCGACATCAAAGCTCAAATGAATTGGCCTTTTCTTTCTTTTAAGAGGTGGGGAAAGAGTTCAGTTTAATGTTGTCTTAAGAGTTAATAGATAAATATGGTTTTTACCTTGCTTTATAAAATAGTAACTCATGAAGTTCTGTGATTTTTACATAAAGGCTTTATTAATAACTTCTATCCATTAGTGTCAGTAGCAAGTTCTTTTAATCATATTTAGGTTACAGAAGCGCACACACACACGAAGAGCAAGGTATCGTACCTTCCTACTAGATAGCTGAATGTTTCTTCCATCACCTTGCCAATTCCCAGTTTATCCACTTCAGTCATTGAAAAGTATTTAATACCCAGAGTTTTCAAAATGTAGCTATGAAAGAGGAGATATTAAGAGAATCTACAATTAATAAGGAGGCCGACTTTATTCCCTCTTACTTCCTTTCAAGAAAAAGATCAATGTGGTAAGATACGTAAAATATTTAAGTTCTGTAAACTGTGTGTATATCAATATGATTTAACAACAAATCAAGATAAAAATCATCTGAACACATATATTTGTATGTACATGTATGTATATAAATATATGTAGACTTAAGTATAGATATATAGACTTGGTGCTTAAAATACGGTTTTCTCCTTGGTTTGGCCAGTATACCTAGCACTCAAAAGGACAAAAATGATGGTAAGTTGCATCAAGGGATAAACTTACTGTTCTCCGGGGTCCACGTCTCTCAGGCCAATATACACAATATCTTTGGCAGATATGCAGGGAGTCACCCAGGAGAATCCTGGTATATCAGGGATCTAAAATTGCAATGTTTCCATTTGGTTATATATGCTTCTCTTGAACAAATCTTACATTGAAAGTTAAGGACACTTGTTGGACTGCATATATCTTAACCTCTGAAGCTCTGCAAACTTGCTTATAAAACTCTGCCCCACCTACTAAAGCGGTGTAAGAATCCAAAGGGACAATACATACATATAAAGTCAGTTCACAAACTATCAAGGAAGGTAGAGGTAAGGAGCTCACCACCTTTATCCGCCAACCCGTTGCTTATGGGCTGCGAGAAAACAGTGTGAGATTATACCAAGAACAAGATGGCACAGGGGTTCCTCCTTCCACCTCCTAAACTTCTGCTAAAGTTTACTATTTTGTAATAGAATAGCGACCAGCCTTTTACCTTTCCCTTTAGTTCCTTCAAAAGGAAAGACACAGGTTGTCCATGTAAGTTCCCACTTGAGGTTGTCTGTGGAGTGTTGATGTCAGCATGAGCATCCACCCAAATGACACAGAGATCCGGGTGGACCCTGGCATGGCCAGAGATACTGCCAATCGCCAAACTTTAGAGGAAAAAGTTGGAACATCAGGTTTGCAGTATCATTACATATATCACATTATTCACTCAATGCTCTTGCTTGATTTTCCTTTAAGTCAAAGTGGCTGATATTTCTCATAGGTTTTAAATTGAAGATGCCAACTAAATAATGAAAACAATAGTAGAGAGCTTACACTTAATATTTACTAACAAGTTATATTTACATCAAGACATTACTAAATAATTTGTCATTTTGTTTCGAAACCATCGTCTACTAAAATTGCAGATTTAGTTTCACCAAAAATTGAACTTGGGTAACAATACTGGGCACACAAGAAATTCCTTAGCATGATACACTATTCCATTTTCAGGGTTAAAGCAGGTTTCTTTTCTGCAGTCTCATCTCTCTTGGTAAATATTTGATTACCCCGGGTGAATTATGACAGAGTCCTTCCATTTTTTTCTTAAAATCTAATTCTTTGCAATCAGAAAGCATCACTCAGTAGTCCTTATAGCCACTTTAGCCAGTATATTCCGGGTTCGCACTCACTCTGTTCAACACTCAGATACTATGCTTGAACTTCCTAGTTTCCTGCCAAACATTTAAAGACCCACTCTTAGACTGGTCCAGACTCTCACAGTTCATCTGAAACACTCCAAGCTCCAGAAAATTTGCCTGAATGGAACAGCTAAGTAATACCTAACACAACAGCTAAAAGATTAGTGTTTTTCATACAATGCCTGTATCCATCCACTCATAAATGTTGCAAGTACAATTCAGAGAATCATGAACTTTTCGATTCTCCAGGTGGAAGCAGTCTTGCCTTGAGGTTCTGGCATTGATTATTCGTCTTGATGTTTGTTTTCTCTTTAGGTTTCTTGTCTTTTATGCCACTCTTAAAATTTACACTTAATTTTTTTTCCATTTAAAATAGAGAGGCCCAGTTTCTCAATTGCAGTTTTGTCACAGAAGCCTTGCTAACAGTTTGGTTTTGGAAGAAAAAAGTGAGGGAGAGGAAGTATTTGACTCCTGCACCAAGAGCCATTGTAATGTTTATACTTTCTAATCTAGTCATACTTCTGGTAACTTATTTTGGGAGCTTGAGAGTAAACATTAAAAAGGCTCATGCACAAAAACGATTTTTGCCACATTATTTGGTGAAAATGGTGATGTTGGTAATAGTAAAAATTTGAAAATAACCTGAATATCTGACAACATGGGTGTGTATAGTGATATAATGCCTTAATGAAAACTTAGGCAAGAGTGAAAACTTATGCTTATATATATCATGAAGTAACATAAGGAAATCTGTACTGTAGACTAAGAACAAAACATAGACTACCACATACACACGCGCACACACACACAATTGTCAGACAAAATCATGTATTATGTTGGTGCAAAAGTAATTGCGGTTTTTGCAATTATTTGTAACCTTTTAAACTGCAATTACTTTTGCACCAACCTAATACAAGTGAGAAAAAATGGCAAGGAAATACACCAGATTTTCAATTCCAGTTGAAATGGTTAGGGAATTACAATTACCACTGTTTTTTTTGTTTGTTTGTTTTGTTTTTCTCTTTTATATGTGTGTGTGTTTCAAAAATGGTATAATTTTTACTTTTATAATGGAAAACACCTTTAAATGTTGACCTAAATGGGTTGTCCCTTTATCGATAATCAAGTATAATCAGCTGACTACGCATTTCCTCAGTGCTTATTTATTTAGAAATGTGAGCCTGTGCTGACTATTTTACTGAAATTCATATTTCATGTATTTTCTGCTGTAATGAAGATAATGCACGATTTTAGATAGTCTGTTTCCAAAATAAAGTAGTAACCAAGAAATTATTTTTAAAGGCAGAAAAATTGGTATGAACTATTGATCAATGCTTCCCCTTCCATATTTTCTCTGTCACGGTTTTGGTCACCCTGGCTTTATGCCTTTTGTGCCCGATCCCCATAGTCAGCATCATTAAACAGGACCTGTGGTCTCCACCCAGGACCAGGCTGGTCCTTCCACTCTTCTTGACTTCTGCCACCACACCAGCCAGCTGCTCGTTGGCTTTTCCCACAGACCTTGGATTCTTCACAATTTGGAAGGGACTGTCATTGGGGACATCAGCAAAGGGCAGGTCCCCATAATCTTTTACATCACACTCTATAATTAAAATCAAAAGTCACAGGTTACTAAATAAAAAAGGATTACAAAACCATCTGTGCAGGGTGATTTTAAAATTACAAAATACGTATATTTTCTAACGTATAAGCAAAGAAAAACAATCTGGTGGGACTGTACAAGTTGTGAAGGTAGAAACCACGTCTACTTTGGCCTGACGTCATCATCTCACCTGTGCCCCACACCGCTGCCTGCTGTACACTGGGTTCTCAGTAATTATTTCTTGAATTCATCCACTTAGGCTGGTAAGTACCACAGTGGTAACCTTCTGGTTTGGGCTTAGTGGTGGCAGCCATCTTGTCTCTGTCTCTGCTTATGTACTTTCTACTTTTCTACCATAATCATGTTTTGTATTGATAATAAAGAAGTAGTTTAAATATAAATAAGTATGTATATGGATCCCAAGGGAAATACACCAGTATTTTCTGATTCCATATTAACAATCCCATCTGACACCTGCTGAAGCACTTTGGCTCCTCCTCCGTCCATGGACCTTGCCTTATAGTGGTGCTGTCAGAATTAAATACGGATATGTGATTACCATCCAACCTAACACTTCAGCAAGCTTGGGAAATAAAGGCTTCATTATTACTTTTTAAATAAGGTAACCCAAAGTTCCTAAGGACCTGGGGACACTGCTTACAAGGCCCTGCATTAGGCTTCAAGGTACAGAACTTTATGTAACACTGTGATGGGGGCTCAGTTCAATGTTCTGAACTAACTAGTCTTCATGTATTGTATTTATTCATGTCTCTGTGTATCTAGGGTTCAATAATACCTTCAGGAGATTTAACCCGATATAAGATGTGAACAAATTATGCTTGTTAACTGGTCCAGTCCATTTACCCAAATCTTCTGTTCTCTGTTGGGGTCTCTCTCTCTCTCTCTCTCCTTCTCTCTCTCTCTCTCTAGCTTTAATTCTTATTTACTAAAATTTTCTAAAATTGATTCATTTTCAGTGTACAGGTCAATGAGTTTTAGAAATATCTACAGTCTTTCAGCCACCACCACAGTTGAGATTTAGAAACTTCCATGACTCCCCACAGCTCCCTCATGCCCCTTTGCAGTCACTGCATCCCATGGTATGGATGGGCCACCTCTCATTTATCCCTCTACTGGCTGATGAACATTTTGTGGTTTCCATTTTTGGGCTATTATAAATAACGTTGCTACAAACCTTCCAGTACAAACAATTGCATGGATGTGTCTTTCCACTTCTCTTGGGTAAATACCAAGAGAAGGAGTATGTTTACTGGGTCAAAATGCAAATGTATGCTGAAGAAACTGCCAAACAGCTTTCCAAAGTAGCTGTATCATTACGCATTCTCATTGGAAATATCGGAGGGTCCTAGTTGCTCCATATCCTTGCCAATACTTTATCAGAGTTTTGTACATAAAGATGACATTTACTTTAGCCTACACTTTTAAAATATCATTTTTTATTTGCATGACTATATATGTGTGTGTGTGTGTGTGTGTGTGTGTGTGTACATGCATACACACGTCATTATTATTACTGTTTTATTTCCTCTTACAAATAGGGGTCTTCTTGCTAGTAGTATACTTCCTGCTGTCCCTTGCCTTTCAGTTTCAATCCCCCCAACTCCCCTACCACCCACCCCAGCCCCAGCTTTTGCATACATAGATTCTCTTATGCAGTAGTCTGGCTGGAAAGACAAAATATCTGAGTAAATAAGCAATATTTATTGAGCATTCTCCCCATACCCTTTATAATTTTTGTTTATTTTTTACAGGATGTGCTTCTAAAGTTATAGCCTATGCTGCAATTCTGTGGTATAGATGTCACTCCAGACACACCCCATTTTAACAGGAGCCTGCTTCTTCCTTCAGAGTAGGAAGGAAGTCAGGCTGATCATCTTTCAGCTTAAAAATTACCTTGTTCTTTAAGTTTCTCAAGCAGGCCAGCCTTTCTCAGTACCTTAGGGCCTTCTTCCACTCCTCCTCGTGGCTGAACAATTAAAAAACAAAGTAATTCAGACATGATCTTGATCATCAGATGCCCCAATAGGAAACTCTTTTAATTATTTAATCAGTTGAATAGTAACGACCATTTTTTGAGTTCCTACAGAGCCAGAAATAAACATTATCTTTTAATCATGACAGCAAGGTAGATTGGATTGCTCCTGTGTCAAATATGAGGCCCCAGAATCCGAAAGGTTAGTTTCTTGCAGGCCTACAGTTAACAAGCAGCAGAGCCTTCGAACCTGATCCAGTGCCTACGGATTCTAACACCTGCATCTCATCTTCCCATCACACCACGTTACCAAGAGTGAACATTTATTTTGTGCAAAAGCACTCTGATAGGTGAAGATACAGTGATGAAAAGGAGAGGATTTCTGTCTTTGAGTAATGCCTAAGCTAATCGGAGATTGGGATATTTCACCCCAATTACAGCACTAGGAGATTTGCTTCCAAGCAGATAGAAGACGTCATAAGAAAAACAGGATGCCAGGGACAGAGTGTGTCAGGTGGAGCAGATGACATTTCAGCTGAGTGATGCAACACGAGTTCAGGAAAATGGATGGGGTGATGGAGAAATTTTGCAAACCAGGGGAACAGCTTGGGTAAAAAAAAGCACTAAAAAAAAAACAACGTGGCACGAAAGAGACCCACATGCAGATCGTCACAGTAGTAAGGATGGAAAGCAGGCAACAGGGACATGCGTCACCTGGGAGCAGAAACCACAAAGACCAACCTATTATTTCAAGGTTTGACCTGCTCGATAAGCACAGTGGACAAGAATTCTACTCTTGCTGTTTTTACATCAGGGAAACCAACACGCTTCCTCCTGGCCCTAAATCTTCTCTAGTCTCCAGGCTGATTAGTGATCTGAAGATACAGTTCTCTTGTGTATCTCTCTGATTCTACTTTCCAGCAAGGGTTTTAGATACAACGTTATCTTGTGTTGTCAGAATGAAAAGAGGAGACGAAAGACAGGTGTGTGTATCCCTAGGATTGGGCTGTGGCACCAAACCAAGCAAGTATCTCCTCCCAATTGAAATGAGCAGAAGGCTGTCCTGGCTGCCAGGTAAATCCTCGATGTTAGATTCCTGTCTCTGGCAGTGAGGGACCCCACACGCTCTGTCTGACACTTGGCTCCTTTACTCCATTCCCTTTCTTCAGATATATTCTGCAGATATATTCTCTCCTTCTTAAAACCCATTGGAGTGCTGCTTGGCTTCTACTTTGCCTTTGGCTCTGTGTTTGTTTTCATCTTCTTTCCATTATTAGATTTCGGTCCCAGGTTCTTTACACGGCGGCAATGTATTTTGTAGTGTTGCACTGACACTTAGTAGACTCTCAAAAACTGTCAGTTTGATCAAACGTCCCTGGCTATTTTCTCTCTCTCCCTTTTAAACTTCAGAACAAATCTTAGTTGACTCTGTATTTGCTTCAGCATAGTCATTACATTTCCCAGAGCGACACTTCCTAGCATTCTTTTTGTTTGTTTGATTCAAACTGCTCCACACAAGCAGTCTTTTCTCATTGCTTGGTTTATCAGCCCACTTTGGAAATCACTTATTAGCTCTGCCACCTTTGAAGCTGGGCCCTGGTTCCTACCTGGCCACAGGTATAAGATCCACTGTGACTCTAAAGAGGCATCAGTGTGGGTCAGGGACACAGGCTTTGGGATCAAACAGTCCTGTCTGGAATCACACAGTCAAGGCTGAGTGACTTGAGCAGATTACCAAACCTCTGAGCCTTAGTTAACTGTAAAATAAATGTAATACCTACCTCATTTTTTGCCACCACATCCCTCCTGCTTCCCACTGCCTTACAAGGGCGTGAGACAGGGGATGGAGTCCTTTCTTAGACTCAACTTTCTAGTCATCTGCACTTGAATCCTCTCTGTTGCTTGTTTGTCAGACTTTTACCTCCTTTAGCAGAGGACACATGCTTATATGTTGGCCATTTTTTCCCCCTCTATACTATGGTTTAATGTAGAAAAAAATATATCTCTGAGCCCTTACTATGTGAGACAATAAGCTTCATTCTCGTGAGGCCATGTTTTAATGATGGAAGGGCTGTAGGAGGATAAAAAGAATTACTGAGAGCAGAAAATGCATCAGGTTATATTTCAAAATACTATCCCTTAGAGGGGCTGTTATTATCAGCATAAGACCTTCTGCTGAGGTCTAGGGCTAAGGGCATTTTCAGGATCCTTCCTTCCTTCCTTTCTTCCTTCCTCCATCCTTCTTTCCTTCCTTCTGTTTTTCTTTCCTTACTTCCTTCCTTCATTTCTGTTTACTGCCCTCTTTTTCTTCTTTCTTGTCAGCTATTTCAGTCCTATCTTTGTAAGAACCTATCCCAAGAATAAGTGAGCGTATTGTAGATTTTGCAATAACCCCAGCCTTAAATGAAACACTTCTCTGTCAGCAAAAATGTCCCTGTGTTCTGGGAGAGGCCTTTGAAAGATTTCCAGGGGAAGTGAAGCAGTATTTACTGACAGTCCACCTGCAGTTTGGGTCTCTAACCTCTGACCTGTCCCATTTAGTTTTGCAATAAAAAGCCTGAGTGCAAAGCAAGAGTTCAAAACCAAGAGGAGTGAAACGCTGACCAGGTGAACAAAGAGAAAATTCTGAGAAACCTAGAGAAGATTCCACTTAAAATAATGACAAAAAAAATTAACCTTAAGAGTTTAATTTCACATTTTGTCTTGCTTGCTCTTGTTTTTGTTCTTTTTTTTCCCCCCTCTTTAAACACAGACACATGCTGGAGTCTAAGCTCTCTGTAATCTCATATTGACCAGAATGAATGTGCCCAGACAGAAAAAAACATTGTATAGTTCAATGTTGCTGGCATATCTGGCAATCTGGGAGTTTCATAAATCCATGAGTCCTTTCCATGTTGCCAATTTACAGTCAGAATTTCTTTCAGTTTTCTTTTTTCCTCCTTCAAAGAGAGGCACACAAAGGCTCCTCGTTAGTCCATGGGCTAACACTTTTCTAGAATCATTAAAACACTCAAATAATATGAATTGTTCACAAGTTGCATAAAGCAAAAATATATAGCTGATCCAATTAAAAGAACTCTGATCATTGCCGACAACCTATGAAATTTTTCTAAGCATTAATTACATAACTAAATACATGTGCTTTCTTAAAATTTTCTCTCTCAATATATACACAGTAGCATCAAAAGCAACGAGAGCACAGAAATCTAAATGAGTGGAGGCAATGCAGAAACAGTCCATTTCCATTCAAATAAAAATATTTTCTCTTAAAAAATATGAGGAAAAAGTTTGTAGAGTCAAATAAAACCAGCTGTGGCTGAGATTAGGAGTCAGAAGACTAGCAGTGAGTTGGTGATCATAATTATACAAAGTTGTAAGATGGTGAGACGACTTTAAAATATATACCATTTTGGGGGCCAGAGTATATGAGGAAACGTAACTAACCACATAATAACAATTACTGATTTTTAAGTCTGAAACTTTCTAATAAATTCTAGATATTCAAAGCCAG
Source organism: Rhinolophus sinicus (assembly GCF_036562045.2). Taxonomy (NCBI): domain Eukaryota; kingdom Metazoa; phylum Chordata; class Mammalia; order Chiroptera; family Rhinolophidae; genus Rhinolophus; species Rhinolophus sinicus. The sequence continues at coordinate 155,604,461 of NC_133755.1, read as the reverse complement.
GCTTTTTACTCACCTGTCCCTTGGAGAAAGGAGCTCCGACAATCCCTATGGATTTGGGCTTGGAACTCATGCTCTGATACTTCTTGTCACCGCACCTGAGTTCTCCAACCAGTCTCTAGTCTCTGCAATCTTCAATGATAGAAGGCACATTTTTTTTTCCATTTATAATTGGGTTGAATCTGTTTACCTTATTCTAATGAGGAAGACTGGCTCCACCTACCAAACCAAACAGGGGCAATCGACTGAAGTCTCCAAAGTTCTTAATACATGAAATAACCATAAATCCCCTGAGTCCAGGTCTCTCATTAGATGAGATTATTCATGTCACCAATTCACAGCCATCTGACATTAACCTTCCCTAATCACAACCTTTATTGCCTAATCATAATAAGCTTTTCTAATCATAATAAATTAATCTTCGCAAAAGCAGTGCCATGGCTCTAGTTGTGCAAACTCAGGGAAGAGCACTTACCTCTGCAGGCCTCTGGGTCCTCCTGTGTCAAAAAGGGCTGGGACCAGCAAGATGGTCTGTCACATCCCTTGGAGCCCTACAACCCCTCAGGTTTCTAGGGTTCAGGTTTAACACACTAGGATTAATGGTTAATCCATGAGCTATACTTCATACACCAGTAGGGTGCAGTCTTAGGGAAAACATATGACTTCTTTTTCTGATTAATACTTAAAGAAAAACCTAATTACCTAATAACAAGCCAAAGGGGTTACCATGTGAATTTTGAAACATAGTGTGTAGGAAAACAACAGTTTTTGGAATCATAATATCATAATCAAGATACAAAAGTAAAAATGGCCAACACTAAGTTTTTATCATGTGCCACGTGCTGTTCTGTTTTATATTATCTCATCTAATCCTTGTATCAACTTTATGGCAGGTCTCTGCATTTGACTGATATAGAAACTGAAGCTCAGAGAGGTCGCCAAATGTCACACACAGGTTGTAGAGGAAAAGCCATGATTCACTCTTAAATGTTCTGGATCCACCCAACCTGTGGGCGGGTGCCAGCTCCTCATGCCTGTCAGACCTGTGTGGGGAGCTGTTTATTGTCACGCAGAAGTATAGATTTAGAAAAAATGCACACTAAACATTCTTCCAACTTTACAATGACACGATTCGATTGTAATTTAAAAGGAAGATTATTAGTCGTTACCAGAGGGTAAGGAGGGAGGGGGGTGGGAGACGAGGGTAAGGGGGATCAAATATATGGTGATGGAAGGAGAACTGACTCTGGGTGGTGAACACACAGTGGGATTTATAGATGATGTAATACAGAATTGTACCCCTGAAATCTATGTAATTTTACTAACAATTGTCACCACAATCAACTTTAAAAAAATAAATAAATAAAAGGAAGATTTGCTTCATAGAAACGAGTTTATTTTTCCTATTGGTGGGAGAGAACATTATGCGGCATTTAAATTCCATGAAGGCAGAGAATTTTGTTTGTTGTATCCCCAGGACCTAAAGAGTGCTGATATATGATAAGCACTCAATAAATATTTATAGAATGAGTGAATGAGGAAACAAAGGTCTCACAGATTCATTTTAATAGAACCGTTTTCCAAATAGGCTCCTATTGTTCACTTATGGATTTGCTTGTAATTCCTAGGTATTTATTTGTGGTTTTTGTATAGCTAGATATGAAACTCTTTTGGTGTTGACATTGCAAATAAGTTTTCCCAACTGTCAGTAATCTGAAAACTTTGTATCTGTTTTCATGCAAAATCCTTAATTTCTAAAAAGGCAACTAAATAATTTTCCCATTATGCTTTGTGCTTTTGAAGTTTTGCTTAAGTCTTTCCTACTTCAAAATCACAAATATATATTTCTATAATTTCTTCTATTTGCCTTAGCATTTGTCTTTAGTTCTCTAATTCATTCACACCCATCTTTGTATATTGTGTAAGTTTTTCAACTACTTTTTTCCCTATATAGTCCATCAGTTTCCTAAACAATACCCACTGAACAATCCATTCATTTTGCCTCATTAATTTCAGGAGTATGTCCACCATATACCAAGTTCTCCTACATATATAGATGTGTCACTGAGCTGTTTCTTCTGTCCCATTGGCTTATTTACCTGTGGCTGCACCAGGTCCACACTGTTTTATTACCATGATTTGATGGCATAGCTTACCATTCTTTGGACAAGAGTAACATTTTTGCTCTTTTTCTTCAAAATTGAATTAGTTATTCATGGGCCTCTATTCTCCATATATTTAGAATAAGTTGTTAGATTACCCTCCACACACAAAAAAAATCCCTCCTAGAATTTTTACTAAATTTACAGATTAATCAGTAAAGATTTGTTATCTTTCAAATTTCATTGCCTGAAAAAAGAACAACAACAAAACTCATTAGTTCCTAAGTATAGCTGTTCACTCAGTTCCTAAGTCAAACACGCCATCTTGTCCATAAAGATATCATAAGGAAAACTACCAGGTTTGTCAATAAATTCTTGCTACATTTGTCTGCTACCTTTTGTCGACTACCAGTCTGATTTCCCTGTCATAGGTGATGAGGTGACCCTAACAGACCCTGTTCTTGCTAAACTCATGCTGATTTCTAGTGGTCACTGCTTCCTTTTTTGTTGTAAACATAAACCATCTTTTCAATCCTCAGAATTATAGTCTCAGGACTTCTAAAGGAAGAAGACAGAGGGCATCTTACCTATGTCATTCTCTCAGAGCTCCACTTTTTCCAGCTCAAACTTTACCCTTATTTTGGAGTTTTTAATGTCCCTGTAATACCAGTACAAAACTCTTCACCAGTCTGTTTATCCCCACTCCCTCTCTCTCAAATCCCACCTGGCATTTCCCTGAGGATGGGACCACATCTAGTTTAACTTTGATCCAAAACGCTAGACTGAAATTTGGCACATAAGCCCTTATATTAGTTTCCCAGGGCTACCATAATAAAATACTACAAGCTGGATGACTGAAAACAGCAGAAATCTATTGTCTCACAACTCAGGAGGCTAGAAGTCTAAAATCAAAATGTTGCAGATCTGATAGTATATTATTGGTGTATACAAATGCAACTGATTTCTGAATATTAATTTGGTATCCTGCTACTTTATTAAATTCATTTATCAGTTCTAATAGTTTTTTGGTGTAGTCTTTGTGGTTCTCTCTATATAGAATCATGTAATCTGCATATAATGACAATTTTACTTCCTCCTTACCAATTTGGATGCCTTTTATTTCTTTTTCTTGTCTGATTGCTGTGGCTAGAACTTCCAGCACTGTATTGAATAAAAGTGGAGAAAGTGGGCAACCTTGTCTTGTTCCTGATCTTAAGGGGAATGGTTTTAGCTTTTCCCCATTGAGTACGATGTTAGCTATGTGTTTATCATATATGGCCTTTATTATGTTGAGATATGATCTTTCTATTCCCACTTTCTTAAGAGTTTTTATCATAAATGGGCATTAGATTTTGTCAAATGCTTTTTCTGCATCTATTGATATGACCATATGATTTTTATTTTTCATTTTGTTAGTGTGGTGTATCACATTGATTTGTGAATATTGAACCAATCTTGCATACCAGGAATGAATCCCACTTGACTGTACTATATGATCTTTTTAATGTATTGCTGAATGCTGTTTGCTAATATTTTGTTGAGGACTTTTACATCTATGTTCAGCAGTTTGGGGAATATAATCAATAATGTTGTAAAAATTTTATAGGGTATCCGATAGACACTTGTCTTATTAGGGAGACCACTTCATGAACGGTGTAGGTGCCTGACCACTGCACTGTACATCTGAAGCTGAAGCTGAATAATAATGAGTGTCAACTATAATTTAATATATATATATATAGTCACAGGATGTGGAGTACAGCATAAGAAATAGAGTCAGTGGAACTGCAACAGCTATATACGATGTCAGAAGGGTAGCAGATTGGGGGAGGGAGGTATCACTTTGTGAGGGGTATAAATGTCTAACTATTACATTGTTTTGTACACCTGAAACTAATAATAAAAAAATGTTGCAGATTCATGCTTCTTCTGAAACCTATAGGGGTTTCAGAAGAAGGGGTTTCCTTGCCTTTTCCGAACTTCTGGTGGTTTTCCAGCAATCTTTGGTATTTCTTGGCTTATAGAGGCATCACTCTAATCCTCTGTCTTTACATGGTGTTCTCCCTGTGACTCTGTGTTTTCACATGCCATCTTCTTATACGGACACAGGTCCTATTGGATTAAGGGCCCAACTTACTTCAGTATGACCTCATCTTAACTAATTATATCTGCAATAACACTATTTCCACATAGGGCCACATTCTGAGGCACTGGAGATTAGGATTTCAACATACCTTTTGGAGGGACACAGTGCAGCCCCTAAGAAACCTCAATAAATGTTTTTGCAATAATAAAAGATGGATAAGTAAGTTGCATAATGAGAGAAACCAAAAAAAAAAAAAAAAAAGCAAACAAATAACAGCAACAAAAAAAACCCGACATAGCTCTTACTCTCTACCTCTTTCTCTTTCTAAGTCTCCAAACTGTGGCCTGTTTCTGCATTGTCTTTTAATCACACAGCTAACAAACAAGACTCTTTTCAGATGAAGCCCAGGATCCTTAGCACTTTTATAGAGAACTGGAAAATACACAAAATCCAAAGGACGAAATCTCTAATGGAGTGATTTTAGGAAGCCATTTCGTTTGATGCATTGGTTGGACTCTACACCCAGTAAAGTAAGGCTGAGCCTGCTCCTGGAATACCTTGAATTTATGGAAATGTTCAAACTGATGATCCCTGGGTAAGTGACCTAGTAATGTCTCTAGAGAAAAACTCTCTTAACCCTTTGTGGCATGCTAGAAGTCAAAGCAGACTGGGCGGCCATGAATAAAGTTTCACTCTGTCTAGCTCATGTCATTTCACAAATATATTTTATAGCCTCTTCCTCTTTCTTTGCCTTCCTCTCTCTTTACCTAGCCAGACTGGAAGCAGTACTCCTGGGAGTATGGAGTCTATAGAAACCAAACTATGGAAGAGTAATATCACTGATCTCTCTATGAGTATAGGGAACTAAAGGAGCACCAGGTGACAGACAGTAACCCAGAAGGGGGAGCTCCACCACTTTGGTGCCCTGAGGTCTCCAGAGATGTCACCCAGTGCTCAAATGGACCCTGATCTGTAGGCTTGGTGTTGGGGGAAGATGCTTACATCTCACTATGTAGGTTACGTCTACCGACTCCCAAGAGATATAAAGAATAGGGAGAAGGAAGAAAGTATAAATCATAGGAAATTAACATCACTAGTTTCATGAGCACATATGAGTTCCCTTTGGGTGACTCCTAGAAATAGTACGGGACTTAATGTCCCACACTCATGAGCAAAGATGAAACCAGAGAACTACTGTATATGCCCATTATTGGGGTCTAGATCTAGTCCAAGATACATGTGGCCTGGAACATAATATGACAGCCATCTGAAATAACTGTGACCCCTGAGGCAGTGTGACTTGTCCAAGTCACTCAGCAAATTGAGTCCAAAGCTGAGAATGGAATCCACATTTCTTGGATCTCTCTCGTGCTGTGCCCATTTCTTCACACCACCTCTCTTCACCTGCATGACTTCTTCTTTCTTATAAATGAGACAATCAATCTTTAGCGTTGAAAAGATGAAGGGGATATTCAGAATCTTTCAGAAACCAAAACTGGTGAGTAAGCAGTGTACCACACACTCAAAAAAATAACAAAGAATCTGCAGAAAATTTATCATGTTCTTTACTCAAATCCAGAGCGTCAAACCATGTTGATATTTTATTTCAAGGCTTTCTTTCTTTTGATTTGTTCTATTAAAGGGTGGATGCCCTCAAGGCCTAACTTCTCTGGAAAATTAAATTGAAATTAAAATTAAAAGCAAATTTTTATTCTTTGCTGAGGAGCTTTAATATGTGTGTATATTAATTAACATCGGATATGTATTTCTTATAATTATTAAAGAAAACCAAAACTGTTAATTTAAGAGATGGCATGGTTTAGGTTTTTTGGTGTTTTTTTCCTAGATAAATATCTTGGTTCATGCTCTGGGGACCAGCCTATTTAAGTTTCCATTGAGGCGTTACTGGAGGAAAGTGGGTTTGACTAGCTGTTTTTAAGATTTTTATCTTTGAACTTGGCTTTCGGTAATTTGGATGTGCTATATCTAACTGGATTTCTATATATCATTTTTGGATTTGTTAGGCTTCTTGAGTTTGTGGACAAATATTGTTTACCAATTTTTAAAAATTCCTAGCCATTTTTATGTGTTCAAGTGTCTCATATTCTGTGCCTCATATTCTATTTTCTCTTCTTCTGGGATTAAAGTTAAAAGTGTATTAGGGCTTTTAATAATATTCTCTAATCTTTTACTCTTTTTGTCATTTCATGTTGCATTCTGAAGAATATCTTTTGACCTCTTTTCTGTTTCAATAATTCTTCCTTTAGCTAAATCATCTGGTCAATGAATTCTCAATACCAATTGTTAAGTTATTCATTTTGGGGATACGGTTTCCTCCTTTCTATAGTTATGTCCAAGTTTTTCTTTTATATCTTTAAATATAGTAAATATATTCAGATTGTACGTCTGTATTTGGAATTTTAGTGTTTGAAATCTTTGTTATGTCCTTCGATAGATGAATGGATAAAGAAGTTGTGGTATATATACACAATGGAATACTATTCGGCGGTAAGAAAAGATGATATAGGAACATTAGTGACAAAATGGATGGATCTTGAAAGTATAATGCTAAGCGAAATAAGTCAGACAGAAAAAGCAGAGAACCATATGATTTCACTGATATGTGGTATATAAACCAAAAACAACAAAAGAACAAGAAAAACAAATGAGAAACAAAAACTCATAGACACAGACAGTAGTTTAGTGGTTACCAGAGGGTAAGGGGGTGGGGGGTGGGAGATGAGGGTAAGGGGGATCAAATATATGGTGATGGAAGGAGAACTGACTCTGGGTGGTGAACACACAATGGGATTTATAGATGATGTAATACAGAATTGTACACCTGAAAACTATGTAATTTTACTAACAATTTTCACCCCAATAAATTAAAAGAAATCTTTGTTGGCCTATTTCTGTGCTTCTTGTTTCTTTCTTATATTGACTTTGTTGTTGTTGTTGTTAATACCAGATCATCTTTGTCTCTGTACTGGTCACTGTTAATGATAATATTTTCAAGAATAATGTAAAGGTATGATGAAGGTATGCAAAAAATATTTGTGTAGTTTCCAGGTACATCAGGGCAAAATAAATGTAGGACAACCTTAAATCAAATTCAAAGGCTGAGGTTCCCTGCACCACTCAGGTATTAAAATTTGGATGGAAATCTTTGTGAAAGCTGCTTAACTTCTTATTCACCTTTCAGCTTATTGTGAAGATCTAGTCACTTAGAGTCACAGCTTTTTTTTTTTTAGGTTCCCTCTTTAATTCTGAACTTTTTATATGCCCTGAGCATTGATTTATGTCTACTTCATTCCATGAGGCTGTCAAAAGTTAAAATTTCCTTGAATTGTCAAATGCCCCAGAGTAAAATCAACTTCTGTTCTAGCTTACCTCCGGGGTTCCAATTTTCCATTTTAACTCTAGCCTTGCAATTCTTTACTGGGTTGTTAGGTCATCACTGCTTTTAAATGAGTTTTACCCAGTATATTTAGTTGTTTTCATGAAGAGAAATGATCTCAATAACCTAGCCTACCAGGCTTGGCAACTAAAAGTTTACAGATAGATTTTTGAAAATTCTCATGCAAAATACTGTGCGAAGTTTAATTTATTACCTTTCCAGTGATATGTCCCTGGAAATAGACAAGATATCCACTCTCTGGGCAGACACTCTGAAGATGTGGACTGAGGACACATTAACAAGGTGGCCTGGCTCCCTAGTTCTTCAGAGTCAAGAACAAATGAATCAGCATCACCTCTGAGATGATGAAACATCTTTACTTGGCAGAGGCTCGCACTTCCAAGTCAATTGTTCAAGTTTTTAGCCTATTAATCACTGCTGAAGGGCAGAGCTTTTCTGACACAACTAAGTGCTCATCTGTACTCTATGGGTGATTCAAAACACACATTTGTACTTAGAGAGAGGGGGTGCTGATGAAGGCAGAAGATTCTACCCATCTAAATTCCTTGGTAAGTGATGAGTCAATATGTATTCATTAAAAACCATATTACTTAGTGCTTGCTTCTAGGCTTTTTGTTATTTGGGACCCAAAAGTATAATATATGGATACTATACTACCCTTAACTCAGGATGAATCTAGGATCACAGATTGCATGAACTTGTCATGTCTCCCTAGTCTCCTTTAATTTGGTACATTTCCTCAGTTTTTCTCTGTCTTTTATGAACTTTGGACTTTTAAAGAGTCTCTCAGTTTAGGTTTGTCTGAGGTTTCCTCTGATTAAATTCAAGTTATGCATTTTTGTAAGAATACCATTAAAATAATATTGTGTCTTATTACATTAGAAGGCTTATGAGGTTGGTTTGTCCTGTTACATTTATGTTAACTTTGATTAGTTGGTTATAGTAGGATCTGCCAGGTTTCTCTACTGTAAAATTACTACTTTTCTCTTAGTAATTAATAAGTATGTTGTGGGGTGATACTTTAATATTATGCAATTATCCTGTTTCTCATTATGCTTCAACCCACTAAGTTAAACATCAGTTGATGATTCTTAACTAAAACAATTTATTACTGTGATATTTGCCAAAGGGTAATTACTTATTTCCATCATGTTTCACATTTATTAGTTGGGATTCTACTCTAAGAAAGAGCCTTTATTTCTCTCTCATTTCTTTATTTAATTATATACATGACCATGGACTCATATATTCTTATTTTACTTGATGGGTTATAATTCATTATTATCTGTTATGGACTGAATGTTTTCATTCCCCCCACACACACACACACACCAAATTCACACATTGAAGCCCTACCTCCAATGTGATAGTATTTGGAGATGGGAGACTTTGGGAAGTGATTAGGGTTAGATGAGGTCAGGAGGGTGGGGCCCGCACAATGGGGTTACTACTCTTATAAAAGGAGACACCATAGAGCTTGCTCTCTCTCTGTCCGCGTAGCACAAAGAAATTATGTGAGCACATAGGGAGATGGTGGCTGCCTACATGCCCGGAGCAGAGGCTTCAGATGAAACCTGCCTTACCAGGCCCTTGATCTTAGACTTTACAACTGTGAGAAATACATTTCTGTTGTTTAAGCTACTCAGTCTGTGTTATTTTGTTATAGCTGCATGAGTTAAGACATTGTCATTATTTATTTTGTTGCTCAGATTACTCCGAATTTGGCCAATGTTTCAAGTTAACTCTTGTATCTTTCTTTACACGACAGCCACACTTATTGAGTACTTCCTTACTGTCTGGCATCACAAGATGTTCCAAGCTTATCTTGTACTTCCCCTGCTATCACCTTGGGACTAGCCATTTGTCCAAGGAGCCCTGGTTCCTTTTATTTGAGAATGGCATGTGGAAACCAAGCAATGCCTAAAATGATCTATGCTGTGCACAGCTGCTTTTAGAAAATACTTGAAAAGATCATTCTCGAGTAGCATGTAACATCTGAACTCGCCAAACCTCATTACCTTTTAAGATCTGAGCTCAGGCAATAAAATTTCATCTCAAATGGAAACTAGAATCCGGGGGTAGGGGGTCAAATATGTGGTGATGAAAGGAGAACTGACTCTACGTGGTGAACATACAATGCACAATATAGATGGGGCTTTATATAAATGTACACCTGAAACCTGCAAAATTTTAGGTTTCACCCCAATACATTTAATTTAAAAAGTTCTTCCTCAAACATGTTATCAGTTGTGAAGTACTTATTAATAAAAACTATGTGAGGAGATCATAGGAGGGTTTAATTACAAAGAGGAGGAGAAACATTCTATGGTTACTTACTTCTTTGAGAAGCCTTCTCAATCAACCCATGACACTCAGCTCCAAGGACTCTCAACCTGCAGAGCAGTTATTTTCAGGAGTACTCACTGCACCATTTAATAGCATTGTTCTAGAAGTTGCAGTCTAATCCCCTCTGATTAAGAAGCCATGCTTTCATTTTGTCCCATGAAGAGCATTTGATAAGCATTCAAATAAATATTTATTAGATTGGGTAAAGAATTTTAGGAGGAAATTTTTAGAGTTATAATCTGAACCTTTAGTCTAAATAAAGTTCTAATGGTCACTTCTACAACTTTAACAGATGTGATAACAATCTGAATTATTTGCTTGGCATTTTACAATGTACAATGCACTTTCAAGTTATTTATGTCATTTGATCTTTGATCTTTGGTCACATATTCCCACTTTTCCAAGTGGAAATAAACTCAGAGAGGCTGCTTAACTTGCCTCACTGTAACTGGTAAACCTTTGAGCTGACATACTTTTAGTCTAAATGTTATTATTTCATTGAATAATTTCAAAGCATGTTGTCCCATTTGGTCATAGGTTTATGCTGTATAAATATTAGATGTTACAAGTTGACACTTTTAAAAATGTGGAAAACAATTTTATCCAAAAGTCATCCCAAAATTGTTTGAACAAAACTCTAATGTTGTTTGCAGGTACTTTTGTCAACAAGGTACAATGGCTCATCAGGATGGATTGGTTTAACCCTTCATTTTATTGAAGAATATTAACACCAACTATTTGATTGATCTTAAAATATCTGGCTGGAAGCTCCTTCAATCAATGACAATTTACACACATTTATTGACAGATAAAGGATGGGGGTTTGAACCAAAAATCTATAAAATCTTTGCTTGGTCTGAGACACTCTAAGTTTTCTTCTTTTGGACAATAAATACTATGCAACTAAATTGTCTTTTGGCTTATGTTTTCCAGGAAGTTCAAAGCCAAATTTGTGCTGCACCTGTAGCCAATTATGTTTGATAGTGTTACCTGAGTAGTGTGTGTATGTTTCTGTGTGTGCTTCACTTTCATTTTATCTGATCCTGATTTTTAATTTATTTTTGACTATTATATTTATGTGTTGCCTAAAAGTACCCTCAAATTCTTCATAGTCTCAAAGCATGGGAAAAAATAAATAAGCAATTAAGTAGTAAATTTTAAATGTTTTGATAAACTCCTGTTTTTTGAAATGCCATAGGCTAATTTATTTGTATCTGTTGAAAAAGAGGTTGTAAATTGGTTGTGAAAGTCAATGCCAAATAGAGACAGGGGAACAGCCGCTAAGCAGCAAGAGTATAAAAACGCAACTTCTGTTAAGGGTAAGGGGTTTCTCAATTGGGTGAATCTAGTCACTGTTCTTTTCTCAGATTTGGGAATATCCATTGCTTTCCATTCTCACTGAGGCCTGGCTTCTGAGTATAGTATCTCCAGAGTTTCAAATTTTTTACTAACAAGGCAGTTGGAAGGGCTATAAGTAGTATTTACTATGTAATGTTCATGGACATGGTTGCCAAACTCTATTACAACTGAACACCCAGGAGGGCTTGTGCTATTAGGAGGAACTTCTGTTGTTTTCCAGGCTTTCATACAATTGCATGCAAGTTCAAGTTCTGATGCTTTCTTTGTGAATTGACAGAAAAAAGTCACATCCTCATTAAGACACATGTAGTTTTAGTATTAGTTGAATTCATAATGCTGTTATAAGTAAGTAAATCTTCCTAGAGAAGGCTTAGAGAAAATTATGATTATAATATTAATAGGACAAATGTTCTTAAACATATTTTCTGGGTGATTAAAAAAAGAATTCAAGATTGCAATGGGAAAAAAGTGGGCAATGGTGACCTCTTCACTCATCACAATCTGAGGAGTCATCTCCTACTCATTCATCATTCATTCATGCAACAAATATTGATTGAGAACATACTTTGTACTATTTCTAGCATGAAAACAATGGATAGATACAAACCAATATCTTATAAGACCAAATTCCCAAGGAAAGTATTAGTAATCTGTGGTTTTCTGTAAAACAGACATAAAAGTTTTACATCCAAACATGAATATCTCTAATGAACTCACTGGGAACATTTATTATTTCAATTAGGAAACTCTTAGTTATTCACTGGATGTTTTGTCACAGTCCTCAAAATTTTTATTTTTATTCCTGCTGATAGACCAAAATAATATTTTTCTTACTAAAAATGAATATATACCCATTGTAAAATATTTAAATTACTTAAAAAATAAAGAACAAAATGAACATTACCTACAACAGTATGTAAGTACTGCTAATGTTCTAATATGTTACTTTCTAATATTTTATATATTTATGTTTTTATATTGAAAACAATTTTACATCTTGCTTTTTTCTCTTAGAATTATTTTTTGAACATTTCTCATATTATTTAAAATTTTTTGAAGAATGCTTCTAATGCTCCTAAAGAGATATCAATATTCTATCAAATGACTGTACCATAATTTATTTGAATGATGAATATTTAGATTGTTTCACTCTTCACTACTATTAAAAATATTGGTATGGCTACTATGGAAAACAGTATTGAGCTTCCTAAAAAAATTTAGAGTTCCATATGACCCAGCAATCCCTCTACTAGGTGTCCACCCAAAAAATTTGAAAACATTTATCCATAAAGATATATGTACTTCTATGTTCATTGAAGCATTATTTATGGTGACCAAGAAATGGAAACAACTGATTTGTACCTTGATAGATGATTGGATGAAGAAGATGTGGTACATATATAAAACGGAATACTACTCAGCCATGAGAAAAGATGAAATACTGCCATTTGCGACAACATGATGGATCTCGAGATTATCATGCTAAGTGAAATAAGTCAGATGGAAAAAGTTAAGAACCATATGATTTCACTCATATGTGGAATACAAAACCGAAAGCAACAAACAAACAGACAAACACACAAACAAGACAAACAAAACTCACAGACACAGACAACAGCATGGTGGTTACCAGAGGGAAAGGGGAATAAGGAGAGGCAGAAAAGAGAAGAGAGGGTCAAGAATATGGTGACAGAAGGAGATTTGACTTTGGGTGGTGAACAATGCAATATGCAGATGATATATTATAGAATTGTGCACTTGAAAACTATATAATTTTATTAACCAGTGTCACCCCAATAAATGTAATACAATTTTTAAACAGAAAATACTGTGTTAAGACTTTAAAAGTTATTTCAACATATGATTTTCTACAAACGAAATGTAAATAAATAACAGTGGCATTTTGATATAATAAGTACTGAACTAGGCATCTCTGTTTTTACCTATACCAAGAACTATGATTCCTGATTAGATAAATACTATATGGGTTAAAAACGCTAATTTTCTGTAGAGGTTCATTAATGTAATAAATCAACATTCATTTGTGAATGCAGAAAGCGATGTTCCTAATAAGCCTAATGTCATCTTTTTTGTTAAAAATTTGGCATTTCCAGGCCAACACAAGGCCTGAGCCTTTAGAGGCCATGGCTGTGGTGAGAAAAAAAGTAACACAGACCAAAGTTATTGGTCTATGTTCGATTTATGATTTATCATTTTTGCTGGAAATTTTTCTTTTCCCCTAAGCTGCTCTTTTTTACTTTCTGTTTTTTCTTATGATGAAATGCATATCTATAATCCAACATGGTAAAGGTGAAGGTTGAAAAGTATCATTCATAAATCAAATTTGCAACCTAAGGAGGTGAAACAGGCTTATGGATATAATGCAAATGCGTATACTTGAGTATCTACCCCATGAGGAACTGAACAAGTAATTAAACTTGTGGGGCCAAAGAGCTTCTAATGTCTTCTTAACGATTTGTAAAGCAGTCCTTCAGGCTTCTAAAGTAATAGATGGATAGATGTGGAAGCTTTTTAAAACAGAGACTTTGCCTCTACTGCTTATGCCTAGGGAACACAGTTTGAGTGTTTTGTTATAAGCCAAATAAGTCATTATAATTGTTAATACTTGCAAGAATCATGGTGTTGTTAAAGAAAAAGTGTGTGGCAAAATTCTGTTTTACCAAAAACTCTTCCTTCCCTCAGGCCGTTGTCACATCAGGATCATGTACCTTAGCCAAGTAAAGATTTGGCATATGTCTGTTCACTCTCATTATATAAAGTAATATCAAATTCATCAGGCTCTAAGTAGGGTTCGCTTAAGGTTAGCTTTTCTTCGTTTTACCGAAGACAGCAGACAATCTTAGAGCAGTATTGTACTCTGTGCTTTGTTAATACAGTATAGAGGTCATGTGAAGGAGTTAATCAATTCTACATGCTCTCATTCAACTGCCAAGATGAATCCAGTATCGAGTGAGAGTATCTTAGCATGTTAAGGCAGAGACAGCTCTCATAAGAATGAGAACAGGGAGATGAGCATTGTGCAGCTACTTTCTTCAGGATTTTAAATGTTCAGTTGCAAGAGAAGTTTGGAGTTCTGTCATATGCGTCTTTCCTCATGGTAATTTATGAAACATATGAATATTAGGATTCTATGTGTCATAGTAGGATGAAAGATAGTGCAATATGGTGAAAAGTCCATAGATTCTGGAATCAGAAGGGTCTGAGTTTGAATTCTGAGTATTTGCCTTTGAACAACACTTACAAAATAGGAATAATAATAACTCAATGATTCTTGTGAAGAATATATTAACTAATATATGTCATATATCCAATACACTGCCCATCTATTATATAATAAATGCTCAATAAAATGGTGACTATTATTTAACACACACACACACCAAGAGTGCCAAAAAAGTATACAAATGTGGACACTTTGGTCAATGTTGCTCAAGCAGTAGTTCGCCGTAATCAGAAGTGCCTGGATGCAGATGGTAACCACTTTGAGCACCTCTTGTAATTGCAGAAGTCAAAGGTGACATGTATTCATCTTTTGTTATCAGTATATATTGAGTATTATAATTTTGATACAGTTTTTTCCTTCTTAAAATGTGTATACATTTTTTGGCACCCTCTGTGTGTGTGTGTGTGTGTGTGTGTGTGTGTGTGTGTGTGTGTGTGTATAATTTCATTATTTAATAAAAATCACTTGATTGGGCAAGGCAGTGTCTTTTATCTCATGTTAGTGACCCCATGAAGATATTCCAGAGGACAGTGACTTGCAAAAATTACCTCTCATGTGAATTAAAAGCCTACAAACTCTTCAGAACAAAGATTTCTTCATTACTTGTGAAATAGCTGGCTTAGAAATTGTTAGCAGAATGGCTGATCAGTAACAAAAAATTGATCTATTTGTCACTAAGGAAAGCAATTGGAAGTTAAAAGCCTCCACCCCAAGAATGAATTCCTATCCTCTGGTTTCATACAAACCACTCAGAGATTGTATCTTATCTTTTCCATTAAAACAACTCTAAAAGAGCAATTAACATTTATTAACTAGAAAGCAGGATTGGGGGAGCAGGGCATTGGAACATAGCCTTCAAAGTGCCCTCGTGATTGAAGCAGGGCTGCCTGGTCATACAGGACAGCTTTAAAGCTCCAAGCCTGATGCCACCATGCATGCTGGGAGCCACAGATACATAGGTGTCAACACTGCAGTTTCTTCCTTTGGGGACTATAAATGTTTGTCAGGAACCAGAAAGCATATGTCCAGTGTTTAAAGGAACAAGAATCAACAATGTCCACATATGAGAATTTCCTGAAGATGTTTTAAAAAACACTAATAATTGGTCCCCCCACACAAAACCAAATAAATCAGAATCTCTGGGTGGCAGGGCTGGAGGATGGCATATTTTGGTTTAGGCCATTGAATCTCAAACTTTAATGTGTGTCAGAATTGCCTGAAGGGCTTGTTAAATAGCCTACTTCTAACATAGTGCTATAGTCTAGTATAGGTGCTCTAAAAATATTTGCTGAATAAATAGTGCCAGATTTGCATTTGGAAAGAACAAATTTCTAGAATAGGCTTGATTAACTAGTGTTCCTGGATGGACTTGGGGTCCAGGAGCTCCTGAAATCATCAATAGTATGGCACGGGCTTGTGCCTATGTGCATTCAGAGGACAGTTCCTCACTTTCATCCAACTCTTAAGACGGGTCTGTCACCTAGAAACGTCAACATCCACGCTTATGGGGAATAAATGCTATTTTCCTTCAGGCTTTTGTCTTCATGAATAAAGAAAATAAAAGTAGTTTTTATTTTCCAAATAATAATAATAATAATAATGAATTTCAGTATTGACAAGCACAAAAAGCATTGTATCTTGTTCAAAATACTAAAACAGCCACTGAAGACACTAGCCTTCCATCTAAGAGCCTTTTCGCAAATGAAGGCCCATCTTTTGAAGAATGCACCTATGTTTATTTTACTTCGAACAGAATTTATTGCAGATTTAAAAATAAAGGGTAAGACTGTTGTCTCTCCAGGGAAGAGAGTTTGCCTTGTCATCTTTGTGCCTCTAAAGGTGGGACGCAATAATTGGTTCAAAGTGGAATGGTATTGGTAATGCACATGACTCAATTCTGAGAAAAGCATACAAGAACTATTAATAAAATAACTAATGGTGATCTGTAGCTGTGAGCTGAAAAACTTGTATTTCTCAACTACACATTTTTAGTTTTTTCTTTCTCCCAGCCAGTTCTTGCCCTTCAAAACTCAAAGATGAACCTTTTCCAAGAGAATTGCTAAATGCCTTCCCCTTTGACAAATGTATAACAATTATTATTTCTAAAAATATTAGGCTTTATTTTTTATAATGTTTGACTCATAACCTAATACCTTCACTACATTATTGTGTTGGATACATACATTAATATTATACTGTTATGTCATATGAAATAAAATAGTAAAAATTATAATTATAGTTAAGAACAGAGTTGTGACTCTAGAAGAGAGACCCCAGCCATTGGTCATCACGCCCAATACAGTTATTTCTTTCTATGCCAGATGCTTCTCATATTTACATACAACTAAATTTAGAGAAATTATCTCCTGTGCACTGTTCCAGAGAGGGACCAGTGAAGGCTCTACTAATTAATATTGGTCCAACCGCACCTGTTCACTAGGGTGACAAGAAATGTAACCACAACCTGCACCTCTTATAGCTCAGTCTCTCTCTCTGTCTCTCTGTCTCTGTCTCTGTCTCTGTCTGTCTCTGTCTCTGTCTCTGTCTCTCCCTCCCTCCCTCCCTCCCTCTCTCCCTCTCTCTCTCTCTCTCTGTCTCTCTCTCTGTCTCTCTCTGGCTTTCCAAACTTTTAAACTCATGAATATTTTTTTCCATAAAAGGAAATATTTCTCTCTGTTAATAATGATCTGTCTTTTCCTTCTGGAAGATTGCAGAATATTCCATTGTATGGATACATAATCGTTGTTTTTGTTTTTTTAACCAGGCCCCTATTGATGAACATTTAGATTACTTTCACTTTTTTCCTATGATAAACATAGCAATAAACATTCATGTAAGTACACCTTTCTGCCCTGTTTTTTCAGGGGGATTATGTACTTATCATTACAGCTTTCCTACTTCTTACCCCAGCAGTCAAAAGCCCTGGATATTAGCCATGTCTGTCATCATCTAGTAGCCATAGAAACTTGGAGAACAAATTTAAGTTCTTTTTCTGTGAAATGGAGATACGAACCACTACTCTGCCTGTCTTACATGGAGAGAAAAGAATGGATGTGAACATACTTTAAAAACTATTTCATCAGTGTTTTGTAGTCTCCATTTTTTAAATTAAATTTATTGGGGTGACAATAGTTAGTAAAATTACGTAGGTTTCAATTGTACATTTCTATAATGCATCATTTATATATCACATTGTGTGCTCTCCACCCAGAGTTAATACATGGATGCATAGTTTTTGTTCATGACGGCCAATTTTACCCAGTGCACTCAGTAAATGCTCATTGAAGGAAAGACTGTGAATGGACTTTACCAGCATTTCTCAATTTGTGGTCTGTGCATCGTCTGCCAACGAACCACCTGATACACTATTTCAAAAGGCAGGTGATTCCTGGGACTCACTCCCTGACTTAGTGAATTAGAATCTGTGTGCATGGGAGAATGAGGGAATGGAGAGGCCCTGGATTCTGACTTTTCTCAAATTTACCGAGTGCTTTTTGAGGCAGACATGCATTTGAGAACCCCTGGATGAGACACATTGGTATTGCTAGTCCTCATTTAAAGCTCCCTGGTAGGAAAAGAGGAACACTGCTTCTTTGGCTGGAGGAGAAGCAAGTTCAATACAGGTAAATGTCCCCTACACATTTTATGGACTTAAATCTCATCGTGGCGTCCTTAGGGACCCATCTCAGAATGGGCATACTACCCAAACAGACCATAAATGTCTTGCAAATAAATTTCCCAAAAGAGACTTCAGCTTTCTTATCAAGTGTTAGGGTTATGTGGACGTCTGGATTTGGCTGAATAAAACACTACCTGCCATGACTGCTAACAGTCACATCGAATGTGGCTATGCAAAATGTCCCTGTGGAAACAGGAAACTAGGACAGCCCTTTCTGGGTAATGGAGGCCATGAATAATACACAGAAAATGCCGTTTCTTTTCATGTGGTTCTTATTCATGATCACTTTAGAAAGTAGAAAATGCCAGGAAAATAGCTGGGGTATATCTTAAAAATACATTAAGCACAGCATGTTCAACAATTTAGACATTGCTTTCTCATATATTGTGGTATATGAACACATCAGAGAAATACAAATTAGATTTCTTTGAAGATCAAGTAATAAGAATAGCTCACATTGGGAGTGCTTACGTGGTATCAGAGCTATATTAAATGTTTTACATATATTATCTTATTAAACTTCATTAATGTGCCAATCCACACAAAGTTTTTAATAATATGAAAGGTGGAACAAAGAAAACGTGAACAAGTGCTCCAGATACTTCAAGCCAACAGGTAAAGTCAGAAATCTTGTTTTGTCAGCTTCAGCATCTATGACAACTTTATGGACAAGGTTTTGGTTTGGTGAACCACTAAGGTGACTTGCTTAGGGAAATGCAAGCCAGTCCTCTTGGGAAAGAAAAACAAACACATTTGGAACATCTCGTGCTGTTTAATGTTTTCACCTGTGACGCTGAGGACAGAGCCACAAGCATTCTCATCAGAACTGAGGAGAATAGATGCCAGTAAGTTAACATTTCAAAATTCCCTCCTGTTTGCATAGTAGATCATATGAGGCATCTTGTAGAAGGTGGATTCCCTGTCTCAAAGGAGCTTACATTATGGGGCAAGGAGTAAAAATCCCACAAATTTTATTTATACGTTTGTATGTTAGCCATAAAAAGCAGCCTGAGACTTACATATTAGTGGGTAGGAATCAAGAGATGAAAAACTAAAGTAAAATCATACGGTTCTCAACTTTTCTGTGTGACTTATTTCAATTAGCATAATAATCTCAAGATCCATCTATTTTGTTGCAAATGGCACTATTTCATCTTTTCTTAGGGCAGAGTAGTGATTTCACGATATGTGGGATATAAAACTGAAAGCAAGAAAGGAATAAGACAAACAAACAAAGAAACAAAAACTCACAGACAACAGTTTAATGATTACCAGAGGGTAAGGGGGGAGGGAGGTGGTAGATGAGAGTAAATGGGGTCAAATATATGGTGATGGAAGAGCTGACTCTGGGTGGTGAACACACAATGTGATATACAGATGATGTAATACAGAATTGTACACCTGAAACCTATGTAATTTTACTAACCATTGTCACCCCAATAAATTTTAATTAAAAACAAAACAAAACTGAGGCTCATGGAGCCAGTAGGAGGGCCCTGTCCTGGGAGGGGTCCCAGCCTCAGGGGGAGGGTTAGGCATAAAGGTGGGAGTCATGGAAAGCATCCAAGATGACCTCTTCTGGAGAAGAGCACAAAGGAAAGAGGAGAAATTTATGCCATGGTTACCAGCTTTGTGTGGGTCACGTTATGCTTTACCCAGATCTGTCTCTGAGAGCTTGGTCTGAATCTCTAAGCCTTCTCTTTTAGCCACAGACCTCATAGTACCCCTCGTTCTACCTCCTCTTCCTGAATCTACACAGTCTGACTGCAGCCCCTTCAACATTAGAGACCATCACAATCACCATCGAGGTGTAAGGTTCCCGGCCTCCCAGAAGCCAATGTTCCACTTCATTCCCAGCTCACCCTCTCAGGAGGTCTGAGTGTGCCCAGGGCACTGCTATGCATTGATGTTCTCTAGGGAATTAGACAGTCCCTCTTTTCAGTAGTAACTGGGCAGATTCCCGCAGTGACTGAGAAGTGTTCTTGCCTATTCACAATAATGGTGATAACAACAGAAGCAGCATTATTGCCTTGCTCTCATACTCCAGGCAGTGAGCTAAGTGATACACAACAAGGACCGTGGTATCAGGGGCAGGCAAGCATCACTTCTCTGTGGACACTTGCTGCTGATGCTAATTGTTCCTTTAGTCCCATGTTGACTGCTTCCGCTGTGCTCCCCTGCTGTTGGGCAGCCAGGTATGCAAAGCTCTCTTTTGTCCTCCTCCATCATCCCATGGCTTCTCCTGGTCCACTCACCCACTCAGCCACGTCTCCTGTAGGAGTGGGGGACAAACCCAAATCCCTCCTTATGACATCCTCCATTCTTCTCAGCTCTACGTTTTGGCATAAACATTAGGGTGTGAGTTTTCCTGGTTTTGCTCTTGATATTTGAAGGGCAGCAGAATACACCACCCCAAAATATGCCATTTTGGCATTTGGATTATTTTGAGCTGAAGGCAATTAAGATCCATCAGACTCAGGAAAGGCTTTTTACCTCCCCTTTAAGTGCCTAAAAGAATTTAGATAGAGGGCCTCTTTAGGAAGAGAGCTATACCACAGATAACTTTTCAATCACAAAGACTTATCTGCATGGTAGGGCAAATATCTGTTTACCAAACATTAGCTCCTCTCATCTTCCCGTGCATTGTCTTCCACCCCTTTGAAGCCCCAGATCCTTGTGCCCTTCTCTTTAGCTCAGGATGACATATAAGCCTCAGTTGGCTTATTGCTTTAGAGTCTCAAGTCTTTGTGGGGCTCCCATATGTATGTAATTAAATTTGTTTTTCTCTTATTAATCTGTTTTATGTCAATTTGATTATAAGATCAGTCAAATAACCTAGAAGGAAAGAAGGGAAAATTTTTCCACCCCTACATATCCAATGACAATATTTTTGGACTTCTAAAAATCAACTAGTCAATTTTCTTGGTAGCCTCAAATACCTGGCTTTTGAAATTGAAAATCCAATCTTGAACATTAACATCTCCCTTGCTGAGGGAGATTTACAGGAATCTCATAGGAACCCCAAAATCAACAATTTGACTCTTCTCTCTGTATCATTTCTATCTTGAGTGCAGTCATACACAAAACAATCTTTTCTGCCAGAATAAGAGGAGAAGGATAATGGATACCAAGAAATTTTGGCATTGGGCAGAGGGCTAAATCTCAGTTTAATATCTCCATTGTCATTCTGGTGCATGAGGAAAAAGCAAAACATGGAATTCAAAACTTAGTTAATGTCTTTCTTTTTTTAAGCAAAATAACGAGGATAAAAGAAATTTCAAGTACAAGCTAAAAGAGAGTGGGTCAAAAATAATTTATTACAGATGAAGTAAGGACAGATGGTACACTCCTTTTTCTCACTGTCTATATTTAGTATTCTTTAATCATTTTTTTTTTTCATAAAGAATATTTAAGGCAGAGTTTCTAGTTGTAAGCAAGAAAAACATACTCTGGCCAATTAAACAGAAAAAGAAATTTATTAAAAGGATCCCAGACAGCCCAGAGAAATGTTAGATGGGCTGGAAAGCCAGACTTGTGACTTCCTGAGAACAGGTCCAAATTGTGGAGGGGACCTGTGACTGCTGCCCACAGAGCACCATATGTGACGGTTTGTCCTGTTGCTACCTTGTTGCCAGGGGGGCATGAGAATCCATTTTTCTGGGCTCATCTACCCTTACAAAACTACATGGTCCTGAACATACTGAGACTATTCAAATAATACTGGATTAGGGAGCTCAATACATGAAGTTAGAAAAAGGTAGAGATACATCATTGGGAAGAGATTGCCGTATATATTGTTATATACAAAAGCAAGGGTGTATGGTTGTTATGTCAATTCCCATACCAGGAAGAAGCGGATGGTTAACTTTTATCAGTAGAAAAGGTAATTATTTAAATCTATATAACAACTTTACCTTGTTTACTGTGCTTTGCCTGATAACCTACCATAACTGGCTCTCCCTAACCTCTGTCTTCTTTTGTCTTTAGCTGGGGATGATATTTAAGGTGGTGGGTTGGGCCATTTTGGAGAGTTACTCAGTTTTTTCTGGATGTCTAACATGTATACAGGAGGTATACATGTTATTCAACTTCTGTTTGTTTTTCTCCTGTTAATATGTCTTTTTATTACAGGGAAGTCTCAGCCAAGAATCGAAAAGAGTAGAGGAAAAATTATTTTTTCTCCCCTACAAGGGTAACCAGATAGCTTCAGCTAATAAGGAATGCCTCAATTGATGTATAGTAAATGATAAAATTAAGAAATAATCATTTTGAAACACTTAATCCCATCATAAACTCAGGCAAGGAAATGGCGTTGACCCCTTAGAAGAATGACTGATGGGGACTTGGACACCAGCATGAAACTACAATAACACCACAGCGATGGATTTCTGGTTGTCATGGAGAGATAAAGATGTTATTCCCACCTACCAATGGTCTCTCTTAGCATCCCACTGGTGAACAACCAGATTTCATGAGTCCCCTGATAAGTTGCAATATGAAGTAAAGCACATCATCTAGGATGTACAGTAGCCAAAAAGGTTTAACTCTCACTGAGCCTTTATATCTAAATTCAGATTTACAGGAAAAAGGTAAATGATGCCACAAGGCAACAATCAGCTAAATCATTGTGAGCCATTCTAATGGCAAGACCAGTGCCATTAAGATGTAACTAACCAGACTAAAAGGGACTTAAAGAAGTAGCAATCAGGTGCAACATGTGATCCCAAATTGGAGCCTGTTTTGGAATTGCATATGATTTGGGGGATATTTAGGGAAATTTAAATGTGGACTTGTTACTAGGTAGTGCGAAAGATTTTAAAACAATATTTTAAAACAATATTTTTAACAGAAAATATTATTGTAGTTATACAGGGAAATGCTTTATTTTTTTGAACATACAACTGATATACTTATGGTGGATTGTCTTGATAGTCAGGGAGTTATTTTAAAACAATTCCAAAAACTAAATGTTCAGAAAGCTTCTGGGTGTAGGGGAGAAAAAATAATTTTCCAATTATAGGAGGTTATTATGCAAGCACACTGAAGGAGGGTAAGGTCGTTTCGTAGCTTTAAGTTGCCGTCTCCATTGGTAAGAGTTTCTAGAGATTTAGTCATGCTTCTCTTTAGGTACAGAGAAGGAGATAACCTTTCAAATTGAGATTTCCCTTATACACTAGTCTCTCCTTATCACCACAGTTTCAGTTCCCTGTGGTCAACCATGGTCCAAAAATATTAAATGGAAAACCACAGTATGTTTTACATTTTGTGACGTTCTGAGTGTGTGATGAACTCTCATGCCTTCTCGCTCTCATCCACCCAGGATATGAATCACCCCTTTTTCCAGCATCTCCACACTGTATGAGCTCCAGGCCTGCTAGTCATTTAGCAGCTGGCTGCGTTATCGCCTCAACTGTTGCAGTATTGCAGTGCTTGTGTTCACGTAACCTTTATTTTACTTAATAATGGTCCCAAAGCCATTCATAAAACCTTCATTAAAGTATATTGTTATAATTGTTCTATTTTATTACTGTTGTTATTAATCTCTTACTGTGCCTAATTTATAAGTTAAACTTTATCATTGGTATGTATATATAGAAAAAACATAGTATATATAGGGTTTGCTACTATCTGTGGTTTCAGGTGTAGACAGAAAAAGCGGGGTTTTATGGAAATGAATCTCACAGGGTGATCTGAACATAAATTCCTACCTGGGTGGGTGATGGTGAGTAGTCATCACCCAGGCCTATAACTTCCTTAGTGAAAGGTTTTAAGCCAGCCCTGGTCTTGATCTTGTGCGTCTAGGCTGGCACACCTTTGAAATGCCAGAAGTAATACTCCTGGAAGAGGTTCAAAGAGCATTTTATGAATTTGACTCCAAAGGCAAGGGGAGTAAAAGCTAAAATAAATGAATGGGACTATATCAAACTTAAAAGCTTCTGCACAGCAAAAGAAACCATCGACAAAATAAAAAGGCCACCAACTGAATGGGAGAAGATTTTTGCAAACAGTGCCTCCAATAAGGGGCTGATATCCAAAATATACAAGGAACTAATATGACTTAACAACAAGAAAAGAAATAACCCAATTGAAAAATGGGCAGAGGACCTGAAGAGATATTTCTCCAAAGAGGACATACAAATGGCAAATAGACATATGAAAAAATGCTCAACATCACTAATAATCAGAGAAATGCAAATAAAAACCACAATGAGATATGACCTCACCCCAGTCAGAATGGCTATCATCAACAAGACCAATAGTAACAAGTGTTGGAGAGG
Organism: Rhinolophus sinicus; assembly: GCF_036562045.2. Classification (NCBI taxonomy): domain Eukaryota; kingdom Metazoa; phylum Chordata; class Mammalia; order Chiroptera; family Rhinolophidae; genus Rhinolophus; species Rhinolophus sinicus. The sequence continues at coordinate 155,579,952 of NC_133755.1, read as the reverse complement.
CTGTGGAGAAAAAGGAACCCTCATACACTGTTGGTGGGAATGCAGACTGGTGCAGCCTCTATGGAAGACAGTGTGGAGGTTCCTCAAAAAATTACGAATAGAATTACCATATGACCCAGCAATCCCTATCCTGGGTATCTACCCCAAAAATTTGAAAACATTTATCCATAAAGACAAGTGTGCTCCAATGTTCATTGCAACTTTGTTTACGGTGGCCAAGACATGGAAACAACCAAAATGTCCTTCGATAGATGAATGGATAAAGAAGTTGTGGTATGTATACACAATGGAATACTATTTGGCGGTAAGAAAAGATGAAATAGGAACATTTGTGACAACATAGATGGATCTTGAGATTATAATGCTAAGCGAAATAAGTCAAACAGAAAAAGTAGAGACCCATATGATTTCATCTGATATGTGGTATATAAACCGAAAACAACAAAAGAACAAGACAAACAACTGAAAGAACAAAAACTCATAGACGTAGACGATAGTTTAGGGGTTACCAAAAGGTAAGGGGGGAGAGGGGAGAGGGGCTCTAGAAGAGGGTAAATGGGGTCTAATATATGGTGATGAAAAGAGAACTGACTCTGGGTGGTAAATACACAATGTGAGATATGGATAATGTATTACAGAATTGTACACCTGAAATATATGTAATTTTACTAACAATTGTCACCCCAATAAACTTTAATTTTTAAAGAGAAAAAGAAAGGAAGTAATACCTTTGAAGAGGGTATTAACCCTCGAGAGAGCACATTATCTTGTTAATTGTCCTGTAATCCAATCCCCACCTTGCTTTCTTCCACCTTCCTGTAATCTTTCTTATGTTCCCTCCTTAATTTCAAATCCATAAAAGAAACTACAGAAGTTTTATTCTCTGGAGCATTTGAGATCTTGTCCCCTGACACATGTCATCAGTTTGGCTCAAATAAACTCATAAAAATTCTTTAAGGATTGGATGTTTCTTAAGTTGACAGAGGTCATCCACTGGGGGTCTTGGAACATATTCCCATGGATAAGGGAATAGCCCCATGGATAAATGCAAATGTACCTTACAAAGAGGTAACTTCTACCTGGTTTTCAGAGCTTCTCCTGAGTCTGCTGTTTCTTAAAAACACCAGCTCAAGATAATCCTTATGCCAAAGAGGCATATTTTGGAGTGTGGCATATTCTGAATCCCTTCATGGGAAATTTGAAGACACATTTTTCACTGAGTTAATTACTTACTATAATAGAATATTTAATTTCATTATATTACAAAGTTGCCATATCTCTGTGGATTTTTAACTTCTCAGCCTAAACCTTAAGTCTATGTCGGCTATGCTACTTCAGGCAGCAATAACAACCTGCGGTGCCACTGATGGCAGCAAATGTGGGCGTATTCATTTGCTAGAGCTGCTGTAACAAACCAGGGGACTTAAACACAGAAATGTATTCGTTCATAGCTCTGGAGGCAAGATGTCTCCTCTTGGGCATCAGAGTTGGTTCTCTCTGAGGGCTGAGAGAGAGAGAGAGAGAGAGAGAGAGAGAGAGAGAGTCTATTCCAGATCTCTTCTCTAGCTTCTGGTGGTGTACCAGCAATCTTTGTTGTTCCTTGGCTTGTAGAAACATCAGCCTGATTTCTGCCTTCATCTTTACAAATTCCCCCTTTTTATAAGGACACCAGTCATGTTGGATCAGAGCCTCGCCTAATGACTTCATTTTAACTTGATTATCTCCATAAAGACCCTATCTCCAAATAAGGTCATATTCTGAGTTACTGGGGTTTAGGACTTCAACATATAAATTTGAGGGCTGGGAGAGAGGATATAATTCAACCCTTAGCAGAAGGGAAGAGCAAAGTCTGTAACTGTACTGTCAAATGATGGTCCTGAGAAGCCTATGGGTTCACAGACAACACAAGCCTGAGTGTCTACCGAGAGAAGGGTCCAGTGGACAGGGTACCACCTACTATGACTTTGATTAGTGGAGTGCTGCTTCTACCTTTTCACATGAGATTTCCTGAAAAAAGAAAAATTGCCAGGAAGTGGAAAAGGAGAGTTGTTTGGTGGGTATAGGGTTTCATTTTTGCAAAATGAGAAATTTCTAGAGATCTGTTACACAACATGTACGTGTAGTTCACACTACTATACTGTGCACTTAAAAATGGCTAAGAATGCAACTTTTATGCTATGTGCTTTTTACAATTTTTTAAAAAGAAAAGTTTGTTAGAAAACTATGCATTGTATGAAGCATTAGCAATGCCCTTCAGCCTGTGCCAGACGCACTTGGTGGCAGCAGCATTCACACAGGAGAAACATGTGCCAACAGCATCCGGCTCTCATTAGATAACCACATTTTGTTCATGCCATAAAATTCCAAGAATCTATGAGAACTAATTGTCCTGTTTTACAAAATTATTTTTCCTTTGCCTCCTAAGAGTGAATTTGACTTTCTAAAGAAATATCCTGATTTATAAAAGGGGTTTTTATTCACTGATAGGCATAGCAGGAAACCTGCTAACTTCAGACTTACTCCTTTTTATAGTTTTAATTATGTATGTCTTTGGAAATACATATATATGTTTGCATCCATTCAGAAGATAAAATAATGCCACTGTCCTATGACTATATTCTTTTAGAAATAGAAACCAAAACATAGTATACAGATTCCCAAACTTTATTAAAACCTATTACACAAGGGGGCACTAGATTAACATATAATAGGATGTCCAGCAAAATGGCAGACATTTGTTAGCTTTAGTATATAATTTAACCTAAAATAAATTTTAGCCATTGTGTTTTTCAGAGCTGAGAGTTAGCAATATTTATTAATTAAAGTCTTTTAACATTACACATAGAATTTAACCTCTCTTTACAGCTGAAATTCCAACTTTCTTTGAATGAATCTTTGCAACACACACACTTACATACTTACAAAGAGACACCCACAAATGACTGGCAAATATATGCACATACCTCTCCCTTGATCTGATGCAGCAATAAGGTCTCATATTATTAAGCATTTTTCTTACCCATGTAATGTGTTATAGTAGGTGATTAGAAGCAGTTGTCAAAATAAATTAAGTAAACTCTTTTAGTGATGCAGCATGTCCTTAAAAAGGTTATTCGTTTACATGGTTGCTTAGTTCAAATCTCTAAGGGAATTATGTATGCGCACAAAAGCACAGTACATTCTGGCAGGCTTATTCCTCTTGAATTTATACTTCTCCATCCCAGAGGGTTATTTATAGGAACTATCAGGCCAAATCTGCAAAATTTTCAGGAGTGAGAAGAAATATCTGGAAACATTCATGTTTGTATTTCAAAACTGTCAAGTAAACATCCAAAGTATAACATTTAAAGTTATGTAGCAGGAAACATATCATCAAGCTCTAATTAAAGTCCAAGGGGAAAAAGTGTTCACAATTCTAAATCTCATTCTACACGCTGAGTATTCAACTCATAACTTTGCAAATATAACCAGAAATTTTATTCAATCTCTCTCCACACCCATCACACTAGACTAAGTTAAAAACAATGTGGGGTCTGGTAATAGATGGATATGGGTTTAAATCCCAGACACTAAGCCTCGATTCTCTCACTTCTAAAATGGGATCAATATTATTAGCATATTTGGTATATTGTGATGACATTTTAAATAAGATAATGATTGTACATCATGCAGGTCAAATAACATTTATGAAGTGTCAGATAGTCTTACTTTTATTTCTTTTCCTTTTTTCCTTTCTTCTTTCCTGTCCCCTCCTTTCTCCCTTTCTAAATGTTCTGATTTCAAAAAGTGTCAGGCTTCAAAGAATGGCAAGTTTTATATGTTGCTCTTGCAACCATGTTTAATATTTGGTTGTTTTAACTTGTCAACCTCTCCTTGCCCTCTCCCCGGTCACCCCGCTCCCCATATCCACGTTTATAATCTCACATGGGGAGTTAGTTACTTGGGGGCTGTACTCCAAGCACTTTGCATAGTGTCTGGTACAAATTAAGGGAATCAACCATACTTAAATGTGTATTTCAAAGGTCATATTCTTTTCCTGTTATTGTGAATTTCAGTTCTACCTAGAATGCAATGATATAATCAACTGTCTTAGGCAGGGTACTTAGTGGTAGGTAACAGAATCCACTCCACTAGTGTAAGACAGAAATTTATTTAAGGGATAGAGAGAGCTCACACAATTGTTCGGATGCCTGCAGAAATGAGCTTCCAGGAGCTGCTGCGTCTTCCACAACAGGCAGCTATCAAATCACAAAGCTACTGTCACAGCTGCTGACACAAACATGCCACCTCTGCCATGATCTCTATTGGCAAAATAGGTGCCCCAAATCCTGCCTTTTCTTCCATTTAGTTACAAGTGAGAGTCTCTCTGAATGGTGGAACCTGAGTTATACCTCGAACTCTACTTTTAAGAGAGACTGGAGACTGTAATGTAATAAATGTAATTGCTAGTTTTACAGCACAGGAAGGCACAACAAAGTGATATTGGGAGGATTTTAAATGAGCCAATCCAGACAATCTCTATATTCTTTGTTTTAAGTCAATGATCTCTAACATTACTGGTGAGAGAGATGAACTATGCAAAAATTCAATAATGTGAGACTACATTTAGGACTGTTTTGAAACTCCATATCTTGAATATTTTTCAAGTAACAAAATTGAGTAATATCATATTACCTTTTTCTTTAAACAGGACTCTATGTCATACCTGTATGGATGAAATAAAAAATTTTAAATACTGAGGAAGAGATGGGTCAGTGAATTATTGTTATCAATTATTCTTTTTTCCAGAAGTATTTGTTTAACTAACTCTGAAAAAGAGTTGGGAAACTATAGCCTCTATCTAGCACCTTGGATTTTAAAGTGCACCTGAAATTTGTTTTTATCCTAGGACAATTCAAAATGTATTATAAATAGAAACATTATCAAATGAAGGATTGGTACAGTTTTCTCACTAGGATGATTATTGAACAATTTCCTAGTTCCTACTTAACCTCTACTGAGCCTACTGTGTCAGTCTATGACCTTTTACAAAGCTCTGAAGACATTCCAAAATGAGAAAGTCTGTCAGCACACCTGACATGAAAATTACAGTAAATGTGCTCCTTTTGATATGTGAAATAATTTCCCATATCTTTGCTTTTCAGATCGGACTTATGCTCTGTAATTTCCATTGTAATATCAGATTGGAGGTAATATTGGCTTTGCAGAGCACAGTGAACTTGAAAATTACTAAAATGTTTTAAATTTCTATTCCCAAAACCTTTTCTTAATCCTCCTTCTTGTTTCTTTTTAAACAAAACAAATGTTATAGAGTCTTTATAATGCTTCAGAGCACTGTGCTAGGTTCTACTTCAAGTCTACATCTATGTAGTCCATATCTATGACAACAGAAAAACCAGTTTTGACATGAGAAAATAATTAGTAATCCAAGTTTTTTAATCATGCAGAACAATGATACATGTTCCCCTTAAACAGAAATACTTGATTTAAAACCCATGCGTATCCATATCCTAGCAGGACCTGGATCCTGCAGCTGTATGGAAAGGGCCACACGATAGGAACTGACCTCTTCAGAAAAGGACACAGACAATATGGTGTGACCTGCCAAGGGAATGGCTGGAGAAACCAACACTCAAACTTCCCCCTCCTCCAATTCTTCAACAGCTTGATGCTGCCTCCTATTGACTGAACTTAACCAGAGGTAGAAGCAAGGATGCCATTAGTCATTAACGCAGTCCTAGGGCACAGAGCCAGAGTGGAGGGTGGATCAGGTGGAGCAAAAAGAAGATTCAATGGGTGTGGACTTTATTTGTGCCTGCCTGGTGATTTTCCATACATCTAATGTAATCCTCACCAAACCTTACTAAGTAAAGATTATTTTCTACAATTTGTAGATGAGGAAACTGAGGTTCAAATCTATCACTGTAATTCACCACATCCAATAATGTAAGTCACCATAATAACAGGTTGGAGGAAAAAAATCTAAGTACATGAGAAAAAAAAATTAGTAAAAATTTAGTTGCCATTAATGATAAAATGTTTTAGCAATCTTTGCATAGAAGGGACTTTCTTAAACTAGTAAAGAGTATATATATATATATATATATATATATATATATATATATATATATAGTAAAGTATAAATTATATATATATATTATCATACCTGATATTGGAAATGTAGAAACATTGCTTTAAAACCAAGAACAAATTAAGAATGTCTACTTATTTGCTTATATTTAATATTTTAATGCAAGTACAAGCTACTGCTGGAAGTCTTAGCTATTGCAGGAAGAAAAAAATATATAAGAATTGAAAAAGAGGAAAACTACAAAATAAATAAAATACATAAAGATTGGCAAATAACAAAAAAAATCAGTCAAACAAAAAAACTAAAAGATGGGGTAATAAAGAGGCAGCACAATTGAGTGGTTAAAGAACCCAGGTTCTAAGTACAACAGATGTGGTCTCGAATCCTAGCTTCTTCATTTTCCAATCGTGTGACCTTGTCTAAGAGACAACATCACAGGCTGTCATGTGTTAAATATGAGTATTAGTAGCACGAGTGTAGATATTATGGTTGTTTACATAGAGAACCCAAGAAAATCTATAGATAACTTACGAGACCCAAACAGAAAGTTCAGCAAGGTTTTTGGTTATCAGAGCAATATACAAAAAGCAATTGCATTTTTTATATGCCAGCCACAGAGAATTAGAACATGTAATTTTAAAACAAGGAACTGAGAAATAAACCTAACAAAATATGTGCATGACTTATGAGAAAATTGTAAACTTTAATGAAGGATATTAAAGAAAATCTAAAGAAGTAGAGAGATGTATATGTTTATGAAATTAAAATATAATGCTTCTCTCAGATTAATCTATAAATTAAATAATTCCAATAAAAATGTCAACAAAGTTTGGTAGAACTTGAAAGTTTAAAATCTACACGGAGAAACAAAAAGGGCCAATCAAAATCAAAAACAGTACTGGATATGACCAAGACATGCCCTACTTGCTATCCTACTAGATATCAAGATTTATTACAAAACTGTAATAATTAAGACAATGTGACAAGAAAAACAAATGGAAGAGAAGAGATACTCCAGGAGCAGATCCATGCATGTTTGTTATTAGCTGTGTGACAGAGGTGGCAATACTGATCAGTGGGGCTCAGGAAGAGTAGGGCAACTAGTTATTTATCAGAAAAATATGAAATCAGATCCTTTCCTCATGCCATATACAAAAATCATCTTTAGGTGTATTAAAGACCTACATTTAAAAATAAAACTTTAAGTATTTAATAAAAAGATATCTTTGTGGCTTTGGTAAGAAGCGTTTTCTTAAATGAGATGTAAAATATACACACCATAAAGGAAAGGATGATATATTTATCCGCATCAAAATTAGTAACATTTCCTTGACAAAAGACTACATAAACAGTGAAAAGAGCTATAAACTGGGGAAAGATTTTTGCACCATATATAACTGACAAATCAATAAGGAAAAGGGCAGACGTATGGTGTCAGATGGGTAGTATACATGTAAATGTCTAATCACTATGTTGTTTTGTACACATGAAACTCGTAATAAAAAAAGGGCAGACAAACTAATAACAAAAGACATGAAGAGGAAATCAAAAGGAAATTATTCTGTATAACTAACAAACTATTACTTTGCAAAATATGGAAAGAAATTCTATTAATCATTCATTTCTATGGCTTCATCAAACAAGACACAAAAAGCACAAATCATGAATAAAAGGATTGTTATGTTTGATTACATTAGAATTGAATATTGCATAACAACAGACACAATAGATAAAGTAAAATGACATGGTGCAGACATGGAAATACATAACATGTAATTGACTCAATTTACTTCACAGCACTCATCTGTGCATAATGTCTCCAGGTATGCACTTATGTGAGCAGATTTTTTAATATCTATCTCATCACTAGGCTAAGTGCCATGAAATCAGAGTTGGTATTATTTTTGCTCAGTACTGTATCCTCCAGAACCTATTAGATGTCCTGGTTCCTTCAGTACATTCTGGTTGAAAGCTAATGCATACACACTTAATAACTACAGATATTATTTTGTAATTTGACCAAGGTCACACAGCTAGTGAGTGAAAAAGTTGTGAGTCGAAACCATCCAAGAAATTGTCAAGATCCTTTCCTTGGGCTAATGCTGTGTAGTTAGGTCTCTTGAAGGAGGGGCATTTGGGTCACCAAGCATAATAGGAGCATGAAAAAGAAATGTCTAAGCCATTGGTTTTCAACTGGGGGTGATTTTGCCCCAACATCAGACACACTTGGCAATGTTTGGAAACATTGTTGATTGTCGTGACCAAGGGAGGGGAATATTCTCCTGGCATCTAGTGGGCAGATATCAGGGATGCTACTAAACATCCCACAATGCACAAGGCATTCCCTACAGCAAAGAATCACCTGGCCCAAAATCTCACTCGTGCTGAGGTTGAGAAACCCTGGTCTAGGCCATCCAATCATGGGCCTTGAAATTAGGACCATATTTTAATTGCCCCTGAAAGACAGGAATCTTACAGAGCAACCTCCTTTTCCCCAGTCATTATAGATTTGAGTAATTAGGCTGCTCTGTAGTGAAGTCTCAGACTTCTGGATGTTCATCTAAGTTGCTTTCAAGTAGCTAGAATTTTGGAGATAACAGCCATTAACTCTGAAATCCTAGACAGCTCTGCTTTATAAAAAAACAAAAACAAACAAACAAACAACAAAAAAAACCCTCTGATTTATCTTCTTGACCTGTTTACAGGACTTAGAGTTAAACCTCATTCTTTCCATTAACTCGCTGTTTTTTCATTTCCAGGATTTTCCCTTCTGTTTTCAACATTAAGGCATAATACTTCTCAGTCATGGAAAGATGAGAATAAAATATTTTAATTGGCTTTTTACACTAAGAGGTCTCTAAGGGGAAAATAACTGTGCCTTTCAGTTATATTCCCAGGTCTTTCTGTTGTTTTAGTGTACAGTGTGCATTTTTATTTCACCCCAAACGGAGAGTTTTCTCTCCGACCCACAGCAGCGCTGATTGCTAATGGGCTTATTCACGAGGCTCGGTGTATCATTGCCACTTGGAGCCATTGGCATGCGTGGTGAGTCAGGGATGCAGAACAGGGCTTCAGGAGAAGAGGATGGTTTGAATAGAAACATCAACATCACAGTGACCTCAAGGGTAGTATTCTGAATTCCGGAATCTGACTGGAGATATTTTGGTATTATAGAGTGACAGGAAGTAACAGTAGATAAATTAATAACCCAAGATATATGATATATGAAATGTCTTCACCTAAAAATATATTCATTTGTAATAAAAATTCTGCTACAAACAACTACCTTGAGAACAAATGAAAATGGGCCTTTTACTGGCAAAGATGAGTACCAATGAGATCCAGAATTTTCTCCACTTTGCTTCCACCATTTAGGAGCTGAACAAGTTACTTAATCTTCTTATGCCCCAGATTCCTCATTTTTAAAATGGGGCTGCTAATAGTACATACCTCACTCAATTATCATAAAGATTAAATGAGGTAATGAATGTTAATAGGCAGATCATACCTAACACATATGAAGTGCTCAATAATATTATCATTATTATTATTACCAATTCCAGTCAGTTCTTCACACCCATCCTATCCTTAGAAAAATCTAAAAGATGAACATTAAGACCAAATATAAAATATAATTGAATAAGGTAGAATTTTTTTTTTTTCTGAAAATTTTCCTGGAGTATATTTTATTGCCTAAGATAAAAGAAAATGCTTTTTTGCCAAATGTATTTTGAAATATGAAGGAAGACAACTTACTGATTGGAATTAATGTTCTGTATCTTCTTTTCCTAATTTAGCTATCTTGTCATCAGACAAGTTATAAACCCTGCAGTCTTATGATAAGCTGAGATTCTCACAGTAAAATCTAAGACTACAAATGTAAAAGGACATTGATAGTTGGTTGTGTTTGAGTTAGAAGAAAGGAAGGTAACACCATGTGATCATATTCTCTCTAATTTTAAATTTATGGATTCATGCATCACACACATGAATATATTAGGTGTTGTGTTGTTAGTGTTCTGAGGGAAGGAAAGGTGTTCTTGCTTATCTTTGTGTTTCTGACACGTAATTTTATACCTACCAGCTAGAAGATTCTCTGCTACTTGTTAAGGGAACAAAATACTTTCTAAATGTTAAACACTCATGACAGGTCTCACATGACTGTATGAACTATGAAATAAAAAGCTCAGGAAAGGATCATAATCTGAGTTTTAAAGGAAAAATTGAATATATTGTTTATTACCTCTGATTTTATTATCAAAACAATGTAAGGCAAAATTTTGTAGAAAACTGAATATTCTATTTATAAAGTATTTCTAATGGTCTGTATGGGACTAAGGACGGCGTGTTGTCATGGTGACAGTATGTGGGGTTGTTATGCACGAAGACAGTGTCAGTGTATAAAAGTAGATTCGTTGGAGAAATAGTCAATTATTGTTTTCTTACTCAAAGGCCCTAACAACCGCCACCTGAGGATGATGATATTCTAGGAAAGTGGCCAGGGATTTAACTTGAGGTTATGCACTATGAACTCCCAATATAACAAAGCATTTAATAAACATTTAATGAGTATCCCTGTGTGCCAGCCACTGTCTAGGTCTGGGACTAAATAGCTAGGATTTGCTACTAATATAGACTTCTTTACTGGCATGGTATGGGGGTGTCTTTGTTAATTTGGACTGCAGGCTGGGTGGCTTATAAATAGCAGAAATTTATTGCTCACAGGTCTGGAGGCTGGAAGCCAGAGATCAGGGTTCCCACATGGTCGGGGGAGGGCCCTCTTCTAGATTGCAGGCTTCTCATTGTGTCCTTATAGGGCAGAAGAACAGGAGAAGAATCTCTCTGGAGCCTCTTTCGAAAGGGCACTAATCTAGTTCATGAGGGTTCCATATTTATGACCTAATGATAGGAAGTGATGTCCTCACTTCCAATTTCCAGCACCTTAGGAGTTAGGACATAAGCATATGAATTTTTGGGGTACACAAACATTCAGATCACAGAAGAGGATCAAATTGGATAGTTACTTGGCTTCGTTGATCCTCCATTTCCTCATTTTTTATATCATTATGCTAGAAGAGAGGCTATTACAAGAATTAAACAAGATATATATTACAGCTACTTCAAGAAGTACATGTTGTTTCATGATTGGGATACTGATTTTTATATTGTACAAGGCACAGGTAACACATGGCAAGTGAATGGCATAGCCTCTAAAGACAATTGGAGACCAGGGACAAAGTGAGTCTGGTAGGGCCCTAAACCGATTCTGACAGCCATTTCCTTTGGCCTCTTCCACTCTTAAGCCTTTATTATCTATTTCGTTTGGAAACATTGTCCTTCAGTTTTTGCCCCTTATCATGATATTATATTGTTAAAGCATAGAAAAAAATTTTGGATTTTTTTTCTTGAGATTAACCTAATTCAATAATATATGAACTATAATCTAATGTCAAACAAAAGCCAACTATCTGTTAGGCAAATCATCACAGCCTTTTATGAGTAATGCAATTAGTCCAAATTTAGCAATGACATTCCTGGACAGTCTTAAAGAGGCTAGAGACAATTTATTTTATACTACATACATAATACATTAATTAGGATACTTTTGACTACAAGTAATAGGAAAAACAACTGAAATCACCTTGAGACACCTACAGGGTCAGCATGAATCTTCTTGTTCACACACAGACGTATGAAGGACAGAAAACTTAATTTCCCTTCCCACAGTTTTCTCTTCAGAGTCTAACTTCATTTTCAGATGACCCTGGGAAGCCTCTCCTTGCTTGTCATTATTGACCGAAATTGTCCTGGGTTTGGTCACTGGTAAAACTTTACTAACGGAAGATGGGATTATGTCAGTTTACGTGAATTGGTTGGGGTGGAATGGGTATTGGTCAGTAAGCAACAATGTAGAATACATCTAGGGGATTTGGGATTTTATTTTAATCTTTAAGTTATTCTTCACTTATTTCTATTTTATTTCATTGTATGAATTGGCTGAGGTCTTTAACTCTTTTCAACACTGAAATAAAGATCTTAGCCAACCACATCTGTGACGTAGGAAGAGCCTCCAAAAGGTTCTAATATAGTAACCAACATATTTTCACCCCAGACACATCTGAAACAGTAGTAATTCAACAATACAAGCAGTCATGGGAATTTTTAAAATGTATACTCTTTTGGTGATCTCATCCAACCTCATGACATATATAACAACCGTTTATCAATGACTCCTGAATCTTTATCTCTAGCCTATGTCTTTCCTGACACCAGGTTCTTATCGAAGGGCTTAATAGCATCTCCACTTAAATGTCTAATAGATATCTCCAACTTCAGACATTCATAACTAAATTCCCATCTCATCATTGTCAACTCTATTTTTCTAGGACAAATTCAGAGGATCTGCTCATCTCACAAGCTTGGTCTGTGTGCTCCAACCTCAGACATCAGCAGAGTACGGCCTTAGGACAATAGACGCCTGTGCAGGTGTTAATAAAGAGGTGCTTCAACTCACAGACTATTATTGATCTTTGAGAGTTTAATCCCTACGGGACTCTTGGAGAGTAAGAATTCCTGGCAGAACAGGATTCATGCACTGCAGGTATCTTCAGAAAACAACAATATTCACAGAGCCCTACATTCTTAATTCAATCTCAGTCTAAGTTATGAAAATGCAAGGAGGATAGTTTACTTTCCCAGAATCATAAAAACCTCTTTCAGCTCATTAGAAATCTGCCTTTTTTTTAAGAAGGTAGAGACTCTCTAACATGATGTGGGAAGTACATAGCATCGATGGAAGAAAAAGTATCACTGAATAACAAGATATTTCAGATATTTGAATTTAGAAATATAGACTTCTAAGTAAGTTTTTTCCCAGAAGTCATGAAGCTCTTAATTGCTTTAAAATAATTTGACAGCAGTCAGAGCAGGGTAGAATTACCGAAGCACCATAAAATGTGCTCCTCTTATTTCCTTTCTGCTCATTATGCTCTACTTACTCCAAACATCATTAAATTATTTATTAAACTACAGGGAAACCATTCAAAAGGACTATCTTTGCATATCACTCATAAAAAGCAAAAGCGGTCCCTGACACTCCCAACTTTACCTCCTGACTCTTCAGGAACCCCCACCACATTTAACAGCCTTCCTCTCTATCACGAGCCCTGCCACTACCTTGGGCACCTTTAATATCCATGTTGAAATTTCCCACACAGGTATCTCAGTTCCTGGACCTTATCAGTAAATTGAGAGTCCTCACAAAACCAAATAAATTAATAAAGTGTTAATGACTCAGAAAGCAAACATAAAAGTAGAATTCATAAATCAAATCAGGGCTTTTTGTTCCAACAAGACAATAAAAAGAAAAAAAGCTAAGATTGATAAAGGAAAAGAAATAAAACAAAAATATACGAATTCATGAACGTTGGCAACAAAAAGGCTGTAAAACCACAAAATACAGATACATTTGGAAGACAATAATTAAGTATCACGTGTAGCTTTTTGCCAACAAATCTTAAGAGCTAGAAGAGATTGCAGACTTTCTAGAAATATGCATTTTAAAAATTGACTCAAGAATAAATAGAAAAACTAAATAGACCGATAATCACTGAAAAATTTGAAAACCTTATCAAAGATCTACTTCTAAAAAATGTACCCTGCCCAAAGAGCAAATGACTCCTGTGTGATTTAAATTATTGTTGAATATACAAAGACGGAAACTTTTCCGGTTCCTTTTAGAAAACCAGCATGCTCTTATGCCAAATCTGACATAGATAGCATAAAAATAAAACATAAGTCTATTTCATTTGTGAATATGGTGCTTTCTTAAACAACAAAAATTTTTTATAGAATTTTCATGCCGACACAATCTCAGGTTTCTTCCTCTTCTTTTATAAATCCTCTAATCCTGTGCTGAGGTATGAAAGATGGTTAAAGGAGCAGCAAGTAGAATTTGGGACTTCAAGAAAGGCCAAAGCAGACACTAAAATGTAGTTGTAAATAAATTCTTAGGGGTTTATATTGACTCAGAAATGATCACAGCCAAGCTTTAAAAAATAAGTGTTTTGTGATTTATTTGCTCACAAAGCAAATACTGATGACTAAAATTCATCTAGGTTCTAGAGATTGCAACTTAGAGACCGAGGTCTTTTGGGGGGAAACAGTCTCTGGCTCCTGTACACTTCGCACAATCAGACCTATATGTCTGATTACCAGTCTCAGGACCAGCCCCTCACAGTAGTCAGGTCGGTGGCTACCTCTTAGTTTTATCTAAGACAACTTATTTTTTGTGGATCATGCTCACACAATTTGATCCAAGGTGGGGGTGGGGGTGGCTAGCAGTATGAACACAGCAGTGCTTCTTAATAGCTGGTTCAAAAGTGAAAGAGGAAGGCTGTCACGTTGAAGCAGGAAAGCATTAGACATCAGACACCATCCCCCACACTCATACACACTCCAAGTCACGCAATGGTAAGATGTCCTGAACGGATTTTAGAAGCCCACCGCATGGCTGCAACAACCTCTCCCATCCCACATGCTCTCTTGGAACATAACCTTGTCACTTCCCCATCAACAGGTGGAGTCTATTTCGCCTCCCCTTAAATCTGGGCTGACCCTGTGGCTTCTTTGTAAACTTTCATTTTAAAATAATTTTAATTTATAGAAAAGTTGCAAACATAATATAGTGGGTTCCTGGGTTCCCCTCACCCAGTTTCCCATAATGTTAACATCTTACCGAACCAGCATTTATTTCTCTGATCTACTTGAATCTATAGAGTTCAATGATGGTATGCAACTTCTTAGGCTGGGTCTAGAATACTGTTCTTTCAAGCCCAACTTCCATGCAGTAAAAAGTCCAGTGAGAGATCCACTTAGAGAACCAAGAATCAAGGCCCCCAGCTGACAGTCCCAACTGAGCTCCCACCACCTGCCAGCAATGTGAGTGAGGCTCTTTTGGCCCTTCTGGCCATCCCAGCACCCCAGCTGACACCCATAGGCCGTGTCAGAAGGCAGGACAACCACCTGGTCAACCCATAGAATTGTGAGAAATAATAAACTGTCATTGCTTTAAGCCACTAAGTTTTGGGGGAGTTTGCTATGCACCAATATATAATTGAAACACCAACTGTAGTTAGTTTGCCATTTGTACTGTGTACTAAATAAAACTCAGCCGCACAAGAAAGAAGAGGAAAGGATACAAGAAAAAAAAATGTTTAGATAAGCAGCATTCTAACCCTCTAATTTAAGCATGCTAGGCTCTTTTATTATCAGACTGAATATAAAGCAAAGGTGTTATTAAGTGATAAAATTCAGCTTTGGCAATGGGGACTTCAAATTTAAACCTGACTAATAGGAACAGGCTAATATGGAGCCTTTTAAATTGTGATGTGATTTAAATAAAATGTGCATGCTCACCTATTCAAAAATTATATTTATAAAAAGCATCTGCAGACACCTGGACTACTTTGATTAGTGCAGCATAAGCTCTGAGAGTTCTGTTATTTTTCTTTTTTTTTCTTTTTTGTAATACAAGTGCAGTTTCCAGACTGAAGCTTTGATTGCCAAGGCATCTACTTCAAGGATGGCTCTCTCACATAAACACATTGCCAGCAATAGGACTAAGAGCTAACCTGGCTCCCCCCGCTGACGCTTCTTGGTGTTAGAGATCTTGGTGGATTTCAATAACTGACCATTGGGCCACTTGTTTTTTTTCTCTTCTCCTGCTTTAAATGACCACTCTTACATTTTATACCAATAAAGAGAGAGCCCATGAAGCCTTAGGCCCCCTCCAGTAAAAACGGAACCTCAGGCCCATTATTTCTCTTTCTTTCTCTCCCTCCGTAACTTCCCTGTGCAGCGTGCTGTGAAATTTCCAGGGCCAATAAGTAACACACCTGTGTATTTTCCAAGTTTCTGGATGGTTATTGCTAAAGGACATCTTGCAATCATAGTAAGAACCACAAGGGCCGGCCCAGGTATAGAATTGTTCTTTTTTTTTTTTTAAATTAAATTCATTGGGGTGACAATTGTTAGTAAAATTACATAGATTTCAGGTGTACAATTCTGTATTACATCATCTATAAATCCCATTGTGTGTTCATCACCCAGAGTCAGTTCTTCCATCACCATATATTTGATCCCCCTTACCCTCATCTCCCACCGCCCACCCCCCTTACCCTCTGGTAACCACTAAACTATTGTCTGTGTCTATGAGTTTCTGTTTCTCATTTGTTTGTCTTGTTCTTTTGTTGGTTTTGGTTTATATACCACATATCAGTGAAATCACATGGTTCTCTGCTTTTTCTGTCTGACTTGTTTCGCTCAGCATTACTCTCTCAAGATCCATCCATGTTGTCACAAATGTTCCTATATCATCTTTTCTTACTGCCGAATAGTATTCCATTGTGTATATATACCACAACTTCTTTATCCATTCATCTATCGAAGGACATTTTGGTTGTTTCCATGTCTTGGCCACAGTAAACAAAGCTGCAATGAACATTGGAGCACACGTGTCTTTATCTCTAAATGTTTTCAGATCTTTTGTGTAGATACCCAGGAGAGGGATTGCTGTGTCATATGGCAATTCTATTCGTAATTCTTTGAGGAACCTCCACACTGCCTTCCATAACGGCTGCACCAGTCTGCATAGAATTGGTTTTTGATCAGCTGAAACCAGCACAAAACATCACACATTTCCTCTAAGCTTAGCTGTGAAATCAGGAGCCACAAAAATGGCAAATAAACAGGACCCTTTGTGAACTTTCTCTCAATTACCTAGATCAGGAGCCAGCAAACTATTTTTTTGTCAAGAGTCAGATAGTTCAGGGTTTGCAGATCAACAGGCAAAATCAAGGATATATAGGAACTTACATAAGAAGAGAGATAATTTTTTATTAATGAAATTCAAAGTATTTTAGTAATAACTGAGTACACGTTTTGTGATGTAGGTCTACTAACGAAAAGACTAGAATTCTCTTTTGTGGGGCATCATAATTTTCTTAGTTGGGGTTCAAACATAAAAACAGTTCTTCTCTCATGGATCATACAAAAACAGGTGGCAGTCTGTAGTTTCCAAGCTCTGACTTGTTGGGTGAGGCCATTTTGCCATGGACCTGAGCGTTCCTGGTTCCTGCACATGGTTGCTTGGCATGCCCAGCATGCAAGGCCTTGACAGCTGTTTACCAGGCCATTTTCAGGATTGTGTTTGTGGGAAGCAGCCTTGAGGGATGAGGCACATCTTCTCCACACAGAGGATACTTCTATAAAAGTGGTAGATTCCCCAAGATCAGTGGTCCCTTTCTGTAATGAAATTTAATGTGTCTGAAGGCATCTATCATGGGCTCTTTGTACAGCCCCACAGGACTAGGGGGGCATGGGAAAGTGACACAAATGAACATTAAGATCTGCCTACTGCTTTTGCTGTGAGTGATAATACTCTTTATCTCCGACCCAGGGGTCTCATTCCTGATAGTTTATTACCTTGCAAGTAGGGTCATGTCTCAAACGCTTCACAGTTCTTGCTATGACTCTATGAAATAAGAGCTAAGGTTATTATGGGATAGTCAATTCCACATTGATAAAGTTAGAATGCAGGGAAGCGACTGGCCTAAGAGCAACATGCCATCTCCTGGTCATAAGGGAGAGCTATAGAAGTGATATTTGGTGGACAGGGAGGGCATGGATTGGATGAAGTACCACTGAGCCAGCATTGCCTATATTCAAGGCAATGGAAGTAGCAAAGCCCTGCTAGTCAAAATTTTGCAAGTCTCAAGTCACTTTTAATTGTGTTTTAGCAAGATGTAAACCACCCTACCAGTAATCCTTGAGCAGGAGAATCCTAGAATAAAAAATTCTAAGTCAATTCCAGAAAGAAATGCTAGTTCAACAATCAGGTGCCCAACATTTAGTAAGAAGCAAAGAGTCTCTTTGCTTTCAGAAGCCTGAATCTACCTGGAGTTAGTGTCAGATCCCACAAGTTAAAGGGCTCAGTCCCACCAGACTGCCCCCATTTCAGATGCCAGCTGCAAATGAATTGCCCACGCTACCCACACTTCTGCCTGACTGACTACACATTTGGATATTCCTATGGCCTACCCCCTCAGGTTGGATAATTGACTCACAGAACTCAGGAAAACACTTTATTAACATTTACTGGTTTATTATAAAGCATACAACTCAGGAACAGCCAAATGGAAGAGATGCACAGAGCAAGGTATGGAGGAGTGGTGGGGATCTTCCCTGCCCTCTCCAGGGGCACCACACTCCCACACTTCCTCTCATTCACCAGCCCAGAAGATCTCCACAAGACTTTTTATAACCCAATCCCCCAAGCCCCACTTCCCTCCCATGGGGCTGACAGTTCCCACCCTCTAATCCTGCCTTTAGTCTTTCTGGTGACTAGCCCCATGCAGAGGCCATCTAGGAGCTCTAGTCTCCTCATTAGCATAGGCGCAGGTGTGTTCCAACGGGTTCATTATGAATAATGGAAGACACTCCTATCACCCAGGAAATTCAAGTATTTTAGGAGCTCTGTGACAGGAGTCAGGGACAAAGACCAAATTATTTATATATATATATATGAATGAAAGTTAGCAACATCACTGCAACAAGTGTGTGAACTTAATTGTCAGTCTCTCTCTCTCTCTCTCTCTCTCTCTCTCTCTCTATATATATATATATATATATATATATATATATATATATATATACACACAGACTATATATATGTATATATAAAACATATACACACAAGGTCAAATAATTATATATTATATATACATACGAGGTCTCACAATTAAGTTCGCAAACTTGTTGCAATGACGTTGCTAACCTTTTTTTGATATCAGAGGGATTATTCATCATGAATTTGTACTAGCTGGACAGTTAACCAAGTTTACTATTTGGAAGTGCTGAAAAGGCTGCGTGAAAAAGTTAGATGAAAACAACCTGAACTTTCGCCAACAATTCATGGCTCTTGCATCACGACAACGCACCAGTTCACACAGCACTGTCTGTGAGGGAGTTTTTAGCCAGTAAATAAATAACTGGATTGGAACACCCTCCCTAGTCACCTGATCTGGCCCCCAATGACTTCTTTCTTTACCCAAAGATAAAGGAAATATTGAAAGGAAAATATTTTGATGACATTCAGAACATCAAGGGTAATACGATGACAGCTCTGATAGCCATTCCAGAAAAAGAGTTCCCAAATTGCTTTGAAGGGTGGACTAGGCACTGGCATAGGTGCATAGCTTCCAAGGGGAGTACTTGGAAGGTGACCTTAGTGATATTCAGCAATGAGTTATGCAGCACTTTTTCTAGGATGTGTTCACGAACTTAATTGTCTGACCTTAATTAATACATAGTATGTATGTTAATATATATACTATATTAATAAGGTTGCTTAATTAATATATATTATATATAATATTATATGTATATTATATATAACATATATAATACTTTTTAATATCCCATGCAGTCAGTGAGTTGTATATTCTTCCAAAAACCTTTTGGGAATATGTACTAGACTCTTGATAAGTATTTGTGGAATGAATGAAAAATAGACATGGCAAATCCTTTTTCTGTAAACTATCTTGCAAAAGCAAGTCTGGAGCAAAACTGTGCAGATAGCCAAGGTGTCTTCATCACCCATCTCCCATCTGCAACAAACTTAACCAGGTAGTGGTTACAAGTCCTCTTCTCTGGCTTCCACTCAGTCCCCTACACACTGCTCCCCTCCTCTCTTGAACTCGCTCTCCTTCACCCATATTCTGGTCAGGTGACCTCAGCTATAACACTTTTCTCTAGACATCTTCCAGCCAGGACTGGCCTCACAATACAGTTCTGACCAATAAGTAGAAGTGTGTAGAGTGAGGCATCTGGAAAACTTTGCTTACATAATATAAAAGGACAGGATCAGATGACACACCTCATTTGCCCCTTCCTATAGGTTTGGTGTGGATGGTGTGGAGTAGATGGCAAGCTTAGTATTAAAAATTCTCACATAAACCCTAATGCACTGTTGGTGAGAATGAAAATTGGTACAGTCACTGTGGAAAACGGTATGGAGTTTCCTTGGCAGGGTAGAGATAATGAGCATAAAGTACCTATCACAGTGCTTGCTGAGTCAATTGGTTATCCTAACTGTATAATTTTTTAAAATCATTTATTGTTTGGTGAATTAGATTGGATAGTCCTGTATATGAATATATTTAGGTTGAATAGTCCAGCAAGTTTAAGCCTATTGATCCTGAAAAACTGCACAACCCTGGAATAAGACAGTGTTTTTCTTTGTGTGTACTAATACCGTGTTTCCCTGAAAAGAAGACCTAGCCAGTCAATTAGCTCTAATGCATCTTTTGGAGCAAAAATTAATATAAGACCTGGTCTTATTTTACTATAAGACCGGGTCTCTATAATATAATATAATATAATATAATATAATATAATATAATATAATATAATATAATATAATACAATACTGGGTCTTATATTAATTTTTGCTCCAAAAGATGCAATAGAGCTAATTGTCTGGCTAGGTCTTCTTTTCAGGGAAACACGGTATGTATGTGTACACCCAACATATTAGTATTTATTTTAAACATAAGTGCGCCACATTTTTCATCTAAAAGACAGATTATTGATCGTTAAATAGAATTTTAAAAAACAGAACCAACTATACTCTGATTACAGGAGACACACTTTTTCTTTTTAAATATTTCAAACTTACAGAAAAATAGTATGAATACACAAAGACTCTCTTTCATCCAGAATCATCATGCTTTACATTTTGGCACATTTGCTGTCTTTCTGATTCTTCTAAACCATTTGAGTGTAGGCTTCATATATCACACTGTTTTATCCTTAATATTTTTGTGTATGTTTTTCAAGAAGAAAGCGATTCTCTTACATAATCTCAGTAGAGTTATCAACATTGATACAACAATTTGCATTTAACACATCACCCATATTTTAATGTTATTAATTGTCCCAATAATGTCCTTTATAGAAATTTCCCCAGTACAGGATTTAGTCCAGGATTACATTTTATATCTAGTTATAATATCTCTTCAGACTTTTAAAATTTGAAATAGTTCCTGAGACTTTCTTTGTCCTTGATGGCTTTTTCAAAGAATGCAGGCCTATTATTTTATGGCATTTCCTCAATTTGTATTTTTCTCATGTGTCCTTATAATTAGATTCAGGTTATGCATTTTTGATGAAATACTACATAAATGGTGTGATCTTCTCACAGTATCATATCTGGAGGCACAAAGAATCTGTTTTCCCTTATTGATAATATTATTCTTGAGAATTTGAATAATGTTTATTTTCTCCACTGCAAAGTTACTATTGTCCCTTCTATGGTTAATAAACAACTTCTGGGGAAATTCTTTAGACAATGCAATAAAAATTTCTTCATCAAATTGTTCCCCTGTTATGCTAAATACTACTATTGATGATTTCAATTACTATTATTGATGATTCTTGCCTGAATACATTTTAGTATCATGGATTAACATGGATTAATTAATCATTTTTAAGCAGTTAAATTTAAACTCCATCATTTGCTCTGTATTTATCAGTTGGCATTCTACTATATACGGAAGAGCCCCCAAGCAAACTTTTCTTTCTTTTCTTTTCTTTCTTTCATTTTCTTTCTTTCCTTCCTTCCTTCCTTCCTTCTTCCTTTCCTTCATTCCTTCCTTCCTTCTTCCTTCCTTCCTTCCTTCCTTTCCTTCCTTCTTCCTTCCTTCCTTCCTTCCTTCCTTCCTTCCTTCCTTCCTTCCCTCCCTCCCTCCCTCCTTCCTTCCTTCCTTCCTTCCTTCCTTCCTCCCTCCCTCCCTTCCTTCTTATTTCTTAGTAGTATGGACTCTTGGATTCCCATTTTATTCACTGAATTATAACTCATTTTTGTCCTTACCTATTCTAATGTTCAAACTGTCCCAGATTTGGCTAGTGGGAGACTCTAAATGCTGGCTCCTGCATCATTTTGACATGACTTAATTTTATTTTAAGTGCTTCCTTAATTTCTGGCACAACAAAATACTCCAGGCTGGTTTTCTGGTTTTCTGTTTTTTCTTTTTTTATCTTTTGTGCCAAGTCATGAACTCAATCATTCTCTAAGGATATCTGCTTCCTTTTAATGAGGAAAAGATTTGGAAACCAATATCTGGGCAAAGAGTCACATATTAAATAATGAAGACACAGACAGGATAAAAGAAAAAGGTTGAAAATTTTATACCATACTAATACTAATCATTAAAAAGCTGGTATGGCTTATTAATAACAGGTTAAATAGACTTCAAGATAAAGGATATTACCAGAGATAAAGTGGGATATTTCATAATAATAAATGGGTCAATTCATTAGAAATGTGTAACAATCCTAATTATGTATGCATCTAAGGTTGCTTCAAAAGAGATGAAACAAAAAAAATAGACAGGAATAAAGAAGAGATCGACAGATCTACAGGCATCAGAATTTTTAGCATACATCATTCAATAACTGCTGGACAAGTACATAGAAAGGGAGAAATATATGATCATCTCAGTAGAAGTTAATAAATGAAAAAATTCAGCAGCTGTATAAGTTAAAAAAAAAATTCCCAGCAAATTAGAGAGAAAACTTTCTCAAGTTGATAAAAGATATCTACTCCCTCCAAATTTGCAGCTAATACTATAAAACACTGGATGTCTTTTCGCTAAGATCAAGGAGAGGGCATAGATTTCCACTCTCACTATTTTTATTCAACATCGTAATGAAAGTCCTAGATCATGTGAAAAAAATAAATAAGTCATAAAAACTGGAAAACTATGAGTAGAGCAATCATAATTTGCAGATGACATGATTGTATAAGTAAAACATCCAAAATAATCTAGATTACTCGATATAATCAAGTGAATTAAGTAAAGTCATCTAATATGAGGTCAATACTTTAAGGTTGTTGATTATAATCCCGCCCCAAATATCAGCAGGCATTATTTTGTAGATATTGATAAACTGATTTCCACACACATATAAAGAAAAGAACCTGAAATAGTCAAGATAATCTTGACAAAGGAAGACAAAGTTGGAGGAAATATGTTATCAAAAAACTATGCAAAGAAAAACAGCATGTTTCCTATTTGGCATAAGGATAAACCCGTAGATTAATGAATCAGAATACAGAGCTCAGATACTTGATGTTCAACAAAGATGCCAATAAAATTTAACATGAGAAAGAAGGGTGTTTCCGATAAATGGTGCTGAAGCAACTCGATATCCATAGAGGAAAAAAAATTGAACTTAACTCCTTCCTCATACCATACACAAAAATTGATTCAGAAGAGACCATTGACTTAATGTGAAAACTAAAACTATAAAGCTTCTAGAATAAAATAGAAGACTTTAATTTTGACTCTGGGATAAACAAAAAATTTTTAGATAAGTCACAAGAAGGACCAACTATTAAAGAATCCAATTTTAAATTGATTTCAGCAAAAGAATTCCTAGCAGTACTTTGATTTTTTTCAGCTCTCATAAAGTCAGCTGTAGATCCCATCTTTGATTTGTTTCTGTCCTATATCTTCATGGCCATAGCTATGATTCAGTAAGAAACAGTTTCATTATCCCACCTGCATCGTTTGTTCTCTGTTCTTTCAGTTCTGCTTGCAAATTGGCCAGATTTTTTTCTGAGGTCATTTTTTCTTACAACAAACTGTTCATGCTATCAACATTAGGCCTTAAAATATCTTTCTGCATTGCTGCATTATCTGAGTAAAAAACATGTGGCAAAATTAGCTGAATCAGACAAATTCATATTCCACGAAAAAGGAGGCCAGATCAGCATTAAAATCTTTGCACATGAAAGCTTATTTTACTAAATTTCTTTCTTTCTTTACAATTTTAGGCACACTAGATCAGCAATCCTCCTTTCTCAAACTTAATTTTTCAAGAGAAAAAAACACTTCTTTCCCCCCAAAGACTACTTACTAAAATCTTATGAACCAGTTTGGGGAAAAAAGGTTCATGATCAGGTATTTGTACAATTTTCTCATTGTACAATACAATATACAATGTACAATGATGAAATTCTAGGAAATAGAAGATAGCAGCGTTCTTGATATTTCTCAAATGGCCACACCTACTTTATCCTAATGCTGAAAATAATGCTATTTATTCATACGAATGAATCATCACTGCAGAGCTTCTGTTAGTCTCTGCCCATTTTTATTTCTTCTTGTTTTTAATTTCTAGAGTCTGAAAATTAGGTAATAAATCAAAAGTAGTTAGAGGCCCTCCCACCAGGAACCCTTTTTGTTTTTAAATGATAGTGAAACATTGACACTTCAGTTGCTTAGCTGCAATAGCATGTGAGTAAGGAGAAAATACATCCACCCGCCCATGCGGCTCCCCCTGCATTGTTTCCCACCATGGCACAGCTCAGCCTGCCAAGGTACAGAACTAGAAAACTCACTTCACATTTTGTTCCTCCTTCTGTTCAGCACTCCCTTCAGATTCTTAAAAGCAAGAAACCTGCCACAGCCAATCCCATTCTAAACACATTTTTTTCCCCAAGCAAGTAGACTCTATATTTAGAAAGCATTTGCTATTTGAAATTGTCACCCTAGATCACGTGTATAGCTTTTCCTCTTGGGCCCCCTTAACAATAGTAGGTCATTTTTGAATGCTGCACAAGGCATCTAGACAAAGCAAAGAGAATATGGTATCTGGAGGGTAAAGAGATTAATGTGAAGGTAGAACCAAACAAAGAAATAAAAAAGTGGGGCGGTCCTGCCACTTTATATAAATTAGTGGCAGATCAAGCAAATCTCTCTCCAGACCCACCTTACAGGACACAATTTAGTGTGAACAAAAGCAGGTGAATTTAGTGGGATGGTAATTTTGTAGTCATCTTGCCTTTAGCACACATCACAAATTATGCTCTCTTCAGTGCGTTTCACTGGAACCAAACCAGACTTTATTCCTGAGGATATTTTATTTCTATTTGACTACAGTAGCCACTGAGAAGAGCTGGTGATGTTTTGTGTATCAGTGAGCTCATTCTCTGAATTCTTGAAGTCCTGATTTTCTATCATCTTATGTAGATTTAAAAAAAAAAAAAAAACAACCAAAAACGAAAACCTAGTTGGAGAGAAATATAGTATGTGACTATTTATCAAGAATCAAAATACTCAGAAAAGCAAAATAAGTTAACTGGGATAAACAATGATAACATCATTTAGAATGATAATGATAAAGCACTGCTAGAGGACCTAAAATTCTTTTTGATCCCTGAAAAAATAAATTATAAGCATTGTTATTTTAGTGTAAAGAACTGATTTATTATATTCAAATTATTTGAAAAGTGGTCATTCATTTATTTAGTTAACAAACATTTATTCAACATCTATCAATTCTTGTTTCAATGACGGGCACTGGACAAAATTATCTAAAAAGTAGAATCAAGATTAAGTTCCCTAAAGGAACTAACTAGATAGAATAAAACACAAAAGGAACTTTGACCTTGAGCCTAACTGAAGTAGGTTGCAAACCTACTTCCATCTTTTCTTAGCAAGTACCACGACTTTTCAAGTTCATTTATCAAGTAGAATGACCTTTCAAAGTCATGATCAGATTATCAGACAATGCCATGCAATGTACCTAGAATTTAATCAGATGCTGTTTTAATATCTCTAAGAGTTATGTTAATGAATCTGTACATTTTTAATATTTTATGTACTTATTGTGTTCCTAATAACTTAGCTAATTAGCAGATGAACCTTAAATAATTCTAATTTAAAATATGTAATTAACTCTAATTGAAAAATAACGATAAAGAAATTGAAAAAATTTTAAATAAAATGTATAATTGACTAATTTATACTTGTGATTTCAAAATAAAATCTTATTAAGTTTATGTACAGTTTGAGTACACTTAAGATAATTCAAGTTTCTCCAGTAAGTTTCACATTTTTATATTTTCAGAGTATTCAGGAAGGTTTCTTTCAGTTAAGTCACATAGTTTATGTCCCAAATAAATTTCTAACATTTGAATACATTTCACTCAGTTTTCAAAACAGGACACATTGTTTAAAGGCAATATATTTTCTAATTTAAACTCCTTACAAAAGAATTTCCTCTTGCCATGAACTTGCTAAGAGCTATTCTTACTCTTTTTCTCCTGGGAATTTAACTGAGCTGTCTAAGAAGGATGACTGGTCACTGCCAGGGGCAAGAAAAAAGGAAATTCTGCCTGAACAAGAGCGAAGAAGAGTGTGTTAATTATCAGCAACAGAGGTGAGCTCAGCAGTTTCTGCACACACACAAAACTGCCTTGAAAACCATCCATCACCTGTCAGTCTGAGACGCTCATGGTTCTCTGCCACTCTGCTACATCCAGATAAGTAGTTGAGCACCATTAAATGAGGGACACTACAAACAGTACTCAGGAAGATAACCTGAAGAGAGAAGGGGAACTGTTACCTCCTACCAGGTCTTCCCCTTTAAGTGACAATAACAATAGAAACCTTTGGTCCCAGAATGTAGAGGTCCTTTCCATTCCACCTCCAGAGATAAAAGAAGGAAAGAAATGAAATGCATATGAAAGAATAAGGAAATAAAGATACTAAAATCATCAGGTCTCACTATTGGACCTAGCCTACCCTTCCCATATGTTTCTACAAATGTGGACATATACTCTTGCAGGCAACAGCCCAATCTCTGGTATTTGTCTAAGCTGTGCCACTTTCCCTCTCATGTCTTTTCTAGGTTCTTCAACCCATTTTCCTCTGTACTTCAGCTCTCAATGTTTAGCTCAGACAACATTGGTCTAATGATACACTTGGATATGCTTCTATTCTTTTTGGCTGAGATAGCCAAAGACACCCACTCTGTTTCACTGGCATCGCTACTTCCAGATACAGATTCACATTGCCGGGACAACTGAGCACAAATCTTCCCCTCACCCAGCAAGGCAATAGTTGGCCCTATCTGACTAGCTTCCTTTCCACATGTGTATCTTAAATATGAATGTGCTTAGTCTAACCTTATACAAACCATCATCAGTGTGGTAGATCTATAGTATTGTCTGACCAAGTCCCCTTCCTGCTCCTGGGAAATCACCCAGACCCCATTGTTTGCTAATAACCAGATTAGCCATCTTCTTACCCCCATTTATTATCCTGAACCCAGTTGATTGGGTCCAGAGTAATGAATGGGGGTAAGAAGTTAGGCCAATGAAGTCATTCTTCAACTTACTTTTTAACTGGAAATGAGAAAAAATAATCCTTCTTGTTATGGGTTGAATTGTGTTAAGAGTATGTTGTCTACTTTCCTCAAATATGTGAATTTTCCAGTTTTATTTTGTTATTGATTTTTAGTTTTATTTCAGAAAATATATTTTGGATGATTTCAAACTTTAAAAATTTATTGAGACTTGTTTTGTATTCTAACATATGGTGAATGGTCCATGCGCACTTGAGAAAAATATGTATCCTGCTGCTGGTTTAGAGTGTAATGTTTTGTAAGTGTTTTTTCAGTCTAGTTTGTTGATAGTATTTCTCAAGTCCTCAATTTTCTTAGTGATCTTCTGTTTAGTTGTTCTTTCCATTACAGAAAATAGAGTATGGACATATCCAACTATTAGTGTAGAACGGTCTATTTCTCCCTTTGATTTTGTCAATTTTTGCTTCATATATTTTTGAGCTCTGTTATCAGGTGTACATACATCTATAGCTGTTATATCTACTTAATACTGAAGCCTCTCTATAGCCATTCAGAAACTTAAAGTAACCACAGCTTTTTCCAAGGTGGCCAGGTGATCTAATAATATATTGGGTAGCCTTATGTTTTACAGTTTAATATTAACATAATATTTGGGACATACAAAGTCGGACAATTAAGTTCACAAACTCACCCTAGAAAAAGTGCTACATACCTCATTGCTGAATATCACTACAGTCACCTTCAAAGCACTTCCCTTGGGAAGCTGTGCACCGATGCCAGTGCCTAGTCCACCCTTCAAAGCAATTTGGGAACTCTTTTTCTGGAATGGCCATCAGCTCTGTCGTTGTATTACACTTGATGTCCTGAATGTCATCAAAATGTCTTCCTTTCAATAGTTCTTTTATCTTTGGGTAAAGAAAGAAGTCATTGGGGGCCAGATCAGGTGAGTAGGGAGGGTGTTCCAATCCAGTTATTTGTTTACTGGCTAAAAACTCCCTCACAGACAGTGCCGTGTGAGCTGGTGCATTGTCGTGATGCAAGAGCCATGAATTGTTGGCGAAAAGTTCAGGTTGTCTAAGTTTTTGAGGCAGCCTTTTCAGCACTCAAAATGATAAACTTTGTTAACTGTGTGTCCAATTGGTACAAATTCATAATGAATAATCCCTCTGATACAAAAAAAGGTTAGCAACATCGTTGCAACAAGTTAATTGCCATACCTTGTATACAGTAGTTGCTATAATGCAAGGTCTAGAAGCTTTTGTACAGTTAACTAATTTACATAAAGGAATGTAGAAATTTTAGAAGCAGAAAAAGGAATGATTCAGACAATGAAATACACTTCTAATCAAATTTGAAATAAAAATCAATTCATGAAACCCCTCGGAACTTCCTCCTTTGTGAATATGTTACAATATGCATAAGATTCTTTTTTGAATTTATATGTATACATAAGTTCTTTGTAAGAGGTGTCACTTACAGTAAATGAATTTTATTTATGTAAGTGCCTGTCATGATGCTCTTAGTAATTTTGTAATCCAAAAGGTGAATGTTCTATAAACCATTTAAAAGTGCATTTGCTAGTTCTCTATGATGAAAAAACTAATTTGATCTAGTTACAGGCAGCAAATGAAAAACAGCTGTTTTGTACTCCTTTGCTGCTTTTTTATAGCGTCCTTCTCTGTAATTGATCCCAGTGCCCAGATGTGAGAGCTGCTACTTCTTCAGATCTTTAAGGAATGTGGAGGATTAATTTCCTGTGCTTTTAATGCTTGTCAGGAAATTTCAATAGGTAAGTAAAGAACCCCGAATGATTCAAAGAATATTTAAATAATAAGACAATCGTAGAAGGACAAAGCAGCTTTTAAAAAAGCAAATATAAAAAGAATGTTTTTATGTTTAAGTATGGACTGTATTCTGGTGCTGCAAATAGGTGGAAATAATCCCCAGGCTCACAAAGGGAATACATGATCCATAAATATGCATTGGTTTGACTTGCCTCTACTTACTACATCTGCTCAGCCCCTAATGCCTCCACTTAGAAATGTACTGTTTCCTCACTGGGATCGTGAGGGAATGAGGCCAGATACAGTGAGTAGACTAATTCTTCCCTTGTGTATTACCACCTCTCCCAACACACACAAATACACACACACACACACACACACACACACACACACACATCATTTCTAATTAGCCCTCGTGGCAGTGATTAATTGCTCCAGCAATGAGGCTGGGGTTGGAGCTGGGGCTGGGAAGTGGGAGTGGGCTGCTCTGGCAAAGGAACAAGTGGGTTGATCTGAGAAGGGCGCAGGTGTCTGAATCCTCCAGGGCTACGCTAAGCTGTGGCCGACCTGCACTGCCAAAAAGCAGATGGATGTAAAGAGAACACCAGCTGAAGCAGTCTGATGGGGAAGGGGACATATGGGGACCGGACAAGCCCATGCAGGCAATGTGGACGTTTATATAACATTTTACAGTTCCGGAATGATGTTCATCTTCACGATGCCATTTACGTATAAGCAAATGAATTATCTAGGAGGCACATACTATTATTCCCAGATAGCATAATTATCCCCATTTATGTCCATAAATGAGGAAATTGAGGCTTGCCTAAGATTACAATTTTAGCAAGGCTAGAGCTGTAACTCAAACCTACATTGTGTTATTTAGAATATTATCACCAAATAGATCTACTTAGTCAGCTGTGGGAAAAAACACATGCAATGATGCAAGCCTTCCAGTATGGTTGGAGCTGAGTGTGTGGTGGAGGTGGATGGTAAGAGTTCTGGCTGGGCTCATAAGCTATTTTTAAGAATTTGTAATTTATCTGAAAGGAAATGGGAAGAACATGTTGAAATTTATGTTTTAAAATAGATGTCAGCAAACCATGGCTTGTAGGCCCAATCTGGTCCACTGCCTATTTTGTAACTAGTTTTATTGAATTACATCTACACCCATCTATTTACATATTGTCAGTAGCTGAGTTCATACTACAATAGTAGATCGGAATAGTTACAATAGAAACCATAGGGCTCGCAAATCCAAAAATAATTACTATCTGGTCCTTTACAGAAACAGTTTGGTGACTTCTGTTTTAAAACAATCTCTCTGGCTGTGATGTTGTTTAGAGGAAACCAAGACGAGAGACAGTAGGCCCAGCCAGGAGGCTACCTCAAAAGTCTTAGTGAGAGATGACAAGATTCTCAAGTTAGTTTTGGGTAATGGCAATCAGGGGAAATTCATGGGTTTAAAATGCTGAGGTGAAGGCTTGAAAAGACTTGGAGACTGGCTATGTGAATCGAGGAGGTGGAAAGATAAGATTCTAATTACACCATTAGATTTTTTATGTTAACTGAAGGCACAGGATTAGATGTTTCACTCGGGGAGAGGATGAAGAGTGAGAGAAGAGGCCCCAGGAAGACCCTTTGAAAACATAGCTACCTATATAAAGGCTAGGCAGAGGGAAGACGCAGAAGGAGCTCGCAGATAGGTGGGAGGGCCACCAAAGCTCAGTAGTGTCAGACACCTCTGGATAGAGGTGAGGACACAAAGTTTGCCGTTGGATTTGTCAAGAAGGAAGTTTCCGTGGAAAGGCAAGAGGCAAACACCACACACTCTGGTGGGTGGGAGAATGACAAAGAGCTGAGGAAGGGGAGAGAAAAGCAGACATAACACTTTCAAAATGCTTGAGTCTGAAAGGAAAGTTAGAGATAGGAAGGTAGGTACAGGGACACCTAGGACGAGTGACAATTTCATTTTTTACTCTTTGTTTTTAATAAAGGAAGTCTGTGAACAAGTTTAAATAATGAGGAGGAACCAGGAAAAGGAGCAGCTGAAGATACAGGTATAAGCTGACCAATGGAGGATGGCTGCCAAGGAGTCCAGAGGGAACAATCTAGAGCAAGTAGAAAATGAGATCTTCTACTGAGAGTGGGGCAGGATGCCACATAATCAGTGGTCTGAAGAGTCATAGATGATGAAAAGGAGAAAGGTAACTAGGGAAATCCAGAATTGCCAGGCAAAACTCAAGGTCCAGGTGAAGAGTTGTGAGTTGTGTGATTTTCTCCACTAGTGTGAAGGGTTTGTGTAGAAAACTTAACACAAAATTTCAGGAATGAGGCATTGCAACAACTCAGAAGTCCAGCTGAGAGAAGTGCTATTTAGAGCTTTTAGTACAAGAGACATCTAAACTTCTACTTCTGTGAGTATTCTAACTTTTGGCCTTGAATCAAATTAGAGGTTGAAAAGACCATACATGTGGTCGTAGCCCCTCACAGAAGTGTCTTCATTATGTTTCAATTAAATTTCCTGGTGCTTCCAAGCTACTCAAAGAGGGATACATATGGTGTTGTTCTGGGTTTCCATTAGAGGGAAACTTTCACAATGTCCAGAGCCCTCGATATCCTGCAGATGAAGGAGGAGGGTCTCCTTAAATTGCTTGCAGCAGAAACCCGTTTAGGGGGTACCAACCTCGACTTCAAATGGAACAATACATCTGCTACAGGAAAAATGATGGCATCTACATTATAATCTGAAGAGAACCTGAGAGAATCTTCTGCTTTCAGCTCATGCCGTTGTTGCCCATGGAAAACCTGGCTGATGTCAGTGTCACATTCTCCAGAAATACTGGCCAGTGGGCTGTGCTGAAGTTTGCTGCTGCCTCTGGAGCCATTCCTATTGCTGGCTGCTTCCTTCTGGAACCTTCACTAACCAGATCCAGATAGCCTTCCAAGAGCCAAGACTTCTGGATGTTACTGATCCCAGGGCTGACCACCATAACTGTGTGTACGACCAAGTGTCCTCTGCACTGTGTGGACATTACCATCCCGTATGACAATAACTGAGCTCATTCCATGGGTCTGATGTAGTGGGTGCTGGCCCAGGCAGTTTTGCGTGTACATGGCACCATCTCCCACGAACACCCATGGGAGGTCATGCCTGATCTTTACTTCTACAGAGATCCTGAAGAGAGTGAAATGAAGAGAAGACCACTGCTGAAAAGGCTGTGGCCAAGGAGGAACTTCAGGGTGGAGGGCCTGCTCCTGAATTTCCTGCTACTCAACCTGAGGTCACAGACTCATCTGAAGGTGTGCAGGTGCCTTCCACACCTAGGCAGCAGTGCCCTGCTGAAGACTGGAGCACTCAACCTGCCCCTGAGGACTGGTCTGCAGCTCCCCTGCTCAGGCCACTGAACAGTTAGGAACAACCACTGAGTGGTCTTAAGCTTTCCTTTCACAGACTTTTAATCCGAAATGGAAATAAGGTAGATGAAAAATAAAGCTTTAAAAAAAAATTTCTGATTTCTTCAAGTCTGTAGATTGAAGCCCAAATTCACTGGAATTTGTGGGAAAGACCTTAGCTTGGTCCTAAACTGTATTAAACCTAAAATTTAAGAGAGTCTGATGATTTCTAGAGGACTGATAGGGGAATCTCCACGAGTGTCTTTATATGAGGGTGAGAGGAGCCAGATGGGAAACGTATCTTAAAGGACAAGAGAATCAATGTAATGACATTCTCAGTATTGATACAAAGAAAGTTCACCAACTATTGTTTCACTAAATTACCCATGAGGCAATGAACACAAGGCATAATCATTATTGGTACCAAGAGTTCCAATTTGAGTGTTGCTTATTAGGACTCCAGCATTATTCCAGGTCCTTGAGCTACCTGGTCTCATTTAACACAGCAAACTTCTGAAGAGGTATTTCTATCATTCCCTTTTAATAGATAAAGAAACTGAGACTTGCAATGCTAAGTAGCTTTCCTGATATCACATTGCTGGTTGTTAGTAGCACCAAGGCTCACACTGGCAAAGTCAAAACTATCAGAGACACCTTTCTGATGACAGGCGTATCATCAACCCACAAAGTCAGGTGTACAGGAACCTTTTGCAAATTTCTATAACTCAACTTAATCTCCATTTTAAACCTCCACCTGAAATTTCTATAAGTAGTTACTTGGGTCAGGTCAAGGTTTCACCCCTTCCATTGCACTCTGAGTTAATGACAATGTTTGGGGGTTTATGTGACACCAAGGCATTGGGTGTGCCCTGGACCTTAGTAACCTGCCCAAACTAGATACTACCAAGAATCAATATGGCCCCTGGACCATGACCCCAAACTTGTCAAGTTCAATAGATTGATTTCTGTGGCCCTCACAGTAGTTTTACATGTAGAATCAGATTGCTTTTGGGCATGGTATACACTAGAATTTTGCACTAGCCCCAGTAGTGTCCCAGTTACACCACTCCAAATCTCACATTTAACTACCCACCAGGAAGTTGGACACACCTGGTTTATGGTTCTGGTTAGAGAACCCACAAAGCATTGGTCTCCATGGTCTTTCTGGCTTTAGGCCTTTCAGTTCTTTTGGGACCCAAGACCCTCAGGGATCTTGCTGGCTCTCTAGTGGCACCACCAGGAAGCAGGGCCTGAGCTCTCCCATTTTTCTTTCTCCACAGCCCTGAGTCCTGGGGAATATTTCTCATCTTGTGGAATCCTTTACCCACCATGCTTATTAAGTTCACTTTTCCTGGACCCACAGTTTTTTTCCTCCCTCCAGGGTTTAGGATTTGGAAAATAAAAACCAGGATTTCCAAGTCTTTCCTTCCTCTCTGGAGGCAAAAGATCCAGGCTTCTGGGGTGTTTCAACAAAGAAAGTACAGGGAAGGAGTATAAGATGAGATAATACCAAAAGAGTGTCTTACCATTTTGAGTTCTTTAGAAGAAAAATGCCTCTTATTGTAAGGAGCAAAGTATAGAATAAAACTTCTTGGATAATTTGGGTGAGAGCTCCACTAACTTACTTTCTGGCACCCACCCAACCTCCACACAGAAGGGCAGAATATGCAAAATACAGCAGAACACATTTGATATACAAGAAAGTTAGAAGCTAAAAAAGCTGTGCTTAAACAGCATCCTCACATAAGAGCAATTATACAAACTTCTTTTCAGCTCATATTTGGTAGCATCCTGAGAGCCTGCCCATTTGCCTGGTGAAACACTTTCTGGTGGCATGAGGTCACAGAGTGCTGACACCATTTTATTAATCGTTCCATTTCTAATGTGTGCTGTGTCAACCCCAACAGGCCTCTCATAAGTGGAGTCATTTTCTTTTAAAATTACAGGTTCATTTTCTATGTCCTCTCTGCTTTTCTCTTTCTCCCAATATGGCAGCTGGGGGAAAAAAGAATATTAAAAAATGATGAAGGAGAAAACATATGAAAAATGTAATATGGCATTTCTGAGTTTCTGTCTATTTTTATCTAACTGTGGCTATGTAAGGTAGAGTCTCATGAGTCCATCTATTATCAAATCCTTTATATGAGAGGTTTTCTCCTGAAAAAGAGTAATAATTGCTATTTCTCCTATAATCTGACACTCTCTAAGAGCCAGGATTAGCTTTCACTTTAAGACAATGCTGCTTGTACTAAGTTGTGTGTGAAAATATATTGCAGGCCTGTAGCCTGGGTTCAGAAGTGCGGAATGTGGAGATCAAAGAGGTCCCCTGAGCAAGCTGGGCGTGGAGACGGGGGCACCTGGAAGGGATAGCAAGTAAAAGGTGGGGCAGACAGACACTGAGGGTCAAGCTGGGCAGGCAGAATTTAGCATCCTGGAAATACAGAGTTCGGGGCCTTAAAGGGTATGGAAGGATTGAACATGGAGAGCTGAGGACAACAAATGGTAGATGATACAGGAGGCACAATCCACACCCTGAGCAATGGAAAGCCTTGACATTAGTCATGGGGCTGAGGGGCCTGAACAACGAGGAGAGAGCTACTGGGCAATTGGACCTCACACAAGTTGATTTATTTAACATTGCGCAAGCATTCGAGGTACGTATTTTCCCCGGGTGCTGAGATGAGGGAACTAAATGTCAGGGAAGTTAAGTGAATTGCCTGGTCACACGTTTAAGAAAGTGACTCAGACCAAATTTCACCCAAGTTCATTCAAATGCACTCAAAAGCCTGAATGTTTTCCAACTTCACCAAGACTGGCAGGGTGCAGAGCTGAGGTCTTCTCGGGCAGTGTCTTGCCCAAGCCATTTCTGGAGCTTGCGGTATTTCTCATCACATGATCCGTGAACCCCTGCTATAAGAATCACTTGAGGAGCTTGTAAAAATATATTAACTTCTGGGACTCTTTTGTATAGACTCTGATTCAGAAGGTCTGGAGTGGATTTTAAGAATTTGAATTTTTCTTAGAACGCTTGATGTAGGTTGGCCAATGACAGTGCTCCATTTCCCTGGCCACTGTAGTTGAATTAATGTTGGACATAAGACCTAGGCTGGACTGATGGGTGTCCTCTCCAGGATTAATATATGCACACTTGGAGAACACAATGTTCTTTCCACTGACAGTGAGCTGGGTTGGCCGGGGTTCATCTTGTTTGCCATGTACAAGGAGCTTCCCTAAAGAAGGCAGCACAAGTCATAAATAAGCTTTCAGAAATAAGCTTTAAGACCCTGAATGCACCAATGTGTGAAATCTACCTTGAATCTCCTAGCTCTTTGGGCCCACACTTTTTTTCTCCCTTAAACTAGTTTGAGTTGGGTATCTACTACTGAGAACAGACTAAGTGGTCTAACTAAAGCTTGTGTGAATCAGATCCGAGGTTTATATTAATGCAATATGAGTCATCACTGTAGTGGGACTTTTAACTTCACTGAGGTCATCCTAGGGCTACAGTGCTGAGGGTCTAAGTTACACGTTGTTTTGTTGTATTTCTTGTGGTTTTTTGTTTGTTTTTTTTAATTGTTTTATTGGGGAATATTGGAGAACAGTGTGTTTCTCCAGAGCCCATCAGCTCCAAGTTGTCCTTCAGTCTAGTTATGAGGGCACAGCTCAACTCCAAGTCCAGTTGCTGTTTTCAATCTTTAGTTGCAGGGGGTGCAGTCCACCATCCCATGCGGCAACCATGTTGTTAGAGCTCGCTTTCTAACCAACTGAGCCATCCGGCGACCCCTCCGGAAGCTCAGCAGCAGCTCGTTGTCTTTAATCTAGTTGTGGAGGGCACAGCTCACTGGCCCATGTGGGAATCGAACTGGCAACCCCGTTGTTCAGAGCTCGTGCTCTAACCAACTGAGCCACCCAGCAGCTCTTCTTGTACTTGATCCTCACACTTTCCCTGGCTGATGTTGTCTACTTCCATGACTTCAATTATCATGATGATTCAAAAATCAATCTCTCCACCTACATCACTCTTTTGTGGTTCTGATTCTTTGGTTGTGGTTTAAATGTCTACTGGACATTTCCACCTGGGTGTCCCCCAGCACTTCACATTCAACAGGTACAAGAGCGCATTAACAATATTTCCCCCAGATATGACTAATCTCTTGTTCTCCTTATCTCTGTGACTGGCACTGCCATTTTCCCAGTTCCCAAGCCAGAAGCCTGGGCATTCTCCTTAATACCTCCCTTTCCACCACCATGCTTACACTTCTATCACCACATCAAGTTGGTTCTGCCATCTAAACTCCAAATATACATCTAAACACGAAGTATAGCTTATAAAGCTTTTCATAATTTGGCCATTGTATACCTAGATTTTTCCCCCATTTTCCTCCCTCTCCTTTTGGATTGAGTTGCATTTATTTGGTGGAACCTAATTCTCATGCAGAACCCTCACTTCAGGCAATCTGGGAAGTGTAGAGTTGGCTTTCCTGGCCATGCAGAAAAGGAAGGCAAACTGAGAAGAAGGAGGAATGACGCTGAGTACCAATCAGCTGCATGCGCCACGACACACATACATGACTTTGAATTATTTATTAACTTTTTTTTTACTTTCTCTTGGGAAGGGAGGGGTTCTTCTTCTCACACCTTTAGCATTCCTAAACACAAGCTACACAAAAACAAGAATTATGTTTATTTTTTCATCGTTGTAGCTATAGTGTCAAACAATAAATATTTGTTAGATTAAAATTTAAATGAAAGAGTCCCCACTATGCTTTAAACTATTAGACCCACCTCTTGTTAGTGACACATTTTGAAGAATATATTTTAAGAGAAACAATAACAAGTTAGAATGAATTACAAGAAGATAGCATTGATGATGAGAAGCTATGGGTACCGTGTCATATAAGGAATAAAGTGGGAAATATTTCAGCTGAAGACATAAACTCAAGAAAAATGGAAGTTCTGACTTCAAAAATTTGAAAGTGTGTCATATGGAAAAAGGAATAGACTGGTTTTGTTGCTTTGGACAGTAGAACTAGAGCCAACATATAGATGTGATAGGGAATCAGAATTCAAATCAGTATCCAGAAGGGTTGCTGCTTCACACCAGGAGGTGGTGAGTGTCTTCCCATGAGAAATGAATTTACTCCAAGATGTGGTTCCTAGACCATTGGGCCTCGGTAGTGGTGGACTGAATGACTTCTTAGGCCTCTAGGATCTTAAGCTAAACTAGAAGTAGACATATTTGTCCCAAAATCTTGTTGAAATGCCTGATTATGCAAGTGTTAATGTCTCATTTCTTTAGGACTAAAACAAGTTATTCATGCCCTTTAGACCATGACAAAGCCTTCAAACAACTTCCACGCCACAGCGTGGCTGAGCTGTAGATTTAGAAATACAGTGGGGTATTTGTCACTGCTCTCACCTTCCAGTCACCCTACACTGAGTTGGGTTGTCATTTGACACTTCACATGGCTCTTCACTCAGTATTAGCAATGCATTTTCAATTATACTCATTTGCTATTCACCCCCATACTCTCTTGGTAGGAGGCTGATATTCTGCTCACCTTAAAAGCAAGCAGAGCCACAGACACTTGAAGTAATTTTCACAAGGTCACTGAAAATTAGATAAAAGCTCTGGGAGCTGAGCTCATGCTTAACTCCCTGAGTCATGTCTCCCCTGGTGCCCTCCCCACCCCGTCCCTCCCACAGCCGCTGTGCAGGAGACATAGACTGAGAGTCTCAGGAAAACATGGTGTGGCTTTAGTTCTATTTTTCTATTCATGCTTTTGAATGGGTAAAGCATTAATTATGTTTTTTTCTTTTTTAATTTTTTTAAAGAAATTCAGAACCAGAAGTATAATTCTAGGGCAGAATGCTTACCTTGTAGTACACTGTCTGGATTCTAATTATTCTTATTTTATAAGATTCCAGAGAGATATTGCTTTGCTGGGAATGGTTTTAATAAATCCGTGTAAATGCAGTATTTTAGTGAAGAAGTTGATTTTGTGGATTCCTCCCATGTCCTGCTTTAACCATGATAGAACTGAATAGGGAACGTTTAACAGAAGGGTGCTTATATGAAGGCACACTTGGTTTGTAGCTATATGTGCACTTCCATCTGTCCATTTGTGAATTATTCAACCAACATGAAACAGCACTGTTTGAGGGTTGAGGGTATTTTTTTTTTTTTTTAAAACAGTGAAATTCAAATGAGCTCAAGTCCCTGAAATAACTTTAAAAAAGGAAACTACATCAGCACCTCCAACACAGATGAAGCTGGCCAAGGGCTGTATTTATCATCGCCAGTTCTGCAGGGTTTTAAAATTTTTCCAAGAAAACTAAAGGGAGTTGGTTTTCAAAGGAAAAAGAAACAAAACAGGCAGTTTGCTCTAAAAGGGAGGTCAGGAGCCTATCATCAGGTGTTAGCTAGAAGAAATAGTAAATTACACTGGCAGTGTTGATGTAATTCAGGGTCTCAGGTCCCACTCCCCGCACAAGAACGCAGGACATGGTGAGGCCAAAAAGGAACACCAACAGAGCCATGGATAGGGGGTCATACCACTATATTCTCGCCGGTGGCCGGGCGAGACACAGGAAGCAAACATCTGCCAGTTCCACTACATGGTGGTACCTTCTCAAGCAAACAGTCAAGCGGTCCATCAAATCAGGGATGGAAGGCAATTCCCCATAGTCCACAGTCATTCACCAGGGCTGTGCATTGGCCTCACAATGTGTGCCCTCTCCGCAGGGCGAGGGCTGCAAGTCCTCCCCAACCTGGGGGTGAGGGACGACCTCGACCTCACTCTCATCCTCCACCGAGGACTCAGCAAGCATTTCCTCTGGGACTACAAGTCCCGCATCTGGGCTGCCTTAACAAGCACTTCCCAACCCACAGGGTCGCAACGACCTTCCTTTTCTCTGGCCTATGCTGGTTGGAGACCCGTCCATGTCTTCCCACCCCTCCATGGGGGTCCAACTCCCAAGAACACTGGCCACCAGGCATCACACTCTATGTGGGGACCACACGTCCTCTTGCCCAGAGTCAGACACCATTCTTACCTGGCCGGAATCTTGCTTGCCACGTATCCAAGTGAGTGGAGGCCTTGGTGCCAGATGTCCACAACTCTTGGAGCCCACGGCAGCAGCAGACCACCAAAAGGAAGACGATACTTGCTTTGGCCAACAGGGTGGCATGCCATCCGGAGGCTTGAGAGGACCACCAATTCACCGAGGGGTCACGTTTCTCCCAAGCAGATCGCGTTTCCTGCTCCCGGTGCCGCTCCTCACGGGCTTCCTGAGACTGAGTGTTCATACACACAAACTTCTCTACTGTCAAATGGAGAGCTTTGGCTGGCACCATATCCCGCTCGCTGCACCATTTGTCATGCCGATATGGTGAGGCCAAAAAGGAATACCAAAGGAGCCATGGATAGGGAGTTCATACCACTATATTCTCGATGGCAGCTGGTCGAGACACAAAAGCAAACACCTGCCAGTACCCCAACAAGGGGTCTTCCTGCACCCCAGTCTCACTGGCAGCTGGGTGAGACACAGGAAGTAGGATCCACACCATCCGCAATCCGCCATCTACTTCTCTGTTAACCAACCAACCACCTAGCATAGCCACAGCAGTTATATTAGTGGCCAATGGCTAACCGGTAACAGCTGATGGCCATCCAGTCACAGCGAATAGCCATCTAATTACAGCTGATGGCCATTTAATAACGGAGCCAGCACCTTTCCACATGAGGCCGAGAGCCTGGAAACTGCTCTCTGGGACTCTGTTCTGACAGTTGAGCTTTCTCAGGCAGGTATTTTAATGGGGTAATGGGGTGGGGGTTGGAGCCATCCTAGGATACAGCCTTATGAGCTAGAAGCCATGCCAGAATTATATCAAATCTCTTTAGTGCAGGCGATTGGATGGAGTGGTGATGTGCCTGCGTCACTGTGGGACTGATCCCTTCCGTTACTGATTGTCTATCACTCTGAAAACAAGATGGTTAATTATGTCCCCTAGTTCTCCCTTCACATTACCTCTCATCCTGTCAGCCTTTCATAACTTCAAACCATCAGTGGATCTTCTCTGCCTCCTCTATGCTCTGCCCTTTCCCTTGCGTTTGTCACCCATCACTGCCTCTGTTCCTTCACCTGAGGCCAGGTTTTCCTCTGTGTTCTCCCAGAGAAGGGATTCAAAGTCTGAACTCTCTATTTATGTCCCTCTCTCTGTTCCTTCCTTTCCCTGTTTCTCCATATTTCCCTCTGTGTCTCTATCTCATCCCCCATTCTCCATTCTTTTCTTTTTTTTTTTTTTCAATTTTATTTTATTGTGGTATGAACACTTACCAGGAGATTTACCCTCTTAACTCAAAATTTTGAGTGTACAATACAGTATTGTTAACCGTAGGAACAATATTGTGCAGTTGGTCTCTGGAAGTTAGTATACATCTTGAATAACTGAAACTCCATGCCTGTTGATCAGTAATGCCCCATTTCCCCCTCCCCTCACGTCCCTGGCAACCACCATTACATGCTTTGATTCCATGAATTTGACTATTTTAGATACCTCATGTAAGTGGAATCATGCCATATTTGTCTTTGTATGACTGGCTTATTTCACTTAGCATAATATCATCAAGGTTCATCCATGTTTTTGCAATAAGCAGAATCGCCTTTTTTAAGGCTGAATACTATTGCACTGTGTGTAAATACCACATTGTTGGTATCCATTCATTTTTCTAGGGTCATTTAGGTTTTTTCCAGGATTTGACTATTGTGAATAGCAGTGCAAGGAACATGGGAGTGCAGATATCTCTTGGAGGTCCTAATTTCAATCCTTTTAGATAAATACCCTGATGTGGGACTACTCAGTCATATGGTAGTTCTCTTTTTCATTTTTTGAGGCATCTACATATTTTATTCTCCTCCAGAACATCCCACCACTCTGTCCTATTCCCCCACCCCACCCCCTCTTTCTTTCTAACTTCTCTTTTGCTAAGAATTAATTTTTAGAGCAGTTGTAGGTTAGTAGCAAAATTGAGAGGAAGGTTGGAAACAATGTACCATATGTTTGTACTGTCATCACTTAGTCCTTCACCCTCAAGCCTCAGTGAATCTCTCATGTCACCCAGCTACTCTCCAACCATCCTCAGATTTCTTTAAGGATCAGCCCATCACACACAGGAAACCCCCATCAGCTCAGACCTCAGAGCTTTACTCCCCTGTGTACACCGCAGTGACCCCCAGTCACCCTCCAGGGTTCCCATACTCACCTTGTTTTATACTTAGACACACCCAGGGCCTCACAGCCACTCTCCGTTATTGTCCTTTTACTCCAAGATATATGGGCAAGGTACAGGCCAACGTGAACCAGTGTCTTGCCCATTTCTTCATGTCCCTGTTCATGGTCACACACCCACCTGCAGAGGAGACCCCCCTGAGTTCCACCCTCAGGCACAAATTTGCCCTTGCACTTGCTAGTGTCACACACTTGTTCGAAGAAGAGACGTTTCTAATGGTCGACCTCACCACCCTGACCATTGTCACCTCTCAGCTGGGCAGCATGGCCCTCCTCCTGCCTCCGACGACCTTGCTGCCAGCGACCATACCAGCATGACCCCCCAGCTTACCTACGTCCTTGTGGGCAACACTGCAGACGACGGTGACCACATGTCTCTCCAATGTACCTGCGTCACTGCTAGGAGGATCTCCTAGCTGATATCTGACCTATGGGTACACAAGAAGGCAATTATTACATCACCCTATTCCACCTCTCAGCCTCCCAGTGTCTCACAATTTCAAACCATCTTTCCCTCCTCATTTGATTGCCCACTTTCTGGCCAATGCCTCTTATTCCGTTCTCTGCACTCCCTTTGCTTTGGCCTCTCTCTCTTATGTCATCCATCATTGCTTTTGTGCCTCCTCCTGAGGCCAGGTTTTTTCTCTCTATTCCAAGGAAAGGGCTAAAGGCCTGAGATCTATGCACCGCTCTCTCTCTCTTCCCTGACCCTTCCTCTTTCCTGCTGTGTCTGCATCTCCTTTCCTATCCTCCTTTCTGTTTCCACATACTCACTGAACATATCATCTCTATTAATCTATGAGTCCCCCTTTCTTAATTTTATATCCCTTTCTTCTCTTTTTCCACTTTCTACCATCTCTATTTGATCATTTTATTCCTTTCTTTCTATTCTCCTCATCTTCCACCTTCTAAGACCCCTTTTCTCGCTTCTCTCTCCCTCCATCTTTAATCCTTTTCCCCATTTATCACACACCCACTTCATGCCCCATGTCTTTTAGTCCCCCCCCCCCATTATTTTGCGGTCACATTCTCTGAGTCCCACCCCTGTTTCTTTCACTGGCCCCATTATCTTATTCCCTTCCTCTGCCCCATGACTAATCCTTCCTCAGACTCATATATTTCTCTAGGCCCTCACCCCCTCCCCCCGCCATTTATATTCATCTCGGTCCTCCATCTACCTACCTTTGGCCTTTATCCAATCCTACCTTGACTTTCATCCTTGCACCCAGCTTCCTTTTCCATTGGCTTTGTCCCCCTTGTGAGCCAACTGTCCCATCTGTCTCACCCCAATAGGGTCTTCCCCCTGCTTTGTGCTCTGTCTCCCAGCCCTGCCTGCTCAAACCCCCTACGAACGCCACATCTTCTGTCATCACCCCTTTGCTCTCTGTCCCTGGCTTTTGTCCACACAAAATACCAACCCCCAGGTGTCCACACTATCCGAGCACCACTCCTACCTGCGGTGCAGAGCTCCAGCCTGGAACCTCTCCATCTCACCCAGTGCATTGACTCCTCACCCACCTTTCTGCCCTATCCCCTTTA
This sequence comes from Rhinolophus sinicus, assembly GCF_036562045.2. NCBI lineage: Eukaryota > Metazoa > Chordata > Mammalia > Chiroptera > Rhinolophidae > Rhinolophus > Rhinolophus sinicus. The sequence continues at coordinate 155,536,634 of NC_133755.1, read as the reverse complement.
TCATTTCAGGTCTGTCTGTCTTACCAGCTACACCTCCCCCACCTCCCAACCACCATACAGAAATTTGGTATCAGTGCCAAAATTCCTGAGGATTAAAATCTCCAGACAATCACGTGAATTTACGTAAGAGGATGAATATAAAAGTCCATCTGACAATTTAACATTAATACATTATATTACTATGATGATAATCAGTAGTCAGTTTTAAAGTTTGAGGTCATTGGGCAGATCAATAATTCTTCCCACATTGTCAACTGCTCAGGGACCCCCTTTCCCTTAGTCAGCACACTACCTGGGAAATGGCTTCTCCCAACAGACTCACTGAATGAGAACACTGATTCTGGGTTGAGAGCAATGAAATCCACGACATACTTTTTGGTAATGTATTCTCAAGAAGGAACTTGTACCCCAGATTCATGACTTGGGTGGATTTAAAATATTTTTCCTTTTCAGCTATTCAAGTACTTGCATCAATAGCAACAATTGTAGCATTATTATTATTATTAGTTTTTAATTTATTGGGGAATACTGGGGAACAGTTTGTTTCTCCAGGGCCCATAAGATCCAAGTAGTTGTCCTTCAATCTACGTAGTTGTGGAGGGCACAGCTCAGCTCCAAGTCCAGTCGCCGTTTTCAATCTTAGTTGCAGAGGGCGCAGCCCACCATCCCATGTGGGAATTGAACCAGCAACCTTGTTGTTGAGAGCTCACACTCTAACCAACTGAACCATCTGGCCGCCCCTCTGGAAGCTCAGAGGCAGCTAGTTGTCTTCAATCTGGTTGTGGAGGGTGCAGCTCACTGGCCCATGTGGGAATCGAACCAGCAACCCTGTTGTTCAGAGCTCCCGCTCTAACCAACTGAGCCATCCAGCTGCCCTATAGCATAATTATTGCTTGTATAACGTTGTAGCCTGAGGATACTATGCTGTAGTACAGGAAGTACGTACCTCAAGTTCTCTCGTGATGTCCATTGTTCTGACATTTGAGAGGCAAAGACGAAGTACAGTATGTGTTTCTCATTTTCTCTATCCCTAGTCATATTCTGAATATGCCCTAGTATATTTTTTCCTGAAAGACTCAGGGTCCAAATTGAAATTAAATAACTGGAAAAAATATATTCGTAAAGGTTATATTCTTCATTAAGAAATTTATCATTTGTTATGAAAGCTAGGAAAATTACCAAAAAGCACTGAAGGGCTTTGAATGCTTTTCTTTCTGTGTGAATACATGACAGAAAAGTTTCTTAAAATAATTCCCATCCTAACTACACCAAATGGACACGGCTATACCTCTCTCTCTTTATTTTACTTCAGTTATTTTAAGCAGTGCTGAGACTCACTTCACCTTTCCCACTGATCCACACCCCCATTCCCACTCCCACTAATATTTTGGGTTCCAGTGTGTTATGCCCTTTAGGAGCCTCTTTAGCCCCTAGAAGCTGTGGATGAGACATGCCCTTCCCCCAGCTCCACAGGCCGGCTCAGGTGTGGGTTCTGGGTAAGGGTGGTGAATGCATGAAGAACCCTGGGCTTCATTCAGCCTCCTTCTCTGTCAAGTGTGATGAGCTCCAATCACTCAAAGCTCCTATAAGGATTAAGGGGATCCCTGTGAGGACAAGGGGTGATTCAGGTGCAGGGTCATCTCATTCCCATGCTTGTTCAGACACAGATTCACTCACTGTTTTATCTGCCACAACCAATAAAATACCTGATATTTCATTTAAGAATAGAATAAAAGATAAAAGGCATTTTAAAAAGTTCATTCAAATCTTAGCTGTATTATTCAACATTCATATTTTTATTCTGAAATAATTTTGATTGGAGGAAGATAAACCACAGATTTATTCATCGTAAATGCTATGCTAATGGCTCCAGAGGGAAGCATGCATCGAGGGGGAACAAGGAAAAACAAAGTTAATAATGGATCTCTCCCTTTCCATAGAAAGCATCACACGAGAGCACCTGTAACTGTGCCAGTAAATCTTGCCACTCATATCAAAAATTATGTTTAAATATTTTGGAGTTCAATGTGCATATTACACAAAGGTGAATCCTTTCTGGAATCACCCCAATTTAAAAAATCAGGATGATATATATCTTTCGAGTCACACAAACTGCAATCCAAACAGTCTCTACTATTAGCCTTTTTAAAGACTCAATGACACAATTTAATAAAGTGTGACATTTAACTGCTCGGAGTGTGGAAAACACCTTACAAGATTAAGAAAATCAGAGTTCAATCACGAGTATACATATGTTGAAGGTCAGTTTATTAATTTGGGGGAGGGGGACTTTTTGTTTGTTTTCTTTGTTACTTTTGCTTGCTTTCTATTTTGTTCGCCAACAGAAGAATCAGAAAGAATGAGGAGTATTTGTCCTTCCCCCACAACCCTAAATTTGGTGACAAGCAAAGATTTGAGTCCAGATCTACAGCTTCTTTTACTCCCAGTGCAGAATTAAAAGACTCCTTTAAGTAAATGCTTTATGGAGGTGGTGGGTGAGAAATGGAAGTCTATGGAGATGGGGTAGGGGTGTAGAGTGACCTGAATGAACTTACTCTGGCAAGGAAAGCAGATGGGGCCTGAAACAAGAACAGGGACCTTCATCACCTGGGCAGGTGGCATTGGGCCGTGGGAAGACAAGAAGATAACAACTGCTTCAGCATTCTCGGGAGATGACAGGACTCCTGAGGAGGGCATACCTGGCACCAAGACAGGCTAGACTCTGTGAAGGGGACTGATACTTGGCAAAGGCCTCTCTGCCTCTTGGTTGATGAGACCAGCAGAACCATCTGCCTTTTATGTGCTGTCATTGCATTCAGCAGTGACCACTAAGACCAAAGACCAAGGGGCTGGTCACTGAGACTTAGCTGAATAAGACTCTTTGAATAACCCTGATGAAACGAGGTACGGAGAGTCTAACAATGAGTGAAATTTAATTTCCCACCATTACAGAAAGATGGAGATTTGGGAAATATGACATTTTATTCAAAGGGTGAAATAAAATGACACATTTTGCATCCTGATATTGAAGTAAAATGTTTATCTGGTGGTGGTGGCGTGTGCGTGTGTGTGTGTGTGTGTGTGTGTGTGTGTGTGTGTGTGTGTTTTCTTTCAATTATCAGGAAATTTCAAATCAAAAGTCCAATTCTAATAATATAGTAACTCAATAGCTTGAAACTATGAACACATTTCCCAATAAAAATAACGTTATGAATGGAAAGTAGATTGCTATATTTGCCAACAAAGATTTAATTTAATCTAGAATTAAAATCTTTTAATCTAAAATGTTATATATTTACAATGGAAAATATTATTATGATATGGCAATTAAATAGAGGAGGGAAAAGTTGTAGGGAAATTTTTATTTTTCTTTATTGTGAAGAGAAGCAGTTTGTTAGGAGTTGGGTTTTGTTGTCCAATTTGCCCAAAAAATTAGTGGATAATTTTCAGGGTAAATGGTTTGCAGCGCTAGTCACCAGATGGTGACAATGACCCAATGCCACTGGGTTGTTACTTAAGGAAGGTCATGGAAACCACGTCTGTGGGGAGTATGGTGGAGCACTGATCTCAGAGGCAGGAAGCAATAACCATCGGTGTCCTATATAAGGAAAGTTTGACAAGCACTGCTCTTGGGAAGCTTGTATGACCTCTTTTACTCACAGGAGCTCGCAAGGAGGCCACACTGTTTGACCATCAGAGTTTGCACATAGTGCTGAGCTTTCAGGATAAAGCTTTCAGAATACATTTTATTCAAAGAAAGAGTGGGCAGCTCTCCTGCTGCCTGCTTTGAGACATGTGAGGCAAGTCTCCCACCAAAAAAAAAAAAAAAAATCCACCCTCACCAACCCTACAAAGTATAAGAGATACAAGTGTTAATGTCTTTGGATCAAGGCCCCTGGCAAAATCATACACTTTCTGGGAAGGCAATTCTTTTTCTAAGAATTTGAATTATTATCTTACCTTCATATAGAGTGGGAATAAGAAACATACATATGTTAGATGACCAAATATCAACAATGGATGTTATATAGGGAGAATTTTCTTCCCATGATTAAAAATAATATGAAACTACCAATTACATTTTATGCAGACGTGTTTTTCCATCTAAACAATATAAAAATGGTGAGGAGAACCCATAATAGTACCACCCATTGAGAAGCACCTTCCTCGCAGGTAGTCTTTGAGCCTCCCATGATGGGGCCCAGCCTGCTGCAGCAGCCTGGGGTTTACAACGGCTCTTTCTGCTCTCTGCTCCTGGAGATGGTGCATTCCATGGCTGCAGGAGCAAAGATGGCGTCCTTTTGGGAAGCTGGGTGCATATTATAGAGAGGGAAGAAGATGAGGGAGACAGGGAAATTCATACTAGGCGATTACTCCAGATTTAACCCAGTGTTCAATTATTAGCACAACAGGATTCCTGCCTTCTTAAATCACCTTAAGTCTTAAGTCATGTTTAAATAAATAACTATACAGTTTATATGAACTAACATAGTCATTAACCAATTTGAGATTATACAAATAAGCCCTTATCTTGAGCTATTACTCACACATTCACTTGCCTCAAATTTTAGAACAATTTTCCTAATGTCTTTTTGGGGCTTCAAACAAATGATTAGACTTTTGTTGCATTATTCGAAGTCTCATCAAAGTACTGAAACTGAAACCCAGATAGCAACTACGAGGGCAGTGGCAGGATGAGACTGAATTCTGTGTGCTAAAGGAAAGGAGATAATATCCTTTAGGACTCATATTAGTTTTCTAGGGCTGCTGTAACGAAGTACCACAAACTAGGTGGCTTAAAACAACAGACATTTATTGTCTCATAATTATGGAGGCTAGAAGTCTGAAATCGAGGCATCACCAGGGCCATGCTCTCTCTGAAACCTGTTGGGTAAGATCCTTCCTTGCCTCTTCCCAGCATCTGGGGGTTGCCGGCAATCCTTGGCATTCCTTGGCTTGTAAATTCATCACTAACTCTTCATCTTCATTTGGCTATCTTCCTTTTGTACATGTCTGTCTCTGTGTCCAAATTTCTCCTATTTATACAGACAACAGTTATATTAGATTAGGGCTCACCCTAATAACATTATTTTAACTTGATTACCTCCGTAAAGACCCAATTTCCAAATAAGATCTAATTCTGATACTTGGTGTTAGGACTTCAATATATCTTTTTGAGGGGACACAATTCATCTCACCATAACAGGGGTGTCAGTGAGTGCCAAGCAAAATTCTGAATTGTATCTTTCTCAATGGATAATATGTTAGTGGTGTGTGAACACAGAAAGATTATTCCTCAGAACCCTTCCGTATTCATTATGCAATCTATTTTTCTTTTCTACTGACTCACCTTTATTGAGGAAGCATTCAACTTTTCATAAAAATGATTCTTTTTTGCGCTCAAATATCATCAGTTTATAATATTTAACTAAACCTTGTTATTAAAGGAACAAGTACAATGAGTTTAGTTTCAAGTTGAGTAGCGAGCACAACTGACCCTTGTAATCACACACCCTAACAAATGGAAAGCGTGCGTGAACTTACAACTGAGTATTCAGCATTCCATGGGCATCCATTAGAAGGATGAAGAGAGGGAGGGGTAAATGTCAGTTAATCCAACAAGTCAGCTCAGAAAAAGTCATTTAAGTGTTGAACAGTTTTCTCCTGAAAATGTTATCTATTTTTTCTTGTTAGTTTTCTCCACCCACAGGAGTTCAGCTTTCTGAAATACCCCATCCCACCAAGAATTTCAGAGTGTCTCTGTGGTGGTATTTCATGTTTTAGCGAACAAGTCTCATCAGTGAACACACATATATAACAGAATATAAATCATGTATCTAGGTTGAGAGATTACTATAAAGTAAATGCATCCATGTAACCAGGTAAAAGTGAGAGAATAGCATCAAAATCCTAAGACTCCCTGTACCCCACATCACTACTCTCTCCTTATTCCCCAGAGGCAGGCACTACCTTTTCAGCTTGTTTAATATATTATTAATCTCTATATTGAGCTCTTAATTTCAGTTGTTACAATTTTCATTTTCACAATTTCCTTTTTATTTTTTACATATAGGCTTATAGTCCTCTACTGAATTTTTTTTTTAACTCATTAACCACAGACATTTTAAATTCTGTGCCTGAGGATTCCAAAATTTAGATCTTCTATGGGTCAGTTTGTATTTTCTGTTTTTCTCTCTTGATATTTAGTAATTTTATTTTATTTCCTGTTACTGAATGTCCGCTATTGGATATGAAAAATCTAAATAAAACTTAAAGTTCTCCATGATGCTTTCCCTTCTGACAACCAATTAGGGTAAGGACCAATAACTTTAATGTAATCACATATTGAACTATTTCAAAACAGAGTTTCAATCATTGTCAGCACTTCTGTATCCCCAGTTTCTCCTGCTCCCAGTGTATAGCATTTTTAGACCCAACTGAAAACTAGGGTCTATCCTCCTTGATAGCTTCTGAATCCTGCCCTCCCAATTTTTTTTTTTTTTTAACTCCTAAGACTAGTAGAAAGTCACTATTTCACAGCTTCTCAGTGTTGCTCTTGAACTGACAAACACTATAAGAGGTAAAGTTGACTGAATGTTGGCTTACATTATTGTGCTTTTCTTCTCTTTGGGATTTTGGCCCCCTAAAAACAGCCTCACTGTAGGTCTCTCATGCTTTGAAATAGATATCGTGTAATATTTTATCCAGTGTCTCTAGTTGCTCTTGGCAGAAGTGTTAGTCAGCAAAAAGCTGACATAAGTATAAAGTGCCTGTTGCTATTGGCGATATCTCATGATTTTTCTCAAAATACATGTTTTCTAGTGTTTAAACCAGTTTTTCTGCCGTAAATTGTACTCGTATTGAACGCTGACCCGTAGTGTCATGGTTCTATCTCATTGGAGTTGAAAAATAAAAAGCTAAAATTGTATTATTGATTAGCAGAAACACTTATTTGGGAATTTCTGTTTATTTCTCATAACAGAGTTCATTTCTAAATCGCTTGCTTCAGTGCAATGGTTGCAAATGATTAGGGTTAAGAGTTAAAGGAACTAGACAGTCGCCCAAGAGGCAGGTGGAGCCCAGTCATTCCTGGTGCTCCTTGTGTCACAGTCGTTCTTGAACCAAGTCATTCCTTGTGCCATTCTTGGTTTGTAGGTTTACTGATATGCTCTCTGGTGGGGGCCCTCAGGCACTTTACTAGATATGCCAGAACTTTTAAACCACGCATTAGAAATGGTCTTGTATTTATCAAGTTCAAAGCAAAAATAGGACTTCATTTGAAACTAACAAAGTGCCAAGAAAGCCCCTCACTGATATTTTTGTCCTGTGCTTTGCTTTTCTCTTTTTCTGTGCTTTTTATCTCTGTCAACCAACTTTCTTCTAATTATTTGTTCCCACCAAAGTGACAGAATGGGGTCATTCCAAATTCTGTGCAGTAGATAAAACAGCACTGTGCAAGCCAGAGAAGGAAAAGCCTTTGAATCCCAGGTGCTTTCAATAGAACAAAATTAACATTCAAGGCTACACTTGGCTAGATAGTGTGCTTCTTTCAATGAGCAGAAAAAATTAGGCTGTTCATTTATAGCTCTTTGAAAAGAACAGTGTCCTTTTTTTTTTTGACCAAAAAGATATTATCTTTCCAACTTGACATATTTTTCTTTTAAACCAGTACTCTTTCCTAAATTAATATTAATTGCCAATTCAGGTATATGAGTAAACTCAAATGTCAAATATGACAAAATTGTTTAATATAACAATAAAATATAAGGATAATTTACTTTATTAAATTTGTATACTTTTATTGGGTCCTTATGATGTTCAAGTAACTTTTCTAGAAGGTTTTGAAGGATGCAAATATAAAACAATTCATCTGAGAAACTTACAACATACCGTAGTAACATGAGGCCTAATGTAATTGAAATAACATGTAGAAACAAAGTGTTCCAAACAGAGTGGAGACAGAGATTATTTTTGTTTGATACCAGAAACTGAGGATGTAGAGAACGGAATTTGAGCTGGATCTTAAAGGGTCGGTAAGGCTTCACCAGACTCTTCAGAGTTACTCTTCCACGAAGTACTTCCTGATGTTTCCCTACGGTACAACTGATTTCTCCTGACACACACACACACACACACACACACACACACACACACACTTCCTTTATGTCCTACTCTTCCCTGAACATATATCATCCATATGGACCTATAGCTTATTTGTTTACAGGTATGTCTAATCTAACCATACTGTAAGCTCCTTTAGGGGTCTCCAGAGCTGGACATGGGGCTAGGACTATTCCAGGTCTGAATAAACATTTATAAGCATTTTTATTAATTAATCATCTAATAATTAATTAATTAGTGGAGAGACTAAAAAGAAAAGAGAATAAAGATTCTAGTTTCATAGTTCCTATTACAAGTTTGGGTTCCCCAAGAAGCAGATTCTGATTACACATTAAAATCACCTGGGAAGCTTTTGTAACAATACATTGTATTATGGATAATCGCAAACACTTAATAAAGTATGCTGAATAGGATTATGAACCTCCTTGTACTCGTCACCCAGTTTCAACAATTATTAAGGCAGGGCTAACTTTCTCTCATCTATATCTTTGCACAATCCAATCCTCTCCTCTACGTTATGTTAAGATTTTGAAGCAAATTGGGGAGCTTTTTAAAAATACTGTTACCTAAAGATTCTAATTTAAATGGTTTGGAAGTGGGGTTTAGGCGCCTGGTGATTCTAATGTGTACCCAGGATTGAGAATCTCTGGTCTGGAAAAGCATGAACTCATGAGATTAGAGTACCAGAGTTGAACTCAAGGATTGGTAAATTTCCCTGTCTGGCCAGAGCCTAAGATATTAATGGGCTCTGTGAGGCCAAGTGAGGCCAAGTGAGGTGGGAGGGGAGGGGAGAGCAGTGTTACCTCTTGCGTCGAGTTTAGATTTTTGAGCTGAAGTTTATCCTCCTCTCCCTCTTCTTCCTTCTCTCCCTCCTCCTCCTTCTCTTCATCATTATTTTAGACTGAGCTGTGGTCTTTATTATTAATTTTACAGATGAGAAAGCTGGATACTGAGCAATTATATGACTTAGTTAATCGTGCATATTAAATTAACATTGAAAGTCAAAAAATTAAACCAAGATTTCCTATTTCCAGGAAATCTCTATGATTTTTACAATGGTTTATAGTAAAGGAATTATTGCACTAACTTAAAAGGGTGTGAGTTAAGTGTATATAATACACAAGTGTTGTTGACTAAAAAAGCAGTGGCTCAAGAAAGACCCCATAACCAAAAGGAAAATAGCAACTACTATAAAGACAGTCCAGCTACCCATTCTGAAAAGAAAAAAAAAAAATTATTTTCAGTTTTTATTTTATCTCTTTTACTAACCAAGTTCCATCTAATGGTGACATTTTGTTTTCTTTCACCATTCAGAGTTCTTGGACAAAAATTTTTAATATTCTTCATGTCTTTTTATCTATTTCGTACTTTAATATGGGCTACAATATAGTAATTCAATATTTGTTTGCAATGTTTGCAACGACAAATTGGTGAATTGGAGTCCATTATAAGTTGATGATCTTAAAAGTTCAATCTCTTAAAAAATTTAACCATAATAAATTTCAAACTTATGATGGGAATAGAATAAATAAATTTGCATGCCACTAAATATTGCTAAATCAAGATACTTTCTGAGATACTGTTAATTCCAAAATAGCCAAAAAAAAAGGATGTTTCCTTTATATTTGTTTCCACATATAACCTCACTTCAAAAAATACTGCAAAAGTACATTTCTCAAAATCAGTTTTATTTTTAGAATATAAATAACAAATATTTATTGAGCATGTATTATGTGCAAATTTCAATTTTCTGGTTTATTTTCAATGTTTTTGAAAGTCATTAAAATTTCTTATGAATTTTGCATGACTGATTAAGTGTTTGAGCAACATTATGGCTTTGGCTTCTTGTCAAATTCAAGGATAAAAGAATTCAATTTTCGTATTGTCATTTCATGCATGCTCTCAGACAGCAAGAAGAAAAAAAGAGCAACATGATAAGCAAAACAGATTGCTGAAACCCTGCAGCTGCATCTGAGACTTGCTTATGAAGCTTCTTTTTCCTTTAACTTTAGTCAGTAGGTTGTTCACAGAAATGTAAAATGTCCTTTAAAATGGCATAGCTTTTCAGCCCACACATCATTTCATAATCCATGCTCCAAGTGTTTTGAAATCTTTAGATGAAAATAGTGTGATGACAGATATTTCATTAGTGTATGAGGCATTTGGGTGCAAATGCATCTGTTTTGAAATGACCCCATTAGTACTATTATCTGCTTCATGCGAGGGTGGATTATAGATCCAAGAAAACAATTTGGGGCAGTGGAGGGTACAGAGTGGCAGGTGCACCACCTTTATCTCCTTCTTCAAAGCGTAAAGCAGATGAAAATATCAGTTAAAAGTCATACTCCTTTAAAATCTACTGTTAATGAGGGGAAATGATGGCTTGAAATAAAAGTCTGCCAGCCTTATGTCACCATCAACTACAGAGTAGAATTCTGTTTAAAGGAGTGTGTCTTAGATCACATCTTAGAAGCTTAGTGAAGTACTTTGCATCAGAGAAAGGAGGTTGTGTGGGTGCTCAGGTGAATTCACTGGAAAGTTAATAAAACTTCAACTACAGTCTCCTCTCTCTTTCACTAGCCCTTTCCAAGGTCCTTGGGGAGGCCTTAGCAATGTGTTCAATTGGTCGCATGTTTTGTAACATTTACAAAATTAAGTTATTTAACTGCAATTGTTTAAGACCACTATCTCTTTCCACTCTGACATGCCCTCCGTCACTTCCTTTTTGTCACGTGGCTTGGAATAGTCACTGGAATTTTGAGGAACCCACTGATTGATATGGAGTTACATTTGGTTTAGAACAAGTGGGATATGGTTCACAATCCTTTCCAGTTGTAGTTACACTATTACTACCTGTCCTGGGGGAGGAATAGCTCCTGTACATATTTCATCTGCCCACTGTGTTGACTCATTGACAATGGAGACAGGAAGATACAGGGCCAGAGACTGTTATCCCCTTACAGGTGTGACCTACTACACTCAGCCCAGAAAGGTGAAGAAAGTGGAGGAACAATAAAGTTGGAAATGTTCAGAACCAGAAACCAGTCTGTGGAAATGTTTCTAAACTATCAGGGGGAGAAAAAAAAAGAAAATGAATTTCAATTATCTACCATGCTAGAGGAAAGATTGAACTATTTTTCTGTGTTCTCTAGCAAAAAGATATTGTAAAATCATTGTGCTCATTACGAAGAGGTGGTCAAAGAAAATGCAGAAAAACACCTTTAGAACTTTGTCAGACAGATAATGAAGATATATTATTATTTTTCTTGATCTTGTTATGTCTGTGCTGTTTATCAGCTTTTAAAATGTATACTTTGTGGTATTTGTTTTCCTAGAAAATGCTAAAGGAAATCCTAAAATTCTTTTAAATATTCACTTTTGCATTTATTTTTGAATTTGTGTTTTGCATTCATTTTCTTAAAGAGAGATTCCTAAATTTTATATGCTTCAGGCCCCACAGGCCTGGATCCATGCCTCTATGGGCAGCCCCAGGAGAATTGTGTATGTTCCAGGATAGTCTCAGGCCCCTTGTGAGAGACTGGCCCAACCTGTACCCCATGATTGTTGCACTTGTCTGTCAATGATCTGCGACGAACAACAAGTTCTGAAATTCTTTTGTGTCCTTCACCTATTGATGAATCTTAGGGCACCCAGCGTGGGTGAGGTTTCCCCAGTGAATGTTCTCCCAGAAACAAGTTCTCGGTGTTTACGCTCTGGCTCTAACCAAAACAAGACTAGTCCCTTCCCTTAACTCCTATCCCACAGGTAAGATCAGAGTGCAACTTCTATAAGAACGTACTGAAGAATCCAGGGCCTTAGAATGAATAACCTAGAGAGGTCAATACAATGAGCTGCTCTCGGAGCTCAGAAACTCAGATCTGGCTCTCTCCTGAGGTCCTGACTGAGCTCTTCCTATCTCTGATGAGGACTTTTAAGATCGCCTCTTTTAGCAACTTTCAAATATACAATGTACTATTTTTAACCATAGTTACCATGCTGTACATTATTTGTTTTATAACTGGAAGTTTGTACCTTTTGATTCCCTTATTTTGCCCACTCCCCGGCCCCTCTAGCAGCTACCAATCTGTTCTCTGTTTCTATGAACTTGGTTTTTAGGGATGCCTGCTCATTTCTCTTATAGATATACATCCCTTCATTTAACTTGCACTTATTGAGAGCCTGCCATAATAATAAAAATATTTTTTATTGAGTCGTGTACTATATGCCCTGAATTGTGCTTCAGTGGGTTACATGTGGTAATGAATTTAATTCTCAGAGTCATGTTGTGATGTTGGTATTATTATTATTTTCTCCATCTCACAAATGGGTTCTGAGAGTTAGAAATTTGCCCAAAGTTTACCCAGAAGGTATGTAGTATTTTAATGCAATTCAAGTTGATTGGGGGTGACAATTGTTAGTAAAATTACATAGGTTTCAAGTGTACAATTCTGTAATGCATCATCTATATATCACATTGTGTGTTCACCACCCACAGTCAGCTCTCTTTCCATCACCATATAATGGATGCCCTTTAGCCTCATATACCAATCTCCACCCCCCTTACCCTCTGGTAACCACTAAACTATCGTCTGTGTCAACGAATTTTGTTTCTTCATTTGTTTGTCCCGTTCCTTTGTTGTTTTCAGTTTTATATCCCACATATCAGTAAAATCATAGGGTTCCTGACTTTTTCTGTCTGACTTATTTCACTCAGCATTATAATCTCAAGCGCCTACATTCTTAACCACAGAACTATGTGCCCATCACTCTCCTAGGAGCAGGTTGGGGGGCGAGGGGCAATAGAGACCAAAAGATTCAACATCCCTGTCCTTCTCTAGCATTTGAACATATGTTAAAACAATGATTGACCATGATCCTGCAGCCACTGTGCGGTGCTTACAATGTCGTGAAGAGTCTAATGTCATTTCCACCAAAAAATCTGCATCATATGTTCATTCTATCTGGAATGCTCTCCCCCTTAATCCTTTTATGGTTGCACCTTTTCTACTATTTACACCTCTGTTCAAATTTAACTTTCTCAGCAGCCCATCTCAAACCATCCAATAATTTAAATTCCTAATTAAATTATTCACAGAAGCACTCAACAGTATATGACATTTTTCTTGGGGTTTAAAAAAGTATTGTTCATTTTCTCCACATAGTTTATTCTCAAGTGTGTGTGTGTGTGTGTGTGTGTGTGTGTGTGTGTGTGTGTGTAAGACAGGAAGATGGCAAGAAAGAGGATAAAAATAAAAGAATGCAATAAGAAATGGGAGAGAGAAAGGATGGGAGGAAGAGAGGTGTGAAAGAGAGTAATCGAGAAGGAAGAAAAGGAAAGAGGCAGTACATCATGAGTAATCCTAACAGCACATTTTGTAATGCCTTCTGCCTTCCCATTGGTATTAGTCCTGTGACTGCTGTAACAAATTACCCCAAACTTGATGACGTAAAACAACAGTTTTATTCTTTCACAGTTCTGGAGGCCAGAGGTCCAAAATTAAGGTGTTAGTAAAGCCATACTCCCTCCAGAGATGCTAATGAAAATTCCATTCCTCTCATCTTCCAGGTTCTAGTAGCTTCTCCATCTTCATATGCCCTTCTCTCTCCTCTGCATGCATATCTCTCATACAAGGACACTCATAAAGACATCTAGTGCCCCACTGCATAATCCAGGATATTCTTCTTATTTTAAAACCTTAATTCAATTACATCTGCAAATTCAGTTACCCATGCTGAATCCCCTTCTTCAAATAAGGTATCATGTACAAGTTCCAGGGCTTAGGACTTGATACTTTTCAGTGGCCATTATGCAACCTAGTACCAGGATGTTTTTCCTTAGCTGGGTAAAATGTTTTGAAAATCAACATCCATTACTTGAGGCATCAGTAAGACTTGAAATAGATGAAAAGGCAAATGAATCTAAAATATGCCAGGCAGGGACATGTCAGCCTTGTTGAGGAACACTGTGTCCCTGTGAGGTGGAGGTATGTCTTGTTCCTATGAGGTGACTGACTCCTTTGGGGACCCAGATTTGTCTCTGGCCTCTGGCTTCTGGCCTCCACTTAGTAGCCCTAACATTTTGCTCATTATGAAATTCTAGGTCATCTCAAGAAGAAACTCTCTAATTGTGATGGCACCACATTGTTACAACACCTGTCGAGAGAATGAGGATTCCAGGTCGTGCATTATTCTTTTTAGTGATAATTGTAGGATTTCATTATCAGAATCAAATATAAAATAAACATATATACATATATGATATTTATTTGTATGCTTATGATGTCAAAATGGTATACTGTATATTTATAATGGGTTCAACTTTATCTTAGAAAAATGTCAGGAATTTCCTATATTTATACAAACTTATTACAGTTTAAAGTCATATAAGCACTTCAAAAGTGTCCTATAAGTGTCTGTGTACAATCACTATTAAATATTTACTTTGTGTAATTCATGGAGAGAATGTTTAAAACTCAGCCAATTTCCTTTGGCATAGGATTCAACCCAAATCATCTCCACCAATATAAAAATGCTAAGGATAATTTCGATATTAGCTTAAGAAAGCATAATTTAGATGTAAATAATTTAGATGAAAATAGACTATAAAACAGTCTTTCAGTGCTTTAAAGTTCAACATAAATCATTTGAAAGCAATAAGTAAATATTCATGCAACATTTCCCATGTGTTTCTTGAAAAACTAATTTTATGGTTGGTAATAAGTAGCATGTGAAAACAGTCCTGTGAGAAATGGGAAACGCTAAACAACAACTCTCTTAGTGAGGGCTTTATCTGAGGCATTAATATAAAAATATATCTTTTGAGTCTCCAAGAAGGTGATAGAAAGGAATGTGGTTATTTCTCAAAATTATGTAAGAATGAAAGCACAGCACTGAACTAGGGTTCTGCACAACACATTAAGAAATGCTGGTGGGGCAGCCAGATGGATCAGTTGGTTAGAGCGGAAGCTCTTAACAAAGTTGCCGGTTCAATTCCCACCTGGGATGGTGGGCTGCGCCCCCTGCAACTAAAGACTGAAAATGGTGACTGGATTTTGGAGCTGAGTTGCACCCTCCACAACTAGATTGAAGGACAATGACTTGGAGCTGACGGGCCCTGGAGAAACACACTGTTCCCCAATATTCTCCAATAAAATTTAAAAGAAAAAGAAAAAAGGGAAAAAAAATGCTGGCGAAAGGAGCAGCACGTTTACCAGTCAACCATTCAAGATTCACCCACTGAGGTCAGGGCACCCATTTTCTGAGCTTGTTGCCATGTGCTCGGATCGCAAGGAGGAAGGGAGGAAGTGGACTCTCGTGGCCACCCTCTGGCCACCCTCTGCGCCCTCTGAGATGTAAATGGCAACTCCCATGATGAACTTTATACGTACAAGTTTATTCAAATCATAAGGGGACAGTCCATTCCACACATGTCAGTCTGGCTTTGAAATCCTTAATTATACTCCATTGTACTGCTTTTGAATATGGTACCATTATTGTTTACTGTGCTGAAAGACTTCTGGAGTTTTTAGGGGGAATTTAAAGTGAGATCTTCAACCCGGAGCCTAAAGAATGGAACTTTTGCTATACTAAGGGCCTTTGATTGCTTTAATATGGAAGTTTTCCTTGGGCGTTTAAATAAGCTTTTCCCCCTTTTATTAACAATCAGAAATAGATTTTTAAAAATCAATCTCATTTACTAAACGCTACTGTACAAATGGCAGAGTAGGGGTAAAGGATATTGGGGTGAAAAAAAATGTTTATAACAAGAATAGTAACAAAAACAAAGCTACAGTACGATACACTCAAACATAACTTCTTAAGGATCTGAGAAAAATCCAGAAAATCCATTTCCTTAATGGTAGTAATTAATATTAGCTAACATAGTGGAGCTTAATTTTATAGGCTACAAACTGAAGTGTTTAACAAATGTAACTATCTGTAATTTTCTATTATTGGACTTACCTCTCTTCTTGGCCTCCATTTCTGCTAGATGGTGGAAACGTTACCGTGGTTATTTCTGCATCACTCAGTTTCAGTAACTTCATAGCAACATGGTGTTTTCCCATAGCCTTTTATATATATATATATATATATATATATATATATATATATATATATATTAACATAACAAATGGACATGACCCTGTCTAAAATCATTCAAAATCAACTTTAAAAAAAGCTCTATGCTGGCCAGTCTGACACATCTCAGATTGTATTCAGACTCCTAGGGGGCAGTTTGCCACCCTGGTTATCATTTTTGAGGTTTGGAAACTGAGAATCACAGCTTGCTCCACAGTCACACACACAGACACAGAAAAATCAGAAATCCAACACAGGTGTGTCTGACTCCAGATTCCAAGCTCTTTTCTACTACTCCTTGCAACTCTTATCAACCAGAACGCTCTATCCCTCTACTTCCCATTAATATGTGTCTGTCTTATGCTTCATTCTCTCCCTGGAATTCCATGCAGTGTCATAAATATAATTGATGGTGTTTTTTGTCTCAAGGAAAATATTTGAAAAACCCACAAGAAACAAGCTTATTTTGAGCCTTTTCATGTCCTAAGTTTTGTAGGAATTAGTATATGACATGGTTCTTTCTTTTACATGAAAGAGTAAATGTGAAAAGTCTTGGCAAATTGTAAAACAGAAAAAAATTATGTTTTTGCCTTCACTCAGTCTTGGCTATATTTTTCAAGGAATGGATAGTCTATTCTAATATGTGTCAGAATTAAGTTATAGGCAGTCATTTTCTTCCAGCTATACCTCTCATTCCTTAGTCAGGGAAAAACACGTTCACTCTCTCACCAGCCCATCCGTTACTCCCTGCTGACTCCGCCTATGATGGGTTTCTTCCAGTCCCCTGCCTCTATCTTACTGAATTTATTTATCTGATATAAACATTTTTCTCTCCTTTTTGGAGGAGGAAAGGATAGAATTTTCACTCACTTCACTTCCCTGCCTCAAGTGAATCTTCATCACCACCATCCATCAATCCTGTCACTTATCCTAGGTCATTCACCTTGTCCATTCCCTTTAGTAACTTTTTTTTTTTTTCTTAATATTTGCCACTTTCTTTAAGTCAATTGCTCAATTCTGCCCCAACTCACTCTCGGTATATGACAACTGAGGCCACTAGGCATGAACTGCTTCAACTTCCTGTCCTCTTTGTTGTCAAGCTTATCTACGTCCATCCCCATCTTACCTACTTATCTCTAGTCTCAGAGGATAAAATACCTTTTCTCAAGATCAACGCCTGTGTTAGGGGTTGAATTATGTCCCACAAAAAAATGTTGATGTCCTAACCTCTAGTTTCTGTGAATGTGACCTTATTTGGAAATAAGGTCTTTACAGATGGGATCAAAGTAAGATGAGGTCATAAAAGACCATATTTGATGAGTCAAATATGGTTGGTATCCTTATAAAAAGAAGAGAATCTGGCACAGACACACGCTCAGTGTAGAATGCCGTGTGAAGACACACACACACAGCCAATGAATAGTAAGGATTGACAGCCACCACCAGAAGCTAGAAGAAATGAAGGATTCTGCTCCAAGTCAGGGACCATGGATTTCCTGATGCCTTGAGTTCAGACTTCTAGACTCCAGAACAGTGAGAGAATAAACTTCTTTTTTTTTTTTTTAATTTATTGCGGTGACAATTTTAGTAAAAACACATAGATTTCAGGTGTACAATTCTGTATTACACCATCTATAAATCCCATTGTGTGTTCACCACCCAGAGTCAGTTCTCCTTGCATCACCATATATTTAATCTCCTTTACCCTCATCTCCCACCCCCCATCCCCCCTTACCCTCTGAGAGAATAAATATCTGTTGTTTCAAGCCATCCACTTTGTGATACTTTATTATGGTAGCCTTAGGAAATTGATACATCTCTGATTTTAATCCCATCACTCCCTGCCAATTCATGGCCCTTATTCAGTACCCCTCTTCTTCTCTCTGTCTACTGGCTCCTTCCCTTCAGCCTAAAAGCATGTCAAGTATTGCCCATCATAAAAATACCCTCTTCTGACCCAGTGTGCAGCCATCAGTCTTGACTTTCCCCTTCTTACTGGAATATCTCAAAAGAGTAGTATAAACTGTAGCTCAGTTGGATCTCCCATTCGCTACACAATTTATGGTAATCAGGCTTCTTCCCCTATCAGTCTGCAAGAACTAATTTAGTTACAGTCATAAATAATCTCATTATCAAATCCAATGGATATTTTTTAGTTATTTTTTATTGAATTAACACACTATCTTGGCAATATTGATTGTTCCCTCCTTTTTGAAACTCTCTTTCTTGGCTTGTACTACATTTGACTTTCCTTTGTTCTTTCCTGTCTCTCATGTTTAGTTTCTTCCCTGTCTTCCCTTTGGGCTTATCTTCCTCTGCCTACCCTTTAAATTGTCCGTTTCCTAGGATTCCATTCTTGTTCACTGCTTTGACTCTACCTACTAATTTTAAGAGGATGATCTTGTCTACCCCTATGGTTCCAAATAGCACCAGTGTGCTAACGACTTTGGAATTTTTACCTGTAGTGAAGATTCTTCTCTTGAACGTCTTCTGGATATATATCGAACTACTTATCAGTGTTACACTCTTACCATGACCTCATCTAGTCCCAAACTACATTATCAGCCTTGCCCCCAAACCTTCCTGTGTTCTCTATCTCTTAGTGCCGCTTTCATTCAAAATGTCATCAAAGCTAGAATTTGGAGACTCGACTTATCTCTGGTTCTTCCATCACCTTTACATCTAATCACTCAAGAGCTCTGTCAATATTGCAAGTCTGTTCTTTCCTCTCTGTCCTCCTTGCTACTACCCTTAGTTCAGACTCTCATCATCTCTCCTAACTGGTCGTTCTGCCTTTTTTGCTTTTTCCTTCAAATCCATCCTCCATACAGCAGCCAGATTAATACATCTAAAAGAAATAGACATCATTCCTCTTAACATAAAATACAAGGTTTTCTCCTCCCACCTTTTCAACCACATTTTCCATTTTTGTCTCTGGATCATGGAAATGACCATAGTGGTACACCCTGAGATGGCTAATGCCCCTGTGACTTCTTCATGTGGTTCCATCTCCTTGGGACATTATTACCTGAATTGTAACCTGATTAACTTTTAATCTTCATTTACATTTAAGCACAGAATCACTTCTGGGGAAAATTCCCTGAACCTCCAAACTGTCTTGTGTACCCCTTCTGTTTCTATATTCCCTTGTATAGATCTCTAGTATTGCTTTACTGCGTTATGTTATAGTTACCAGATTACTTCCTAATTCCCTCACTAAAGGGGGAGCGCCATAAGATAGGAACTGCATCCATGGATTTCATCTTTGCATTGCATTCATTACCTGGCATGTTACTGGAGAATGAATAGACAAGTAACTGGAATGCTGGGAACCTCTTATCTGTAGCAGGCTGATGAGCAAGCTCTCCTAGGGGGAGAAAGGCTTTTTGGTACCTTTCAAATAATACAACACGACCTAGTTTTTGATCCTTCCCACTAAGAACAGATAATGCAAAATCCAATTACATTTGAGGTTATCTCAGTGGCAGCGTGTGGAAATAAACACACCGTGATAAACTTCTGCTTAGCGATGAACATCTTTTTTCCTCGGTAAATGTGGAAAAACAAAACACCTCTCCCCCTTCTGAATTGTAATACACTGTTCCTTTTGGAAATGCTGTTCTCTTTTAATAGAGCAGCTTCGTGACCAGAAGCATCAGTTTCACAAGGTCATCCACAACCCAATGGACAGATTCAAAACATAAATTCACAGGAGAGCAGGCTTTTTCATGCCTGCAGGTTTGGGGAAGTGGGGATTATACAGACACCAGATTTTGTATTAAACACACACAGTGAGAGACTGAGAGAGTGTGTGTATTTTAATATTCAGAAGAAGCCAAAAATAAAATCAGGTGAAGTATTTATGTATTTCGTATTCTGAATAAGTATCCTAAAATTTTTTGTCATATAACATTCTTAAGGAGAAAAAGCAGCCCTAAAATGAATTACCTTGTCTTTTATATACCTTATTTTTGATGGACTTCTTAGAAATGAATATTATTATACAAGGAGTCTGAAAGCGCAGCCCAGAACTGTGCTTTTGGCAAGTATGGTATGCTGATGTGTTTGATTTTTAAAAGTTGTGAAATATCACATAGAATTTATTCAAAAGCTTAATACAAAAATATGTAGTTTAATAAATCATTACAAATTAAATACTTGTGAAACCATCTTCCAGGTCAAGAAGTAGAACATCAGTACCTGTTACGGGCTGAACTGTCTGCCTACCACCTCCAAATTCTCATGTTGAAGCCCTCACCACCAATACCTCAGAATGTGACTGTACTGGCGATTAGGGCCTTTAAGGAGGTAATTAAGGTTCAAGTATGTCATTAGGGTGGGCCCCAATCCAATATGACTGGTGTCCTTACAAGGAGAGAAACTTTGGATGTACAGAGGGAGACACTAGAGGAAAGATCGTATGAGGACACAGCCAGAAGACAGTCATCTGCAACCAAAGAGAAAGGCCTCGGAAGAAATCAAACTTTGATCTTGGACTTTCAGCCCCCAGAACTGTGACAAAAAATAAATTTCTATTGTTTAAACCACCCAGTCTCTAGTGTTTTGTTGTGGCAGCTCTAGCAAACAAATACAGCATCCCCAGAAGAACCCTGGTATCTTTCCTGATGACAACGCCCTCCCTCTACCACCTCACACATAGTCACTTTCTTGACTTACAATTATTGGTAGACATGTGGTCACTTTTCATTGCAGTTGTGCTTGCATCCAAGAAATTACACACGTGCTTGCATCCAAAAAAATTATAGCTTAGTTTTGCAGGGTTTATTATTATTATTATTATTCATTTGAATTTGCATGTCTTTAGCCAAAACATTCATTCTGTAAGTCACAATATCCAATATTTCCTATTGTCTTCCCCTGTCTCATACTTGGTCATGTGTGCTTGACACTCCTTGGCCTCATGCCCAGCTCCCTGGAATGGACCTCTTTTAATGGCCAATTATCAACTCACGACTGACTGAGCCAATGATTCTAACAATCACACTTTTTCATTCCCACCTGTATAAGGACTAAATGTCAAGTTTTTAGGTTAAATTACAGTTGAAACCATTTTGAGAATTTCATGACACCTACCGTGTTTCCCTGAAAATAAGACCTAGGGACAATCAGCTCAATGCGTCTTTTGGAGCAAAAATTAATATAAGACCGGGTCTAATTTTATTATAAGAGCAGGTATAGTATAATATAATATAATATATTATAATATAACATAACATAACATAACATAACATAACATAACATAACATAACATAACATAACATAACATAATATAATACTGGGTCTTATATTAATTTTTGCTCCAAAAGATGCTTTAGAGCTGATTGTCTGGCTAGGTCTTATTTTCAGGGAAACACAGTATTGCAATAAATAGTGTCATCACCCAGAATATTCACAATCCAAGATAGAAAATAGTAGTTTATACAGGGTGAGCTTTATGCAAAGAAGCAGCAAAACCAAAATCCTTTCTTTGCCTGTATCATTCAGGGTCTCAAAAGAAACCAGATAGACAGTCATGTTAAACTGAGGAAGAGTTTATTTACAAAGGCACTCATTACAAAAGTAGGAGAACCACAAGGAATCATGCAGGAACCTGGGTCTAGTAGCAAAGGAGGGGCGGGGGAGATACTAGAAGCCAGGAAGAAAGAGAATTGTCCAGCGTAAAACTTCTTAAGAATGACCTTCCCATAAAGGTCCCAGCCAGCCTGAGGCAACTGCTCAGTGAGAGAGCCAGAGAAATAAATTTGTGTCTTCACTCTTCTTTCTCTGATTTCCTTGCTGGTTCCCCACTGACATAACCTATCCCAAAGCCAGAGGGCTTGAGGACCTGTAGATGTAGTATATACAGGTCTCAGAGCACAGAGAACAGATGGATGGCAAATCTGGAGAGGGAAATGGGAGATTTCTGGCACTTTGCTTTTGAAATGAAGTGTGAGAGAATGTGGATGTTGATTTTTCCAGGCAATTCCATTTTGAAATGTGACAATTCTCCAGGGAGACCAGTGCTTGAGAAAAATGCAACTTTACCGGTATCCTCCCAGAAGTTCACAAAACCAGAATGACCAGGTAGTAATAACCAAGAAAATAAAGAGCAGGTGTCTTCAGTACTTAGATATGACATGTTTCTTAGACATATTGCTGCTTAGACATAGCAATTAGATTGTATGACATTGAAGTTTACTAATTTTAACATTTGAGACACTCCACTGCCAAATGCCAAGATCAATTAGGAGCAAAACAGAAAGCTACTATGTGAAAGGCTTAGTATGCTTTCTAGAAAAGTGGGTGTGGCCTCTACACACATTTGGAATCAAAGTGAGCTAATCTTAAAGTAAGAATCATATATATATGTATATATTTTTATACATACACACACACATATATTTCCTCTATGAAATTGCAAACAACTCTTAGCAGCTAATAGCAAGGGACAGTAGAAACATTTTTGTTAAAGTTAAGAACAAGATAGTGCTGTTTCATATCACTGCTCATGTAGAAAGCTGGAAAATGAAATAAGAGGCTTAAAGTGTTGAAACATAAAGAGAAAACAAAAAGTGTAAAATTTTACAGAAGGATATCCATGTAACCATAATCCAAAAGTTTTGGCAAATTATTAGAATAGAGTTTGAGGTGTATACTGGATAAAAGATTAACAAGTAAATTATATTTCCTTCTCTTTATTAATATTTTACAAACTATTTCAGAATATAAAGAAGAAAAAAATGATATGAGTATATTTGTACCCATCATGTGTCATAACCTTTAATAATATACTTGCATCTCTTTGTGTATGCCTTACTGATCCACAGCAACATTCTTTCCTAATAGAGTCAAATACTTATTTTGGGAAAGGACTATCATACCCCCAGATTGTTTAAGATTTTAATATGTATATATTTTATTTAACCAATATATATTATTATTTTGACTGTATTAAATGTTAATAAATAGAATATTATTACATATATGTGTATATATGCATACATATATATATAAGTGGGAATTTCTTTTCTAAGTTATTTTTCCACGAGAATGTCATAACAGTATCTCATTACATGTACAAAAGTCACCTTTATTTCTAGTCAATTTTTATTATCATGGAATATAATAAAAGTATAATTACATTTCATATAAATAGCTACATAATATATAATATGTTCAATGTATGATTATAAAATATATATTTTATAAAAATATATGATAATATATAAAAATATTATATATATATTATATCCTGGATACCCTCTTTATAAATTTGGAATTGGTCATGAGGAAGGTCCATCTTAAAAAATCCAGCCAAAAGATTTTAGCTATTGAAATGCCGGGTAACTAACTACTCAACGAAAATCTATAAGCACAGATACCAAGGCAAATGATTAATTAATCTCCTATCTGTCCTCAGAGACAGTTGACATTTGTAATTCGATAGAAGAAAAAGGAAAAATTATACTAAAAAAATGGTATGCCACACAGAGTTACGTTTGTTAAACAATTAACCAAATCCTTGGGAGATTTAGAAATCAGGTCTCAGTTTTACTTCCATTTTTAAAATGGAACTCTCCTAAATTGTGCACTTAAAATGATTACAATGGAAAAGTCTATGTTCTATACATTTTACCATAATTTTTTTAAAATTTCCTTTTTCCCCTTCTTCCCCATAGTATATCATTTTAACTGAGAATGTCAAGTGAGCCTCAGAAACACTGCATAGTGCCATAAGGTGAAGTTGAATAAAGCCACACAACGAGTAAGACAATAAAACCTGTGAAATGTTCATTGCTGGTTTGAGTTCAAAACACTAGAATGACCTCTCGTAAGCCATAGTTATCAAACTGGGCATGCTATTAAATCATTAGAACATTGAAGAGAGTTGAACAGTAAATAATATTTCATTATTCCTAAATCAAAGCCTTCCAGCCTTTTCTTGCTAAGACGCTAAAATAAACTGTGCTTCCAATAGACATAAACAGAAACCTAGCTTCTGGATCATGAGCCCAAACGGAAATGAGGACCGAGGCCAGCCTCGCTTGTCAGAGGTGATGGAGATTGCTACCACTGTCTGATTGGAAGAAGCATCACTTCTTTCTTCCTCCTCTGCCAGGCCCTGAATTTATCGTTTGTCTCCCACCCTACAGTATAATTGTCAAGAGACGTAGCTTTCATTTTGTTAATGAGCAGAATTTGTCAAATGTGTTTAAATAGTCACTACCGACATTCCTAATTTTAAAAGTAACATGTTTTATTATAATGATTTTAGGAAGAAAAAAAGCAGAAAAGCTCAAGGAAGGAAAAATAAATCACCCATAATTTAACCATCCAGATAAAATTATGGTTAGTATTATGATGTGTTTGTGTAATGTGAGACTTATATGATTAATTTCAGTGAAAAACTGTAGTGCCTAACTTTTCTACATGATGAAAGAAATAGTTTTTCATTGGAAAATATTTGGAAAAGTACTACATACAGAGGAAAATCCTATCACATGAAAACAGTCCCCATTATCATTTTGATAGCCCAGTCAGACAAAGGCCACAAGCAGGAAACGCTAGAGTCTGAAAAATTACATTTATTTACTTTTTTTCAATAAAGGAGACCACAAACCAGCAGACCCATGAGGTGTCTCACCAAAGAACGAAAGAAACAGGGTTACGGATGTAAGGGAAGTATCGCTTTGATAGGCTCAGAGCAAAGCAGGGTTATGGATGAAAGAGCCAACATGAAATCGGGACTACAAAGTAGACACAGAGTCTTTTCTCCTTGGAAATCACAAAGTTAAGATAGATGTGAAATGAAGCGCCCAGAAATCCCTTATCTAAAGCTTTGCACATGGGTTGGAAATTAAGGCTGTATTTTTGCATCAAAGGACTGAAAATCCTCCCGGCAAGAAGAGTGGGGTGCTTTATTCCTAATCTTATGATTTAAAAGAGCAAATCTTATAACAGTCTAGATAATAAAAAACAAGATTTTTCAGTAAGAGAGTAAGGGCCCCTCAAAGAAAGGAACCATGTGACACTTTACAGGTGCAGCATGACCTTGGCAGAAATGTTTCCTGTTAACTTAGCAGCTGGCTTGATCTTGAGCTTGATCTTGGCGGTATCCCCGCCTGACAATGGCCGGGCAGAGTTTTCACCTTCCCAGTGCGAGCTGATTTTTATTTTTATTTTTTGATGTTTCCTTCTATTGTTATTTCTATGCTTAAGTTTTTGGATTTTTTTATTTCTTTAATCTGAGTTCTTGCAATTTTGTATATCCAAATGTGGATTTAACTTTTGTACTTATTATTTTATTAGGATTTGTATTTAAATACCTAGTTTTTAATATATATCATTTTCATGGCTAAATAGTAGACCATGTTATAAGTGTACCGAAGATCACTTAATAAATCCATATTGATTGTTACCAACTTTTATTTATCAGAAATTTCCAATTTTTACTGTAGTAAGTTATATATGATAAACATCTGCATGAATACAGCTTTATTAAGCTAATTACTGGGCTTAAGTTATAAGTATTTTTGAAGCTCTAGACATTTATTTGCCAAATCGCTATCCCAAAGGTTCAAGTAATTTATGAAAAAGGTAATTTTGTGGGACCCACTTAAACACAGAGAATTACCTTTTAACTTTTTTCAAATTGTTAATTCCAAGGCTACAAAGTAGAAGTTCCTTGTTATTTTAGTTTGCATGTTTTTTGTATTATTTGTAAGGTTAAAGTTTTTCCGTATTGTTTGCTCATTTTAGTTCATTCTATGTCTTCTCAAAAATGTTTCCTCAACAATGTATTAAGAAGCTGAGGATGTTTCTCATCAAACTATCTTAGCTCTTTATGTTGCAAAATATTGTGTATTAAAATATTGATTCTATGTTATTTTAGCAGCAATATTTTCTTTCTAGGATGTAGTTTGAACAAATCTGTGTGAGGTTATTATTTTACTCTTTTGAAATTCTCCTTAATTACCTCAAAACCTGAAGCTGGCCGCCAGAAAGCTAAATCATCAAGCTGTATTCATCTCCTATGGATGGAAACTGGTTTGTCACAATCAGTTGTGAGGTCTACCACCAATAATGTGTTACAAATTCTAAAATACCAGCTTTATATAATGATGTCTTTTAAAAAGAAATACTAACAAATTCAAAATTATCCTATAACACATTCCGGTGTTCGTTCTTAAGAGCAACGAGCGTAGTACCACTAACACGCTAAGAATGCAGACAGTAAAATCCAGCCATCAATACCAATGGGTGGGACAACTGTAAAATATTGCAGTGTTTTTCCACATGAGATTAATGAGGAAAAAATGCTGAATTCAATCATAATATGTCCCAAGACTTGATCAATGAGTAACTCAAGGAAGGAAGGCTTAACATAGAAACTATTATTACAATTTTAAATATGTGTTCTGATCCTTTTTCATCTCATATCTGCTTTCCTTTAAGTCTGGAAGAATTCCTTTCCCACATTGCCTTTTGGGCCATGATTAGTTTGGATAGTTACCTTAGTGATTTCTGTGATGTGTAGAAGCCTGTGTCATTGTAGCTGTCACAGTGATTTTAGTTTGTCCTTTCCCCAAATTCCTCCAGTCCCTTTATTCCTATCACTGCTAACTGAAAATAGAAAGTTCAAGAACGTGAAATGTCATCTTCCTCTTTTAATGCGCTTTCGTTGATTCACTTAATAATTGATGGGGTAAAAGACTGCTTGGTTGAAAATTCACTTTGGAAAAGCACACAGCCTAATAAGGGTGATGACTGACTTGTTGAAAGGGCTGTTTTTCTTTTGTGCTTAGCCTCAATATGTCTTTTGTTTGATGCCAAACGTCAGAGTCACACTGTTCAAACACTGCTGATATTTTTCGTAGCATGGATGACAACCTTGCAAACCCAGGATGACACAGCTTGCTACAGAAATAAGTCTGAGATCTGTGTAGCTGGGATGGGCAGGGTGGAAGGTGGGGCTCCCCAGTCTACATCCCGGGATGTGTGGAATGCCAAGGCCAATTCTGAACAGTCCCTCCCAACTTCTACATTTTTATACACATAGGATCAGCTGGAGGTGAACTCTCAAAGTGGTCTTGAAAGAGAAAGAAAGGGACAGAAACATCACAAAGAAACAAAAGAGGCTGTTTTTAAATCTGTAAAAGATGCCTGGGAAAAGTTGTGTCTAGTCTTCTTTGTTGACGTGTGGACCACCACCAGGGCTCCCATCTTCAGCTGTGCCTTTCTTCTTGTAGAGGCAACCATTACCATTACTACTTCATTTGTACATATATTAGCAGTCTATTTAGGATGTATATCCCATATATATACATGTTTATGTGTGTGTGTATATATATATATATATATATATATATATATATATATAATACATAGTATTTTTTGTGTAAAAGTATTTATAATTTACATAAATTATAATGGATGCATATAACTGGACAATAACATGACATTTTTAAATTTTACCCATGTCAAAATACATTATTTTATAGGTATAATATATATAAAAACTCATTCATTCCTTCTAAGTGCTATGTAGTATTCAGTTGTATGAATATTTAATTTATCTACTCCCTTTGATGTATATTTTTGGTTTCACATTCTTGTTATTATGAGAAGAACTTAAATAAATATGCTTGTACATGTTTTCTTGTGCTCATTTGAAAAACACATTTCTAGAGTACACATAAAGTGGAATTATTAGATTGTAAGGTGAACACATTTTCAAATTTACTCAGTACATGTAAACAAATCTATCCCCATAGTAATGATATTTATGAAACTCTAATAGTGATTGTAAATTTCTACCTTCCCATATTTGACCAATATTTAATATTGTCATACTACAGAATCTTTGCTTTTCCGAGACATACCTTGTAGTTTTAATGTGCATTTTCCTACTTATTAGCGCAGTTGGTTATTGTCTCACCATTGTCTCACGACTAATGGTTACTCACCATTTAGGTGTTTTGTTTTATTTTCTTGAAAACTGTCCATTCACTTGCAATGATCCTCCCAGGAAAAACAGGGTCACTGTTTGCACTTAGGAAACTGAAGCTCATAGAGGTCAAGTGAGTGACCTAAGCTCATAGAATTAGTGAGAATCCCAAGAGAGACTTCAACCTCGCTATCC
This sequence comes from Rhinolophus sinicus, assembly GCF_036562045.2. Taxonomy (NCBI): domain Eukaryota; kingdom Metazoa; phylum Chordata; class Mammalia; order Chiroptera; family Rhinolophidae; genus Rhinolophus; species Rhinolophus sinicus. The sequence continues at coordinate 155,508,292 of NC_133755.1, read as the reverse complement.
CCATTCAAACAATTTCTCTTTTCCCAACATTTATGCTTCTCAGTACACTGATCAATTTTAACCCTTTCATCTTACTGTACTTGACCTCCTGACCTGGGTAGATTATCTAAGACACTCATGAAGAAAGAGAAGTGGAGAACTCCAACAAGGTCCAGTTTGAGGTTCTGGCAAGGAGCCTTACCCCAAACGTTACTGTTGGTGCCCAGAGTCACTTGGGGTTTTAAAGGCTTTTCTATTTCTGGTCAAACTGTTACAACAACCCTTTGAAATATGCACTATTATAATCATCATCTTGCACATGAGAGGTTAAATAACTTGCCTAATGTGACCGGACTGGGAAAAGAAACCACGAAAAGCATTTAAAGTTCTTCTGAGTTAAAGAAAGATGGATAAGATTTGTTCAGGAAAAACTGTGGAAAAGATGAAAGCGAGTATCGAAAGACAGCTTCCTCCTTCCTCCAGCTTTCTCCCAGATTTAGTTTTTGTGGAATCACAGGGCAATGGATCTGTAAAGATCTTTCAGAACTTCTTTCTGAATCCTTTGTCTCTTCAGTGAAAAAGCTCAGGTCGTTATCTAATATACAGGAGTCAAGTAATTGCAAGACGGCACCAGCAGAAACTAGCCAAGACTAATGTGTAGGGGTTTGGGAAGAATAAAGGCACCTCTCAAAACATGAAGGAGCTTCACCTTACGGTATTTTTAGTCAAACTTCCTATGACAAAGACTCTCAATTAACAAGAATGAAGCCACACTTCAAATCTATACAAAGCAGAGATAATGGCTCAAAAAGAGCCTCTCTCTGTGTGTTACTGCGTGTGTGTGTGTGTGTGTGTGTGTGTGTGTGTGTGTGTGTGTTTACAGATCCAGACATTTTTTACATGCAGTTGTGCATCCTGGTATCTTAGTATTTTGGTTTCACAGCAAAAAGAATCCACTTTATTCTTCAATCCTGAAACCTCCTTTTTCAAGAGGCTGATTTCTCCCCCTTCATTAACTTTCATAGCCCCAAGGAAGAGAACAGGTTGAACATGACCCCTGGAAGGCAGAGTATATGACGTAGGAGGATATTAAGAAGGACAAAGGGGAAAGAGCCAACTCTTTCTGATTCTGGTGGCTTCAGAGAAGAGGAAGAAAGGAAAGGGGAAGCAAGTCCATGGAGAGACACAATGTTATACATTCTCTCTGGCCAAAGTTCAGAAGGAGGCAGGAGAGAGGACATGAAGGGCAGGGGCCATTGCTCACTTTCCATTTGGAAATATATAGGAGAGGTCATTTGTCCTATAGGTGGTCCCTTCCACCTACTGAGATAGACATAGAGTGGGCCTGAGTTTGGCTTTCCCAAGCCATCCACAGTTTCTGTGTGGCATGAATGAGATCCCAGAATCTCTTGACTGCCCCCTAAGGGTGTTCAGAAACAAGTCAGCATTTGGCTAGATATTTTCTGGAGGAGATCATCATCTTTAAGACAAAGAGACCCTGAAGCTGAGGAATGTATTACTAAAATAAAAGACATGGCCAAATTTCAGAGCCCCACAGCACAAGCAAGGCTGAGGAAGGGATGGGTCAGTAGGCAGGGCTCATCAGGCTAACTAAACCATGAGAGAACAGACTTCCAGCTATGCTAGCTGCATGTTTCATCAGTGGATGCCAGAAGGACACTGAATTGATATATGCCCTCTGAATTCTCAGACACCATTTTGGAGAAGAGTGGTGAGGAGGGAGCTAATAAAACATAAAATGCTAAGCCATCCATAGTACATGAGTTATCTGCAGAGACTCTTTAAATCATTGGATTGTACTGCATTTACTGGATATGTGTAAAATAGAGTTTTATCATTACCCAGGGGAGCTTGTAAGGAAGATAAGATCTAATTTCAAGAGTAAAAGTATCTATGTTTCCTTTGTTTATCTAATTGCAATGTGAGTAATTTTTCAATGTAATGACATCAGTTTAAGTGGAAAGGAAAAGAACTGAGGTAGTACCAATAAGGGCATGGGTACAACACTTAAAGCCACCAGGAATCCGGGCATCTACTATTCTCTCTCTCTCTCTTTCTCTCTCTCTCCCCATCTCTCTCTCTCTCTCCCTCTCTCCATGCCCCACCTCCCCCCTCAGTCTTATGTGCAGCCAGCAGAGAAAAGTATCTTTCAATTTTAATCTTAATATTACATTCACTGGGTAGTGGATCACAGTCACAGAAAATAAATATGGCTGCTGGAAGGCATCCCATATGGGTGGGGACATAATTATTACGTAATTGGGATCATCATCATGGTTGGCTGCTAGTCTTTATCTTCTTTTTAACTTAACAACATTTTTCCATATTATTAACTATCTCATTCATGAAAACATTTTATATATCTGCATAATAATTCATTTTCCTCTTGGGTTTTTTATTTTGTCCCATTTTTTAGTATATAAATAATACTATGTTGAACCTGGTTGTACTTAAATTTTGTGTCCATATTTGATTATTTCTTTAGGACAGCTTGATGGCAATGGAAATGTGATTCCTAAGAAACTGGAATTTCTGTGTCTAATAGTGAAAATTCTTCAACCCATCCTATTTATAAAATGTCACATAAATAATTTAAATAATTCTTGAAACAAAAATGTCCAAAATATTGATTCTCCCACACATACAACAAAATTATTACATTAGTTCAGATTTGAAATTTTGTGCAAATTGATTTAGTTTTCTGTTTTAATGTAATATTTTAGATTTGTGGTTGTCTATTAGTTACATAGGGCTCTTTCAAGCATTGCAAGTATCAACAACTGATATGTTTTAAACCTTGAAGTAAATTCTTTTCATTTCTTGAGTTTGCTATAAATATCTTCAAATATAATGCCACTTTAGTCAAGTCTGTGAAAATGCTTAGCTTTGGAGAAGCATCCCCTGGAGTAAAGCATCGCCTTGTTTACACATGAAGGAATTTACAGCATCTAAGAGAATAAAAGATGCACACAGTTGGAAATGTAAACACTTCATGATCTATCAGAAGGGGTATGCAAGCCCCAGATGATCACTAAGCATGTGCAGGAGGGAGAGAGCACCACACCACCAGACTGTATTTGAATGCACCACTTACCTAGCATCTCTCTCCCAACTAGACAGGCATCCTGCCTTGCTTATCTACTTATCCTTCACCTAGAGTGGGAATTCAACATGTGTTTGTTAAATTGTTTGGTAAACCAATGGCTAGAACAAGAAAGTGGTAGTAATTGATGAGGACCTGAGTAATTCTCCATAAGGAGCTGGGTGGCAAGTGTCGGCTCATGAGCAGATATAGGCAGAAAACGTGGAAGAGAAAGGGAAGGGAGTGCCAATTCTTCCAAACCATTCTTTTGACCTTTGATCTCCATAGAAGGAGTCAACTATGCTAATCATAAGACTGATAGAAGATAAATGTCTCTGTGTCTCTTGTATACCCATCATCATGTACAGATACATATTTTGTATTTGCTCATTTATAGGAGTTGTGAAGAGGCCAGGTGCTGGATTCAGCAGTGTAATCGTTAACCTCTAAGGCTTTAAACTTCATCTGCAAAATGGGGTAATAATAACACTGAGTTTGTAGTGATCTGAGGATTGAATGAGAGAAGTGCTCAAGGGGTTCAGCCTAATGCCAGGCCCTTGGAAAGCCATGAGTAACTGCCATCCTTCACAATATTGAGAATGAAGATGGTTCTTGCTTTGCCACTTTTCACACATTCAAAGTTTGTAAAATATTTTCAGCTTTTTTTAGGTCAAAATCCCATGCTGACTCAACTGAGGAAGGTTGATTTAAAATGGAAATAGCTTTTGATGAATATATGTATTGTCTCAAATTCATGAAATGCTGTAAAGTGTTTATAAAACGCTAAGATTTTTTTTTTTCTGACTAGACTCAGAAATGTTCCCCAGGTTGTATGAAAACCTCTAGAAAAATGAAGTACCCAGAAGTGTTCCCTGCCTCCATACTTTTTCAAGAACATGAATCTACTCACTACTCTTATTGCTTGGACACATAGTATCATCTATCTTAAAAAAATAAAACAAAAATAAAAAGGTACAATTTTACTGCCCCCATATTTTAACCAATAACACATTGGATTTTCCAGGTAAAGTCTACATCCACATCTTTCTTAATAAATTGTAAATCTGGGCTGCTTAAAGTAATAGCTGTGGCTATTCTCCCATTAGTGGCACCTCATGGGAAAATCTGCTGAGGAATCTCTTCAGTTTTGCTTATTTTTATCCAGACTTCGATGCCATGGGCTGGTCTCAAGTATGAACTATGCTCTTTGAATTCAAAATATAACCCCAGCTATTGATTTTAATAGAGAGCTAGCTTCTTATCAGTACAAATGTCAGGACCTGTGGGAACATTCTTCACATGGGTCTGGTAACTGTTTACTGGACTTTGAAGGGTGTGTCCTGCCCCCTGGGCTCAAAGGATTTAAGATCACTTTCAAATGACCTGAATGCATAAAGAATAAAACAATAAGCGTTCCTCCATGTGCAGGCAACATGATTCACTGTCACACAACAGTAATGATCTTGACAGAGCCTGGTCCTGCTATTTATAGTACTATTTAGACGTAACAGTTAAACTCAATGTTTCCAAAGCAAAAGCTATAATTTTTGGAAAATGACTTACAATGTTCTGAGAATACAACTCATTCAGTTAACTGAGAGTACATTTTACAAGTACCAAACGTACCTAATAAGAAGTTATATTCGTTAAATGTTAACCTTCTGAGAGTACTTTGTTGGTGACTTTTTTTTTTTTTTTTTTTTACTGGCATGAGAGAGATTTGTGAACACTGATTTTGAACTTTTTTAAAGACAAAAATCATAGTCGTTCTCTGGGACAGTGTTTCCCAGACTTGGGTGATGTGTAGACCCCTTTTTAAATGTTTAAATTGTTAAATTTGATATATACAAAATAATATACAAAACTTATGAGTAAGGTCTGAAAATATAACTTTTTAACATGAAACCGTCACGTAACTTAAGAACTAGAACACATCCATGCAATGATGGAGCCCATCTGCAGTCTACTCTCCTTCTACCCCAGGCCTTCAAACAATCCACTAGCCAGTTTTGAATTTAGTTTTCCCCTAGATTTTCAAAATTGTTTTATAACGTATGAATCCATCCCTAAACAACAGGTTGTTCACATTTTCCTTGTAAAAATTGTTTCATGCATTATGTGACAGTCTACAGTCTAACTCAACTGTTTCTGTAGTTCATCCCTGTTGCTTCTTATGGCCATAACTCATTTGTTCAAACTGCTCTATCTCATTGCATTGCGCGAATATACTTCAACATATTGAGCTATTCTTCTGCTGACAAAAATGTGGGTAGTTCCAGGTGTTTTGTTGGGTTTGCCACTACAATGCTGTTATAATCATTCTTTAACAATGTAAGATTTTTTTCTGGGACTGTCATTAGTGTTTTTGGATTTCATCCATTCTAATAGATATACGAGGGTGTATAGTAGTATCTCATTACTTTTTAAAATTTGCAATCCCCTGTTGACATGATATTGAGCATATTTTCATAACATCTTTTTATAACATGCATAACATCTCTTCATATGCTTATTTGCCACCTGTATTTTCTTTGGTAAGCTGTCTGTTTAATTCTTTTGCCCATTTTTTAATTGGATTGTTTGTTTTCTCATTGTTGAATTTCAAGTGTTCTTTGTATATTTTCAATACCAGTCCTTTATCAGATATGTATTTTGGAAAGATTTTTCTTTCAGTCTGTACTTTTTCTTTTCATTCTCTTAGCAGTGTCTTTTACAGAGCAGACATTTTTAATTTTAATAAAGTCTGACTTATTTTTTTTCTTTCATGGATTGTACTTTTGGTGGTGTATCTAAAACTTCATCGCAAAATCCAAGATCACCTATTATCTCCTATGTTTGTTTTTGGAAGTTTCACAGTTTTGCATTTTATATTTAGATCGATGTTTCATTTGAGTTAATTTTGGGGAAAGATAGAAAGTCTGTGTCTAGATGAATTTTCTTTTATTTCTAGTTGTTTCAGCATCATTTATTAAAAAGACTGTCCATACTCCATTGAATTGCCTCTGCTACTTAGGCAAAGATCACTTGATTATATTTGTGTGGGTCTATTTCTGGGCTCTCTATTTTATTCCATTGATTTACTTGTCTATTATTTTCCCAGTACCATACTTTACTGATTACTGTAGCTTTATAAGTACTGAAGTCAGGTAATGTCGTCTTCTAAGTTTGTTCTGCTTCTTCAACCTTGTGTTGGCAATTCTGGTCTTTTGCCTTTCCATATAAATTTTAGAATTAGTCAGTCAATATCCACAAAATAACTAGCTAGAATTTTGATTTGGATTGCATTGAATATATAGATCAACTTGAGAAGAACTGACATCTTAATAATACTGAGCCATCCTATCTATGAACATGGAATATCTCTCGATTTGGTTTCTTTCATCAGAGTTCTTCTGGTTAAAATTTTATTACAAATTCATTTTTTAAAATAGGTAAATTTTATCTACTTTTTCTTGAGTGACATTTGATAGTTGCTGTCTTTCAAGTGATTTATTCATTTTGTATATGTTGTCTAATTTATTCACATAAAATTGTTCAAAATATTCCCTTATGATCCTTTTAATATGTGCATAACGTGTAGTCATGTCTTCTCTCTCATTCCTGATGTTGGATATTTATATTCGTTTTCTCTTCTCCTCTCTCTCTCTCCTGATTAATTTATCTAGAGTTATGTCAATCTTATTAATATCCTCAAAGTACCAGTTATACCGTATATTGTATTCATTTTTTACATTGTTTTTCTCTCTTCCATTTCTTTGATTTCATCTGATTGTTACCATTTCCTCTCTTCTGCTTACTTTATGTTTCATTTGTTCTTCCTTTTCTAGTTTCTTAAGGTGAAAGTTGAGTTTGTGGTTTTGAAAGATATAGGTTCTAATCATCTTAATGTGTGTGAAATGGTATCTCCTGTTTTTTATTTGCATTTTTGTGGTTTTGATTTGCATTTTCTTAATGACTAATGACATTGAATATCATTTCATGAAATTATTGGCCACTTGTATTTCTTCTTAGGAGAAAAGTCTGTTTAAACCCCTTGCTCATTTTATAGCAGGATTATTTGTCTTTTTATTGTCAAGTTATAAATGTCCTTTATATATTCTGGTTACTAAACCCTTATCCAGTATATGGTTTGCAAATATTTTCTCCTATTCATTGGGCTGTTTTTTATTTTCCTGATGATGTATTTTGATGCACAAAAGTTTTTAAGTTTGATAAAGTCCAATTTATTTCTTTCAGTTTTGAAAAAATATTTAACTTTTCCATATTCCAGAGTGATTTATGTACCAAGGAAGTAATTTGTTGAACTTAAAAGACATAATAGAAAAGACATTTCAAATCTCAAATCTTTTTTTTTTAAAAGTATTTTCAGTTTCTTTTATTGAAACTTTTATTTTTTATATTTTATTTCTTTTATACTGATAATTTATCAAGGCTTCTCTTCTAAAAAAAAAAGTGCTTTTGGCTTTCAATGACTGTGAATCTAGGGAGGCCAAGGACATCAGATCTCATTTCCCTCCAGCCCTTCGACCCTCCCCTAAAGTCCCTCAGGAAAGTGATTTGGTTCACACACACACACACACACACACACACACACACACACACACACACAAACCCTGCTTTCTAATCCACTTTCCCTGGGCCATTTCACCCACCTTTCCCCCCAGTAAACCTGCTCTTCTGCCAGAATTTTCCCTCCAGAAAATGACAGCACTATCCACCTCAGTCCTAAAGCCAGAAAATCTGGAAACATCTTTAACTTTCTCTTTTCCCTCAGCTCCTATACTCTTCACCCATATCTTTCAATATTCTTGATTCTGCATTCTACAAAACTGCAGTTTATTACTTCCCTATCTCCACAACCCCTGGCCCAGTCTAAGTGACTAGTAGCTCTTACCTGGATCTTGCAAAAGCTGACTAATTGATTTTCTTCAATCTTCCCTCCTGTAATCAGAAAAATCTTTCAAAATTCAAATCTGTCTGTGTTGTGCCCCCACATAAAAGTTTTCAGTGGCCATTATATTTAAATAAACCTTGGAAGGCTCTCCTTGATTTCAGCCCCACTTATGTATTCTGTCTCTTCTTGAGCTACTCTCCAGGTCTCACTCTATTCTCCAGCCATAACTATACTACTTTTACTTAGTTCTTTGGACATGTTAGGTACCCAGTAGACACAGTAAATTGTCCCTTGTATCCATTTTTTTCTTCTTTTTAGTAATAGAACCCACCCCACTTTCTTCCAGATTTAGGAGAGTACATAACTGCCCAGGTAGTTCCTACTGTTTCCAGCCTCCTGTGCTATTAGGTATGACCCTGTGACTAGGTTTGCACAAATGGAATGTGAGGAAGAGTGATGTCTACAACGTTAACTGTGCTTCCTTAAAAGTAAACTGACTGCCCTTTGTTTCTCCTTTAGAGCTGGAATGTGCGTGTGGAACCATGTGGATGAGGAAGTACACTGGATGGGATGGTTATAACAATGGAAGGAACCTGTGGCCATGAATGACCATGCGGCAGACAGATATTCAAGTTTTTAATTACAGCAGTTTAGCCTGGGTATCAGTCAGGATAGTTTGGGTTATGCTGCAGTAACAAACAACCCTCAACGCTTAATGGTTTAACATGACAAAGGGTTATTTTTCACTCATACTACATGTCCAACACAGATCAGTAGAGCAGCTCTGCTCATGGGGTCATTCGGGGATCCAGTGTAATGGAGGGCTGCATGTAAATGTGTTCTTTAATGAGCACACAGAAGAGAAGGGAGTTGGCAAATGACGCCCTGTCTCTTAAAGCTTCCAGCTGGAAGTCAGCTACGTTACTCCACTCACAGTGCAAGCCACACAGTATCACCTAATTCAGAGGATTAAGGATGAGTAATCCTATTATATTCCCAGAAGAGAAAGGAAACCAGAATATCTGTGACTAGTCCTAATGACAGTCTCAGCTTCTGGTTTAGTATGTCTCAGCCTATGCTCCCCAAAAGCAGTAACCCCTGTTTCTCTTGCTCAAATGTTCATAGGGTATTTTCTCTTTGTTTCAAAATTTGTATTTCAAAATTTCCACAAGACTCTATATTCTCACTAATTCTTCCTACAATCATTACCCTTGGGAATCCTAAACTATTTCCTTTGCATAGTGACTCCCAAATAGTCATCTAAATACCTGAACTCTCCAAAGCACCAGTGTTAGATTTCCAACTGCCTACTGCCTCTCAAACTTGACAAGCTAAGAGCAATTGAGTGTATTACTTTCATTCCCCCCTTAAATCTGATTCTTCTACCAAGTTTACATTGGTTTTGTTTGTTTTCTTTGTTTATTTCTATATCCTCAGTCCCTATAATAGTGTCAGACATGAGAGGGGGCCCTATATACTCATTGAGTGAATGAATGAAAGAATGAATGAATGAATACTATCAAGATTTGACAATGGCTTCTAAATCTGGAAACTTTTCTCATTCTACTCCCCTCTTTACTAGTCTCCACCATGGCCCTTCTACCTTCCACATTTGGCCATTCGGGAGCTCACTACCTATCAACCAGATTATTACAATAGCTTTCTTACAGTTCTCCCTATCACCAATTTTTCCGTTCTCCCATCTATTTTATATGGTGCTCTCATGTTAATTTTCTTGAAGCATATGACCCATTTTTTCACTTATTTTACAATCCTATAAGAAACACATATACTGTGCAAGCACTGAGCTATGTTCTGAAGATAAACACAGATAAAACATGATCTCCATGCTTGAGCAGCTCACAGTCCAGTGAGGGAGAAAGAGATGTGCCCAGAGATACTGAGCAGGGAGAGCAGAGCCAAAATAGAAGAGCACAAATGTGAAGTGACAGACGTGACAGATGCTGAATCAGTCAAAAAGTCACAGAAGAGGGGATATTTGCCTCATGTCTTAACAGACAATGAGACATTTTCCAGGATGTGAATTAGAGAAAAATAGGAACTATTATTCATCTTTTGAGTCAGGAGGAAAACTGGAAAGTATGGGCTCTAACTGAGGTTAGTTTAGAAGTGGGGGTGGGAGAAGAAAATAAATGGCCATCTGAGGACCTCTGTTTTCTCTGTGATGTGTGGGAAATATGAAAGAAGAGTCAGTGCACTGAGTAGTCGCCCACCATGGCCTGGAAGTGCTGCCAGCTGTTGAAGATGACTTCCGGTTCTCCATACCTGCAGGAAACCTTCAGTTATGTCCACGGCGTTCCATTTAATTCTACAGAAAGGTACTAATGTATTGGGTGCAGTGTTTGGCTACATTAGGAAACTGCTGTTCCCTGTTCTTCCTGTGCATTTCCACCATTCAAGTTGCAGGTTTGTTTTCACAAAAACAGATATACACTGCTTTCCTGGGAGACAAGCCTGAACTCAAATTGCTGAATGGATTTTGTAAATTCATAGCAAACCCAATTGCATGGAAGCCAGAGCACTTTTTATTTACATATGCCAGGTTTCTTTTTTTGTTTGTTTTTTGTTTTTGTTTTGTTTTGTTTTTGAGAGAGACAAAAATAAGAGGGTTTGGGGGGAGTTAGAGTTGGGAGGAAGAATGTTATATTTAGAATTCCAAGGGCTTCACTTTGAATATAAAGCCAAAACCTGGAAAATTAAAAGCATACATATTATAAATAAGCCACAGAGAAAGGAAAGATGACAAAATAGCACTTTTTACCACATGGCAGCCTCTTCTTTACACACACACACCATCAAAAGTAACATAAGTCTGACCAGCAGGCAGGAAGATGTGAAGTTTTGTAATTTACTTTAAGTGCTTCTTTTGTTCAAGGATCATAGGGAATAAAAGAAAATTCCGTTTTTAAAAAAGATCACATAACCTGATGAAAGTGATGGACAATCCCTCTCAACAGAGACACGTGAGGCGTATCCTTTGTCTTCATACTGACACAGACTTTGCTATGATTCCTGGCTCTGTGCTTGTTTTTCCAGAGAGTATACAGCCTTGGATACGTTCTTCTAGAAATACTCATACACCTTTCCCTGATGAATTTCCAGGAGGACTGGAAATGTAGCTGAATAAAATACATAGGATACAGAGATCACCTAAATAAGTTTACCAAACAGCAGCAGAAGTAGGGGAATTGATTCAGCAGAATTCTCCCATCTTTTGATAAATACTTAGAAATGAGAACTGGAGGCTTTTAAAAGGAAAAACCTAAACCCTTCACAGTCCCCAAGGCACACTCTAGAAAAGACTTTATAGTGAAATAATAATTATTAGGCAAACTAATTAAGTTACTTTTACAATAAGAGGCACACTATTATTTACAACTATAAATGATTACCTTGAAATCTGCCTAGAATTGTTTTATAGTAAAGAATATCTGAAAGACAGAGGCTTTGTTTTGCTTTTTTTTTTACATTTTTTTTGTGGGCAGATCTGTGAGAAAAATGAATGCCTTGAAAGCAGCTTTTTCAAAATATCTCCCACCCTTTTTTGCAATGCAGAATTTTAGTATTGCTCAAAAGGATATGGGCATATCAAGTAACCTTTTAAAAATCCTTTTGATAGAAAGAAAAAAATAATCTGGATAGATGGGAAAGCATCAAAATTTCTTTAAGTTTTAATAATTACTGGAAGAACTTAGAATATAGTTAAAGTTTCCCAAAGGAAATGTCAAACTCTCAACAGAGAAGGATTTCAATCAACACCTAGGATTCCAAGAGAAGGCAGGTTAGTGCTGAATGAGTCTCTTCCTCTGGAAGATTATTCCCCACTCCAGATGGAGGGTCAGACAGCTGGCAACCAATGACTGCCTGACACAGAGGTAAAAATGGCTAGCCTCTGCTCCAGGGTGAGACAAATCCCGTGGGACAGTTGTGGCCCACAGCTTCCTGGTGGGGCCTAGTTGAAGCTAGGTTGTAGAGGAGCTCACCCTTGATTAGTTCTCCTCCCCTGTCAGATCCTGCTTTCTCATTCCCTTCTCCCGAGAGCATTTCTTCCACAAACCTCTTCCACAGAAACCTTGTCTCAGGCTCAGCTTCTAAGGAAACTAACTTAGACAGTATTAAAATTTGAGTTTCTCCTATGCCATTTCTACAATCCCCTTTCTGCTCCTTTTCCTTTATGTCGACCAATATTCTTTTTTTCCCCCCACATTTTCTTTTTATCAAAGACTTCCCTCAGAAAAGAATCTGACATCTTCAGCTTCATACACATTTACAGCATATTAGATTTAAAGGTCCCTCTCTCCTGGGATATTTGCATTTTCACACAACACAAAGAACATGACTGGAATTAAGAGATTCATTGTTAGTAGTTAAAGAATTGGGGGGTAACTTTCCAGTACCTAAACCAACAGATTATAATCAGTACATACTCTGCCTAAACACATTTCACCTTAATTAGAAAGTGCTGGTGTCATTTGTTTTTGCAAAATTATAACCCCCGATATTGCCACAAATACTCCAAGGGGCCTTCCCAGCTTCTTCCATTCTTAGGAAGGCATAGAGAGGGTTCTGGAAACAGAAGCCAGTGTCTCTCTCTCTTACCCTACTCCTGAATCTCATGGCCCCATTCTCTCCCTGGAATCCTGAAGAATAAGACCTGCTAGTTCAGCATTTCCCAAAGGGTCCTGTTTTTAAACACCTTTAGAAGATACAATTTATCTTATACCCATTTTGGGGTAGTCACAATATTATTAATACATAATGTCTAAGAAATATAGAAGTAAACAATTCTATTTAACCGAGACTTTTCTAAACTTATGCAGAGAATCCTATTTTTATGACCCATTGGTTAGGAAATACCCATCTGGTCTACCTTCCTCATTTTCCACATGAGATTTTGAGGCCCTCAGAGTTTAGCTTCTCTGGTTTGCCGACTTCCCGAGTGACAAGCGACCCCACTCCATGATAATGTGTTGTACCTTAGAGGCAGTGCTGTCTTGTGTGCATGCTGACAAGGTGTGGTGCACTAGTAACGGCTGTACCATTTTTGTCAGCTGACATAGGCTGGCTGTGCCTTCCCCCTTTGTAGGTGACTTTACCTGGTTAACGAGTCAGTGTTTGAAGTGTGAGCTTCAGACCTTCCGTTGTATCTGTATAAATAGACAAAATTGTCCTAGACTCAAGTTGACTAAACAAGGGATCTGTTTGTTTTTACTGGGGCTCTTCTGTGGAGCTGGGCATGTGCACTCCGAGGTCTTGGTCTGTGGAATTCACCTGTTTGAATTCACGGTAATTCTTTGTTCCAATAGATTAGAATGACTTCGATGAATCTATGCCTCTATTGCTATCAAGGATTTTTTGAAAAAGAGACTTGTATTTTTTACACATTTAATAATTCTAGACACTTTTCCCTCCTGGGTTAGATGATAAATGATCACTGTTTAATAATAGTTGGCTTTTTGATCAATGAAGTCAAATTAAAAGGTTCTTATTCTGTGAAAACACAAAGTGTTTATACTCAAAATAACAGGCTTGTTTTTCAGTTCTAAACACGAGAAGAGGACTCAAGATTCTTCAGAGATATGTCATAATGTCTGCATGTTTATAAATAAGTTAGAGTTGTGCGGGGGGGGGGCGGGGGGGGCGGGGTATATTTAGAAATAAACCCTCAAGCCTGATGTTCTTTCTGCTCGGCTGAGGAACCTGTAGAAAACCCGCCAATTTATACCTTGTTTAATATTCAGCATTTTATCTGGGTCTAAATATGTTTATAAAGAAACTATTAGGACAACTTGCTTTTTCACCACTCAAATTGCCCCAGCAGCAAGAGCAGACATACAACAGAGAACCCTAACAAGGCCAGTCTGTTGCAGCCACTCCCCGCCCATTCACCAAGGAAAGCCTCTTCCACACATCCTCAAGTTCAAGGAGGGCAGCAAGTTTGCATTTCTGCCTGGGTGCTATCCACAGTGCCACATACATCGTTGCAGCTCAGTGTTATAATAGTAGACTGCAAATCTATTTGGGAAATTAGTAACACTCTCCCCTTCCAACAACACAAACAAAAGTGTCTTCTGGTTTTCTAACCTACCATCCTTCTAATTCATTCTCCCTGTATGCTCGGTGAGGAGAAGAATAAGACAGAGTGAATCTTCCCAGAATTATATACAGAAACATAATATTTTAAATTTAAAGAGAGTCTTAAACATGTTCTCACTTCTTTGCTTTGCATTTCATCCAGGAAAATTCTGCTGTTCCAGGAAAACATGCCATCATCATTTCTCTCCCTACACTCCTAGAGTGGGTATGTTTTGTAGCCATAAAAAATGCAGCCTCTAAACTATTGTCTGTGTCTATGAGTTTTTGTTTCTTCATTTGTTTTTCTTGTTCCTTTGTTGTATTACAGAATTGTACACCTGAAGCCTACGTATGTAGCTTTACTAACAATTGGCACCCCAATAAACTTTAATTTAAAAAAATGCAACCTCTCCATCTGCACAACTACAGTAGTGATTTGATTAAGCCTACACACACACACACACACACACACACACACACACACACACACACACACACTGACAGGGGTGGGAACAGGAGGCAATATGAAATAGACCGGAGAATAAAGGATTGTGATGAATGGAGTCCAGAGTTGGCTGAGAAACACTTTGGGTTCCATGGAGGATTCCAGAAACACCATGTTCATGGGCTTGAGAGGCCACTGGCCAAGGCTGAAGCCCAACAGGCTTCAGCTGGACCAACAGCTGTAGTAGCCCCTCTCCTCTCCTCAGTGTGTTGCAGTTTTCTTTCTGCTCCAACATACAACCCACAGCTTTAATTACACAAATTTAAAGTAAGTGGACATGGGTCTTCAAGAAGATTGTTAAACAACTAGAAGAACAGATGTTGCGGCCTGAAAGGAAGTATTCATTTGGTAAAGTAAGTTTGTGTGTTTGTGTGGCCATAGCTAGTTCTCAGCAGATTTTGTTTTTGCCTGCTCCAGGAAGCTTTTTGTTTTCTCTATGTGGAATATTTTTTCATTCCTGGGGAGATTAAAATATTTGCCTATATTAATTTCTAGGGCTGCCATAACATAATATCACAGACTGAGTGGTTTAAACAAGAGAAACTCATTTTCTCAATTCTAGAGACTGGAAATCTTATATCCATATCAACAGAGGGTTCGTTTTCTGAGGCCTCTCTCCTTGGCATACAGATGAGCATTTCCTCCCTGTGTTTTCATATGGTTTTCTTTCTTTGTGTGTCTGTGTCCTAATTTCCTCTTCTTATTAGGACATCAGTAATATTAGAATTAGTGCCCACCCTCATGACTTCATTTTAAATTAATTACTTCCTTAAAAACTATGTCCAAATATAGTCACATTCTAAGGTACTAAGGGTTAAGACTTCAAGACATGAATTTCAGGGGGACACAATTCAGCCCATAATATCACCTGATATATGTAAGAAGAAACACAAAATAAATTGGACTAAAGTCATGGCAGCTCAATCTAGACAATGAGAAAGAGAATTAATATTCCCATCCTATGAATGATGGTGTTACTCATGACCAAAATGTATTGATGTTAGAGCACTGTATTCTGAAGTAATTTTTCTGTTGAGTAAGAAGACGTTGCTATGGGTAAAGGATGGGGATTCCCAGGGGATTGGACATTCTCACTGTTAATCATCTAGTTGATTTCTCATAGAACAGCACGTGAAATCCAGCGAAGCAAATCATAGCCTAGGAGAGCCTCAGGAGGACTGGGTCTGAAGTCTAAGATGTAGACACGGATTTGCCACACTTCCAGGGCTGGGATGAGTTGGACCCTGCCACACGGACAAAAGCCCTGTAGCACTTTTGCTGGTTGAGCCACTGGTAAAGAGAATTTAGCAGCAGTTTCAATTTAACCACCAGCATATGTCCAGTTGCTAGTATGGGGTGGGCAGGAGATGAGGGGTGGGGGCACCACACTGGAATGCCAACCCTTCCACTTGATTTTCATCCACTGTCTAAGGTAACATACGTTTTTTATTCCTTTATTTACAACATTTTTAAATTATGGTAATATACACAAAACATAAAATTTACCATCTAACATTTTTAAGTGTACAGTTCAGTAGTTTTAAGTATGTTCACATTGTTGTGCAACCAACCTCCAGAAGCATTTCATTTTCAAAACTGAAACTCTGTACCCATTAAACAAAAATTCCCCATTCTCTCCTCCTCCCAGTTCCTAGCAAACACCATTCTACTTTCTGTTTCTAGGAATGTGACAACTCTATGTAGTTTACATAAGTAGAATCATACAGTATTTGTCTTTTTTTACTTATACCGGCTTATTTTATGACTGGCTTATTTCACTTATTATAATATCCTTGAAGTTCAGCCACGGAATAGCATGTCTCAGTATTTCCTTCCTTTTCAAAGGCTAAATAATATTCCATTGTATACATACACCACACGTTGTTTATTCATTCATCCATTGATGGCTATTTGGGTTGCTTCCACCTCTTAGGTATCGAGAGTAATGCTGCTTTGAACATGGGTGTACAAATATCTCTTTAAGACCCTGCTTTCCATTACTTTGGTAATATACCCCAAATGGAATTGGTGTATCATAAGCCTTTTTAAAATTTTTTGAGGATATGTATTTATTTTTAAACCAGGTAATCTATTCATCTGGTTCAAAACTCAAAATGATATAAAACACTTTTCACTAAGAAATCCCCATGTATGCCCTTTTCCTTATTCCAACCACCAACTATTGCTAACCAAATATATCATTTTCTTTTTAATGTTGCAAGCGTTAATTTATGCAAATACATGTATATATTCTCATTTTCTAAGGCCACAGATACCTGTGGTAAACAGGTCTTTGGTGCCTATGACCTTCACCCCTGGTATCATCTCTGTGAATATGTTATATTACATGGAAAAAGGGACATGGCAGAGGGATTAAGGTTATGGAGTCCTAAAATAAGGAAATCATCCTGGATTACAGGAGTGAGGGCCCAGTTAATCACTTGAACAGCAGAACAAGAGGCAGGAGAGATAAAAGTCAGAGATTCAAGGCTTGGGAAGGACTCAACCCAGCATCACTGACTTTGAAGATGGAGCAAAAAGGGCCATGAGCCAAGGAAAGCAGGCAGCTCTAGAAACTGAGAACAATGGCCCCTTCCCCACTGGCAGCCAACAAGGAAACAGGGACCTCAGTTCTACAACTGCATGGAACTGAATTACGCCAACAACATGAATGCGCCTGGATTCAGGTTTTCCCCCAGAGCCTCCAGATCAAAGCCCATGCTGTCCAACACCCTGATTTAGCCCTTGGGAGACCCAGACCAAAAACCAGCTGATCCCACCAGACTTCTGATTTACAGAACTTCAACTCTGGCTACTGTAGCCTAGAATTTTTCCCCTGCTATGTTTCTTCTGTTGTCAACTACCTCCATAATCCCTTTACTCCACAGACATACACACTCCACCCACCTACTACTCTCTCACACCCTCTGCTGAATTCAAGGAGGTGCATCTCCTCGGTCCACCATGAAAATGCCAGGCCCCTTCTCCTCTGCGCGTTGGTGTTTGCTGTATCAGGCAGGCAGCCACGGCCATTCCACCACTCGCCTGTGCTCATCCAGTTCAATGCCACAGCCTCCCCCACACCTGAACTCATCTGCAACCTTGCCTTTCCTGGATTCCTTCCTGTTTAGAATCAACATTAAACCATTCAGCACTTCCTCTGATCTATAACTCTTTCACCTATTGATTTCCTTTGTCCAGCTAAGTCAGGGATCTCTTTTAACAATATAGTTTGACCACTTCCAGTGGCAGGTACATACAACATAGTAGGTACATTAGGAAAACCACTAAACTACACTGTATTGGTTCTACCAGCATTTTCTTGATCCTATATCTTCCTTATTCATAAAATACAAAACATTGGATTAAATAAGGGCTATCAATTATGTTTCCAACCTAACACTTTTGAAAGATATGAAATAATCCCATTAGCCACAGTGGTAAAATACAGCATGATTCCTAACTCAAATTTTTTAGAATCTCTGAGGAGACAAGTTACACAAATTTGGAAAAGCCCCCAACTAGAATTGCCAGATAAAATATAAATCACACAGTTAAATTCGAATTTCAGAAAAAATATAAATCACAGAATTAAATTTGAATTGCAGCTAAACAGATAATTTTGTAGCATTAGTGCATCTTAAATATTCCATGGGTCCTACTTATACAAAAGTTATTCACTATTTATCTGATATTCAAATTTAATTGGGCATCCAGTAGTTTTATTTCCTAAATCTGGCAACCTTACCCCTACGGAACTCCAATTTTCTCCTCTTGGGACTATGCACTCTAGTTGAAAACCACTGGACTAATTTCATTCAATAAAAATGTATGAACTTCCAGGCATTGTTCTCAGTGGAAGGAACAGAGCATAAAAAACAGTCTTTTCTATTTTTTTTTTCCTGTTTTGGGGTTTCTTTTTTCTTTTAACTCATTGCGCTTGCATTCTGTTGGGGAGCTGAGAGACACAGAGACAACCAATAAAGAAACAAGTAAATATGTAGCGTGTTACAGACAGGAACAAAGGAGGGTATGGAAGTACTGGGTAAGGAGAGGAGAGGTGGTTTTTACATCAGGTGGCATTTGAGAAGACTCCTAAAGGAAGGACGTTTGGAGGAAGACACAGTTCATCTCAAAGTTCTCCAATTCATTCCTTAACAATTCATCTACTGTTTATTAAGCACCCGCTGGGTTACTGGGAAAAATAGAAAGCAGCAGGAAAAAACAAAGACCAAATATGAGATGGACTGACTCCATAACAGCCGTAAGCAGGAGTCTACAGAAACTCAATGCGGCTGTTGAGCACAGGACATTGTCGACATCGCTCATCCATATGTCTCCAGGAGTCGGAGCTGACTCAACAGCACAGAACACACACATACCCAGACCCATATTAAGCAGGGACAATGCAAAAAAGCATATGGCATAGGCATGGTCTTCGGTCTCCTCTGTCTTTTAGGTGTGTGTAGAGTAAAAGGGAGAGATGGCAAGTAAACAAATAATTATTTAAAGAGTTTAATGCGCTTTGGGCAGAAAGGCATAGGGCAGAGGAGATACGGGATAATGTGATCATTCCTCTGAAAAGACTTCAGAGAAAATGTCGCTGGAGCTGAGTCCAAAAGGAGAATAATTGTTTACCTGGAGCTGGAAAAGGGCATTCAGGGCTGGAGGGAGCAATATGCTAGAGGGCTGGGGGAGCTGTAGGGCATGCAGCCAGGACGGGGCAGGAGTGGCAGAGGGGATTGTCAGAGGGAGAGGACTGGATAGGAAGTCAAGGCTCCACGTGGAAATCCATACATGTCATACTAAGAGTTCACACCATGTCTGTAGTTGATAGGGAACTTCCAAAAGATTTTAAGTGGGATAATAGGATAGTAAAAATTACTCAGGCAATAAGAATGGAGCTGGATTGAAGAAAGTCAGAAAATAGAACGTAAGCAGAAATTTAGCTTGAATTATCTCTAGATTAGTCTTATAGATAGAACCAAAATTTGAGCATAAATATTTAAAGCAATACTGAGAAACTGCTATGTAGGAAAAATATCAAAATCCAGTTTTACAATTTCTCTTCTTCCTTTTGCCTGCAGAAATTTGATCAAAGATACATTTAAATTTACAATTATCAAACACTTCATGTCATTACAGTTACGTGTCATTTACAATTACCTTTACTTTTCAGGTTATGCTCAATGGATAGTTTCTTCAACTTTGGATTCTCCAACAAAAGCTAAACTATAGGAATTCATAGAGAGCCATCTTTTCAAGTGCTTTTTCATACTGCAAATGTTTCTTTTCAGGAGCAATGTGCTTTGTGTCTATAAAAGGTATTAAGCAGCAATACATTTCACACTTGATAATTGGTTTTCTCTTTGTCTGACCTTCAATCTGCTACTTAGCAGAGTGTATCTACACTTGAAATTGAAAGGTGATGTTAGGGACACAATTCTGGCATGGGTGGCTGTTAAGCTAATTATTCTTTCCACACTACTTCACACACCAAAACTTTGTGGCAAGTAACACTTTCTGCAACTTTAATTCTTAAACTGAATTATGCTTTATTTTATATTGTTTTCTTTCTCAGAGACCCTTTACAGAGTCATAGCTGGGCAAAGTTGAGAAATCTATAATGTGTGATACATTTGGGTAAGTATTATTGACTTTTCCCACTTCTGCAGGGGCGAAGGTACTACATCTAATGAATTAGATTCTTTCCACAACCTCTTCCAAGGCCCTTGTGGGGAGAGGAAAAGTTTTCCCTTTCTCTCCTCTGGTTCTTTTGGCTCGTTGAATAATAAAATCAACATGAGACAAATTGACGGGAGAAAAGCACATTTAATTTTGTGTGCACAGGAAGCCCACATACATAAGAGAGCCAAAGACCCCACATACA
This sequence comes from Rhinolophus sinicus, assembly GCF_036562045.2. NCBI lineage: Eukaryota > Metazoa > Chordata > Mammalia > Chiroptera > Rhinolophidae > Rhinolophus > Rhinolophus sinicus. Next base: position 155,487,825 of record NC_133755.1, on the reverse strand, counting down.
TGAGAGGTTTCAAGACAGAAAATGAGGTGTACATGACATTCTGAGCTAAGGATCACCTTGGGGTTTCAGAGGGGAGGAAGTTATAAAGAGCAGAAGTTCAGGAAGTTTGCCCTGCCCTATACACAGGTCAAAAAGGGTTATCTCTGATAATCTCTTATTATGGGCAAGGCCCCTAATTCAAATTCTTCTAGGCAGTTAAGGGGTGGGGGCAGAAGTTTCTCCTGAGCCGGCAGGGTTTTGGTTGCCTTTAGCTCTAAACAATCTGCATACCACAGAGGCACAACTTGGGGTGTCCTGAACTCTACACTTGTTCTGAATCCCTCCCTACACCCTGCACTTCATTTTGCATTTGTACTTTTCTACCTTGAAAAGTGCCTCCAATTTGTATAATATGCAGACACTATAAAACCTGAATTTGTTGTTGAACTTATGTAAACCAGTCTATAGCAGCCTGGGAGTAAGGTCAGAGATAAAAAAGTATTTTTCTAATTCTATAGCAACTTGTTCCACAATCACTTCAGTCCCCCTGAAACTCCTTCCAAACATTTCTGGGAAGTTCCACTAAGAACTCGTTAGTTTCCCAAGCCAATTCCCTTAGCAATGACAGTCATCATTTTCCTCCTGCCTGCTCCACATTGCAATAGAGATGGATCTGGTCACTGTTGACAGATAAAAAATGTGACTCTGCTGTTGATACCAGCTCCACTGATGGTTACCGCAGAACCCAGTCAAAGCGATCAGGTCTGGTGCCGAGCTCTGAGTGTTCCATCACTGAGGGTACCATCTCCTTAATCTTCCATCACCATCTCCTGTGACTGATGGAGATACAGGTGTTTGCCTATCACATCTGCTTTCATTTTTACACTCAGTAGAGTGCAACCCATTCACCACATGCCTCAGGCATGGTGCTGACATGGAAGATGACCCAAGAGACAGACAGAAGGCAGTCCTTTAACCAGTTTGGCTTTCTTCTCCTACTGTGTGTTCTTTCTCAAGAGGACCTTTGGTCCTTTGGGTAAAATACACTCCTGGAGAATCCCTCTAGTAGGCTTATGTAGACATTCCCAAGGGTGGATCGAAGGAACAAAGGAGAGCCACGAAACAGCTGCATGCCAGCCACAGCAGTCACAGGCAAGGCGATGTGTGTGGCTGAGAGCATGCACTCAACTATCTGAGTTCTGATTTGGGGCTGCCACTTAATAGCCCTGCAAACTTTGGCAAGTTATTTAACCTTTCTGTGCTTCAGTTTCTTCATCTGTAAAACTGGGATAATCATAGCACTTACCACGTGGGGTTGCTATAAGAATTAATGAGCCCATGTGTATAAAATGGTTGGGAAATGGTGCTTTATGGAAAAGTCACAGAAATTGAGATTACCCAATTAAAGTATGGAATTAATTTCTATATTTAAATGATGATTCTGTTATTTGCTTAGTATTTGTTTCTTTTCTGGAGCAGTAGCAATACATATACATAAAAACAAAAAATTAAAACATTTAAAAAGGTATAGAGTGAAGAGAATGATTCCTTCTCCCAGGTCTTCAGATAGTTAGATGTCCTCCCAGATGCAATGTTACCTGTTTATCATGTACCTTATGGAGGTGCGCTGTGGGGTTACAAGCATCTGTGTTTGTGTGGCGTAGGTTTAACTTGTTAGCTGATGTCAGGTCTAGAAAGGTGACTGAAAGGACAGTGATCAGCTCTCTCACAACTCTCCCTGAGGGCACTGACCATCTGGAGGAAGAGCAGATTAAAATAAACAGGGCAGAAAGGAAACAATGCTGCTACCCAGGAGCCCAGAGAAAGTGAAGTGAGAGGAAGCGGAAGAAATTCTGACTGGGTGGAATAGCTAATGCAGGAGAAAAGCTAGCTAATGTCACTGGAGCTAAAAGAGTGACTTGGATCCTTTTATGTGAGTGTCTGTGCTCCAAAGTTCATTCAGATTCTAATTCAAAAAGTGTAAACTTTGCAAAGAAGCTTTATGGAACCAGGACGATTTTGCTCTACAATGTTGGGTATGTACAAATCACATTATTTTACTTGACCAAACTCAATTCAATTGAGCATCAAGTCTAGAGGATGATGCCTGAGATCTGTCATTGTCGCAAGATCCCTCTTCACACAATACTTGAGAATGATTGGAAAACACCTTCTGGTCTCCAGACTGCCATGGCCCCATGGGATGTTCTATGTCTTAGCTCATTGGTTCATTTACATGGAGCAGCCTTGCTCCCTCCAAGCCTTGGCTATAGGGATCTTGTTCAAATACACAGACAGGCTCCTGACACCTCCCTCCCCAACCTGGGGTTCTCCCTGCACAAAGAACCTGAGTCCCCCCACTTGCAGTCACATTAAAACTCTCCACGCCCTTCCAGGGAAGGCATTTTTCTCCAGTCTTGGCTCCTTCCAATCTGTTCCCCCCAATGCAGCAAGAATGACCTTCAGTGTTTCTGTTCATTGTTTGCTTGCTCTATATTAAGGTTTACATCAATGTAACCATGCTTTCAAAAAGACATCCACATTGGTTAATGTAATGCATTTTATTTTCACATACCCTATGCGATTTGAACCAAAAGTTGCCCATAACTTAGGTTTAATAATACTTTTTAAAAAAAATCTTTTACAAATGTGTGAAAATTCTTCCTATAAATGCTGTTAAAGCAGGCAATAAGAACCATGAGCAAAATACTTTGGGTTCATTTTTTTTTTAAGGGGAGAAGAAAAACTGGTATAAAAATTGGTACAATGAAACAAGTTCATAATACTTCAGTACAAAAAAAATCAGTGAAAAAAATTTCAATAATTACAGTGAATCTTAGCAGTGGGAAGTCTGTTTACACCCATGTATTAGTTTCATAGGGCTGTCATAACAAATCACCACAAACTTGGTGGCTTAAAACAACAAATTTGTTCTCTTACAGTTCTGGAGACCAGAAGTCTGAAATCAAGGTGTCAGCAAGGCTACATCCAAAGGCTCTATGGGAGAATCTTTCCTTGCCTCTTCCGGTTTCTGATTCCTTCCAGCATGTTCCCCCTAATGCAGCGAGAATTCTCTGCATTGTAGAGCATAACTCTCTGCCTCTTCTCTCTGTGTCTACCTGTGCCCAAATCTCCCTTTCCTTTCTCTTAAAAGGGTCCATTCTAAATCCAAGATGATTTCGTCTGGAGACCCTCATTATATCTGCTAATATCCTGTTTCCAATAAAGTCACTTTCCGGGTGAACGTGAATTTTGAGAGGACTCTAGTCAACTCTCTACACCCCATGAAACAATTTTGTTAGCTTCTGTATTTAGTTAATGTTGCATGTAGAGTATAAACTTACATAAACCAAGATCCAAGTAATATCCTGAATCTGAGTTAATACCTTCAGTTGACTTCATCTGCTGAGGTAAACAAGAGGACACAACACACTGGGTGTCAGTATTTCTGATATTTATTTTTAAAAGGACACTTTTATCGTAGTTTCGCCAAATTCAGCCAGGTAATTAATTATTGCACTAACAAGTATACCTTCTTCATTCATACATGTGTCAAATAGCATACCATGGGATCTACTTGGGTTTCAGTTCTAAGCACAGAGTGAATTAAAACAAACTTGGTTGTATCACTTCCCTGGTAAACCAATCAGTAATATGCTCATTGCTCATAGGCAAAGACTTAACACTAAATGTGAACTTGTGTGGTCTGGCCTCTGGGTCTGGTCAAATCCGTGGCAAGGTCTCCCACAGATCCATCCACCCCTCTTTCATGGCCCCTCTCATATTTGTGCTTTTCCATCTATTTGAATGATTATCTAAATAATATTGATGAGCCCAATGAAAGTAGAGATTCAGTCTGTTTTCCATGGTGTCCCTGCATCCAACACAAAGTATGGGTCATAATTGATGTACAGCGTACATATTTGTTGAATAAGTTAAATGAAATTATCACCTTGCCTCTCTGTACTTTCTCATTTCCCTTTGTTGAGTCGTATCCACAGATATAATCCCCAGCATACCTGAAATGGATTCAGGGCAAAACACCTTTGGTAAAATAGGAAGACTTGTTCCCACTGAGAAAATGACAAATGTGAACAGAAAGCTGAGGCTTGAGAAAAGGGAACAAACACTGCGTTTACACAGTCAACAGAGATTTTCACAGCATCCTATCAATTTTATTCGCCTTTGGAAAATTAGCAATCTGTTATTGCCCACTGGGGAGGTATGCAATGGAGAGAAAGGACCAGGGGCTGGGCAGGGGGCTTTAGTAAGTAGCACAAAATTATATCCGTTGACAACTTGTGATCTCATTCTCAGAGTACCCCCACCAGGTTGTATATGAATCGGTCATATCTTCCCAGAGAGCAGATATCCCCACTCCGTGAACGAAGCTGACAAAGTCCTGGGCTCTGCAGCTGCCTGCCAACTCCTCGCTCCCGATGAAGCCTTTGTTGGCTCAAGCACCAGGAAGTCTTGGTTTCTTAAAGGCAAGACACCCTGCTGTATAAATTTATGTTGGCCTTCAACTGCCACAAAGGCAATCTGCTGAAAAGTTTATTTCAAGCTGAAATGAAAAGGAAACATCTTAAATGAATCCAGCTGTTTGTTTCAGTTCTCATTTTTTGACTAGTTGAGCCAAGCACATTGATTTTCAGAGAAACAAAAAAGCTACAGTTGTATAACGCCCAGGATATTGATTTGGAGGAGAAATTCAGTCAAATGACCAAAATGTCATTTCTGATAAGAATCCCCATCTTTTCGTATTTTAATATAGAAATAATGAAGCCCTCCAGCTGACTGAAGAGCGACAAGGAAATGATTTTTCTTCTTGAGCAAGTGGCCCATTAGAAACTGGTTGTAGAGAAAGTCCCAAAGGAACCTCCTGTGTTTTTAAAACCATCCTTCTAAAAAACTATCACAATGCTTCCCCAAATTTGTTTATGTCATGGTACACAAAGAAAATGATACTCTTTGCACAGCACACTGGAACAAAGAGATAGGACAGTTTTTCAAGGGTTAACTGAGGTAAAAAGAAAAAAAAGTCTCTGACTATCACGGTTATTGTACTGATAATTAACGGAATTCTGCAGAAAATTAAGCAAATATGGACTTTGCCAGAGGTCAGGACTCTAACCTCTTCCACACCTACCCCCTCAAAGGCATCTTACACTCACAACCTCCCATTACTCAAGCTTTCTTGAATTACTGGCTGAATCTGAGGCACTAAGGCTGAGGCTGGCCTAAGGGTGGGCTGGGGCTAGGCCGGGGCTGGGCCTCCTGCAGAGATGTGAGCCACTGAACTGTAAGTTGACCAAGAGAACCTAGGTGTCAATGTATATTGTGATTGTCAGCCAGAAATGATTCTGTTCCCCCCTCGTCTTCCCTCAGCCAGGGGACATTTGGCAATGTCTAGAGACTTCTACTTGTTGCCAGTAGACATCAGTGAGTAAAAACCAGAAATGCTGTTAAACATCCCTCATTGTTCAGACCAGCTCCCCATAAGGAAGAATTATCTGGTCCAAATGGCCCTCCTGAAAGGTTGAGAAACTCTGCCCTCCTTGAACATGCAGTGAGAGGAGAAAGCATACCGAAAAGAAGGAGAAGTTTTTATTTCTATGAATGACAGTGTCTAGCCAAAGAGACCATGCTCTGTTAAGGTGAAGGCTGGAGGGAAACACAGATTTAAAAACTTGTCTGTGAGCCTATGTTTCCATACGTAGTATGTCAAGTTTAATGCTGCTGATCATTGAACCTCTGAAATGGTGACTCTGACGGTCTAATTGCAGGCCATTCACACTAGGACCTGTGCACATCAGCACTTAGAGAAAAATGCAGCGCCCTGGGAGCAAGCGATAGTAGTGTAACTACTTTTTTTTTTTTTTTTTTAAACCACCGCACTTTACATTTCACAGGAAACAAGCACACAAGCACTGAAGCTGGTTGTAAAGAGCATGTATTCTTTTCTTCCCAGTTTTATTGAGATATAATTGACATACAACATTGTATTTGCTTAAGGCATAGAAAATAATGGTTTGATGTACATATATATTGCAAAATCATCACTGCAACAAATTTAATTTACATCAATCATCACACATAGTTATCCATTTTATTTTTCTTGTGATAAGAACTTTTAAAATCTACTCTCTTAGCAACCTTTCAAATACACAATATAGTATTGTTAGTCACCACACTGTACATTATATCCCTAGGACTTGCTTATCATATAACTGGAAGTTTGTACCTTTTAAAACTTTTATCCATTTCCCCTACTCCCTTACCCCTACCTCTGGAAACCACCAATCTGTTCCCTGTTTCTACAAGTTTGATTTTTTTCAGATTCCATATATAAGATCATATAGTATTTGTCTTAAGCACATGTATTCTTTATACTGGTTTATAACCTAGTATTTAGTCCATGCTCATTAATTCTTCTGAAGGACATTATGAAAACACTTGCTCTCAAAGTGAAGAGATAGTGGCTACAAAAGGAATTTATTTGTAAAAGAAAACTCCAGTTTTTAAATCCATGAATAAAAACAGAAATGCATTCTCACAGGAAAAAGCAAAAGCATTCCATTAGACTTACAATTTCCAAATCTGAATCTCCCAGCTCTGACCCCTGTGCAGCTTCTGCATTCTTCTGTGTATCTGAAGCCCTCAGTTTTGGGGACCCTAGTAAATTCCCAGTCAGTTTTTACCCTGCCATGGGCAGCCAAGGCACTCAGGGTTGCTAAATTGGGTCTCTCCCTCTGCTTAAAATATGCCATGCACCAAGCTTGGGCTGGACCAGCCTCAGGGTTGGTGGGAGTGAGGGTGGGTCCTTCCAGTCTGAAACAAATGGAGGCAGAAGACCTTCTGTTGTTGGGCTTACCCACATTCCTTCCCCTTGAATTTATGCCTGAGAAGATGGAAGGAAAAACTAAAACTTTGTTTCTGTCCTTTTCCTCCACTTCCATTTCCTGTTTTTATCCCTCAAACCAGAAGATGCAGTGTGGGGACAAAGCCCCAGAGAGCAGTTTCCAGGCTCTCGGCCTCATGTGAAAAGGTGTTGGCTTGGATAGTAGATGGCCGTCAGCTGTGGCTAGTTGTCTGTCAGCATTAACCATTGAGCCATTGGCCACTAATATAACTGCCTTGGGTGCGTTGGGGAGTCAAGTCGAGGAGAGTCGTTGGTTGGTTGGCAGAAAAGTGGACAGCAGGTCGCATGTCGTGTGAATCCAGCCTCCAGTGAGACTATAGTGGTATAACTCCCCTACCTATGGCTCTATGGGTGTTCCTTTTTGGCCTAGCCACATCCTGCGTTCTTATGTGGGGAGCAGGAGCAGAGACCCCACAGGCCGCCCCGCGTGACATGCAGGCTGCATGTTTACTTCCCTTTCTTATGAGTAGATTCTTTCTCTAGTAGGCACACACCAGGAGGACAGGCTGTGGCTTCTTCCTCACTCCAGCCACAAGGCTAAATTTAATGACATATAGAGAACGAACCCATAAGAAGACCTACAATGAGAGACAATTTTTAGTATTACACACATTACATGAAGTATGGTCATAAGTTTTTTATATCTGAGAAAAAGAGGGTCAAAAGGACATAGTTACATAGTTAGTAATTGGTGGAGACAGGATTCAAGCTTGGTTCTCTCTACCAAACATACGTTCTTCCTGCTATATGTATGGAAAACCACCAGTTGGAGGATTAGAGTCAATCTCTCATTAGCTGTGCGGCTTCCCTATGCCTCAGTTTTCTTATCTATAAAATGCAGATAATTATAATAATGCCTGCTTCCTGGGAATGACACAAAGATTAACAGAGTTAATATATGACAGTGTAAAGCATGATACAAATGTCAGGAGGAATTATTGTTGTGATAAATTCTGCACCCTACCTTATTGGTGATAAGAGAACTCATTCTCACATACAGGTGAGGCTGGGGTTCTTTTCCTCCATTGTTTTCAGAAATTATGCTGCCTAATTAAAATCTCCATTAACTGTATGAGTGACTAGTCTCTGAAGTCATTATCTAAAAAGACATTTCTATTACAACTCTGCCTTTTAGGTTCCAGTCTAAGTGTTTGTTCAAACAGCATATTTTATTCCTAACAGCTGTAAGTTGGACTGGTCTAGTCACTGCAATTATCTCTGAAAACATATGTCATAAAACATTACTTATCTGTGTGAGTATAGTGTAAGTTTCCATACAAGGAGATTTACTTTCTGAGTAGGCTTTATTTAGTCTATTATTAACATGATTTTATAAAACCCTCATATGTGTCATCACCTATCTTCTCTGGGAATACTGTGCTAGGAGTCTTATTATTCTCTTCTCTCCTTTTGTTTTTATTATTTATTTATATTACACAGTTAATACTTAGGTCGTCGGCACTACCTTCCATAGTAGAGACATGAAGAGCATCCCCTCTGCTTCCACCAACTCTTCTTCTGTTAACAGGACAACTCTTCACCAAGGGAAATCCTTTTTAGGTGGTTACAATGGGGCAGAATCTCCAACAAACATGGTATGTGGTAGAAATAGTCCTGACCTGGAAACGCTGATGCTTGCTTTCTATCTTGGTTTAGCTACTGTCTAGCAATTAATGAATTAATTTGCAAATACAGCACCTTTCTAGGCTTAGTTTCATTACCTAAGAACAAAGGATTTGGATTAGGTGACTCTAACCCCCTTCCCACTCAGTTAACTATGAAAATACTGTGTTCCACATCGAATTGATCAGTTTATATTATTTTATGATTTGGTTTGGTCGTTATTTTTTTGTTACTCTCAATTTTCACTAAAATTACCTAATTCATATTTTTAAAGATAATTCTGTATCTGAGGGGAAAATATATAAATGATTGCTTCTCAGAGTCTCCTTCAGAATTCTTTAAAGCATTTGAGTCCAGGCACTTAAGGCATTCAGCTTAGAAGTGTGTGAAATGCAGCCAGTGTGGCTCAAGTTCAGAGGTGCTTCTCCTAAGATAAAGGACAAATAAAACCTCAGGTAAAAGTCACCTTTCCTGGTGTTTTAGGTAGACTTTCCAACCTAAGTTACCGGCCAAGTTACTTTGGGTGCTGCCCAAAATGCTGCCCAAAAATAAATGACACTAAATCATCACAGAATAAATTTAAATATGCAGCATACCTGAAGAAATGAAAATTGGTTCCATCAGAACTAAAGTGGACAATACATTTATATGAGGAAAAAGAAAATCACCCATTAAGTATTTGTGCAGTACACCCCAGGGGATGCAATGAGGCCTCCCCATCTGCTGGACTTCCCATCACAGTAAGTCAGCCAGTTACAGTTAAATGAGGTCAGCAGTGAGACAGCTGATATTCTGAAAGATGTACATGATGTTGTACTGTTGACAGGAATAATCACTTATTTTAATATTCTAATTTTGGACAATTTACTATGCTCCCAAGTAGTTGCCTACTTTGGAAGAATTGCATGTAATAAATTTATCATGAACACAAAAAGGCAAATGAATTTAATGTAAAGTTTGTTCCTCCATATGTGACAGTTACATTTCTGTGTCAGTTGGCTGGGCTATAGTGCCCAGTTGTTTGGTTAAACACCAGTCTGGATGTTCTGTAAAGGTATCTTTTAGATGTGATTAACATTTAATGAGTAGACTTTAAGTAAAACAGATTACTCTCCATAATGTAGATGGGCCTCATCTAACCAAAGGCCTCAAGAGCAAAGACTGAGGTTTCCTAAGGAAGAAATCTAGCCTCAAGATTGCAACATAGAAACCCTGCCTGAGTTTCCAGCCTGCAGACATCTGACCTAAGACTGCAACCCCCAACTCTGAATTTCCAACCTACTGGCTTGCCCTACAAATTTCAGACTTGTCAACTCCCATATTATCATGAGCCAAATCTTTAAAATGAATCTCTCTCTTTCTCTTTGTATCCGATTGGTTCTGTTTCTCTGGAGAACCCCAGTACACTATATCTCTACCAAATTCAATTTGAACTAATATTTAAGAGTGCCCACCTGCTGAGACATTAAGGAAAACTCTGCATGATTGGATGAGTGTGGAGTGAAGTTGGGGGGAAGGCAAGATTGGAGCAGCAACTCTGCTTGAGGATCAGGGGCTAAGATGAATCTTGTTAAGAGGTAGCTCCTAGTTACAGTACCCAGGCGACAGGATAATCCACATGTCTACAACAAATAACTACAGTCCTTGCTGATTGCTTTCTCTAAGCCAGGCACAGTTCTAAGCTCTTTACATATATTAACAGGACAGCAACTCTAGGGGAGGTAGATAACAGTTGTGTCCTGCAACACAGATGAGGTAAGAGAGCCTCAGGGAGACTGAGTAAAATCTTCTAGATTGGCACTAATCGTTGCAGCAGAGATGCCATCAAAATTATGAATGCATAAACCACAGAAGGATAATCAAGGGCAATAATTGCTCAGCATAAGATTACTTAATATAAATCTTTTTTAAAAACATCAGTTTTCCTCATTATATAGTTAATAATTTTTTGTTCGGCAAATTTTTTTAAATAAAAAGAAAAGCATTTTGTAAAAATTCATGCAGAAAAAGCATTTAAATATTACAATTTTTTTTTCTGTCTTTTGGGGAGGAACTACTATATATCTTCTTTTTTTTTTTTGGTCTCCAGATAGGGAGAAAATGATGTGCCCTACAATTTTTTTCACTTAATATTATAAACATTTTTTTCATATCATTAGTCTTTGAAATCATAATTTTGATAGTTACAAAATATTCTACCATGTAAACAAACCATAATTTATTTAATTTCCACCACCACTGAGATACATTTAAGTCATTTCTGATTTTTTCCTTATTATAAATAACACTCCAATGAACTTTCTAGTATATAAATCTTTGTGTACATCTCGTTTTCCTTAATTAGTATTAATTAATTAACTCATAACTTAATGATTATGATCATGATATATGATGGTTAATTAATTTAACTAATTTACTCAATGAAAAAAAATTCAGATGTTTAATGGCCAAAGTTCTTGTAAAAGGTTTCACAGCAAATGCAGAAGCAGTTTCTATGCTGTTTCTTGTAAGGACCTTAATTTAAAGCCAAACATGCAATTTAGTTAAGGCAGTTCTGAGAGGCATCAATGATGTATTCCTTGTCGTGTATCTGCAGAACCTGGTGGGAATATCCTCAGGCTTTAACCTCAAAATGATATGGATGCTCAGGAGTGTACTGTTTGCACAATATTCATTCTCACAAAAGTTTTACCATCTGATTTTATCATATGACACTAATAAATATTTCACAACTATATCTTGTTATATAATCGTAATTTACCAGGCACTTTCACATGCACTGTTTGATCCCTACAACAAAAATAGCAGGAATATTTTATCTCATTCCATATGAAGTAACTGAGGATCAGCATTATCTTTCAGAAAAATAAATCTATGTCAAATCCCATTCCCTCTTTTTGAAAGATTCTGTGGTGGGACATTGTATTACATGTATTTTTATCTTCATGGTAAAACCCTCCATGGTAACAGCACTCTTCAGCATGTAGCCTAAGACCCCTCCTCAGCTGGTCCCACGCTCCCCTCCATCAACTTCTTCTTGTCTCCTGACCCACATACTCTGCACACCTCCTGATGGGTCCTTCCCCATGCCCTGAGGCTTCTCACTCTCTTGCCTGGTAGACTCTCTTGCCTAGTAAACTACTACCTTTTAGACTGTTTCAAATGGTTCTTTCTCAAGAAAGCACTCTTGAAGGCTCAGTTGGTTGGAATGCAGGCTCTCAACCCCAAGGTTGCGGGTTCAACTCCTCGACTCCCACAAGGAATGGTGGGCTGTGCCCCCTGCAACTAACAACGGCAACTGGACCAGGAGCTGGGCTGCACCCTCCACAACTAGGATCGAAGGGACAACAACTTGATTTGGAAAAAGTCCCATAAGTACACACTGTTCTCCAATAAAGTCCTGTTCCCCTTCCCCAATAAAATCTTCTAAAAAAAAAAAAAGAAGAAGAAGAAGAAGAAGAAGAAAAGAAACTGTTATTTGGGGCCAGAGTTTAGCTAGTCTGGTCTGAAGGCTTTTACATTCCAGCTTTAATGCTCTTGGTCTTCTCATTGGTAAGAGAGGTCAGGGGTCCAGAAGAACAAAGAGAATAACATTTCCTGAGTGCCTGCTATTGCCTCCTTGCTGCTCCCCATGTGGCCTCCACTGACACCATAGGGAAAGGAGTCAGCTTGTTACCACTTGCAGCGATGAAAGGCCTGCCTCTCCACGGGGCCTCTTCTGCCACCATTCTCTCGAGACGGGTGGAGCACCTCCTCAGTGCTGGGTTGAGTGGAAGTCTAGGCTCTCCCATGGTCTTCAACTATACCATGGGGAAAAGGGAGTTTGTTACTAGGAGGAGATGAAAGTGTTGGTTCCCTAATCAGCATTTTCTGACACCATCTTGGCACATTATAGCATAAGAAGGGTAGAGTCTAGACTTCCCACTTGATCTGCTCGATGGGTGAGGGTGAGGCTGAAGTAGAGTGATTATGGTCTGAAAGTTTTCTGTTTTGCAAGGCTGTTCCTTTCCTGGTACTTTGGCTAGAGAGTGTAGGCTTCTGCTGGAGCTTTCTTTTTTTTTTTTTTTTTTTGTCTGCACTCATGGGCGTTTCTGGGGTGATGACTTTTTCAGCTCCTAATATGGGATAGATGACGCTCAAAAAAAACCCCCAAGAGCTCACCATCTATCATTCCACATATCCTGAGGTCCATAGTCAGTCTATCTTCTCCGCATCTTTCAGAGTCTGCTTATATTTGTTTTATTATATATAATATATGTAATGTCCAGGGCTTTCAGTTGTACTTAGCAGGAATAATAAGGGGAAATATGTTTCCTCTACCTTCTTGGAAGCAAAACAGTTTGACCCATTTTTGAGGACCCAAAAAGCCAATGTGTCAAACCATTTACAAGTAACTTTTAAGTGGAAGAGTAGTCACAAGTCTTAAAAATATTTGTCAACCATTTGGTGGGCATTTTCACTTAATCTAGTTGCAGCCTATCACCATCTTTTGGGATTTGTCTCTTTCTTATCTTTTTTTTTTTTTTTTTCACTAGTCTTTCCCATTCAGAGTAAACCCAACAAATTATTTTGCCCACTCTCCCCCCAAATCTTAGTGAAGTTTGTTGAGTATCTGCCATGTGCCCAGCTCTATAGAATGTGTCCAGCTAAAATTTTCCTTCACCCTGAGCAGAGGGAAAGCTGCTGAAACATTTCTATGCTGTTGCTGTTACTTATTGACTCTGACTAATTTCTAAAGTAAGTCATAGATAATAATTATTTCAGATTCATTTCACATTATCTTTTCAAAGAGTTCCATTTCAGAAGAAGCACTAAAAATCAGCCGCTCAAAGTCACCATTAGAAAAGTAGCAACAGAATGAGGTAAAGGGCTTCAGATTTGTGATCAATACCTTCTTTGCTTAAGTGATACGATTAAACTAATGGATTAAACTTTGAAATATTCAATAATACATCTTGTTACTGAAAATAATGGCCATTAGTACCTTTTCATTTCTTTGGAACACATTTAATATATGTTTCCTCTAAAATAAGTGGAGAATCTAGCATATCAATCAGTGCATCTATAATCTAACCTAAACACTATATATAAATTATATAATAATTATTAACTATATAATAATTCTGAATCATTGTACTATGAAGGTTATCTTATTTTAAGAGTAACAAATTCAGAAAAATGTGTTTGGTGAAATTCAAAAAACTATATTCAAGTCCTCACGTTTGGGCATTTTAATAAGAAAAATATTTCAGAATGCTTACGTGAAAGAAACTAATGAGGACTGTAAAAAACAAAACAAAACAAAAAATAAATAGGTTATGAAATACCCTTAGAAGCAGTTGAAGTCAAAATATAAATGTTCCATAAAGATAGGTCAATTTTGAAAGAGAGGGACATGTAACAGGAACTGAAATATACTTGCAGAAATTCCAAATATTATATAATATGTATTAAAAATCTCATTCCATTGAATGCAAACAAGTATTCCTGGACAATCTACTCACTGCCAGCACCGTCTTGCCACTGGGAGTGACTGAGGACAAGTCCGGTACCTCCTGCTTTGTATTATGTAGGGAAGACTGAAGGTACAGATGTAAGCAAATAGGCAAGGAGGTGCTAAGTGCTATGAAGAAAATAAAAGAGATAATCTTTTGGAACACCCCTGCAAGCAGGGAAGAAGCACCTTGAGTGAAGGTGGCTGGGGAGGCCTCTTGGAGGAGGTGGCTTCTAAGGTGAAGCCTGAAGGGTGTGACAACAACGCAAGTTCTGGGCCTTTGATGAGAACAAGCATGACATGTTGGGGAACCTTAAAAGCAGTTCCCTAGAGGACAATGAGCAAGGTGGGAGTAAAAGGAAATGGTCTAGAGAGGTGAACAAGTGAAATCACTGTGATTCTTCAAACCCCAGTGAAGCCTTTGGATTGCATACTCCACACCATGGGAATCCACTAAGAGGAACGTGGAGAGAAACAGGTTAAAGAGATCACAAGCATTCTGGTACCCGCTGTTGAGTTTGAACTATTTGTAAGCATTTGGGTGGAAATTCAACCAGGAAGTTAGATGTGAATTAGGAGCTCAGGGGAGAAGTCTGGGCTGGAGACACTGACTAGAGAAAGACCTGGATGTCTAGTTGCTATTTGTCTTAGTGTAAGTCTTCCCAAAAACAGACCTTGAGATAAGCATTTGGATGCAAATAAATTATTTGGGAAGTGCAGGAAACACTAGTAGAGAAAGTGGAAAGTTGCTCAGGTAAGGGAAGGTAGCCACTTAAAGAGGTGCTAGTAAGCCAGTTATCAAAGTGGGTGGTGACAAGAGAACTCTGGAGAAAAGTACAAAACACAGTGTACTTTTTCCTGGAGTTTTCTTGTCACCGTTTAAGGCTATTTAAGGCTAATCTCCAAAAGTTATTTGTCAAGGATATCCTCCTCCAGGCCTTCTGCATGCATAAGCAGAATAGACTCCATGATATAAGGCCCAGAGCTATAGATAGTGGCTGTTGGAAGTTGGCCAAGCTTCACTGAAAGGCCCAAGGGATTTGGGGGTTGATTAAGGTTACCTAGATCACTTATTTGAGCAGAATCAAGAGTTAGAACTATGACTGTAGTTCCAGTGTCTATTCTCTTACCCATCAGTCGATTGCCTCACCATACAATGTGCTTATTACAAAATATTTAGAAAATATTGAAAACACATAAAGAAAGTAAAAAGTATCAAGATAGTCTCCCAGTTCATGTGTGTATACTTGTGTGAACTTGATAAACTGAGACGTTAACCTCCTACCTTCTGCCACTTGAATCCTTGGCCAATCAGAGATTAACTATTGTTAACAACCTTTTGCCCTAATAAATATCAATGTGACCTTTTTTTTTAACCAAAAAGAGGTTAATGTGACTGTTCCTTTAAGAATGGTCAACAGTTAGGGGGAAAAAATCATTATTTGCTGAATTTCAATGACCCTCCCATGTAACCCAATTCCTTTGTCATCCTTTCCACCATATTAAAACCCTCATTATTAATGTGACTATGATTAGCATCCTAATTATATATTTACATAAAGACTCTGTTTTTTCCAGTTTATTCCCATCCGCAGTTTTCAGTATTTGGCAGTGTTGGTGCTGAGGGTCAGGGTTTGAAAACTGCTCTGGGTCCCCCACTGGCTTTATTTACAACCTCACACACGGCTCCCACATGGATGGGTCCAGAGGCCTTAATCTACCACAGATTTCTTTCTGTAATGCAGGAGGAGTGACCCAGATTTTTTAAATGCCTATGATCTCCTATGAAATAGCAGCTGTTTCAAAGGAAGTGTTTATACAAAGAATATAAACAAACTATTTCAGCTAGGAGCTACTCAGAGATTTTATAATTTGCCATTAAATAGGATTCTTTGCATCGGCAACGAGAAGGCATTCAGACATGGTGAGCCATTTCAACCGCTCAGTCCCCCATCACATGGCTGAGAAGGCTGAAATCATCTAACCATCCATCTAGCTATAAGAAGAACAGCCAGAACACTTTATAAATACAATTCCAGAGAGTTAAGCAGGCTGTGATAGAAGACAAGACCTCTGTAACAACTGAAAACACTATTAATTTTTCCAAGCACTTGGTCAAATCATTTTTCCTAGGTACTGTCTCAGAGCAAAAGCCTTATTTCTAATTTCTTCTGGAAGTTTGAAGAAATACCCAACTTATTTATTGGAAATTTATTAACTCTTTCTAGAATACTCTTTCACAGCACAATATACCCATTAAACAGATTAAATTTACAGACTATAACATTTTTATCTTCATCTACACAATTGTATAGGGATGGTACTTGAATTCATTATGGTTTCAAATTAAATTTAACTCTACAAATTACTGCTTGCTGTGCAAAACCATCTACTCCATAATACTTACATATTTGTTAAATATTTGCACTGTGTTTGCTGGAAATCACAAAAGGCAAAGTTGTTCTTGACTAGTACAAATAGATTTTTAAAGTGAATAAATTAAGATTTAAAGAGACCCAATAGGGAAAATATAACTATTTCCCATTTAGAACTCAAGCCCACTGTTCTTATACAGACTATATTAAAATCCAAATCTAAACTATCTTTAGTATAAGGACCTTAAAATTGTGTTTAGTATTTTATGTAAGTTTTAGCACTCCTAGCAGTTGCTTTAGGGGAAAAAGACCTGTCCCATAATCTGGTAGTGGCAGATAAAAGCATGGAAAGTTGTATTTGAGGTGTCACCCACTTGACTGCTTCAGAACTCAGCTACGTGAACACAGAAACTACGCCTCTCCCTCTGCCTGGGGCTGCCAGGTCCTGGCTGCCCTTCCTGGCTCTCCCTTTGGCTTGGCATTATCCCCATCTGCCCTCCAGTTGGCTTTAAGCTCAGTCTGGCTTCCTCTCTAGCCCTCAGGAAACTATCCAGCTGAATTTGACCTTAGTCCCTGAGCGAATTCCCTCCCCTTTTCCCTCAGAGCAGGCTTCCGCTGCCACCTCCCTATCGTCACCCTTCTCATGCAATGACTTACCACGGAGGAGAGAGAACTCTGGGAAGCAAACTAGCATTTTGGATTAGACAAACAGCTGATCAGAAATTACTTGTGTACATTTTACTCTCGGACATCAGGTGCAGGTTGTTGAATTATTCATACTCCTCAGTTCATAGCACAATATCATCAACCATCTATACAAGCGTCCCCTTTAGTGTTGTTAAAATAATTGAGTGATTTATTTATTTATTTGTTTATTTGTTTGTTTATTATCTTGTTCTCCCAGACAATTCCCTTTCCATTGCTCCCTTACAGAAGGCTATTCTGATGTGTCTATGTATATCTCTTTGTATTAAATATGTTACTACAAAATATTCATGGTGGTGGTGGTGGTGGTGTGTGTGTGTGTGTGTGTGTGTGTGTGTGTGTTGCAGATCTCGTTCTGTTTCTTTTCTCTCTTGGGATTCTGGTTATTTGGAAGGTTACTGAGAAAGTAAAAATGTGAATATGGATGCCTACATAACTAATTTATTTTAAGGCCCAGTTAGTCAATAATCTCTGCCCTGGCATGGACTTGGCAGTAGATAATCCCATGTGTATCACACACTGTGATGTTGTTATAGAACCCCCGTGCCCTTTCCTTAGTATCCCTAGAAACACAGATTTACTGGCAAGACACCATCATCCTGGGAGTGGAGGAGTAAACACAGACTTTTTCCTACACTTGATGGCACCTCGTAATCTCCATATTCCCTTCACTCTCTACAGTCCTTTTTACTTTACCCAAGATAGAAGTAATAAACAGAGAGACCATTTGTCATAATAAACACTTGGGTACTCTCCAAACTCGAAGTGCTTTCATCAACCAAAGAAACAGCATGATATAGTGGATTTGAATCTTGACTGCTATTTCCTGGCTATTTCATTTTGGAAAACTTCCACATCCTACATGCAAAATGAGATTAGTAATAACTGCTTATAGCAGCTGTTAGAACAGCGCCAATGTAACTGTAGTTCCAGTGTCTATTCTCTTACCCATCAGTCGATTGCCTCACCATACAATGTGCTTATTACAAAATATTTAGAAAATATTGAAAACACATAAAGAAAGTAAAAAGTATCAAGATAGTCTCCCAGTTCATGTGTGTATACTTGTGTGAACTTGATAAACTGAGACGTTAACCTCCTACCTTCTGCCACTTGAATCCTTGGCCAATCAGAGATTAACTATTGTTAACAACCTTTTGCCCTAATAAATATCAATGTGACCTTTTTTTTTAACCAAAAAGAGGTTAATGTGACTGTTCCTTTAAGAATGGTCAACAGTTAGGGGGAAAAAATCATTATTTGCTGAATTTCAATGACCCTCCCATGTAACCCAATTCCTTTGTCATCCTTTCCACCATATTAAAACCCTCATTATTAATGTGACTATGATTAGCATCCTAATTATATATTTACATAAAGACTCTGTTTTTTCCAGTTTATTCCCATCCGCAGTTTTCAGTATTTGGCAGTGTTGGTGCTGAGGGTCAGGGTTTGAAAACTGCTCTGGGTCCCCCACTGGCTTTATTTACAACCTCACACACGGCTCCCACATGGATGGGTCCAGAGGCCTTAATCTACCACAGATTTCTTTCTGTAATGCAGGAGGAGTGACCCAGATTTTTTAAATGCCTATGATCTCCTATGAAATAGCAGCTGTTTCAAAGGAAGTGTTTATACAAAGAATATAAACAAACTATTTCAGCTAGGAGCTACTCAGAGATTTTATAATTTGCCATTAAATAGGATTCTTTGCATCGGCAACGAGAAGGCATTCAGACATGGTGAGCCATTTCAACCGCTCAGTCCCCCATCACATGGCTGAGAAGGCTGAAATCATCTAACCATCCATCTAGCTATAAGAAGAACAGCCAGAACACTTTATAAATACAATTCCAGAGAGTTAAGCAGGCTGTGATAGAAGACAAGACCTCTGTAACAACTGAAAACACTATTAATTTTTCCAAGCACTTGGTCAAATCATTTTTCCTAGGTACTGTCTCAGAGCAAAAGCCTTATTTCTAATTTCTTCTGGAAGTTTGAAGAAATACCCAACTTATTTATTGGAAATTTATTAACTCTTTCTAGAATACTCTTTCACAGCACAATATACCCATTAAACAGATTAAATTTACAGACTATAACATTTTTATCTTCATCTACACAATTGTATAGGGATGGTACTTGAATTCATTATGGTTTCAAATTAAATTTAACTCTACAAATTACTGCTTGCTGTGCAAAACCATCTACTCCATAATACTTACATATTTGTTAAATATTTGCACTGTGTTTGCTGGAAATCACAAAAGGCAAAGTTGTTCTTGACTAGTACAAATAGATTTTTAAAGTGAATAAATTAAGATTTAAAGAGACCCAATAGGGAAAATATAACTATTTCCCATTTAGAACTCAAGCCCACTGTTCTTATACAGACTATATTAAAATCCAAATCTAAACTATCTTTAGTATAAGGACCTTAAAATTGTGTTTAGTATTTTATGTAAGTTTTAGCACTCCTAGCAGTTGCTTTAGGGGAAAAAGACCTGTCCCATAATCTGGTAGTGGCAGATAAAAGCATGGAAAGTTGTATTTGAGGTGTCACCCACTTGACTGCTTCAGAACTCAGCTACGTGAACACAGAAACTACGCCTCTCCCTCTGCCTGGGGCTGCCAGGTCCTGGCTGCCCTTCCTGTCTCTCCCTTTGGCTTGGCATTATCCCCATCTGCCCTCCAGTTGGCTTTAAGCTCAGTCTGGCTTCCTCTCTAGCCCTCAGGAAACTATCCAGCTGAATTTGACCTTAGTCCCTGAGCGAATTCCCTCCCCTTTTCCCTCAGAGCAGGCTTCCGCTGCCACCTCCCTATCGTCACCCTTCTCATGCAATGACTTACCACGGAGGAGAGAGAACTCTGGGAAGCAAACTAGCATTTTGGATTAGACAAACAGCTGATCAGAAATTACTTGTGTACATTTTACTCTCGGACATCAGGTGCAGGTTGTTGAATTATTCATACTCCTCAGTTCATAGCACAATATCATCAACCATCTATACAAGCGTCCCCTTTAGTGTTGTTAAAATAATTGAGTGATTTATTTATTTATTTGTTTATTTGTTTGTTTATTATCTTGTTCTCCCAGACAATTCCCTTTCCATTGCTCCCTTACAGAAGGCTATTCTGATGTGTCTATGTATATCTCTTTGTATTAAATATGTTACTACAAAATATTCATGGTGGTGGTGGTGGTGGGGTGTGTGTGTGTGTGTGTGTGTGTGTGTGTGTGTGTGTTGCAGATCTCGTTCTGTTTCTTTTCTCTCTTGGGATTCTGGTTATTTGGAAGGTTACTGAGAAAGTAAAAATGTGAATATGGATGCCTACATAACTAATTTATTTTAAGGCCCAGTTAGTCAATAATCTCTGCCCTGGCATGGACTTGGCAGTAGATAATCCCATGTGTATCACACACTGTGATGTTGTTATAGAACCCCCGTGCCCTTTCCTTAGTATCCCTAGAAACACAGATTTACTGGCAAGACACCATCATCCTGGGAGTGGAGGAGTAAACACAGACTTTTTCCTACACTTGATGGCACCTCGTAATCTCCATATTCCCCTTCACTCTCTACAGTCCTTTTTACTTTACCCAAGATAGAAGTAATAAACAGAGAGACCATTTGTCATAATAAACACTTGGGTACTCTCCAAACTCGAAGTGCTTTCATCAACCAAAGAAACAGCATGATATAGTGGATTTGAATCTTGACTGCTATTTCCTGGCTATTTCATTTTGGAAAACTTCCACATCCTACATGCAAAATGAGATTAGTAATAACTGCTTATAGCAGCTGTTAGAACAGCGGCCAATGTAACTGAAGTACCTAGTGTTGCCTGGCATATAAAAGGCCCTCAACAAATTGCTGCTGTTATCACATATTGTTTCTTGGGATGCCAGAAATAAAGATAGGACACCAGGTAAATTTGAATTTCAGATAGATAACAAATAATATTTTAGTATTAGCATGCCCCAAGTATAGCATGGACATACTTGTATTGACATTATTTTGAGTTGCTCAATCTGGCAACCTTAATTATTTCATTTGATCCTTAGGGCAACCATCAAAGTAGGTATTGCTCCCATTTTACAGATGAGGAAACTGTGGCTCAAGAAAGTAAGCTATGTGAAATGATCAAAACCCATTAAGTGGTAGAACCTGTTTTGTTTTTAGCACAGATCATTTTTCCCCTCATGTAAAATGTTCTTTAATCTCTATTTCTTTCTTCTCTCTTTACCCTCATCTCACTCCCAAAGTGCTTTCCACAGTCACCTAAATGTAGGTGTTCTGTGTGTGGACTGTTGACATGAGCCAAGATTGGCATGGAATTGCTGTGCTCTCCTGAAGTACACATGAATCCTCTTTCACTCCAAACAGGAAAACTGACTTGAAACACATGAGTGGAGATAAAAATGGATTGAAAAGAAAGATGGATATTAATTCTATTATTACTTAATACTGATAGGGTACATGTTGACTTCCAGGCAATATTTAGTAAGGGTCTACTGTGTGTACCCAGCAATGAATTCACTCAGTGTAGGTGTGAAGTGAGCGGACAGGAAATACCTTCAGTAGATCGTTAAAATCCTCAACTCAGGAACCAGAACGTTTTCTGGTGTTTGGGATCTTATCCACCTATTTCCCACCTGCATCATTTTAGCCCTGTCTTGTTTAGCCCTCATGGTTTATCAGCATCTTCATCAACAAGTGAACAGAGAAGATAAGTTCAAACTAAGTACTGGCTGTTAACCAATCATTACAGCTGAGGTCTAAGTCGTCTATAAGATTTCAGTAAGCCAGGTCAGAGTTACAATAACCATTGAGAGTTGGCCTCACCATTAATGATATTAGGAGATGACAGAACTTTAAAATGAGCTTTCAATTACCTTCTTTTGAGAACACACCAATTTAAAAACATCTTGACCTAGTGGTCAAGAAGGATAAATCTCAATTCCTATCACAGAGAAGCTCCAGGAGAAGTGTGATCTTTATAAAGTATTGTGTCTTGGTCTTCATAAAATATTGGTCCTTTTATGGTCTCTTCAGAACTCTGATTTCTTCTTTTTGCAAACATACCAAAGAAAATTTTTTTCTATTGTAAACATACACTCAGAAAAAAATGAACACCCTAGGCTAGTACGTATCCATGGTGTTAACTTGAGTGGCTAATACAGGAACTCAACTGTACAAAGGACAGAGTCCTGTGGACTTCCAGGTTACCACTTTGCCAAGAAGGCTGAACCCTCTTTTTCTGCAGTGCATTTTGCTGACTTTTTCCACTATTCCCATAACCTTTTAATATATGGTGGTATCTTTTTCTGCCTATTTTAGCTTTTATTTTTATTGATTTATTTAGTTTGGTGGAGAAGCTCAACTTGGGATATTATTTTTAATCAGCATGAAAAATTCTCCTTTTTCCTTTTCCCATATTTATAGCAGTCTAATTTGACATCCCCAAGAAGGAAATCGCTGCAGTATGTGGAAAATGCTTACGGCAGCCTGGAGATTGACAGGCCAACTGGGCCCAAAATACTGCTTCCTGATAACACCTGTATCTCAGCTCATGTCTGCACACACAGACTAGAAATGTCTGCCTGAAATTTCAATTTTAAATTTGTTTACTCTCTAACAAATCTGCAAATTGCTTAGTTCAGGAACCTTAAAGTTGCCTTAAAGCAGTGTTTCTCAACTTGTGGGGCATGGACTAGCTACCTGCATCAGATTCTCCTTTTTATATAAAAGGCCAATTTCTGGGCCCACTGCAGACCTACTAATGAATCAGAAACTGCAATTAACAATGAGCTTTTAAAATCTTGCCTTAGGGAATGTATAAATATGATTTGAAATGAACTTGATGACATTTCCTCAGTTGTCAGCTAGTATGTCTAGCTAATAACTGTCTGTGACTTCATCACTTCCCTACCTTCTCTGGCCCACACACCTGGGTCAAAAACAGATGAGGAAGTCCCGTGGTGACCACCTCTGAGGGGGGGACACTGGGCAGTGCCGAGGAGCCAGGTTGGGTGAAGCTAGAAGTCTGTCACAGAACCAATGTGCTGAATTCTGTGATTTCTCTATAATGGGTCCAGTACCTGCAGGATGCTTTTGTTGGAGACAACTTCCATTTGAACTACACCGGAGTAGAGAGTTAACAAATGCATAATTCCACACAAAAATAAATGAGAATTACATAAGTTTATTTTAAAAGTAACTGAAGCATGAATATATATGCTACATATTGAAGCTACATATTAAATATCCTGTGGTTTTTCTATTAACTTTCAATCTCTCCTCAGTAGGAATCAGTAAAATCATTAGTCAGATATGGTTAAAGGATTTATCTTTTTCCTGGTCAGGTCCGGATTTTTCTTTTTTTTCCTCTCTCCTTTGTCTGGCACCTGCATTGTGCCCTGCTCCTCTTCTATTTTAGGCAGGTCTCATTGGAATGGTCAATTCCTCATTATAGGACACTGAATGCTAGCATCCCAACATTTCCAGGCTTCCTGTAATTGTTCAAAGTCTGGATCTTATACACAGAAACTGCATCCATAGGATTTCTGTGCTCTGTCTCACTCCCTAATCACAGAGAATTAAAGGAGCTCCTTCTGAGTCTCAATCTTTGTGAAAAGCGTGCAGTTTGCCGTCCGTCCCTCCGCTGTGAGCCTCCTACTGTTGCTTGTCGCTGTCAAGGGAGGGCTGCAAAGTCTCCGCATTCTGGCAGGTCAGAAGACTTTCTAAATTGAGACCCCTCCCCTGGGAAAATTCCCTAGCTGCACAAAACCCTCTCATTTTATCATCTTTCCTGTTACCAAACACTCGCACTACCGTGGCCTACAGAACCTTCCCAACCTGTCTGCAGGGAGGAGAATAAAGTGAGCGCTCCCTTCCTGAAGGGGCACAACCTTCCTGCATCGCACACAGACTAGGTACAGGGGAACTGGGAAAGCAAAGTTCATGGGAAGCTTGTCTAGAGGGTGCTCTGCCTTGACAGAGCAGCCCAGGAGGTAGGCACAGGTTCATACATTGTCTGCAGAGAAGATACTGCTCCTGTTGGCTGTGTACTCATAGGTGATAAAGAACTCACAATCTGGGGATACTGGTAATAGGAGCTTCGGATGCCTAAGGAAGGAGCTGTAATGATGAAGAAGGCACTGTTCCCCTCATCCCTTGAGAATGTGTGTAGTTAGTGACCACCCAGCTTCAAATAGAGATAAGCATGTGAATATTATTTCATCAAAAATTAAGCCATTGTTGCATCAGATAATAAAAATAACGGAATGAGTAGAACTGAAGAATCTTACTCGGAATAGTGTAGGTATTGATGGACCTATAATGAAGTCCTCTAAAGCAGGAAATTGAATTTTAAATTGTTCTTGGATTTTGTTCAAATTCAATTGTCAAAAGGATGAGGTGCTATCATTTTTTAAATCACTCCAGAAAATTAGTCTTTCTAAAAAAAAGAAGTCCATTCCTTAAGGAAAACATTCTATAATGAAAAGCAATAAAGATCTATAATTGTATGAAATGAGAATTTTCTAGTCAATTTGGGCAGAGAACTGAGTCAAGTTAGAAAATCTGTGCCGCAAATCAAACTGAATAAAGAAGCAGAAGAAACATTTACATTTGTTTGCTTTTTTTTAACTATAATTATTTTGATGATACTATGTAGGCCTGAGCTATTAAAATAGAAACTTGATTTACTGGAATAAACTTCCTCATGGGAAGAACAAAAAGTATTATCCCTATGATTAAAAAACAAAAGGATTTAACTGTCGAAATCCCAGGCTCCTTCTAAGCAGAAAACAGACTTATATAAGTGAGAGGATGGATCCAAGATATTTATTTACTCATTCAACATGTTTATTTGAACCAGGAGCTCGGCTGACTAACGCATGTATGGCCTTCCCTTTTCTTTAGTCTTTTGGATCAAACACAATACATGCTTACAAAAGCATTTCCAAAGATAAAGATGTTTATAAAGTAAAATTGTTTCACTTCCCATTTTGCCCCAAATGAGTATTAACAACCCTTTGTTAATCCCACTAATAATTTCATATGAGTCCGTCTATACTTCCCGTATTTAAAAAGCATATGTGCATATATTTATCATTTTCTTTATACTATGCATATTATCAACTATCGCATGTATATATACATATTATTCTATAATTTATTCCCTTTATTATATATTGATACATATCTAAGACAATATGTGGACATGTACCTTATTATTTTACTTGGCTACATAGTATTCTATAGGCTAGAATTCCATAATTTAAAACATTTAATCACTACCTTATTGAGAGTTTTTAAATTTTTTTCTAGTTTTTGTAAATAAAAAAATTGCCATAATAAACATTCTTAAATATATAAATTTATATACAAATTTAATATATGAATTCATATGTAATTTTTTTCTGTTTAATATATTCTCAAAGATGTACATTGCTGTGTTAAAGATATACATTTTCTATTTTAGTAAAAAGGCCAAATTACTTTTGTATAAATTATGGCAATTTACAATCACACCGAAAGTGCATGTGAGTTCCTCAGACCCTAGTCAGCGCTTAATATCATCATTATTTTTAATTTTGGGATCTAGAGGTTAAAAATGGTAGCTCATTTTTGTTTTACTTTGTATTTCCCAGATGACAAAGTTTCATATATTTATTAGACGTTTTCCCTTTCTTTTCTGTGGACTGCCTGTTGATATCCTTAGACCATTTTTCTACTAGATTGTTTATAATTTGCTGGCCCATTTGCTAGAAGCTCTTTGAAATAGAATCCTTTGTTGTGTGTATTGCAAACATTTTTTTCCCAGCCTATTTGATTGTTTGTCTCCTGACTTTTTCTTAATTTTTTTATCAGACTAAAGTTTTTAATTGCTGTGCAAAAATGTTCTGTCAAATGTTATTATTTATAGTTTTTTTCTGTCTAAGAAGTTTACCCCACTACAATTTCTACCCCAATACATTGTCTGCAGAGAAGACATGTATAAATATGCCTAGTTCAGGAACCAGAGTTTCTGGAATACTGGCTAAGGTAATTTTACACTTCAGCAGAAAGATATACAGATATTCTCTGCATTTAGTAACCCCAGCTTTACAGCTATAGGTGCCTAAGACATCTTTCAGAGCCAGCCTTTGGCTATTTATTTTTCCAAAACCCTTTTCTACGTACTCTCTTCCTATGCTCTGTTCTCTTAAGTCACCCTGGTTTTTGTGGGAGATTTGTCTGTTTGTATGTTTTGTTTTGGGTTTTTGTTTGCAGACTTGATCTGTTTTGTCCAAGAAGAAAATAATATGAGAATATTATTAGGAGGGGCACTTTTATTTAATAAAAGGGCTAGAGAGAAGAAAGTGCATAGTACATGACACAGGGTCCCATCACTTGTCACCTGTCTCACACACCTACTCCCACACACAGCTTCTCTCATACATTAGAACATCACAGCATTCCCATACACCATACAGCATCCGTAGCAAACAGTATTTCTCAAATATGGCCACGACTACATCTCCCACTCCACATGCTTTCTGGAACCTTATTGCTCCCCTACCAAGAAATGCAGTCTTGATTCTAGACAGATTTGTAGCTCACTTGTAACCAATATAATGTAGCAGAAGCAACTCTGCTGAACTTTCAAGTATAGGTCATAAAAGACAATGCGGCTTCTGCCTTCTTAGTTGAAATACTCACTCGTAAAGGTGGAATACATGTCCCTAATGTCTTTAACAATTCAGGTATCCTGAAGCCACCATGCTGTGAGGAAGCCTTGCAGAGTAATCATCTATCAATCTATCTATCTATCTATCTATCTATCTATCTATCTATCTATCTATCTATCATCTACCTATCTATGTATCTATCATATATATAATCCTTTGTTATGTGTATGTTTGCAATACACATAACAAAGGATTATATGTATATACATACATATAGATAGATAGATAGATAGATAGATAGATAGATAGAGAGAGAGAGAGAGAGATATGCCCTGTCACCTCTCAGTCCCCAGCTGCTTCAGACTTGCAGCATCCCAATAGCTGTCTGACTGTTCCATATGGGAGACCCTAAGCCAGATTCACTTAACTCTGCCCTTCTTGAATTCCTGACCTACAGAAACCAAGAGTCATAATAAAATGTTATTGTTGTTTGAAGCCAATAAATTCTGTGATGGTTTGATAGACAGCAGTAAATCGTAAGAATGGGACAGTAGATAATGACAGCAAATGGAAATGCAGCTGTCCATGAGTTGAAATATATTTATCATACCTTGCCTAACTCTAGTGAAATTTTAGGCATTGATACGTAAGATATTTTTAAACAGAGTGCTTTTACAGTTTCCTCAAATCACTCCTTGTTGTTGCTTTTTGCCCCTTAGATATAACACTGGCTCTGCTACCTTTCCAGAAAATTATTCCCTACTCTACTGCCATGCTCCCTCACTCCCCTCCAAAAGCTTAAGCAGTTGTGGGGAAAGGATCTAGAACTGAGTACTGAGGCAGCATGAAAGAACTTACAGATTGTCTTCTGGTCCACATCAGTCTCTCACTGGATGTGCCCAGGCAAAACCTTTTTCATCAAGTGCCAAGGGATTGTCTGTCTAAGTAAGACCCTTTCACATACATGCTTCACCTTATTTTTTTTCTTGGTTCCCACTTGTCTTCTGTCCCCTTCTTGCCGCATCTCTAAGGTAATCCATGTGAGCCACTTACATGTATCCATGTTTCCTCCCATATTTTTATCTGTGCTCAAATAATGCTACATAGCCAGACATGCATGTACATTCCCATATAAAAAGCCAATACTTTTATACTTGTTAATCACACAGGCTGTGTGAACTATACAGCTGATAGCAAGCTATACCTCCATGCCTTCTTCCCTTTCTCCCTACTTACACCTTGATGCAATTCCCACTACTTTTCTCTCCTTGCTCACAGAGCTTATTTCAATTTAGGTCGTTGGGGGTGGGGGGCGGTCATAGCATTGCTACTTAAGTTTTCATCTCTCCATCCCTCTTTCTTTCCTTCCATCATGCTCTTCTTAGCAATATTTATTGTTATTCTTTTGATTTCTTCTCAAGGAATTCAGGCAGTAAAACAAATGAAAGGCCGGACACTTCAGCAGGAACTTGAGAGGAAGGATTGGTAAAGGCCCTTGTCCTTCTTCATTTGGAGAAGAGACTATGCCTCACCAGATAGGTTCGCTGACCTCTCCCTTTAGTAATCGCTTTGCTGCTGCTTCCAGACATTCCAGAAGGCAAGTGAGAAAAACACTATTAGCTTTTCCAGCTATCATTGTCCTATTGTCACCATAGCGACAGATGTTATGTGAAATCAGCTGCTTTATTGTGAAAACAATGTAGGTTAAAAACTGACCTTGGGAAAATTATAAAGAACACGAGACTCAATTCCGATGTGCTCCCCCTGGGTTTCCTTTTCTATATTAGCTTTTCTTTAAAATATGCTTTAATATAAAATAAAATATCAAAGGGTCATCTTTTGAATTTCTTCAATGGTTACTTGATTCAATACTGTGAGAACAGGTCTTGGTGGGAGATTTGAAAGCAAAATCAAATATGTACAAATCCACAGCACTTCAAAGCACCCAGAGAAACCATAATGGTGAATGTGCTGCGTACTGAATACTGGCCACGGTGATTTTACTCTTTTGAATATTAAATTCTATTTCTGGGCCAAAGTTGGGCATAAAAACACACACATTTGGAATATCATATCATCCCATTAACTAATTAGATCCCTGGTTCATTGTAAATGAGACTATTCAGAATCCAAATAACTAGTGATAAATCAAACTAAATAATGGCACAATCAACCTTTTAACCCCAAAGAAGATTTATAGATATCCAGGATGAAATAGTACAATGGGATGAAAAAAAGGAGTACATTACCATTGCCAGTTGTGCTGACAATAAATTCAGGAGCCCTGTTACCCAGAGAGCATGTTTCTGCACGTGGTTGGGGTGTGGCATTCACTAAAGAAGCCATTATGGTCAGAGGAACTTTGAACTTGATTTTTATTTCAAAGACAAATAAAAAAATTCCTGATCCTTTGCATGAAACCATCCAGGAAGGAGTCAGGCATAAGACAAAGACGTTTTCACCATCTAGAAACCTTAGAAATTAGAATAAAAGAATTATATAATATGTCTAGATTATGACCAAACTGTTTTTAAAACTGCAGAAATGTCAAACTACATCTTGAAAATCTGAGGAGATGGTCTACACACTTCAAAACTCAAATGTTGCTTATACCAGATGTATGATAGCTCCAGGATTCAAGTGACAAGCAATAAAGTCTACTCTAGACGCACACTTCTAATTCATATGCCTGCCCATGTGAACTTTGTGAACAGAAATTTGCATGCATTATACTTGTATCTCTCTGGTTGTACACTGCTTCTATCTGTGAATTCAAGTTTCTGAAGTGAATGCCAATTAAAACAAACAAACAGTAAAACCTAGTGGATGTTCATTGGTTACACATGTTTGGAATGTTAACCAAGAGGAAAAAAAAGACACAAGTGTAGCTTCAGTTTCTAATCATGTTGTCACAACCACAAATTAGAATTTAGTTATGTTGCAAAGACAAATGTATGATCTTCTTTGAAAACTTATGCATATCAAGTTGAGTACTTGCACCATCTATCAGCCTATTTTCTTAACATCATCATATATAGTTATTCACATAAACAACATTTTAAATTAGGAAATCAGAAAATTTTAAAAATCAAATAATGAAGTTTAATGAATCTTAAGGAAGGGTACGGCTATGTTTATATGTTTATTATTCTAAATCCGGCTAAGGAGACTTTCTGGAAATATAAGGCCCATTGGTATCAGAAACCTGGTTTCAAACCTTGAATCTGCTGCTAAGTAGCTGTGTGATTTGTATAAATCCCTTAACCTCTAAACTTTAGTTTCCTCATCTGTAATCTCCGCCTCACAATACTTTGTGAGGACTGAATGAGAGAATGCACGCAAAGAGCTTATTTCAACTCCTGGGACACAGAACTAGTATCGTTATTATTGGCATTCAGCTGTGCCATCCACCTATCAATTTTACCAGCTATTTTCTAACCTTAGGAGTTTATAGCTAATAACATATATTTTAAAGCTAACTTTATTAGTGTTTGTTTTGAACTGGTATGAGAGCTGTATCCATTGGTCTTCACCTTCACATTGATGCCAAACAGATCTTTAAAATCTACATATTTCATCATCTGGTATTTCTGACTAGGATTAGAAATTATCATTAAAAAATACTTAAATTAGATCTGAAAAGACTTTCCTTAGATTCTGCAATAATCTGCGAGATTTCAGAATAAAATAGCATAAGAAGTAACGAGGACAAAGGAAATTGGAAATAAATCCACGTGCTTAAAATATTTCCATGATTAGTATTACTTACATTTGCGGTGTCACATTAAAAGAATATAAATGGCAATTTATTGGGAAACTAAGTTGCCTAGGATGTATATCAGCAAATTAGTGTCATGGGTAAATATGCTCCTTCAGCAATCTGAGGCATAAGAGTAAGCGTAATTGGGAAACAGTGAAGAATCATGCATAATTATATTACATTTGTTTAATCTAGAGAAGTTGACAGATAACTATTTACTTCTGAAATTGGTTTCTGAGAAATGAAAAGAACACAAGGAACACGTACAAAAATCAAATTAGGTTTGGTGAAGAGCTTTTCGAAAGGCTGGGTACTTCTATTCAGAAAGCCACTCCTATCCTGAGCCTTGCTATTTTGGAACCATAACTTGCAGTACCTGAAGTAACATGCTTTGCAAACAATGGATCCCAGATCTTTTTTAATATTACAGTTTTCTAAAGATCCCTTGAATGTCCTCTGGATCAAACGCTCCACACACACACGCACACACACACACACACACACACACACACACACACACACACACAAAGCCATCTTTGGCTGTCACATCAGATCTTAAAAGATTGAAGAAAAGACATTTGGAGAAGGGCCTAGAGGTGATAGTCTGTTTCCAGTTCATGTTACCCAAGATGTTTTGCTGCCTCCATAGGCCCTTGTCCAGGGACATTCCTTCCTGTTTTGGCATTGGCCTGCAGTGCTTTCCTGTGACCCCCAAGGACTCTTGACTACACCCTCTCAGCCACAGTCTTCTTCTCCATCACTCCAATATGAAAAGTACCATATAACTTCCATTTTTCCACCCTTCCCACTTGTTTATTACTAGAAAGGCAGTGTAGCGTAAGGCAACTGTGAAATTAAGTAATTGTCTAACTGTCTAGGGACAAAGTTAAATCTGATGTCTGACCTAAGAGAAACATACTCAGATACTTGCTTTGAAACAAGCCAGCTCAACTTTTATCACCTCTCTCACAGAGGCAAATCCCACTCAGACCCAATCCTAGGATGAATAACTATATTTCTGATATCCCCAGGGTACACACTCATTATACATAATCCCCTTCAGGGAACACCTTCCAGAGTCTAAGTCGGCCCAGTGTCTCCTGCAAAGTCTCTCTTCTGGAGGCTATCCTACAACGTGCTTTAGGCTGGTGCTAACTACAACAGCACCCTCAGGACACCCCAAACTGTGGCAGTTGCTGGATTTCTCAGGCCCCCCCCAGGGCCTGTCATACCTGATATGCTACCACTATCCACTGCTGGCACACTGGGCTGGTTGTTGTGGGGGAGAAGCAAGGACCACCACATCAGGCAGATTCCTGTGAAGGCTGAACTTCAGGGAGAATGGATTTCCTCCAGGAAATTAGAGGAGCTTTGGAAAAATCATTATACAGTGTCCCCTTTCTTCAGTTAAAATGTTTTTCATGGGAATTTGGTATGCAGAGTACTTGCAACTGAAGTTGCTGGAAAAATTATGAATTCTAAAACTCAATGCATGTTTACTCACTGACCTAATCTGTTAGTTGCGTTACAGCTACACCCATGTGTCCTAAAACTCTATTTTATAGTGTCAGAACGCTCAATCCTTCAAACTCTCTTTGCCATTTAAGCCTTGCTCAGGACTCAGTTTGTATTTCTGACCAGACTTGTCTTTTTGTCTTGAAAATGTCTCAATTCAAAATAAATCTTTAGTATCTCAGACCTGAGGTCTTGCCTTTTGGCCAAAGAGGATATTCTTTCTTTCTTTATTTTTTTAAATTAAAGTTTATTGGGGTGACAATTGTTAGTAAAGTTACATAGATTTCAGGTGTACAATTCTGTAATACATTATCTATATCTCATATTGTGTGTTCACCACCCAGAGTCAGTTCTCTTTCCATCACCATATATTAGACCCCGTTTACCCTCTTCTAGAGTCCCCCTCTCCTCTTATCCTCTGGTAACCCTTAAACTATTGTCTATGTCTATGAGGTGTTTTTTTCCTTCATTTGTTTGTCTTGTTCTTTTGTTGTTTTCAGTTGTATATACCACATATCAGTGAAAGCATATGGTACTCTAGTTTTTCTGTCTGACTTATTTCGCTTAGCATTATAATCTCAAGATCCAGCCATGTTGTCACAAATGGTACTATTTCATCTTTTCTTGCCGCTGAATAGTATTCCATTGTGTATATATACCACAACTTTTTTATCCATTCATCTATCGAAGGACATTTGTGTTGTTTCCATATCTTGGCCACCGTAAATAAAGCTACAATGAACATTGGAGCACACGTGTCTTTATGTATAAATGTTTTCAGATTTTTTGGGTAGATACCCAGGAGAGGATTTGTTGAGTCATACGGTAATTCTGTTTGTGATTTTTTGAGGAATCTCCACCCTGCCTTCCATAGCGCTGCACTAGTCTGCATTACCACCAAAAGTGTATGAGGGTTCCTTTTTCTCCACAGCCTCTCCAACACTTGTTACTATTTGTCTTGTTGATGATCGCCATTCTAACTGGGATGAGGTCATATCTCATTGTGGTTTTTATTTGCATTTCTCTGATGATTAGTGATGTTGAGCATTTTTTCATATGTCTATTGGCTGTTTGTATGTCCTCTTTGAAGAAATGTCTCTTCAGGTCCTCTGTTCATTTTTCAATTGGGTTGTTTGTTTTTTTGTTGTTGAGTTGCATGAGTTCCTTGTATATTTTAGATATTAGCCCCTTATTGGAGGCACTGTTTGCAAAAATCTTCTCCTATTCAGTTGATTGCCTCTTTATTTGTCGATGGTTTCTTTTGATGTGCAGAAGCTTTTAAGTTTGATACAGTCCCATTCATTTATTTTAGCTTTTACTCCCCTTGCCTGTGGAGTCAAATTCATAAAATACTCTTTGAACCCAAAGTCCATAAGTTTAGTACATATGTTTTCTTCTATGAAGTTTATTTTTTCAGGTCTTATGGTTAGGTCTTTGGTTCATTTTGAGTTAATTTTGGTACATGGTGACAGATAGCAGTCCAGTTTCATTCTTTTGCACGTGCCTTCTCAATTCTCCCAACCCCATTTATTGAAAAGGCTGTCTTTTCTCCATTGTATGTTTTTTGCTTTTTTGTCAAAAATTATCTGTCCATATTTATGTGGGTTTATTTCTGGGTTATCAGTTCTATTCCACTGGTCTGTGTGTCTGTTTTTCTGCCAATACAATGCTGTTTTGATTGTTGCTACCCTGTAGTACAAGCTAAAGTCAGTGAGTGTGATACCTCCAGCCTTGTTCTTTTTTCTTAGGATTGCTTTGGCTATTTGGGGTCATTTGTGGTTCCATACAAATCTGATGATTTTTTGTTCTATTTCTTTAAAAAATGCCATTGGGATTTTGATGGGGATTGCATTAAATCTGTATATGGCTTTGGGTAAGAGGATATTCTTGAACTAATTTCCAAGAAAGCCTTTTTAATAACACTGATAACCTGTGCCAAAGCAATCTAGCTCATTAGGAAAATTTTCTGGTAACCCTCCCCCAACATCTGGATATTTGAGCACTGAGGTCAATGACTTTGGGAACCCTTTGTTGTTGTTCACCTTCATGGCTATGAAGACTTGGAACATGTTTAAGGACTGGAAAGAGCTAAGTGCTTTAAGCGGAAATTCAATAAACACACAAAAGAAGAATAACATGCAGTTCCTGGAATAGTACAACAAGGTTGTTTTCTTCAAACCCAGGTCTGATTATCAGGTGAAAGATTTGGTGAGATGGAGCACTGCTCCTTGGACGCTGGGATTCTTCAGCCACCAATCACCTGCTTATCTTCTCCTCCTCTCTTACTCTTTCTGCCACTTCTCATCTCCATGGGGAACCCCGGAGACTGAGGCAAAGGCTGCCTAATTTACCAGCAGACTGTCAGGTTTGTTCATGTTCAAGCTTATGTATATTAATGAGTCTACTCACACACACACACACACACACACACACACACACACACATACATATATATACACACACACACATATGTTTATATATATTATATGTATGTATAATTATATGTATGTATAATTATATACATATATATATATATATAAACATATACCTATATGTCCCTTCCAACGTGAGATCACTCTGGGCCTGAATGGGAAGCTGTGAGGTCTTCAAAACAAATTATCAATGCTTTCACTTTATTAGAATTTCTTTGGTACAAAAACGAAAACACAGAAATAAGAGATCTCTTAGTTCTTTTAGACTAATTAGATTTCCAGCAACGCACTCTTTGTCTGGACTTAGCGACATTTCTTTAAATATTAAAATAAATATTCATAAAGCACTAACAGTTTGTAAAACTATTAGTAGTAACAACAATGTCACGGAACTTCTTCTCATAGTTAACTTTAAGAAATCACCAGTTTTAAAGAATTTACATTTTTGATGCCTTGAAAAGTTCTTGATGTATGATAAGATAAAGGAAATGGCCATATTATTTATTCAAAACACGTATTCACTAAAGTTTTTAAAATTCATTTAGCTTTTTTTAAATTTAACTTCAGGAGATAAATTTTAACTTTCATTATAAAAAATAGAAGTGGTTATATGAAGGAAACAATATTACTTAAAATTAGGTGTTCTCTGGGTTATTTATTTGTACAAGGCCATAGTTAGGAGTTCATAAGTAATATTGTGAATATTTTCCACACTGAAAGTAGTATTGTCACACTTTATGACATAAAAATGTGTGGCTTTAACTAGCCATTTATGTTCTGTGGAGCACTCAGATATGTTAAGGAAGGGAGGCATGAAGGGAGAGAGAGAAGGAGGAAAAGAATTGGGTTTTGTCTACAAATAATCCGTTGCCCTATGATTACACAAAGGAGAATTAACCACCTATTCAGGTGCTGTAGTTAGATTAGATAGGAAATAACTTAAATATTGGCAACCCTACTCAGCTGATACTCAAATCATATAATCTGTCCTTAATATGTAATGCAGCAAATTATCCCCAACTCTAAGTTCTCTTTCCTCAAAATTTTTGTTCTACATTTTCATCAATTCCTTTTTTATGACATGTATGAGTCACTTCTTTTGGGAGTCTTTGGAGGGAAAAGGGGTCTGAGTAATGAAAGTGGGTATTCTCATATTCTGTTGAAGTGTAAACTGGATGAACTTTCTGAAGGACAACTGAGCAATCCTCCACAAGTCTTTCAAATGTCAATAGCTTTGACCCAGAAATTTAATTTGTACTGCTATAATTGAACACAATGCAAATGTTTGGCCACAAAATATTTAATGTAGTATTTTTTTCTTAAAAGGAAAAATATTGGAAGTAACCTCAACATCCTACAACAGGGGAATTAGTTGAGTAAATTGATTTTAATCTACACAATAGTATAATACACAGCCATTAAAAGTTGTAACGCAATGCACCTAATGTTAGAGTGTCATTTTCAAAAGGTTATAGAAATGAACCTGACAAAGGTTTTATTTAACTCGTTAGTTAATGAGGGAATGGTAAGATGTTAAAACTGGTTCAAAGGGCATTTGAGAAGGTAGGCATTAATGAGCAATTTAATAAATGAAAGTTTAGATTAGATTGCTGGTTTAAAAACAAAATTTATTAATGTCCAAGAGGACAATAAACAATAACCTTTGGAATTATCACAAGCCCCCTACCCTCAAGCCCACCAACCCAATAGAAATTATTTGCATCTCAATAGAAATACAAGTTAACCTTTCCCTTTAGTGAGTTGTAAAATAGTCTGTCAGGCAATAGAAAATCAAAATTTCAAGCCCAGCAATGCCCTAGAAAGATACCCACTTATCTCTTTCACCTATTTCTAAGTTTCAGATGATTTTTCTGATATTACTTCCTAGGGTTGATGTGAGAAGTGCATGAGTTAATACATGCAAAACACATAGAAAAGTGCCTGACTCAGAGTAATAATTAGCTATCATCATCATCACTGTTGTACTCTTGGACTTTTGCGTATTAATTAAAAAAATAATTTACTTATAAAAGGAAAGGAGACAAAGTGGATGACAGAGTAGACGTTTTCTAATGAAATCATATCTAATATATTGGAAGTTGAGAAAAAATGTCATCACTGGGCTGAGTCATTTCTAAAAGCGGGTATTGAAACATTCTTAAGAAGTTCTAGTTCCCTCTATTTGTCTCTAGAACATTGTGGGCTTGGGAGATGGGAATCAACAACTTCTAGTGACAAAATTTAAAAGGTCTTGATCATTTGGACCAAAAATGAGACAAACGCGGCAGTGGGAGGCAGAGAGGCGGAAAGCTTTTTAGAATGAAGATTATCAGCAGCAAAGCAAACGATTTTGAAAACATCTCAGTGGGGGATGATGAATAAGTTTCTCCAGTTAGAAATAGTAAATGGAAATAAATATTATAATGCTCATACTAACTCTTTTAAGATTTGTAAAATGTCACTCTCACTTGCTTTATTTAACAAGTTGCCTCAACTATGTTGTTTTAATAAGTTTATAGCATGTTATAACAGCTTTCACAGATTCATTTGCATCTTCAATTCCCCCAACTTTGTTTTCTCATAGGTCCTAGGTTTCTCAATCACAAACTCTTCTATCACAGTGATTTCAAGAACATTCGCTGTTTGGCAAGTCTCATTTGTACTCGCGGAGTCTGTACAACAGATCATAGCCTTAAAATTTCTATTTCCCAAATTCTATGATAAACATCATTTGCAAGAAGTAATCCTCTTGAAGCATTGGCTAAAAGTTAGGAAACCTCTTTACTCCAATTGATCTCATTTTGGCAAAATAGACTCCTAAGAATCTGATCAGAGTATTGATTCTTCTCCCTTCAAAAACTGAACGTATGCCCCTACATACATCATTTCAGGAGAGTTGAGCCACTGAAATCTCTCTATGGGTCAGTTGAGCCTATATGAAGAGATGCTCTTTTACTCTTGTCTGTTTAAGATTTTATTATGATTTCAAACATAAAAGTAGACAAGAATAGACAGAATAGTATAATGAACCTCCTGTATACATCACCCAACCCCAACAGCCATTCATCCCAGGCTAATTCTGTGCTACTTCTATCTTAATCTGTCTTTAAATCAAGCGAGGCCATCAGATAGCCATACATCTGAGATATATTACTGGCCTGTAGACTGCTTTCACCAGATTACCCATAGGCACGATTATAACTTTGAAATGCCCTGCTGAACACTAAAGTTACCCCTAGAAAAAGTTGCTCTGTCCCGCTTATATATTCATGTTAAGGAAGTTATCAAGTCCACCCCATCCCAGAGCTCATTACTGGGATGTCTGCACTTCTCCTCAAGTACTACTTTTGGGATTACCTTGTGAATACTACGAATCCTATAACTGATCGTTTTTCATTAAAATTCTTTGGTGGGTAGTTTAAATATTGGTTGCAATTGTGAGTGCCACTTCTTTTTTTTATTATATTAAAACTCATTTTTAGAATAAAGGTTGATTTTTTTTGGTGTGATTATCATGCATTTTGCTATTTCATTGAACTTTAAAATTGATTCCTAAATTTTTTCTGTTGAGTCTTTTGAGTTGTTTGTGTATGACAGTGTTTGATTTGTGTAACAATGCCATCCAAAAATAATAATGTTGAGACTTCCTTTCTAATATATCTTTCTATTAATCTGATTTTATGTCTTATAGCATTGACCTGAAATTCCAGAATGTTATTAAATAATAACATTGATAAAAGATTATCCAGTTCACTGAAGGGTCTTTTTATGCCTTAGTACAGACTTGGCTAGATCTGAGAATAAGATTAGCTGAGATCAAATTTATTGGCCCAAGGATATGGGCAAGCAGGGTCCACCAGAGACATGTATCCAAAGGTATCAGGAAAGAGCAACCTCAGAAAAGGGAAATTAGGGAGGATGGGGAGAAAGGGAGCATCTGGAAGAAGCGGGGAAAATTGCAGAGAAACTCAGTACACCTTCTTCAACTCATCACAAGATATAAATCTGTAATCTCTGGGCTGGAGGCCACCATTACAGATTACCTGACTTTTGACAGTTCTGTTGGTTTGAGAATACATAATCAATATCTGCATCTTGCTATAGAGCCTACTGCAAACTCTGCCCACAGTTTATTAGTCTTCAGACTAGTGAAGACTAATAACACAACATTTCATGTTCTGCAGAAGACAAACCACACTAACGAAGATTCCAGCTTCTCAGAGTGTCACATTTATATTTCCCAACATCCCTTGCAGTACTAGAGACTCAGAGGGTCTCTAGCATAATCTCACAATTCTCAGTTGGTTTGGTGAGTTATACAGTCTATCACTTTGGCCTTTAGGGAATTCATTTCTTTCGGGGCCCATTAAGAACACTTCAAAATCCCCATTCCCCCTAATCTGGCCAAGGTTCACAATAGAAGAGTATAGACCTGCACTTAAGGCCAATTCTTCCACATGTGCTCCATATCCCTTACCGCAGCTGGCACCTCAGCTAGGGAGAATCCCATCCCTTTTCTCTCCTATGTCTTCAATGGTTGTTTCTTCATTTTGTCTTTCTCATTAAAAAACAAAAAAAGAAAATCAACACAATTCCTCCCCATCTATTTCCCTCTCTCTCTCCTCTTTTTCGTAAACAAATTTCTCAAAAGGGTATCCATTCTCACCACATCTGTGGCCTCTTCTCCTGGATAGTCCTTCACCTGCTCTGCTGTGGCTGCCACTCCATGACTCCCCCAAAGGGGCCTCACTCAAGCTCAACAGTGTTGCTGAGCCTAAAGGACAGTTTCAGATTGCACCTTACTTGTCCTTTAGGCAATGATCAGTCTCACTCTCCATATCCCAATCACTCTAACTTCTTTCAGTTTCTCCAGGTCTGTATTTCATACTTGCTGTCCTTCTTTGAATTAAGCCCTGCACTAACGGGGTTTATGAGTAACTTATAAATTTTCATGCATAACTTTTTTATTCATCCCAAACCCCAGGACGTAGCACATAAGGCATTCAATATATATTTATTGAACAAACATTTTAAGTTATAGCACTTTTAGCAAGAGTCATTATTGTAGCAGTATTTCTTTAAGCATCTTCTTTATTCACAACTGTTCAATTTCTGCAAATCCACCAGCTTAATTGCACATGAAATCTGGGGGGAAAAAAGGCCTTTGACCAATTGAAAAGAGAATGGTGATTGTACATAGCAGTATATGTTAAAAACCCTAGAGTTAGAAAATCCCCCCCTACACTCCACACAAACATTATTGGTCAGCTGTGAAGAATACTGAAGCCCAGAAATGTTACTTAGGATCTGAGAGACATTGGGTGGCAGAGTTGAAGCTAGAACTGAGCTGCCCATCCAGGGTTGGTGCCAACATGAAGGTACATGATGGCGGGTTTTGGTGACAAACCCCTGGGGCTGGATACCCGCACACACATCACATTTGCAGTCACTGCGCATTTCCCTTGACTGCTTTGATTTAAAATTTGATCAAACTTTAATTCTGTATGGAAAAGTAATTCCAATATAGAATCAGCCAGGTGTCATCCACAAGACAAGATCTAAACAAGAGGTCTAAATTTGGTTTTTTGTTAACATTCGTTGAGATTTTTCATCTCAAGATTTTGCTATTAAACTGAACAGCATTGGTATGTCTTCACTCTGGTCCTTCTGTGTGACCTTAGGCATCTCACCACAGTCATTCTTTGATCATTTTGTTACTTAACAGTACTTTGTGTTTGCAAGTCATTGTGTTGCATACTATGGAGAATATGATGATGTGTGAGATGTTGTCTAGTCCTCCACAAACTTGGAAGTCAAATGAGTGAGGAACAGACAATTTGCATACTTCAGGATGTAAGTAAGCTTAGATTCCAAAGATCTGAAGGAAAAGAACGAGACATAGAAAAGAGGAAATCCTAAGAAAGAAGGAAAAAACTACTCACTGACATTTATTCATCTTAGATGAGTGGTTGTTCCCAAGGACAGGGTCATGTTGGTGCTGTGACCTGAGAGTGATCAATGAGATTCATTAACTGTGGTGCAACAGAAAGAAAAGTAGGAAATGACTAAGATTGAGTCTCTGTAAAACTATAATTCTCAATATGTAAACTTGTATTCAAACACTTTTGTTGAGATCATATGTGTACAAAGAAAATGTTCCTGTCATTGAAGGTCACCAAGACACCTAGGGAGAGATAGCTGCACTAAGCCAATGATTATAAAATCATGCTCCAACAACATGGATGGATCTTGAGATTATAATGCTAAGCGAAATAAGTCAGACAGAAAAAGTTGAGAACCATATGATTTCACTGATATGTGGTATGTAAAACTGAAAACAACAAAAGAACAAGACAAACAAATGAAGAAACAAAAACGCATAGACACAGACAATAGTTTAGTGGTTACCCGAGGGTGAGGGGGAAGGGGAATGATAGATGAGGGTAAAAGGGATCAAACATATAGTGATGGAAGGAGAACTGACTCTGGGTGGTGAACACACAATGGGATATGTAGATGATGCATTACAGAATTGTATACTTAAAACCTATGTAACTATACTAACAATTGTCACCCCGATAAACTTCAATTAAAAAAAAAAGAGCATACTGCAGATGTAATGACCGTATAAAGGAGAAGCATTTACCACAGCTTGGATGAGCCAAACCTGTACAATTCGAAATAGATCTTCATTATAAAATTCCTGAATTCAAAAGAGGGTAACCCAGCCAGAAGAAATATAGTCAATTTGATTTGCCCAATGAGGTATAGAGCATGGTGTACTCAAATTTCAGTCCTTAGTATAGTACTTCATCTTCCTCCAGCGTAAAAGACAAACCAGTGAAGGGTTTCCCAGTCTGCCTGGCACAACAATGGTGATATAAATAGGAATCAAATTTCAGTGCTCTGTTTGGTTATTGAATTACTCTGCTTCTTGATAACAAACTAGTCATAATTTCAAACATGAAGTTTGCCCACAGGAACGCAATAGAAAATTAAAACTGAAACTAATTTATTTGTAATTGTAACACATTTTAAAGAAAACTCTAGTGAACCCATTGGCAAACTTGATCAATTCAAATGGTCTGATATTAACCATTTGAATAAATCAAGCTAGTTTTTGTATAACCATTCTCTAGGCACTAGTCCATTTTATATATCCCCTGACAGATCTTCTTCTTTGTGGGAACATTGCTCTTAAAAACACAACAGCAGACCAGTTAGCAGTGTAGACTGTTTCTGAAAGCCACCTCTCCCCACCTCCACAACGCTTATGAGTGTGAAGGTAGGTGTGTGTGTGTGTGTGTGTGTGTGTGTGTGTGTGCGCGTGTGTGTGTGTGAAGGACATAGGAATGGAGTTTGCTGCTTCTATTTACTCAGCAGGTATTGAACTCTCTATCTGCTAAATATGTTCACCTCTGTGGGAACTCGAAAGCGCATTATAAATTCCTTCCCTAAATAATGGTTTCCATCATATGAAAGAGCAGAAATCAGCAGCAAAGAGAATGTACTGCTTATAATGGAAGTGGGAGCACATTGATAGAAACTGGAAATTCCCCTCAGGCAGGAAAATACAAGCCATGGCTCTTCTCACCTGCTATAGATCCAACTCAATTTTGTGTTGCAAATAACTGCTGTGCAGCACAGCCTGTGCTGAATAGACCTGTGACAGCATGAAAGGTCTACAGTTTTCCAAGGAACAAGAAATAGGCTGCTAAGCATTATCTCACCAACAGTAGAATAAACTCAAGTGCCCAACCAACTAAAAATTTAATTAAAAACTGAATCACTATGTTTCCATATGCAGAGACTAATTTGAGACTTTTGGGAAGTGAGTTTTCTTCCATCATGCCTCTAGAGGATGTATATTTGAGCATTCCCAAAATAGAAAAGGCCAATCAGAATTCAAATGCTTTAAACGAAAAAAGCTCTTATTATGTATGAAGGAAAACAGTGTTTCAGCAGTGTCTCAATTACTTCTCCATTTCTTTCAGGATGTCAAGGCATTATTCACGTAAGTTCTGAGGTAACTGAGTTTTTCCTGTTTTCTTCCTTTATCTTGTAGTCAGGAAAGATAAACATTGTTTTAAAAATAAAAATATATATATATTATGATAAGTGATAGGACTGAGTCTCGAATGGGTACATACTGTAAGATTCCATTTATGTGACATTCCAGAAAAGGCAAGAATGTAGGAGCAGAGAAAAAAGATAAGTGGTTGCCCGCGGTTCAAGGTGGAGGCAGGGTCTGAATACAAAAGGTCATCTTGAAGGTATCCTTCGAAATATTAAAGTTATTCTGTATATCATCTATGGTGGTTACCAGAATCCATGTATGTGTAAAAACTTATAAAACTACATCAGAAAAGTGAGTTTTTCTGTATAGAAATGTTTTAAATGGTTTAGAAATTGAGTGCCTGTTTTGTACCAGTAGGACAAGGTTCTCCTTGCTGTCGTGATGCCGGATTTTCAGCTCCCCACCGAGAATCTTAATTAGCATCATTACAGCATGACTACTTCCGAATCATTAGAGTGTTGTTACAAAATTATTGTTTCCAGCATCATTACACTAGTGTTACTTCAGGGTCACCTAAGCTTCCTGAGCCTCTTACCTAAGCAATATAACTTAAACTAATTTATAGCCAGTGTTAAGCATTCATCTTTCCCATTTCCTTTCACGTTGTTTCTCTAGCTTTGGGGCCACTATTCTACACAACTAGCAAGATAGATAAATAACAAGATATTTTTGTTATCATATACCAAAAAAGGTATGTCTCACCACAAAGTCTCTTAATTGTTCCTCCACTCTTCCTTCTTTAAAAGAATAACCGGAAAGTATAATAAACTTTTACTACTTGCATATCTTTGATAAGTGGTTTGCACTGTAACTGGGTATCAACGATGCCTTGATTTACAAACCTGGAGGGCATTATGCTAAGTGAAATGAGCCACAGAGAAAGAAAATACTGTATGGCATCAATTATATGTGGAATGTAATTTTTTAAGCCGATTTCATAGACACGGAGAAAGAATGATGGTTGCCAGGAGCTGAGGAAGGGGGAAATGGGAAGATGTAAGTCAAAGGATACAAACTTTTAGTTATAAGATGAATAAATTCTGAGGATCTAATGTACTGCATGGTGATTATAATTAATAATATAGTATTGCATACTTGAAATTTTCTGAGTATTATCTTGAGCATTTTCACCAAAAAAAAAAAAAAAAAAAAGGTAACTATATGAGGTGATGGATGTCCTAATTAATTATTTTGACCTTGGTAATCATTCTACACTGTGTGTGTGGGAGGGGGTGTATCAACTCACCACATTTTACACCTTAAATATGTGTAATTATATTTGTCAATTATTCCTTAGTAAAGTTGGAAAAACATAAAATCAGCTGAAAAAAATGATGCTGTGGATGTCCTCAATCTTTCTAACATCCCCCTCCCCCCCAAAACCCTTTCTGGGTGAGCCTTTTCTGTTTTGCTGCGTTTCTGGGAACAGGAGTGTCTACACCCCCCATCTCTTCCATTTACACATCAAGTCCTGTAAATCCTGAACTCATAGCAAATCCTTAAGGTAAACCTTAGGAGGAGAAACTCTTCTCATGTGTATCTCTCACTAAGCATCTCTGGACACCTTCCACCACTGGGTTTTAGTGCTTAATACAGTACGTATTTGCATCTCTACTCTTGAAAACAATGTATTTCGACCTCTTCCCAGTTGCCTTCCATCCCCCCTATCCTGTCCTTGTCCATCATGGGGACTCCATTTATCCGCTTCATCAGAGACTGAATTTTTCTTAAAGGCTTCCCTGTTCTGACTGTCTTTCCATTTCCTCGTCTCTGACATTGGCTGAGTCCCTTAGTCTAAGAGTTCCTTACATTTTCCAGGCGCACTGATGGAAAGGGAATCGCAATGTTCTTCCAGACCCTCAGTCATACTCTCCACAGGAAGCGTTTCAACAATTTTTCGGGTGTCCT
This sequence comes from Rhinolophus sinicus, assembly GCF_036562045.2. Taxonomy (NCBI): domain Eukaryota; kingdom Metazoa; phylum Chordata; class Mammalia; order Chiroptera; family Rhinolophidae; genus Rhinolophus; species Rhinolophus sinicus. The sequence goes on along the minus strand of NC_133755.1, from coordinate 155,443,356 downwards.
TCCAGAATTTCCCTGTGCACACATGTTCTGCACACAAATACACACCCTGCTGAAAAACACACTTACGCTTAGGAGCATATTGTTCATATTATCCTGTGCTTTGCATTTTGCTTCATATACTTATAACTACATCCACTCTATTCTTTTTAACAGACGCATAATTGGTACATACCATAACTTATCAATCAGACCTTTATTGACTGAGTTTCAGTGATTTTCTTTTGTTGCTGTTTGCCATCAGAAGCTATGGCACCGTGAACATCCTTGTACTTGCATTTTTGCAAACACATGCAAATATAATTATAGAAAAAAAATTGAAGTGGGATTAATTACTGGGTCAATACTTTCAGTTTACTCATCTTCATAAATTTCACAAAATTGACTCCCAAAATGTGTATCAATTTATATGCCAATCAAAAGGACGCAAGAGTTCCTGATTTACACAATTTTACCAAGTTCCTTTACTATCAAATTTTAAAATTTTTATCCTTTGATAGGTAAAAATAAAAGCAACCTCATTACCATCTTAACTTGTTTTATTTAATTATTAGAAAGGTTCATGTCTTTGTATATGATACATGATTGGGGCCACTTTATATCTTTTTCTGTGAACTATGGTTTTTGCCCATTCTGAGATTAAGATCTTTTCTCACGGCACTCAGAAAACTCATCAGGCAGTGGGACATGGGCTCTCTTCTGTCTCCTCGAGCCCAAACAGCAACACCACCATTTCTACTCTTACAGATGACTTCAAGGACAGCATCAGAGGGTGGTCACTTCTGTCCTAGGCTGGCCACCTCTCTGGTACTTCCACCAGAAATTGGGCAAAGGATTGCTCTACTCCCAGATTCCCCAAACTTAAAGGAGGGAGGGTTCCCAGCATCACTCCAAGAGAATCAAAACAGGGAGGGGTGCAGGCAGGACTGAATCAAGACACAGTCCTGCCCACACCCCTCCTCAGTATGCACCTCTCACCCCTCCCCTCCCCATGCCCAGGTTTGAGGCTCTTATTTGGCCTGGGCAGCAGCAATGGGATCCTACTTCAGTCAGTCACCTTGCCATGACCAGTTTGTTGGACAAACAGGACTGGTGACATTATCCAAACGCAGCTTTGTTTTTGTTTCCCCGTCTCTTTAAACTTTACTCCGTACAGAGAATCTTCTCCTTCACCAGGATAATTTTAGCGTTTCTCACTAAGGATCTCTGGACACCTTTCATAACTGGCTCTTAGTATTTAACACTTGCCTCTCTAACCTTGAGAAGCGTGTAGTCCCACCTTTTTCCAGTTTGTGTCCCCCACCCCTGGCTATCTTGTCCTTGTTATCACAGTGACTCCATTTATCCCCTGCATGAGAGACTCTGACCTTTTCTTGTGTAAATCCTCCACAGTCTGTAGAGTTAATGTGATGCGTGCTCTTTTTTTTTTTGTCTATTGATTACATTCTTTTGTTTTGAATGCTCCCGTGAACTTTGCTCTGCATTTCCATGTCACTTAACTCAGGCAGCCACCTTTCTCCAGGTTTCAGCAGAACCTTAAAGGAACAACTCTTTCCCATTTCTTCCTACCATGCCTCTCAGGGAAAATGAGTATTTTTCATACATTAAAACATTTCTATATTTCTAACATATCTCTAATGTTTCTTTTATTAAAATATTCCTACATCTGTTTATTATAAACTTTTTCTCTTAAGCATATAATGTAAAATATGTAACTTATGTTTTTATGAAATGAACAAAATAGCCCTGTTATTATAGTACCTAATAATCATATGTTGATATGTCATATTGTTTTAGAATTTGGAGGTTATCCTCTCTTTTCAAGCTCTAAGTCTGCACAAAGAATCCTATAAACAAAATTCTTTCAACAATGACATCACTACCATCACAACAGATCCTTTCAGTTATTTTCCACATGCATGAACTTGCTGTTTTGATCCATCTCACATAAACATGCAGGTGGTTTCATTTTCCTGTCTCTATCCAGGCAGCTGATAGAGTGTGTACAGAGCCCCAGTGAGCGTGTTCTCTTTAAGACCTAAATTATTTCTTGAAACAGTGGGCACAAGAAGGAGCATTTTTAACTCTCTAATGTGCTAGGAGAGCACTATTTAATAGTGCGCTGCCCACCTGGGGGTTATGTTGCCCCCATCTGAAGGGGATTTAGGAAATGTGTGAAGGCATATTTAGTTGTCACAATAACTGGAGTCTGCTACTTCCATTTACTGGCTGGGGATCAGGAATGGTCAATTCCTACAACGTACAGAACCGCCCCATCCTACAGAGACATGTCCGATTCAAAATGCCAATTAAGCCCTGTGTTGAAACACTGATTTAGTGGAGTATAGCATGTATTAATCAGGACTTTTAGTGCAGAAAAAAAGAACCAACTTTAGCTAGTTTAAGTGGAACAGGAACTTTATAGTAAAGTACAGGCACTGGTTCACAGAATCCTCAGGTCTAGAGAATCAGGCTGGGTTATCAAGCAGCAAGAAAAATGGCCCATTGCACTGCGAGCTGCTCCAGGAGAACCTCGCTGGCACGACCCTCTGCCAGTGTGTACTCCTCAGAGGGTATGGGATCCCCAGAGCACCTTGGTCACCACTGTCATCCTCGCCGGGATGGATTGAGTCCATGCACGGTCTCCCTCTTGCTAAGTGGAGCCCAGGTCACATGTCTGAACCCCAGTGACCAAGAAAGTTAAGAGCATGAGTTCTTGGCCTCTACCTCAGGACTTTCTACTTTGGGGGAGCAAGGTTCACAAGGTAGGAAGTTCCCCAAACATAGGGAGTTCATAAGATGCTGGGCAGTCACCAAGTGTGACAAATGTCCAGGAAATCATTAAAAGCCTGCATCACATTTCCTTTCATAAAGGCACTTCCCAAGCATGGACCAGATAAAAATAACTTCCAAATTTGTCTTCCGGAATCTTAAAAAGATATATTTAGTCTCTTCCCATTGTTGCATATTCATTCTATTATCTTTACCTCAATTACTATATCAGATATTTTTTGAGTTGGTGTATACAAACACTTCTATTCCTTTCCTCAGCATTGTAATGACTATCCAGCTATAAGACTCTTATTTCTTTGTCCTCTCACCCTCTACAGCTTTATATATCCCACGAGTGTTTATGAAAAAAAAAAATTTAATTCCTTTTTTTTTAAATTAAAGTTTATTGGGGTGGCAATTGTTAGTAAAGTTACATAGGTTTCAGGTGTACAAAATTTTTTTTTTAATTATGGGTAAGATAATATGTGTGTGGTTTTTAAAAAACGCAAACAGTGCACTTTGGTTCAAAGATAATCGTGACATTGTGCTCATGTGTTTTTTGGCAGAAAGTGTGGGGAGTCATCTGAAGTGTACCAGTTTGCTATGTGGTTACTTAAGAACATATACCATAGTGCTGCCTAAGTTGACAGGACTACAAGCAGATGGGTCAAAGAGTATAACACATAAATATGTAGTGCTGTGTCACAGGACAGTGGCTTTTCAGAAATATTATAATCTGAACCACTAGAGGCAAAGAAACATAAGTTTACTGGAAACAATGAGTTGATTTCTCAGTTTTATTGTTTCTATCTTTGATGCTATAACAGAACTTCACAGCCTTCTAATAAGTGACTAATGATGGGATATGTAGAGGAATAAATATTGCAGTTTACATTTTAAAACCATTCTAAATTGTCTGAATTTATCAGTTACATTTAATGGATGCAAATAAGCAGTTTTGAGCATATTACACTACAGATGATAATAGCACTTTCCTTTAGCTTCCAAATTACCTTATAAACACATCTTATTATACCCAAAACAGTGATCCCGGAAAGAAGTGTAGATAGTGTCAGAATTTTAAATTCACTGACTCAGAGTGAATTGCTGTAATATTCATTTTTACTGTGAATGAAATAATCCAAGGATTTGTCTTGTTAGCATGTGTGCTGCTATCAAATTCACCTAGGGACTTGGAAACCATTTTTTTTTTAAGCACACTGGGTTTATTTCTTTTTAAATATGAATTCTCTTGACCTGGAAAAATTAAAATTCAGGAATGCATCTACAATTTGTTCAAGATAAAATGATTAGAAAGATGAGATTTGAAAGGGATGAAAACAATGGATAGATTATTCATTAATTTATGTTTGGAGATACTATAGGTGTGTTGTCTTTAATTATATAATGAAATAAATTATTAATTTGTTATGTAATGTGATAGCTGGTTTATGCACCTATGATCGAGTGCAGCGGTACAAACATACCTTATTGATCATATGTCTGAAATGACATCTAGAATATGAAGTCAAAACTGTTTTAATTACCTCCTATGGGAACATCTGGCTGCTGGGAGGACATTTGGGGTTTTGGAGTAAATAGTGTGAATCTTAATTATGCTCTAAATATAAATTTAGTAAATCTCAAAGGCTTATAGTTAGACTGAGAAGTAGATCAGTGCAATAATAACCTATGGCCAGCCCAGTGGCTCAGGTAGTTGGAGCCCCATGCTCCTAATGCCCAGGTCGCCGGTTCGATTCCCACATGGGTCATTGAGCTGCACCCTCTACAGCTAAGATTGTGAACAACAGCTGTCTTTGGAGCTTGGCTGCCTTGAGCAGCCAGAGGTTGGCGTGAGCATTCAGAGGTCGGCGTGAGCTGCGGTGCGCTGTTGTGCTGCCCTGTGCTGCCAGGAGTGGCTGATGGCCAGCGTGAGTGACCGGCTGGCATCCAACTGCCTCAGCCAAGGGTAGCGCAAGGCTCATAATATCAGCATGGGTCAGGGAGCTGTGTCCTACACAGCTAGACTGAGAAACAACAGCTTGAACCGAAGTGGGGGGAGGGGTAAGGAGGAAAAAAATAATTTACAATTCTATAAAATATGACCAAGTTCAAAGCTGACAGAACCTTGTTCTGCTGTTGAAAACACTATGTTTTAACATCCCATAAAATATTCACATAGGATCTACTACTTTTCCAGTGACTGAAAATGTTGGAATCTAGGTATAAATGTGAATATGTGCTACTGGGGTTTCGCTACCTGAGGGTGACAACCAACACAAGCGAAACAGAAGGTAAAGTCTCCTAGAATTCCAATCATCTTACTGACAACAGATACGCTTAGAGTGACTCCATCAAGAAGGCCTCATACTTGGGTGGCTGGCTGACATGGTGGCATCAGCACGAGCAGCATCCTGGTATTGTCACAAAGAGTCTAAGATCCTTGGAAATCACCTGGCTAAACTGTTTCAAATAGTAGACTGGGAACTGAGGCTCAAAACAGTGAACTGGTTTGCTCAACATCACATGTCAGTGGTGGACCCAGGTCTAGAGGCCACAGTCTGCCTCCTGGACCAAACCACGGCTCCTTTCCCAACCATGCAGCCTTCCTGTCAGAAGACAAGGCAACACAGCATACATTACCAATTTAGGACAACATACTCGTATTCTGGCTGTGTGGCCCAATGGGCAATTGTCCTGTAACTCTAATTAATGGGGAAAAAGTCATTTTGAATATTTCAGATCCCAAACTTAGATTTTTGGAAATTAATGTCTTATTAGGTTTTTTAAATGGAACCATGAATAAAATCTGTTTTATTGTGTACTTTCCATTGTCTTTGTAAACCTGCATGAATGAGGATTTTAATGATTAGAATTAGAATCTTTATTCCCCAAATTAGATATCTGGCTTTTTTTTTTTCCAGTTCCATCTCATCAGCTGACTGCTCTCCCATATGTTCATAGAATTTCAGAACTGCAAGAGAGCTAGCTAGACTAAAGAGAGTGACTTCCCCTTTGTTATACATCCTAAACTTGTGAAATGTATTGTACTTGGTGGAGAGAGGAAGTGCATTGTGAAAAGAGTATACCTTTGAAGTAGAACAGATCCAAGTTTAAATTTAGACCTGCTTTTTATTTAGCTTTATAAATAGCCATTTAGCTTTATAGCTATTTAACCATTTAGAATACCAGTTTCTTAGTTTGCTATCTGTAAAACAGTACTAGTAACTTCACAATAGGCTCACTGAAGGGAAGAAATGTAATAAATATACTGAAGTTACCTGGCACACAACAAAGTATTTAACAAATGGAAGCAATGATTCTTAACTAAAGTAAGAGACATGTAACCCTATACTGCAAAAAAGATACTACCCGAGCCTTTCAAATTGTTAGCTCCTTGAGGATAAAGACATTTATAGATATATGCTGAGAAGTGCTATCTCTCCTGAACTACTGTTAAATAGCTCTGGAACTTTGATATGGAGCCCTGAGTTCTAGTTCAGGTCCAGTTCCCTAATAGCAGTGTGGCTGGGAGAAGGCACTCAACCTCCTTGCGCTTGTTTCCTCACCTGAAAAACAAGGCAAGCCCCCAAATATCTCACTTCCTACCTTACACACAGAAAAGCCCTCTTCCACTGAAAGGGGCTTCATGGTCAGCAGCTCCCAGGTCTTTGCATCTGGATGGACTTGCTCCTTTCATCTTTGCTACAAAGTTCACTTCAGTGACACATGATTAGCAGTTTATGAGACATTATTTAGATTTTCTACTAATTTGAAGTGATATAAGTCTAAAGTTGAAGGTGCTATGATGACTGCGCTATCGTAGAATGAAGGATAAGAACATCAAGGTGAAGAAAGAGTGAACCATCAGAGCTCCTGTTTACGACTTCATTATACCATCAACTTCCAAGAGTGAGAAAAAATGAGGAAAAGCAACAAGGGAAAACAACACATTTATTAAGGAGCATGAAAATGCAAAAACTCATTTATAAATAAATGTAGCATCATTTTGCCCAGTGGAAAAATAGCTAAAATCCAGGAATAAACTGGATTTTATATTTGAAATGATTACATATTTGATCTCCAATAATTTCGCCCTTCCATCATGATCTTTTAGTAGCAGTCATTTCATAATGACCATAGAAAAAGCTGCTATCAATGATTACCACATAAGGGGAAAATTTTCAATTATTTTCTCTAAAAATGAACCAGTGCAAAACGATTCAGATTATAAGGGATACAGTTAAGACCTGGGTTTATTTTCAGAAAACTAGAAAGTAAAAACCCCAAACACTTATTCATTAAGGAATGAAAAAAGCAAACTACATTTTGATCATTGAAAAACAATACATACGGATATTATAAAACATTCTTAACCAGTGATTACAATAATTACATTTATAAATGTTCATTCAAGTACTGGTGTTCAATAAACATTCAAATTCCCACTAAGAGTAACACTAGCTATAGATACGTGTGGACATTACAACAACAAAGATCTTGGCAACAGGAGGCAAGTGACCCTTAAACTATTGGATGTTCTTTTGTCTGTACGTGATTTTTCACAGTCTATATTTTATCTGTGAGGACCCCAGAAACACTTTACAACAGCTAATTAAGAAGTCCTTTTAACAAAATAACTCTTAGTATTATAGAAACAAATATTCCAAAACAGAAGTTTAGCTTAAAAAAATAAGAGGGCACAATCAGCTTTCTTTGGTAAGAAGTTGTTAATTCCTTACCAAATGTTAGTGTGCTGTTGTGCAGACACTATCAGAACACTTCTTTGGTATTTACCAAAGAGCTATTTAATAAGCTGAAAAGATTTCATTAACTATGGTACCATGAGAGTGATGGAGAACTTATGTCAAAGTGTCACTGAAATCAACATCCTTTCCTTGATCACTGTGGTGAATGGATCTTCCTTCAAAGAGCTCCCTCCTAATTTTGGCCTGAGTCTCAGGCTTGAATAAAAGTTCTTTTATCTGTTTCACTTTGGCCTTCAGACCCATTCTTTCTTGATGTAAAGCTTCATTAATTAAATCCCGGATTCCAATAGGTCTCTTGCCTACAGAAAAAGAATTTATAATAGATTTTTACATATAAATGCCAATGAAAAACATTAAATATGGTACATTGACTTATCAAAAGAGGGTTAGAAAAGAAACCTTTAAAATGTTGTCCACATATTATAGAAAAGGTTGCATTTTGCCAAAAATATATCATTTACCTGAAACAAATTTACTGTAAATAAAGATCACTGCATAGCGAGAGCATACATGAGACACACATGAAACATTATGGACTAACTATATGGATAATAATTTCAACAGTGATTATTTTAAACTTAGCACTTATTAGCTGTGATTGTGTTTTGGACTCATATAAAGTAGTCAAGTACCCTGCTAAGCGATATAAATGGCAGTATTCCAATTATGGCAAGGCCCCTGCCATGGCCTTTAATTTGAATCCACGAGGCATAACCCAAAGTCCCCTCTCCCTTGGCCATGGTCAAGAGCAAGTAAAACTTGGGCCATTCTTTCATAATTTCTTCTGCTAGTCCCAGCACTCCATTTCTCTTCTGTTGTGTTTCAGAAATGTAAACACATCAATCATGAAAGTATTAGGCAATCTCTACAAATTGGACAAGAGACACTCAAACAGCACAGTGCAAGTTAGTCCATTGACTCAGCAGAGGGGAGCAGAGATGCTTCTCACAGAGCGGTGAGGCCTGCCTGCATTTGGGTCTCATTTCCTGTTGTTGTCACTGTCAGGGCCATTCCTATCAGCCTCTTCAGTTTTCACAGAGCTCCCATCCCCTTGCTTGTTTTTGTTCTGTGTTTCTTCCAGATACTGCTGGACAGCCTTGAGCACTGCGTTCTCCACCAGCCTCTTACTGAGCCTTACCAGTTCGGCATCATCGGGCTCACCTCCATTCTTATCACCTACATTCCACAACAGAGAAGAGAGGTCACTGCGATCATATTGCCATAGAAACTCAGCATGCAGAGGCCGGCTAGTTCAGTTCGTTAAAAAGAGCAAGGGTCCTTCAATCTGGTAAACTGAATCTATAAATCCAAGAATATTGGCTTTGCTTTTCATTTGGTATTGGCAGAAGCAGGAAGACTGCCTATTCCTGTAGATTTTAGATTGAAAAGTAGTTCATAAGCCCCAATCTAAAAATACTCTACCTATAATGCTAGAGGCTTTCCATTTCTAACTATAATGCTGGAATTTTTGTCTTTCTTTCATCCAGGGCCAACTGCTGCTATTAAGTCAATGAACCCCAGATGTGAATTTACCAACTAGATCTGTGTCTGCTTCTCCTTCTCCACTGCCAAATGCCAGGAAATCAAGATTCTCCTCCCAGATAACTACTTAGGATCACTCATTTTAAAATATTTTGTTTATAGGTTAGTTGTTAATAAACTGTCAGCACTCCCTTGAAAACGAAGGCAATTACTATTGCTGGGAACTGGTTTAAAATAAGCTTATAACACTAATATTCTTTTTAATCTCAGTGCTATCACTGCAATTTAAAATTCAGGAAACTTTTCAAGAAGGAAAAGAGTAAGGCTTATGATAATAAATTACTAGATGTTAATATTTTATGGCCTTTTGCTTCAATGCTAGTGATGATCAAGGTTTAGTTATTCTATCTTTCATTTCACTATAAAAGGGCTGGTTCTCATCTATTCTCATGCTACACATTTCCCACTCACTTTCTTCCTTGTTTCCCTTAACTGGGGAAAAGTACAAGGAAGCTCATCACTCATGTCCATTCAGTCCCTCATCTCCTTCCATCAAGTTGTGGACCCAGGAAGGCAGATGATCGGAGGCAAAGACATCTGAGCACCTAAATATATTAAGCAAATACTAACAGATCTCAAGGAAATGATAGCCGACAATATAATAATAGTATGGGACTTCAATACTCTGCTTTCAACAATGGATAAATCATTCAGACAGGAAATCAATATGAAAACATTGGACTTGAACTATACTTTACACCAAATGGACCTAACAGACACACAGAACATTCCGTCCAACAGGACCAGAATACACAAGCTCTTCAAGTGCATATGGCACATTCTCCAGGACAGATCACATGCTAGGTTACAAAACAAGTCTCAGCAAATTTTAAAAGATTGCAATCATATCAGGTATCTTTTCTGACTACAACAGTATTAAACTAAGCATCAATAACATGATGAAAACTGGATTTCATAAAAATGTAGAAATTAAACATACTCCTAAACAACTAATGAGTCAGATGAAATCAAAAGGGAAATCAAAAAATATCTTGAAATAAACAAAAATGGAAACACAACATAACAAAACTTATGGGATACAGGAAAAGCAGTGCTAAAAGGAGGAATCTAGTCAATAATATTGTAATAACTTTGTATTACACATAGTTATTCGACTTATGACGGTGATCACATTATAAGGTATATAAATGTTGAATCACTATGCTGTACACCTGAAACTAATAAAATATTGTATGTCAACTATACTTTAATAAAATATTGTACATCAACTATAATTTTCAAAAATTAAAAATAAAGAAGAGCATCTCAAGTTAACAACCTGACTTCACATCTCAATGCACTAGAAAAGAACTAAGCCCAAAGTTAGCAGAAGAAAGAAGATAACAAAGGTAACAAAGATCAGAGCAGAAACAAGAGAAACAGAGAATAGAAAAACAATACTAAAGATCAATGAAACTAAGAGTTATTTTTTTAAAAGGTAAACAAAAATGACAAACTTTTAGCTAGACTTACCAAGAAAAAAAGACAGAGGACTCAAATAAATAAAATTATAAATGAAAGAGACATTACAACTAATACCAGAGAAATACAAAGGATCATAACATACTATGACCAATTATACGCCAAAAACTTAGACAACCTAGAAGAAAGAGATAAGTTCCTGAAAACATACAACCTTCCAACTCTGAGTCATGAAGAAACAGAAAATCTGAACAGACGAATAATAAGATTGAATCAGTAATCAAAAAACTCCCAACAAACAAAAGCCCAGGACAAGAAGGCTTCACAGATGAATTTTACCAAACATTTGAAGAAGATTCATGCTAACTCTCAAATTCTGACCCAAAAAAACACAAACCAAAACAAACAAACAAATGAAGAGGAGATAACACTTCCAAACTCATCTCGTATGAGGTCAGCATTTACCAAAGCCAGATAAGAACACTAGAAGAAAAGAAACCTTCAGGCCAATGCCCTCATGAATTTAGATGTAAAAATTCTCAACAAAACACTAGCAAACCAAGTTCAACAGCACATTAAAAGGCTCCTACCCCACGATCAAGTGAGAATTATCCTTAGGATGCAAGGATGGTCCAACATATGCAAATCAATCAACGTGATACACCACATTAACTCCAGTAAGATAACAGGTTCGTATTTGAGTCTAATCCTAACTCACTCTCCAAGATGCCCCTCAGGTCAAATAATCTGTGCTTCTGTGACTTTTCTTGGTCCCTAATAAAATGTCCCGGTTACTTCAGACATTAAGAGAATTAAAACACAAAAATCTTCCCACAAAAAGTTCGTTTTCCCCTCTGACTTTCCTATTTCTGTTTATGCTTTACTATCATCCAAGTCAACAAAACTCAAAACAAGATTGTCACCATCTTTGACGCTTTCCTTTTCCTTGTCGACATATTTAATCACCTGCTCTTCACGATTTCTCCCTTCTTCAAATGCATCTGGTATAAGCCCTCTGGATTAGTATTTCTAAAATGTCCCTTTTACTCTCCATTGTCTCTACAGGAAAATTTAAACTTGTCCTCCAAGGTTTTCCATAATTTACCTTTGGTGCTCACCCACCACTGTGGAACTTCCAATTCAGCTTCCAACATCCCCTCCAAGCCTCCACACCATTCCTTATTTCTAGGCAGCCCTCTTTCCCTCTCACCAGTTAAAATTCCACCTACTCCAGGAAGCTTTCCTTGAGTGACCAGCTAGAAGTGATGAGCTTCCACTAGATTCCAATAACTCTGACTGCATATATAGTGTGTGGTCATTTGGTCATTCATTTAAGTACACACTCAGAACCTATTATCTACGTGGTTATTCTACCCTATGGGGACACAGCAGAGAACAAAAAAGTTCCACAAGCTTTTCTTTCTTAATTCACAAATTATGAGTATTTTTTATTAATGTACATATTCAACAACTATTAATTCAGTATCTGCTCTTATAAAGGTACAATCTTGAATACAGAAACCATGCTCTAGACTTCTCAGTTATCTCCTGCTCTGCTCATGTATGGCCCAGTTTTCTGAACCCAATAAGAGCTCAACAAATATCTTTCAGTCAGTTGATTAAAGTCCTTGCAAGCAGTAGAAACATTTTTTAAATGTTCCTACCTTCCTATAAGGATAGCATACCATGGCCAGAAATTTAGATTTATTATTAAATTTAAATCAAGAGCAGAGAATTCCAGATTAATTCAAATATCCACTGAAAAATCTCCATCCACTTTACTTGATGAACCTGGTCAGTATGACAAAATATCTGGCCTACATGACAAATATTAACTATCTACAAACTAACCAATCAACAAAACAACATGCTGTTTATAAATGAATCTTCCAGGTTTGTCCTGGATCCCCGCATTCCCTAATGATTTCACCAAGGATCCTCAGATTATCAAGGGTAGCCTAGGGGACAGCCTACTGGAAGGGTCATCCCAGAGCCCTGCAAGAATGCAGCAATTCAAGAAATGTGTGCCTTCATTCGGTGTGTTTCCTCTTTTAGCAAACTTAAATCAACTGAATTAAAGAAGAGGCACCTTTAGTTAAAGCTATACTGTATTTTTCTCCTGCTCAGTGATTGAATAAAAGAATCTGTCTCCCACAGTGACCTCAAAGATAAATGACTACTATGCGCATTGTACCTGAAGACTGGTTAACAATGGCAGTTCAACCTGCCACTGCAAGGTACACAAACTATCTTTTGATATTCCAACAAAAGTACACACAAAAATATTCCCAACGGGGGCCGCCCGGTGGCTCAGGTGGTTAGAGCTCCGTGCTCCTAACTCCGAAGGCTGCCGGTTCGATTCCCACATGGGCTAGTGGGCTCTCAACCACAGGGTTGCCAGTTCGGTCCCTCGAGTCCCGCAAGGGATGGTGGGCTCTGCCCCCTGCAACTAAGATTGAACACGGCACCTTGAGCTGAGCTGCCGCTGAGCTCCCGGATGGCTCAGTTGGTTGGAGCGCGTCTTCTCAACCACAAGGTTGCCGGTTCGACTCCCGCAAGGGATGGTGGGCTGTGCCCCCTGCAACTAGCAACGGCGACTGGACCTGGAGCTGAGCTGCACCCTCCACAACTAAGATTGAAAGGACAACAACTTGACTTGGAGAAAAGTCCTGGAAGTGCACACTGTTCTCCAATAAAGTCCTGTTCCCCTTCCCCAATAAAATCTTAAAAAAAAAAAAAAATTCCCAATGTATGCAGCAAACTCTTGATAAAAGCATTTTTTCTTGATCTATTTGGGTTACTTAATATCATATCCACTTAAATTGGCAGATAAATTTCAATCTTTGACACTTATTTTAGAATCTAATCTCCCCAGAATATCTTCGATCAGTTTCTTAGAATACTAAGAATATAAAAGAAAGGTAAGGAAAAATTCTGTAAAGCCCACTAAACACAGTATTGACCCTAAAAGAACAGACTTAAACTTTTCAACAAACTTTAAGTGAGCAAGTACACTTTCTTAAGGGTTGAAACATCACTAATTCATGGTATTATCCATGTTTCTATTTTTGTTTATATTAAACCTGAGATCTCTGATACCAAATCTGGTATCCCTGATACTAGGGATAACATCTTTGTGGGGGAAAAGAAGGAGGAAGAGAAGAAGGAGAAAAAGAAGTGAACTCCTTTGTGATAGCAAGAATACTTTCTACCTAGTAGAATAATTTAAGGTCAACATTAATGTGGTTCAGCTGTTCTTATATGTGAGTTAACCCAATAATTGCTTAATTGATGTGACATAAAGAGTTCCAGAAATCATCACCCCAACCCACTACCAATATCTAGGTGCCTATATGTCCCGACAAGAACATTGCATGCTAATATACGAGGTCGAATAATTAAGTTGCCAAACTCATCCTAGAGAAAGTGCTACATCTCTCATTGCTGAATATCACTATAGTCACCTTCCTAGTACTCCCCTTGGGAAGCTATGCACCAACACCAGCACCTAGTCCACCCTTCAAAGCAATTTTGGAACTCTTTTTCTGGAATGGCCATCAGAGGTGTCATCATATTACCCTTGATATCCTGAATGTCATCAAAATGTCTTCCTTTCAATATTTCTTTTATCTTCAAGTAAAGAAATAAGTCATTGGGGGCCAGATCAGGTGAGTAGGGAGGGTGTTCCAATACAGTTATTTGTTTACTGGCTGAAAACCCCCTCACAGACAGTGCCATGTGAGCTGGTGCATTGTCGTGATGCAAGAGCCATGAACTGTTAGCAAAAAGTTCAGGTTGTTTTCGTCTAACTTTTTCATGCAGCCTTTTCAGCACTTTGAAGTAGTAAACTTGGTTAACTGTTTGTCCAGTTGGTACAAATTCATAATGAATAATCCCTCTGATATCAGAAAAGGTTAGCAACATCATTGCAACAAATTCACAAACTTAATTGTCAGATCTCATATGTGTGTGTGTGTGTGTGTGTGTGTGTGTGTGTGTTACATCAGATGGGTAATATGTTGATGTCATATGAAGGTTGGAGGGAGGTGAGGCACAATACACATAGGAGCGTGAGCACCTGATCATCATACATATGAACTACAAAATGATCGTCATGCTAATATTGTTTAAAAGAGAACCAAAAAAGAAAAATCTTCATTACAATGCTGTGTGTGTAAGACCAATAGAGAAAGTGCAACACATTACTTGTCCTAATCAAAATCCCAGCAAATTATATTGTAGATATCAACAAACTGATTCTAAAGTTTACATGGAGTGGCAAAACAAAAACAAAAAACAGGACCCCCCCCACCCCCCAAAAAAAAGAAACCCATAATAGCCAACACACTAGTTAAGGAGAAGAACAACGCTAGAGGACTGACACAAGCCAACTTCAAGACTAACTATAAAAATATTGTAATCAAGATACTGGCAGAAGAATGAACAAACATATCACTGGAACAGAATAGAGGGCCCAGAAATAGTCCCACAAATATAGCTAATCGACCTTTGAAAGAGGAGCAAAAAGAATACAATGGAGCAGGGACAGTCTCTTCTACAAATCGTGCTGAAACAACTGGACATGCGAAAAAATGAATCCAGACACAGACCTTACACACTTCACAGAAATTAACTCAACGTGATCCTAAATATAAAATACAAAACTATAGAACTCCTAGAAGATAACAGGTAAAAACCTAGATGACCTAGGGTATGGCAATGACTTTTTAGATACAACACCAAAGACATCATGTGGGAAAGAAAAAATTGATAAGCTGCATGCACTTTACCGAAATTAAAAAACTTCTGCTCTGTAAAAGACAGTGTCAAGAGAATGAGAATACAGCCACAGACTGGGAGAAAGTATTTACAAAAGACATATCTGATAAAGGATTGTTACCCAAAACATGCAGAGAAGTCTCAAAATTCAACAACAGGAAAACAAACATGATTAAAAATAGATCAAAGATCTTAATACGCACCTCACCATAGGAGATACACAAATAACAAATAAGCATATGAAAAGATACTCCACATATATCATCAGGGAAATGCAAATTAAAACAATGAGATACCAATGCACATCTATTAGAACATGCAGAACATGGACAATACCAAATGCTGACAACGATATGGGACGAGAACTCTCATTCATTTCTGGTAGGAAGGCAAAAGGTTTCAGCCACTTTGGGAAACAGTTTGGCGGTTTCTTACAAAACTACTCTTAACATACAATCCAGCAATCACATTCCTTGGTATTTACCCAAAAGAGCTGAAAATTTATGTCCACATAAAACCTGTACATGGATGTTTATAGCATCTTTACTCATGATTGCAAAAACTTGGAAACAACCAACATGTCCTTCAGTAGGTGAATGGGTAAGCTGTGGTACATCTAGATAACGGAATATCATTTGGCACTAAAAACAAATGGGTTATTAAGCCACGAAAAGAAAAGAAAGAACCTTAAATGCATATTACTAGGTGAAAGAAACCAATCTGAAAAGACTGCATACCGTATGATTCCAAATATATGACATTGTGGAAAAGGCAGTAAAGTTGAGACAGAAAAAAGATCAGTGGTTGCCAGGAGTTGGGGGAAGGGAAGAGGAATGAATAGGCAAAGCACAGAAGATTTCTAGGGCAGTGAAAATATTCTGTATGATGCCATAATGACGGATACATGTCCATCATTATACATTTGTTCAAAGCCACAGAATGTACACCACCAAGAGCAAACCATAATGTTAACTATGGACTTTGAGTGATTATGATGTGCCGAGGTAGTGTCATCAGTTATCTTTAGGACTTCTTTTTTTCAGTCTGTGGTATCAGTTCTCTGAGTCCATATATGATCCACATTGTTCCTATACAATTCCTACTGTAATGCTGTAATTTCTTATTGTAAATATTGGTGATGTGACAGAACTTGCAATATGTGTGTAAAGAGGGAAAAATATGACATACATATGAATTTGAAATCCAATTCTGCTATTTTCTATCTGCACAGCCTTGTTCAACAATCTCTCCAAACCTAAATTTCCCTTCCATGGGCCACTCGTGAGGATAATACACCTTGCACTGCTGTAGTAAGCATTAGATATAAGGTATGAAAAGTGCCTAAAATTGTGCCTGGAATACAGTATGTTTTCAAAATATGATAGTTATTTTATACATGTGTTATGATTAAGAAGAATGCGTTCAATACCTACTAAATGTCAATCATTAATTTATTCACTTTATTAAATGCCTACTATGTGCCATTACTAAGTATTTAAAAATAAACAGGACATAGTCTCTGACCACACAGAAGTCAGTCTAGGAAGATGACCAATAAACAATGATTGCAAAACAATAGGTTAAGTGCTGTAATAGAACACGTTCGAGGTCCAGTGGAGTTGGGAGGGATAACAAGTGTCACAGAGGAGATATTTCAGCTCAGTAAATAGGAGTTTCCAGACATGGAAGTTTTTTGGAAGACAACTTGGAAGAATTGTATTACCTGATTTCAAAATGTATCATGAAGCTATATAAACAGAGACAGTGTGGTATCGGTGTAAAGACAGACATATAGATCACGAAACAAAACAGAAAATCCAAAAATACATTCTCAAATATATGGCCCACTGATTTTCAACAAAGGTGCCAAGACAATCAACACAGAAAGAATAATCTTTTCAAGAAATGGTACTAGAACAACAGGATAGCCATGTGCAAAAACAACCTCTCCCCTTATCTCACATCATATATAAAAATGAATTCAAGACAGATAATATACCTAATATAAGAGCTAAATGCATAAAGTGTCAAGAAGAAAATATAGAAGAACTGCTTAGTGTCCTTGGATTAGGCAAAGATTCTTAATAGGACACCAAAAGCATAATCTACCAAAAAAAAAAAAAAAGGATAAATTAAATTTAATCAAAATGTAAAACTTTTCTCTTGTTAAGACACTGGGAAAAATATTAACAAAATATATCTGTTAAAACAAAAAACAAAAAATATGTATCCAGAATACAAAGAGAACTCTCACAACTTAATAAAAAGACAAAAGTAAATAAATAAAAAATGGCAAAAATAATTGAAGAGTTACTTCACAAAACATGTACAGATGTCAATAAACATGTGAAAAGATACTCAACATAATTAGCCACCAAGGAAATGCAAATTAAAGTCACAATCAGATACCACTATTCACCCACTAAAATTAAAATTAAAAATAACAATATCAAGTGTTGGTGAGAATGTGAAGCAACTGGAACTCCTGTTGTTGGGTGGAAATGCAAAACTGGTACAGCAAGTTTGTAAAAACAGTTCAGAAATTCCTTATAAAAGTTTTAATGAAAGTTGGCCATATTCTTACCAGCAAGCTCATTTCTACGTAGAATTAAAAACAAGTGAAATGAAGGCATATGCTCACACAAAAACATTATAGATATGAATGTTTGGAGTAGCTTTATTTGTAATTGTTCCAAACTAGAAACAACCCACATATCCTTCAACTGGTGAATGAATGAACAAGCTGTGGTATGTCCACACAATGGAATACTACTCAATAATACAAAAAAATGAATATCGATATATGCAACAAACACAGATGAATCTAATGTGCATTATGCTAAGTGAAAGAAGCCTAAATCAAAAGGCTGCATATTGTGTGATTTTTGTTTTCATGACATTATAGAAAAGGTAAAACTATCAGTACTGAAACAGACCAGTGATTGCCAGAGGCTGGGGATGAGGACAGGGGTTGACTACAAAGGGGCATGAGAGAATCTGGGGGATAATGGAACAGTTCACAACCTTGATTGTGTGATGGTTATACGACTCTATGTTGATTAAAACTCACACAACTCTACACAAAAAAGGAGGTGAATTTTACTATATGTAAATTATACCTAAAAAAAAAAAAAAACTAACGGGAATAATTTTTTCCCTGTGGTAAAGGACCATTTAGGGGTCTGTTGGGGTCAACAAGTGGACCTGCTGAATAGACTGGTGCCCTGTCACTCTTTGCACTTAGCACATAGTTGGTAATGAGGATGACTTTCTCAGCTCCTCTCTCTGTTCTAATATACACATCTCAACTGTAATATGTGCAATCTCTCACAGCGACAGGCCTCAGATTCTTAGTTCCTTTCTTTCTGAATCATACACTTCTGTTGTGCTCAGTATCAAAATTTGAAAACTAATATCCAGGGAAATAGACAGGAATGGTTTCTGAACATGAATGAAACCCAAATCATTTTAATGCTCCCTTTCAGTGTATCAGAAATGGATCGTTTGCTCCAATCTGCTCAAGTTTGCTCTAATTTGCTCAACAAGTGCACAAACTAAACTGGTACCCTGTACTTGATTGACAAGTGCTCACCATCACTCTGTTGTTGAAATCTATTTCCAAGGGGGCACTGTACAAACTGTGGCTTGTTTTACTCACTTGTTTTGCCTTGTTTATAGACTCCTATCTGCTACTCCATATCATAAATTGCTCTGTACTTACATATACCACGGTCTCTGTCTATATAAACATGGTTGTTTCCTCCCTGAATTCTGATTCCCATATTTGCTCAGGTTGGACTGTAAGGAGTTCTTAATATTCCTGACTGTTCAGAATCGCTATGTGTCACTTTGCGCATAACTGATTGAGAGGAGCAATTTCAGCGGTGATAAGAGCAGCAGACATTCCAAACACAAGACCCGATGCTAAGGAGTAGCAACAGAAGGACAGCTATCATTGGAAAACTAGTGTTAGGACAAAGAAGAAATACAGTTTCAAACGTGTCAAAAGCATACATTTGCACACAATCATGCTCTTTGGCAGAGAAACAAGGCTGCAAAACGATCACTGCTTTGAATCTGAAAATTACGATGTTCATGTAATTTATTATCATCTATTAAGAGAATGTTACATAAAAGTTAAAAGCATTACTTCCTAGCATTAGTTTTCACTTGTTTGTCTAACACTCCTACTCATGGTAATATATACTTGTCTTTCTAGGCTGATATTCCAGGCTAGGCGTGGATTCATGCAGAAATAACGGTCACCTTCCTGTTCTGAAGACAATGTTTGCCAAGGTAGATCAGCAGCATAAATGTTAACATCAGTCTATTCTGGTGAAATAAACCGTAACTGTAGATATCACTCTACCTCTTTTATACACAATAAGGACACACACACCCAGATTGGAAGGTTCCAAGGGCTGAAAAAATCCCCATGGTACCAGGTCCCTAATAGCAATAACAGGACTACTTTCTTCACACTTTTCAAAGTGTTTTCAGAAACACTATTATCTCACTTGGTTCTCAAAGAAACCTACTGAGGTGAAACATGTGTGTATTCTTCCCATACTACGAGTGAGAGCAATGAAACACGAGAGGATACATACATTGTCTAAGATCACAACAGAAGAGATGTGAATCTGTAGCTCTCACCCCAAATCAGGACGATTAGTTTAATTGGGACACACACTCCCAGGCAGATACTCCACAGCTCTCTGGAGCACCCTTATCCTGGGGACATGAAGGTGTACTTACGAAAAAAATAAACAAAAAAACCATACCACATAACTTAATGATTGGTTGATTGGAAAACAGAAAAACTCTGTTTTGGAAAAACAGATTGGTTGATTGGAAAACAGAAAGTTCCATTCTCAGATCAACATTTTTCTACTAAATAATGGATACTGATGAATGCAGTACAATACTTTTCTTCCATCTTCTTGCCTTCTTTCTACCTTCCTTCCATCTTTCCTTCCATGCACATTCATTGAGTACCCTCTATTTACGATAAGCATTGTTGAATACAGAAATGAACCCCACAGGGGCCCAGACTTCAGGACACCTGCAATTTGCTAGTGGTTTGTCTGGGTAACTGCAGAACTTGGTCTCATATAAAATGACTGATGAGGTGGGAGGGAAGAATGATGAGGCTGGAAATGTACGCAGGGGAAAGGCTCCCGCAGGACATACTGAAGAGTTTGTGCATCATTCAGTTTTCTAGAGCACCTACTAGGATCAAATTACACACCTAGATTCTGACATATACACAAATTATCAAGGCTCATCTTCAAAGAACTTCTTATTTCAACCCATGAGGTACAATGTTAAAGAAAATTAGATTTTTAAAACACTGCTAATATTTTAAAATGTAAGCTTGGGTATCAGAACATTGTTAGTTTTTTATAGAAAAATACCAGACATACCACTAACCAGTGATTTTGCTTCATTTTGTTTTAGGCTCGATGCAAATAACCAGTCATTAAACTTAGTGAGAGAGATGAAAATATAAGCATTACTTATCAAGAGCATCGTAAATACTTTAAGTATCACAGGATGAAATAAATTGTATTTTCAAAAATTATCCAAAACAGCTCTCTTTAACTCACTTGCCTAACCCTAAACCAAACCCTTTTTGTTTTGGATGAGCATGTATTTCATACCACAAAAATTTCAATCTATGAATATTTATTCAATTAGCCAATACATAAAATAGGTTAAACTGCCACTCTTCATTTTCTTTGATGGCCTCTTAAAACTTAATTTTTAAAGTCTGATCATGAAAATCCAGGTGCACAGAACTATTTGGTCAGTGTATTTTCCTTGTGAATACTAAGCCATCTGTGGACCAAGTCTATTGGGTATTATAAAAACAATAATAATGGTTCAAATAAAGAATGTGTGATGCTAAAGAAAACTTGAAGATAAGATGATTAGTCATTAAAATGAAATCAAGAGAAAAATGGAAATGTAAAGTCTCCCATGGCCATTCTTCCAGGCATATAATAAAAATAAATAAAGAAACTGAGCACATTTTCAAAAAACTGAAGCTTGGTGAACTCATACATGATTGCCTTAGCTTCAGGGGGAATGACTAAAGGAAGTGATGTAGTATATACCTTTCTCAAGGACCTAGCACTGTCAATTTCCTAGAGGCTTCCAAAAAGCATTCAGACAAAAATCAAATGGTTTAAAAATTATTTTTGTTGATAACTACTGTTCATTAAAGTTCTTTGAATATGTGAATTCTTACTATAGAAAATTAAACTAGCATTTAAACTTGTTGGATAATATGCTGATGGTATATAAATGTAAACTCATTTCTTCAGACAGTTTGATGCTTGCTTTTCAAGCTCTTGATTGCTAAGTATGGTAGAACTGCTCCCAGTCAAAGGAATTTCAGGTACCGTTAAAAACACACACACACACGGTACCAGGGTGGACAAAGAACAATGGCTGTCACCCTGGGCTTGCCCTCCAGGCCACCCTAAAGGCACACTTATTGTCCCTGGGGAAAGAAGGGTGCTACAAAGATGGTTAGATGAAGGAGATAAGACAAAATCTTGGTCTCATTCCCCACCATCTCCAACTGTTTCTCTCTGAAGAATAAACCAGAGCCTGTCCCCTCTGCATCTGCTTAGGGTCTCTTCCCAGGAGCTTTGGTGTCGGAAGAGCTATGTTCCTGCACCACCAGCCTTAGTGTCCTGCAAATTGAGTCTTAAGACTCTGCATACTTATGTTTTCCTAACATATCCCATGTAACATTACTTAATTGTAATGATTATATGTATGGATCCTTTTAATGATAAACCTATTTAATATCTATTATGTGCCTGTTTTTTCCCCCACACGTTTAAATCAAAAGCTTACCACTATTATCACTATTTTAAATATGAGAAAAACAAGGGTCAAAAAAGCCAAGAGATGTACCCAAGTCCATACAATTAAAAAATGGCCAAGTTGGGACTCAAATGTAGATCTATCTGGTTCCCAAATACTACACTTCACGGCCGTTACACCATAAGTAAGGCTCCATATCTGGCAATTGGAAATATAGCCCTATGATACAAGTATTTTTGGCTCTAAAACTAGACTTGCAACCACAAAATATTTATAATGCTTCCTGTTAAGTTACAGAGTCAGAATATCTGGACTACTATCATAACTCCCCTATTCACTGCCTCTGTATCCCTGTGAAATATGCTTCACCCTCCTAAGGCTCACTTTCTGTATTTGTAAACCAGGGAGAACAACAGTTCTACATCACAGGGCTGTTGTGAAAATTAAATAATAATACAAAGCACTTAGCACAGTGCTCCACTTACACTAGTATTCAATAAAATTAACTGTACTGTTTTGATTTAAATCAAAGGGATACTAAGACTGTGTTTCAATTTATAAGGTTACAAGGTTATTTGTTTATGATTTCCCTGCCATACATCACTGTAAGCAAACAAGATATGGGCAACCTATTCAAGATTCACTTTAAAAATGTTTCTTGAAACAATTTTGGCATAACTGCAAACAAGCATTTTATGCATTGCTCTGTACAGCTTGCATTTATATTCTTCTGCAACTTAATGATGGATGTTCCTTCATAGGCTTTCTAGCAGACATAAACAGATCACAGCTCAAACAGTGAGATACAGATGGTTTTAGGTTTCCTGCTGCACCAAACTAAAATGCGAGTTATTGAAAAATACAGATGTTCTGTATTTGAAAATCACAACTGATAAAAATCATCACATCGAGTTTCACTCATATGCAACTTTCCAGGCTCATATCTACTTCAGAACATGTGCTTTGCACATGTAAATGTCACAATCCTTCATAGCCCCAGCTTTGCTCTTGTTTTCCTACTTTACATATTTTCAGTCAGAGTCCTTCTTTTTTCTTCCATTCATCCATTGTCAAATCCTCAAAAATATGAGATAATTAATAGCAAAAAATACTGTAAAAGGTACACTGTAAGTAAAAAGTAAAAATCGGGATCAAGAAAAAACAAATTATAATAGCAAGTAAAGAGCAGAGGGAGACCTAGCTTCCCAGATTCAGAGTGAAAGGGGATGGATGCATGGTGGTTCTTGTGAAAGAGGGAATCATGGTTCCTTCAGGATCATGGATTACTCATTGCTGGGGCTCCAGGCCACACCCATTTTATAAGAGTTGGCCCCAAATCCCTCCACCCTTTCTGGTACGAGTATCCATTTCACTTCTCCCCTGCGGTAACTGCTCATCTCACCCTCTATATGGATCCAGTGGGGTTGCTGGTCTATCAGAGCTAACACTGGTCCATTTAGTGGCTGTATACATTTTTTTAAGGTGAACCTTCCTTAAGACACTTCATTTCTACCTCTGGGGAATTTTTCATAATATACTGCTTTTGTTAGTATATGAAGGTACTGTATGCCATAATACATAAATTACAGTAATGTCTTTGATATGTATAGTGCCTTCCAGAGTTGTGCAGTTTACAACTTTCCCTCATATTTTATATATGGGAATTAGGAGAGAGAAACTCATTCTACTTGAACGTTAAGCAGTAAAAATGCTCCCCAGAGCTCCTGGAAGTCATAGTCCCATCGCTGAGTAAAGCCTACGAGGGTGAGGACACAGAAGGACAGAGAAGAGATGGAGGGCTGATAATAGCTGTAAGTCAGACGCAAGATCAACTTTACCCGTCTTTTTTGCATATGTGAACCACCAAGTTCTCCCTTTTAATAAAAACATAAATAGATTGGCCTTGATGTATGTAACATCCTGGCATCTATTCTCTTACTGCCTTGGTTCTTCTTGCTGTCCTTTTCTATTTCTTCTCTGATTAATAGGCCCTTTTAAGAATTCCTCAGATTTTTCATAACACTTCACTGGGTGCCTTGGCCTCCTGCCATCTGAGGCTGTGGTTTCCTTTAACCCCCAAGACCATGAGAGCACAGTGTGTCATTCCCAAACACTAATCTCTCCTGGCTGCAGGTTTAACTCCCCACCTCATTCACTAACCTTTCCTATATCATAGATTGACAATGAACGTCATTAATGTGGAATGAGAGAACTGGTTTAAAGAAATATTCACCAAAATTACATGTCAATTATGTCTCAGTAAAACTGGGGGAAAAATATTTTTAAAATACTGTAAGATTGCAGAGCACATAATTAACACACTTTAAAAGAATACAATACTTTTAAAGAATTTTCATAAACTGTTTATGAATTATTTTAAAAATAATTTGTTCTTTTTAAGTCCACTAAATTGATCTGGATGAGAGTTTTCCTTAGAAACATTTACAATTAGTTTGAATTACTGTTAGCCTACCTACTTGCATTAAAAGCTGTATTTTTTTTTGAAATATTCACATTTCTACATAATATGTAAAAACTTGTGGAATTTTATACACCATTATCTAAAATGGTTCTTATTTTTGTCCCAAAAGAAATAATGACCACAAATTGACATAAACCAAATGCTTACCTTGGAACAATGAAGAAAAAAAGATATTGTTAAAACATAGCGAACACCTGTGTGCCAGTTATTAAACTATTTTCTCTGAGCTCGAACCCACCCTCTGTATTCAGCTCTACAATACTGCAGCTGAGACTCAGCAAACATGATGCTCTTTGTCTGCTAGGTCTCTGTTAGGTTCTTCTAAGAAAGGGCTCCAAAGGAAAACTGGACAGCTGCACAAAGGGAAAAGGAACTTGTTCTTTGTTATTTGCCCCTTTTTCCTGTCGGTGTTGCCCTGACAGAGGCCACTGGTTCCAGTAGCAGTTGGTTCTGGTTTTCATTTTTTTCCCTCACTCCTGGAATCAGCCTCATTGCACTCCCTCAGAGATGCCAGCAAAGCGGGCCAGGTCCCGGCTTACAGGCCAGAAACCCAGTTCCACAGGTCCCTTTGCTGTGTCCTGGGGTACCTCATGGGACACAGCCACCCTCCTCAAAGGTCTGAGTCTCAGCTCCATGGGTCCCTTCCCACAAGTTACCCAAGGTTGATAGTTATTTACTACCTTTGTTTTTCCTCAGTATTGCCTTTCCACCTTTGATTCCTCCAAAACTTGTTTAACTAATTCCCTATGTTAAATTCTCCCTGTTAAAAGAATTAGTATAATTCTCATTTTCCTGACTGGATCCTAACTGATGCAAACTGTTTCTGTATTCTTCCCCTACTATGTTGTTTTTACAGCAAACTAAGCCATGAATGACAAATGCAAAGTGTACAAAGTTAGGAGCAACTATAAGGCTGCTTTTTCTTTAAAAATTGCATATTTTATGAACTTGCTGCCTCATAAAACAATTTGTTTGTTATGCCTTTTAATTTAATGTTCACATTTTATAGTTTTACATACACATTTTAGGTTCTATAAAACCTAAAATTCTATAAACATAACATTGAAGATTATAGTATATAGTATACAGTAGTAGATACACAATAGCATCAAAATAAATTTTTATATTCAATTTACTGTATCCATATTAGAGAAAATTAATTTAAAATAAATCTTTCATTAAAATGCCACTTATAAAGATAACCATACAATAGGCAATACACCATTGCTTATTACCTCTAGGATTTATTGATAGCTACTGCCAACCATTACTGCCAAGTTCAATAATTAACATTTTATGTGGTGCATAAGTAATACAATGTGCCTAGAAAAGAGCCCAAAGTCCTATGTTTCATTTCTATTTTAAAGCAAACTTGTTGATCCTAAAAGTGCTAATTTAAAATAATCATTTAATAGGTATTATGAAATAAGAAGTAACAAAGAGGTATATTTTTTTTCTCCATAAAAATTCTGGTCTTCCATTTAAAGAAAGATTTGGTGGCTTAAAACAGCTTGAAAACTCTGTCTTAAAATATCCTCTTTTAGGCAACGTGTTGAGAATGATTAATGTAAAATTTGACTATGATAACTCCTTGGTTTTAGAAATCTATTTCAATGTTTTCATTATTTTAAACAAGAGTCATCCCAAACATAATTAGAATACTACTGGGTTTAACGTATCTATACCACTGGCTTTTAAAATCACCAAACGAAAAGGTTAAAACTAACACACGTTGCCCTAATTCTGCTCCCTTGAAGCCATACAGAATAACTCTTCTTTTCTTTCCACATTAAAGAATCCTCCAAATATTTTAAGACAACTAATTCATCTGCCTTCTCTTGTCCTAGCTAAGCAGCCAGGGTCTGCAGCCTTCCGCTTATGGTTTCCAGGCTCCTCACCATCCTGACCTCCCACCTCAGGACACACTGGCATTTGTCAGAATTCTAACAGGACTGACTGCTATAGATCGAGATACGAAGTCTTAGACTAACAGATCATCTGCTTGCCAGTTTATTATCTATCATAATCATCAATCAAAACTCTGAAAAAGCTGAGCTGCACAAGCTAACTTTAGCTGAATATTTTAAATGCTTAGAAAGTGTGAATTTTATTTTTGCTCTAACAGTCAGATGTGAGACATGAAATTGAAACTTGATATAATTGACATGGCAAATGCCAATACCACTTAGCTAACCACAAAGTGAGGTGATGTAGGGGAGAGAGACTGCTGAGATACGTTAAAAAAAAAAAAAAAGAACCACGCTTTTCTATCAGATTTCTTCTTCCTTCTCCCATCAGCATTAAACTGGGTGAGCTCTGCCTCTCTTGGGAATGTGAAATTCTCTCTCCATCTACTCTAAGCATCCTGTTTTTACATCACTTTCTCCCTGGCACTACAATTTTTCTGTATAACGATATTAGGTTTACAAATTAAGTTTGGGGGGTAGTGTGTAGAAACAGAAAATCGTATGTTCTCAAATATCTTTGACTCAGCCTTTAGTAAAATTAACATCATTTATGTCCTAGTTAGCGTAGACTTTAAGTTGAAACTATACTTATTTTTTTTTATTTTCATTACATAGTTCAGTTTCTGTCTGTTTGCTAAAGGCAAAGAACTTTACTATACAACGGAAATGTTCATTTTAATAGTTCCCACATCTGTGAACTTGTACCTTTGACATTGTAAATGTTTGTTATAGGAAACTTTATTTGCTAACATGTTTGTTGTAGAAACTGCACTTGCCGGCCATCAGGCTGTAACCACTGCCTGTGATGGGAGCCTGACGTAACTTCCACTCTTGGTGGTAATTAACTCCCTCTCACTGGATTTGGCTGACGTAGCTATGTAACCAGCCTGGTACGGAAGGAGTGTGGCTTCGTTTGTTAGACTGAAAGCATCAAGACTTTTTTATCCTGGCTGTTTTAATTCAGGGCAGAATAAACACTGGATCTCTTTTTTTCTATCTCTATTTTTTTAAAGTCATAAAAATTAAAAAGAAATCCTCCAACAATAGGGACATTGTATCTTCTCTAACACCTGGCTGAGAGCTTTCAAAATGTGATGTACTCAAGAATATTAGGTGACGTGAACTGAATTTTTCTTCAGAACAGCTCTAACTTAAATGTCATTGCCACTAAAATGGCAACATGAAGGTTCAGAAGAAATCAGGGAGCTCTCACTTCTTCACTAGGTTTGGAAATATTTGTTCCAGAAAGCATCTACTCTTACACACACTGAGCATCCTCTAGAATAGTATCTGAAGCTTTTTGGTTGCAAGTGACAAAAATGTAACTCAAACAAGGTTAAGCACAAAAAAGTGCTTCATATAATGAAGAAGGTCTTACTTATGGCAGAACTCAGAGGCTTAAAAATATCATCAAGACTGTGTCTCTCTCCTCGAGCTTCTTTCTTCTGAGCTGGCTTCACTCTCAGGAAGACTCCCTTCTTTCCCTACCAACTAGCAATCTCTGCTTACTACTCACAACCCAAAGGGAAGACAAACTGTCTATCAGATCTTAGGGAAGACTCTGGCTGACTCTGCTTGGACCACATGTCTCCCCTAGAGCAGGGAAGCAAAGCATCATGATGGACAGAACCCCACGGACAAGGGGAGGGAGTCCCCCAAAGGAAAGGGTGCTGCAAAAATAAATGTTGGACATCTACTCAACAATTCAAGGTCTGAAATTCTAAGTCCCTTTTTTCCCATCCTGGGCATGATGGTAATAAAACCATAATTTTGATGACTTCTAAGGTGACTACAGTTATACAATACAGTCTCTTGTATTACAGAGAAATTATATCTACTGGATCTATTGTATGCCAACCACGGTGTCAGGAATTTCATAGACACTGGCTTATTGAATTCTCACAATAACTATTTAAGATGAAGGTACAGAGGCTTCGAGAAGTTGCACAGTAAATATTAGAATCAAAAAATGCAAGTTGAGTCTCCAAAACACTCTGCTTTCAGCCCTCAGAGTTTGGGGCTCACTTTAGTTTTTTTACTGTTGAGTACCAGAAGTCTGTGGGTGAAAGCTCAAAGACCTACATATTAGACAGGGCCAAGTTAATTAAACAGAAGGCAATTATGTACAGGAAGTGATTCATCAGATTCCCTGAAAGAGTTTTACTAGTTGCCTGAAACTCCTCCATTAGAGATTATTTCAGGCGAAGTCATTACTACTGCTTAATTTATTTTGTTATTTTACTACAGATACTTCCCAAAACCACAGGGGATAATTGAGTTTGGTTAAAATGCAAATGCCAGGGGTAATATGCGAAGCTTTCTTCTATTAACCAGAACCTTCATGCACATCAGAATTCCCACTCCTTTATCACATGGTCCCCAGAAAGAAGACACAGAGACGGATCACATCACATTATTTGACAGAGCGTCTGGATAGAGTTCACAGAAGCCAATGACTACACCGGAGGCTGAAAAAAAATTCTACGACCTTCATAATCCCAATGAAAATTACTCAGCATTTGATCACAGCATCCAGGCAAACTCTAAGGTCTGAGAACAGCAATAAAGGGAAACACAGTTACCAAATAGCCTGTGAATAAACAAAGGGAATCAGGGAGCTAAGGCAGGAATAGTAACTATTAGCATTTGCTCTGATGTTCCTATACTTAATTTGAGAAACATAAACCTCTTGGGAGCGCATTATTTAATAAAGGAGAAGTCTAATGTTTAGTGACCACGGTTAAATGTTTTATATCACATAACATCACTGCTCCTACCACGATAGGACCCACAGCAATTCTAGGCGAAATGCAGTCCCAGGTTGCAAAGAGCATCACTGCCTTCGTGGCGCTTCCCCTCTACAATGGGGGAAGCTTTTATTTTCTAATAGTTTCACTTCATAAGCAGTTTTACAAATGATGCTGGCATAGTGCCTGGCACACAGTAAGCATTCAACGAATTAAAAAAATAAAGGAGGTCTTTAGACAACCCTGGAGGAGGAGGAAGGGCAGGAACAGAAAGGGGAAAGAACTGCATCACATCTATAATATTTATGTCCTAGACTCTTAACTCTAAGGGGAAAATGGCGGAAAAAAATGAATAAACTTTCAAGATCATGGTAGTTTAACCCCCTCTTCTTAAACATGAGGAACTGAGGACCAGAGATGTTAGCAACTTGCTTAGCGTCAGACAGGATATTACAGCCGAGATGGGTTATCACTCAGGTCTCCTACTCCCAGTCCTGTGCTATTGACACAATTAAACCTGCATGGCAAGGGATGAGCCATATGTTTTCAAGAGGCAGCAGCAGAGCTGGAGTCATGCTGCATCCCCTGTGTACAAACACATTCCTACAGACAAGAAAGGAGAATAAATATGCTGTTTGTGGATGGGAGGTTCCCTATCACACATTTCCTGGGGCCCATGCTGTAGTGTCTAAGTGAGAACCTGATAAAATGTTTCTCTGGTACACTCAGTAACTACAGTTCTTTATAGGTTACAATATTAACCAGTCATTCCAAATTCTGTCCTCTGATAGGCTGACTGATGCTGAAGTTCTCTCAGACTCGTAACAGGAAATGGGTATCATTCTCTTCACCAATAAACATTCAGAATATGCCTCCTCTGGAGAAAAACACTATGTTAGGGTCTGGTGCTATCCAAGATGTATACGACATGAATCCTACATACGGGGTACTTGAAATCTGCGGGATGAAACAGAGCACACAAATGACAGATAACCTCAAAGCCAGCGTTTCTAAGTCCAAATGATAAGAGCAAAGTATAAGGCTATAGGATTTCTAGGAAGCCTTCTGGAGAACTGGAAAATCTAAATACAGACTTCCTTGCATATAACTGAACAATAATCACCATGGTAATTAAGGTTCAAAAATTTAAGTATTCACCAGACATGAAATTCACACTGCTTACCCCAATTTATATATTAATGTTATACCATCAAATTGCAAATCATCAGAAACAAACTAACTTGAGATTTGACTCATATTTATGAAGTGAATACTATAAATAGTCTTGGTAACTCATCCCACACAAAAAGACTATATTGAAACATATTTTATATATAAAAGTAAAATACATATGCTTTGTTAAAACACATAATACTTATAAAATTAAAATATGTTTCATTAAAATACATGCTAATGCCATTTTATTTTCAGCCTCACAGAATATCAAGGCTGAAAAGTAATGCAGTTGTCAGTGTATCCATTCATTACCTGTTCCATTGTCCCTCGCTGTGTCCCCTAGAGTGGCTTCTCACCCTCTGCTTGAATACCTCCCATGACAGGAAATGACAACCTCATGAGGCAGTACAGTTCATGTTTGGACATTCACCTATTTCATCCTACCTAAAATCGATGCACTTCAAAATGGGAAAATTTACAACAGGAACAGAGCACATAAAATGTTTTCGAATTAGTTATAGAGGTGTCTCTTTAGTGATTAACTTTTCTTTGGAGGTTTACTTAATGAGATTGATCAGCTGCCGTGGTCAGTAAGCCTGACCAACAACATTCCTATCCAAGGACATTTCCTTCAGGAAGCACACTATGAGAAAAGTCAGTAATTTAAAGAAAACAAGTGCTATGGAAGAATTCAGCAAAAACTGTATTGGAGATCAACTACAACATCTGTTAATCCTGTAATACGTACAGGCATAGTTAACATTACGTGTGGTCCTGTGTAGCAATAGAAAGAGCTTATTCTTCCAAGAAACACGCATTTATTGTCAGCATATTCTACTTACTCTGACCCAAAAGTATACAATTTGAGAAAATATTCAACTGCTGGACAGAAGGGGTCCAGCTGCTTTGTGCTGCATTAACTGACAAATAAGCCACGGTGAGTTCTACTATATTTGACTAGTCACCCCATTATCAAGATTTCTGGCATTGCATACAGTTAACTTGCCACACAAATGTAGGTCCCTGCACAACCAGTGGATTAAAACATCATTTTGGCTGCTATCAATCGCCTAAAATACTACCATTAATGAATCAACTAAATGAGAACACTTTCTATCTACCACCACCACCAGGGCAAAAGCAGGACAAAAGAGCAGCGAGAGGGGAGCGGGTCACTGGATCCTTACCACTCGGCCAGCTGGGTGTTTCCTTGCTGTAGCTCTGCAGGACTGTAGAGGACTCGCCTGTGTTTTGAGAATGACATCCACAAATTTAAACTTTCACCCAAAACTCATTGCATTCTTTATAATTTGAGGGCCATTGCCCTTTCCAGCAGAATTAGAAGGGTGTGGGCATTTGCATTTTTGTGCTCTGTCCTTGGTAGGTCCCCACTGAGCTTGTGGCTCTGAGAAAGCTAAAGAGACGAGTAGGTGGGGACACAAAGATGAATAAAACCTAGGAGGTTACTGTACATCCAGCAGCAAGATCAGAACACTGTTGGGCCCTCCCAAAGGTCTACCACAGATTTTTGTCCATGCTATCACCACAACTTACAACTGAATATCTAGCTAGTGCTAATTTACATGTTTCCTGAGGCATTCTCGCTAATGGATTCTCTGCCCCTTGTTTTGAGTCCCCTTTGTAAGGACAGTTAGACATGTATGACCGGCAGCATAGGATTGCCTGGGAGAGAAGCTTCTCTTTACACCATCCTATAGCAGAGAAATGCACACCCAGCATCAGGAAACAACTGATGGGGTGTGTGAATGGAGTGTGGAGCAAATTAGGAGAAAAACAGTGAAGCAACAACAAAAATCAAAGACAGATGAAAGAAGATGGAGAAGGTGGTGGGGGGAGGGTAGTGGGGGTGAATGAGAAGAAAGGGGATGCAAATGAATTGATTTCTAACCATAATTTGCACTTCCGGACTAGAACTTAACTTCAAGTACAATGTTTTGTCTTCATTTCCTTTTTAAAAATTGGGCACTTGAAAAAGCAAACCCAAGAAGCAGTACAGACCGCTTTGTCAATCAGTATTATGAAGCACTGTATGTAAAACGCAAGACTGTACCTCAAAGATCCCAGATAAGAAAGACAGAAGAGAGTAAATTCCTTCTTGAGTGAAGCCTGACTTCCCTTAGAGCCAAGAAGACTGCTTACAGATCAGGAGAAGAGAAACAGAATAGAAGGAAGGCAGATGCTCCAAGGGAAAACCTGGAGCAGTGGAATAGGAAGTGAAGGAGGATAAGAATGAACTCATTACCCCTCCATTTGTCCACACCAAGGTTTTTCAGATAGACCTGTTCCTTAAGGAATGGATCAATCAACCCAAACACCCAGGAACTAGAAATAAATCATTCTGACAAATATCTGAAAAGTTCCGGGCTGCCAAACGAATGCCAATGCTCACTGTTAGAAAAAATGAATGATTTTCTTGTCAAGTCGTCTCAGGTTTCAAGATCAGGATCATTGCATGCTGTCAGTATCATTTTCACAAGTAAAATTTAGAGCACAGCTATTGGCTCTTGTTTATAACCAAATGCTCCAAAGTCTCCCAAAATTTATTCCAAAGCTTTCCTAAAAGATTTCTTGCAAAAACTGGCTTATTTCCCAAGTGAATAGGTATAAGATATATATTAATTTTTAAAAAATCTATTCCTGGTTAGCTTCCTGAGGAACGAGCAGCAGGAAATATAAACCAGATGTGGATATTTGAATATCTGAGATTCCATAGACTGATTCAAATTTATTTAAATAAAGCACTGACATGACAGAAAGGTGGCCTGCAAATTTAGTAAGTATGACTGCAAATATTTTATTGAAAAAGAAGTAAAAATTCAATATTTGGGGGCAACTAGTACAATATTGGGGGAAAATTCTATTCAGCACACTACTTAAAATGCCAGTACTATAGTTAACAAAGCTAAAACATAAGTGAATACACATAAGCCAATGAGGAAAAAATTTCAATGCAAATGTCATCACTTTAAGTTCTGTTTTCTGGACCATAAGCAAATGTGGAATCTGCCTGACATTTGTTTAAAAATATTCAATGAGGTTTTTGCTAGAAGCAAAGCAGCATTACTTGTTTGGAGTGGTCTTACACGTGAACCCCTTCTATGGAGAACAAAGCAGAGGATACGTGAAAATATCTGCAAATGTATAATATACAACCTTTTAGAGCCAGCTTTACTTCTTTATATGTTATGATTGAACCCTGCTCTGAAAATATCCCAATTTCAGATTAGCAAAATGAAGCTAGGCTTGTACAATCTATCAAATGACTTAAATAAACTCAAAACTAAACTCTGACTCTAGAGAGTGTGATTAAAAATGCGCTGTAAGATTACCAACAGACAAGTATCAAAAATGAGTTTTCAGCATTTTACATTTAATGTGGCCTATTTATTGAGTGACTGTACTTTTACAGTTAATTATTAACTACACACCTTCCAATCCATGTAAGATATGCATATGAAAAATCAAAGCTGATTATTCTGCTATCTTTCACCTAAGGAAAAAAACACAAAACTAGCCCTAGAAGACAGCCACACAAATAGTCAGGCACTTAGGATTCTGCACCGTACAAATCACACTTACTGATTTTTTCCTCATCTCTGGAGAAAGGAAAGCAGCAGAGCTGGCCCATGGCACTGGTGCCGTCTTTCCTTCCTGGTGCTCTTCTCCCTGGGGCACCCCAAAGAGAAATGGCAGTTTATACCTTGGTCTGCGATCACACCCTCCCTATTCCACTCCGAGCACACGGGCGTGCAGAGCCAATGCACAGCTGGGAGAGAGAAAGGAGACGGGAACTCACTGCAGTGAGCAAAAAGGCTCCACCTCCCAGTCCTCCAGCCCAACGCAACTGCTCCGGGACCGGCATTCACTGACAGAAGTGGCTCTGTGCTTGACTAATCCTCACAGACTCTGAGCTCTCAGCCTCAGGAAAGTGCAGTGTGTGCTGTGTGGGTATCTATACGTGTTTTCAAGACAAGTAAGGAAGAACAGACCACAATGCGTCCTCCTCCTACAGACAAATACAGTAATTACATAGGGAAAGTCAAAACAGGAAAAAAAAACACATTTTCTGTCTGCTATTTAAAGAGGAAGAGCTTCGTTTTTCCCCCAGAAGATTTTAGTTTCTTTGTCTGTTTTACGAATAGGGAACCTGACAGAATTGCAGAACACTGAAAACACAACTTGTATAAAGTACCACTAACTACTTAATAAACTGCATAAACAGTAGAAATGACAGGGAAAGTGGAGGGAAAGGAGAGTATCAATTGTTATCTGCACTTTACAGCATATATTTTCAAGTTAAATATTTGCATTATGAACCACAGCTTTGTCCCCCTACTATAGCACTAGTCAATATTATGCATTTTTAAATTGTAGCATCAACTACGTCAATAGCCCAGAAAATTCCCCAATTCAAGAACCGTCACTGAGAAAAAGATCAGGAATAAGAGCCTCTTTCTAATTGAAACCACAAGGTGGTTGAGTAAATTCAGGGGCAGCAAAACAATTACTATCAAGACATGATATATTTTGTACTTCATGACATAGGATAATTGATTTCATGTAATTGATTTCATGTATTTCCTGTTCAATATCTGTTACCTTGTAGAGGGAACAATCTTACTCTATGACACTGTAGAAATGAAAGACTGTTCTTAGTGCCAGAATTGCCATCCAAATTCTTACTTTACTCCTCTATTTCCTAGCTAGGCACACACACATATTTACCAGGAATTGGAAGGAGAGGGCACTGGACAATCATGAAAACTTTCATGGTTCTGAACCCTGTATGTCTACTTTCATACTCATCTGAACAAAAAGAGTATGCAGTCTAAAAGAATAAAAGTTACCCATTTTTATCCTAAACATTACTTCTTGTATTAAAGAAAGAAATATTTGCAGTAAATACTCTTCACTGAAGAAAATGAATAACTCCTGGCATACCCCCATCACCAACATTAGTGTAGTGAAACAATCTTTACAATTAGAAAGCCAGAGTTTTAAATCCCAAATCTGTCAATTATGAAACTGACCTCTTTGCCAGAGTTTTGATATCGTCATCTGTAAATCAGGTAAATTCATTATAAAACTTTAATTTGTTGCTGCAAAGAAGGTAGGGCTTGGGAGGAGGGGAAGGAGAAAACAGATTGTGCTGTAGCCCTGCCTGACAATTAAGTTCGTGAACTCGTTGCAAGGATGTTGCTAAACTTTCTTTGATATCAGAGGGATTATTCATTATGAATTTGTACCAACTGGACAAACAGTTAACCAAGTTTACTATTTGAAGTGATGGAAAGGCTGCGTGAAAAAGGTAGACAACCTGAACTTTTCGCCAACAATTCATGGCTCTTGCATCACGACAATGCACCAGCTCACACAGCACTGTCTGTGAGGGAGTTTTTAGCTAGTAAACAAATCACTGTATTGGAACACCCTCCCTACTCACCTGACCTGACCCTCATTGACTTCTTTCTTTACCAGAATATAAAGGAAATATTGAAAGGAAGACATTTTGATGACATTCAGGACATCCAGGATAATATGATGACAGCTTTGATGGCCATTCCAGAAAAAGAGTTCCAAAATTGCTTTGAAGGGTGGACTAGGTGCTGGCATCAGGGCATAGCTTCCCAAGGGGAGTACTTTGAAAGTGACCTTAGTGATATTCAGCAATGAGGTATGTAGCACTTCTTCTAGGATGAGTTCGCAAACTTAACTGTCTAACCTCGTATGCACTCCCATGTTTTCAGCACCAGCTAGCAATCTCTCCTCCACCTCCTCTTCCAATTTCCTGCCCTGCTAGCTGCCATATGGAGTTACTACTTATATTACACATGTGACCTCCAAGCAAGAAAGCCTCTCACCCAAATGCAGTGCCCAGGATATAACATTCTGTGATAAACCCTACCAATTTCACTTTATTAATTAGTCCCTGTTGAAAATATGCAATTAAGAATAAAATATATAAAATGTGTTTTAGCTATGTAACAGTATCTACCTGAGGATATTTTACAACCTAAGGGGGATATACAATATTAGATACTTTTTTCTCATAAGCATTAAAAGTTAATTAACCATAATAAAAAATTAGAAAACAACTGAAAATTCAAGATGGGAATTTTAAAACTGGCTTTTAATCGTGCAAATAATTAGCACATTATTTAACCTCAAGGTTAGGGTGGAATCTGACTAAAAGCTATAATTTCATACTGTAGGTTTATGACTATATCTAGGCCAGGATTTCCAAGAATGGTCTTCACATTGCACAGTTTTGATTCAAAAAAGAAAACAAGATGGTTCATTAGATATGCCATTAAATGTGATTTCATGTCTATAAATTTTATATGAGTTTTCATATAAATTTTCAACTCAAAAAACTGTGATAATCATGTGTCTGGATTTTTCAGTTTAGAAAACAAACCACATATATATTAGGCATGCCGGTAAAATAAATTTGATTTTTCTTCCTGCCATTCCATGTGTCTCCCTCAAATCTGAATAGCTACCATTCAGAAGGACTTAGAAAGTAGCCATAACTTACCCAATTATTTGGGAATACAGTAGTATGTAATTTACTTAAATAGTATAAGGTATAACCCCTGCTTACCCTTCCCTATTTTACAAAACAATCAAAAAGTGAGTCGAAGAAACACTAACTCAAAAGTGAGTTACTTACTCAAAAGTGAGTAAGAAGAAACACTAGCATTTACTAGACACTTACTGTATTACATACCAGGCACTTGTCAAGTACTTTACATTTACTCATTCATGTAATTGCTATAATGGCATCATGAGGCAGGCACTGTTACAATCACCATTTTGAAAATGAAAAAACTGGAGCTCAGAAAAGTAACTTGGCCAAAATTTCTTAGAGAGTATGTGACAATAATGGGATTTGAACTCAAATTTGTCTGGCTGCATAAACCCCAACCATCTGATCCCAGAGTTCTGTATTATTAAACACAATTTGTGTTTGTTATCAGGTATATACTTTATGAAACAGCTTACTATAATTTCAGAACAATGCTGAAAAAGTTACTTAACCAAGGTCTACAGTAATATATTTTAAATGTCTTGGTTTTTCATATTTTATAACCAAATCCCTTTATGAGTAATATACTCCCATAAAACAGAGGACATAAAGCCTAGCACTGCTATCTGCCATGCCATGGAGAGACTAGGTCTAAAGCACAAAGATACCTGAATGGCCCCTGAAAGCATTCATCTTTCAGGAAAAATAGCAAATTATATCATTCACAAGTAATCCCTCAAGGATGGTAACGGGCTTTTATCAGAGGATTAACAGACTCCTTTCAGTAATATATAGAGATCTGCCATAACTTAAAGATGTAAAAAAAAAAAAAAGAAAAGAAAAGAAAGAAAAAAAAGGTTAACCTCAGTGAGAAAAAATATCTGATATAATACCATGTTCATAAATTCAAAATCATTTTGAATTTATTGCAGGTTTCTTTTCTTATAGGCTTGGCTACAGACAAATCATGGTTAGGACAGTTGCCCATATCTGCTATAGCAGTTTGGATTTGGATTTATGATGGTGAAAATGGCAAGAATAAAATTTCAAAAGTATATGGGGGGTGGCAGATGCCTCTATCTCTGTGTTGAAATACCAGCTCTGATTATTGGCTCCAATGGGAAAAAAAAATAATTCTTTACTATGACCAAAAACTCCATAGTCTCTGTGTCATTGGTTGGCACCATTTCCTACCTACAACTGAATATACACGCATTTGAATTTCTGAGCCATCTTGCTGTGAAAGTCTGACTCAAGACAAAGAACAAACCTCACTGTAAGATTCTGATTTTATAAAACTGCACAGTTTACCAACTCTTCTGAGACCTCTAATTCATTCATTAAAGGAAATCTGAGTTTGACAACTATGAAAACACATGAGAAAGAAAAAAAATAAATAAATGTTCCTTGATTCCAAAGAATAGAGAGAAAGAGGATATTAAATCATGAAGTGTAAAGAGAGGGAAAAAATTGCTTCATCCCATCAAATTCTGGAGCCAAGTCTCAGGAAACATGCCTTTAAGCACGAAAGAGACACTTCAGGAAGATTTCATCATGCAGCATGGTGCACACTTATGGAAACTGTTATGCCAGGAAATGTCACAGTTTCAATGAACATGTACGTAAGTTCAAGAAGTGCTTGACAACTGATGGAAATACAATTCATGCAAATTGGGATGTTTTAAAACATATCCCAATTTTTTATGTTGACATTGGACCCCAAAAAACAGAAATTATTCTGAGCCTGAAGAAGGCTGGATGGACATAGCCAACACTGTATTCTGTTTGTGTTCTTGTAAAACCAAGTTGCAACTCTCAAGAATAAACCCACATCAGCATGTACCTATCACCCAGACTCAACAGATGCTCCTCCATTGTTCAGCCACTACTGCGTCTCGTAGTCATTTTGTAACCAAAGGGCAAGGTTCTGAAACTACATCATTAAATACTGATATTTGAAAGCTGTTCTCCTCAGTGTCTATGAGGAAAAGAGGCTGAAAAAAACCATAACTGAAAAACTTCAGGGATTATCTCTACATCTCATGATTAAAGCTCTGTTTTTAATTAGCAGGGAAAAGAATCTTGGTCTGTGAAATCTTGGAGCCGAGAATCTATTTTTCTTGTATCATTATTCCTACTTTAGTCATGTTTTCAACAAAGACATTTACTTCTCTTGGTAGTGCTTTAATTATTTTTATCTAAAACGGAAAGTTACAGGTATTTGTATTTGACATTGCCATATGCTATAGAATTTCAGTATGTAATTAGAAAGAGAACTGTGTTTTTTTCCTATAAAACTCATGGAGAACAATCTAACATACCATACACAGCACGTGTGCATTTAAAAAGGGGGAGGAAACAAGCAGATAACCAGAGCTCCAAGAAAACATCTTTATTGACAAATCTATAAGAGTCATTCCCAAATCTCTGCTGGCACATTCCTATTTCATGCTAATTTTCAAATGCCTCCTTCATGCTTATTATTCAGTCAGTTCTTTTCTGTGTGTGGCCCCATCTTAACCAATGTATATAGCTGAAGATGTTTCCTTAATTGGTGAGAAATTAATTACGAAGGAGAATTTATGTCCCTTCTCCAAGAACAGATAGCAGCAGAATTCTTGAGGTACAAGACTGGAAGTAGGGCTGACTAGTTACCCTGGGTATTTGGACCCTCGAATTTATATTATACTATTTTATAAATTCAATTTGATTCAAGGCACAAGTTATTCAACAATTAGTATGTACTTATATGATAATCACATCAGCTCCTGGGGTGGTTAACTCTTGAGTCCAGGAGTACAGGAGTAGGTGAGGGAGAAAGCCAGGGCCTAAGGAGGGGAGGAGGCGGGTATTTGTTGGGGTGCCCCTGAGGGAGCCAGGGCACTCACTCAGCATCCGCACTGTGGTAAATCCCACTGGGCAGTGTGATTAAGGCAATCCAGTAACAGGAGGACAAAGGCCAGGAACAGTCATGTATTGTAGAGAAACACTGTTCAGTCCTGCTTTTCACAGGCGGTGTTTCTTTTCAACCACTAAGAATAAATCACAAAAGCTGGCATGAGTTACTCACTGAAGGACAAGTCAAACATTTGGATGTTAAAACCTTTAAAAAATAAAATAAAATAAAGGCAAAGAATACACTAATCTCATGGCCAGTGTCTGTATTACCGGACATGACTGCCTTCTTATTCAAATGCCTTTAATCCCTTGGTGTCCTGAGTCCTTCACAGAGAAAGCAACTCCCTTCATAGGAAGAAAAAATATATTTCGGCAAAGCCAATAGGATCCAATGGGTAGATTTTATTTGCAGTTTCACAATGTAAACAACGCAAAATTTGGTTCTGCAGTTCCTAATTTATTGGGATTTTCACAGGTTCTAATATTTCTTTATGTGGAATATCCTCAATCTGTATTTAGCTCTGAAAGTGATCCATGTTGCCCCTGGGGCAAGACAAGAGTTAGCCACATTTCCTGCTATGTTAAGGACTGGACGATTTCAAATAAGAGGTGCTTTAATAACTCAATGTATTATTATTAAAGCTTTTTTTCCCTTTAAGAACACTTAAGGGGATGAGGAAGAATGCAAGTGAATCCCCAAGACAACAAAAAGAAAATGCACTTAGACTAGATGAAATGCAGTTAAATCAAGATTGGTTTGGGCAGGTCTCAGAGTCTGTCGTGATCCACCAGGACCCAGGTCGCCATTAATCTGAAGCACCACGCCAGGCAGAACCCATTCTGTGCGTGGATACGTCTGACAACATTTGTACCTGTCAGAACTGTTGTTTACATACCCTAAAACCCAAATACTGAGTCTCTTTTCTGTTAATACAGTTCTTAATTCACATCTGAAATGTGCACCTGTTAGGCTGTGTATAGCTACAGGTTAACAAAAAATCTTGACTCTGACGGTTAAAAAATAATGTCATTATCTCCCATAACCTGAGGTAGAGTTGCTCTAGGGTTGGTTAATTCAATGATTTAACAAGATCACCAAGATTCATCTTTCTAGCGTCCTTTCTAGTGTCAGCATATATGTTCATGTAGATCGCCCAGTGTCCCTGTATATCCAGGTCCACATATCTACCCAACAATTTCCAACTAAACAATGACATTCTCTTCCCTACGAATCTCTATATCAGCAAGAAAACTATTCCCCTAGGTCCTAAGCAGACTTCCCCTCACATATCAGAACTGGGTCATATGCCACTTCCTAAGCTAATCACTGGCAAGAGCATTGAACCTGTAACCTGCAGGGCTACAGCCGGTCCCATGTGCCCTGAAGCCCAAGGCCTCACAAGAAAGGGGAGAGGCTCTGCCAATAGGGAAGAAGGAGGGAAGAGAATGGGCTCAGAACAGGCAAACCCCTAGTGTCCACCAGTTTTGTATTTACCTTCTAATAAAAATGTGGTATCCACTATTTGGTCAATTAAAATTAGAAAGTACTGAAAGGGTCTAGAAATAATTTTGTACAGCAAAAAAAAAAAGAAGAAAAAGCCCTAAAAAGTAAATCATTGGAAAAGAATGTCATGCTAATAATAACAACAAAAAACTACCATATATGGATAAATGTATGCCACACTTGTAAATTACAGTTCTTGCCAAATGCATAGCTGGAAAATAAGCAACAAAACTATGAATTCCCTCTCTCTAAACCTTATGCTAAGACTGACTTCTTAAGCATGAGCTTTTCCTTTGATAAGAGTTATTAGCAAAGAAAATATATTTGGCAGCTATGGTTCCTGGTATGAAACATAAAACTTGCAAGGATCAAATGCTGTTTTATTTACTCATAGCCAGAATCAAGACAAAATATTCACCTGAATACCTTTGTCACTAGAAGATCAAATAAAACCTTAATTCATGAATTGACAAAATGTTGTTCTCTCAGCTACAATTCATGCTTTAGGAATTTTATATAAGACATATTAAAGTCAGATAAAATATCAAAGGATCTTTACATGTAACGAAAAAAGAGAACTTAAACTTCATAAAGGGAAATAATGTATAGTCTGTTTCTTTAACCCTCATTATCTCTCTGTTTTTACCAGAACGAGTTTCTCTGTAGATGAAGTAAACTTGAATAGTAAAGGGGAATTTTAAGCCATTTCTATCTAGATCCCACAGATCAACAAGATACAATGAGTGGATACGTCATATTTATTTAAACAATTTCCACAACCTTTTATCTCTATCCTAGCCCCCTTTTAAAGGTCTCCTTCCTTCGTCTACAATAGTTATCTACAATAGTTACAATAATTAGTCTGAAGTCCCAAGTTTCCAGGTACCCCTCAGCTCCTTCATGCATTCACAGCTTTAACTTTTAATCTAATGCCACTGAATCCCATATCTCTTTCAGATAGGTCATCTACGCCCCAGACCTCCCTTCTGGTTCTATCATTTGATTGGGCCACAGATGCTTTATATGTTTAAGAAATCGAACTCATCATCTTCTCATCACCAAAATCTGTTTGTTTGTTTTTAATCCTCTACACTGGCATAGGGCACTACCACTTAGTCGTTGTCTACACCCCAAATCTGGGAGTCACCCTAGACTTTTCCCCTTCTTTCATATGCACCCTAAACTGGAAAATACTGACTCTCCTGCCTACCTAGATCTGTAAGGTGTCCCTCCTTCTCCATCTCCACCGCAAAAGCTAACAGCAGGCAGTTATCAGGACCTGCCTCTGGCCAGCACTGTAGCCTTCTTACTCATCTTGTTGATTCAGTCTCCTGTCCCCTCGCAACCACCATGCTTTTATCCGACTGGTACAGGAACCTTTCTAAAGCACACATCTGATGGTGTCATTGAGCTCCAAAAATTTTGATGGCTCCCATCCCTTCCAAAATAAGGTCTGTATTAAGATCTGTAGGATAAATAATTCATGTGCAGAGTGAATTACTTATACTCCTCTAGGTGGCTACTGCACCTGCAAAATACCTCCTTTTCCCTTGTCTCCTGCCCCACATTCTCATTTTTCAGCTTAAACCTTACCTCTTCTATGCAGCCTCTCCTGACAATCCCAGGCCGAGTTAGAAGTACTCTGACTTGGCTCCCATTAGCTTCACTACAGTCATTATCACCTTAAATTGTAATTGTTTGTAGATTTCCCACTAGAAAGTAAACTCTGAGACTAGGGCCCATCTCTGTTGGCCCATCTCTGATCTGCAATATACACCATAATGCGTGGCACTGGTAGCTTCAATAAATATCAGTTCAATAAATTGCACCAATAAATTAAAACAACCATAAAGAGACTAAGGAAGTTTTAAAGTGAAGGAGGGATCTTTATGTGCACAGCGAGCAGCTCTTCAAATGTTCCGAGGGAGCTAGGCATGAACTAATAGCTCAGGCAGCGTTCATGAATCCCAAGTTCACTCTGCCACTGGGGCGACACCGGGAGTCATTTATGCTCTACAACCAACCACACTCCCCCTTCCAATGCCTATTTTAAGAGTAAATACATAACAAAAGAAGAATACAGTACAACGGATTTTGAGACTGAGCGAGACCATGAGAATTTTATTACTTCTCTTCCAATTAATCAGCAAGTCTAGCTTTCAAAAAAAACAAAAACACAACAGTTTAACACAAAATAGAGAACCTATGATTATAATGATGGAAGAAACTTCATGAGGTCACTCGGATCTCCAAATTAGATGACCTCAGAAATGGTACTCTCTCTTCCACCTTAAAAGTAAAGACATTTCACAAATCACTTAACACCGTGTTCCAATGTTTAACCATCTTTCAGAGCCCACAGCTTTTCCTAGTACCTCCAACAGTGTACTCCTAGTAAAGATTAAGAAGAAATTGGACTTTTAAAAATATTTACCCTTCCTTAAGTCACTGTTTAGCCTTCTCTGTGCTGTTTAAGAATTCTACATAGAATTTGTGATAAGAACAGCAATAATAATGGGCACTAGTGAGTGAACACTAAGTATGTGTCAGGCATGATGCTAAATGCTTTTCCTGCATTATCTTGTTCCATTCTCACAACATTTTTGTGAAGTAGCCACCATTGTTAGCCCCATCTATGGATGGGTTTAAAGTCATTAAGTAATACGCACAAGGTTGCCTAGTTGGGAAGGGGCAGTGAGCATTAGAACAAGGTCTGACTGACTCTAGGAACTTGTGGGTCACTACCCTTTTCTCTCTCTAACTCATTTTCTCTCTCCACTATTCTGCATCCTCTCCAATGCCCCCATGCTTCAATGAAACAGAGAAGAGTTTAATGAGTTTCATATGTTTTTCTTTTGTGATTTCACCACAATATCAAATTATTTTTTTCAGATAACACTACATTAAGTAGATTTGCCAAATTTACTGTGTATTCCCCTTAAAAGTCTTATAACGTTCTTATAAGTCTCTATGTCAGGCACTGTGCTCAGCACTTTTAAACATTAGTAAGCATTTTTAATGTGGTGAAAAAACACATTGGCA
Source organism: Rhinolophus sinicus (assembly GCF_036562045.2). NCBI lineage: Eukaryota > Metazoa > Chordata > Mammalia > Chiroptera > Rhinolophidae > Rhinolophus > Rhinolophus sinicus. The sequence goes on along the minus strand of NC_133755.1, from coordinate 155,398,872 downwards.
ATTAGGCAATGTTATGGGCTAGTTAGCCATAACTTTGGCAACTGGAAGGGTCTCCTAACACTAATTTCCTATATCTTCATGGCTTTGTTTGACCACAGACTCTGCTCTCCAATAATTCCATTCATGTAGTTTCTTTTTCTTTGTATTTGGAATTCAATATTGACGATGTAGTCAATAATATTGTGTGGTATCAGATGGGTACTCAACTTATCAGGATGATTACTTCTTAAGGTATATAAATGTCTGATCACTATGTTGTACACTTGAAACTAATATAATATTGTACATCAACTGTAACTGAAAAGTAAATTTTTAAAAGAAAAAATAAAACACACATGGAAAAAATTTACTTTCATGTTTTCCAAAATAAACTTAAAATTGAAGGCTCTAAAAATAAACTATAAAATTACAGAAATTATTACTGCATCATTTAACAGCAGAGCTTAATTTGTCAGATAGTTAAATTTACCACATAGCACACAGTCCCTTTAATATGTAGGGTTCCTAAGACATTTAATATAAATCATAAGGATTGAAACCAGGCCAGCAGATGGTTCAATTTTCAAAATGGCCTGAGCCACAGCTGCCAATTTGTGTTATTATTCAGGTTAATAGCTGATACACCAGGTAAAATACAGTGAGCCATCACTAAGAGTAATTTTCTCAGTTACTTAATCTGAAGCTTCCTCTAACTCAAGCAGATGTAAAGAAATGAGCTGAGAATTCCAATTATGAGTTGCTCTTCATTTTCATTAGGGACAAATAACAATAAAATTTCAAACACTTTCTTTCTAGAAGATATATTTCATCAAAAAACACTTTAAAAGACAACCAGTAACTTATAAGGGAGCTCCCATATGATTGTCAGCTGAATCTCAACAGAAATTTTGCAGGTCAGATGGGATTGGCAGGAAATACTCAAAGTGATGAAAAGCAAGGACCTACAACCAAGACTATTCTACCCAGCAAGGCTATCATTTAAAATCAAAGGACAGATAAAGAGCTTCCCAGAGAAGAAAAAACTAAAGTTAATCATCACCAAACCAGTATTACAAGAAATGTTACAGGGACTTCTTTAAGATGAAAAGAATAAAATAAAAAATATGAATAAAATAACACTAACTATTATCTATCAACAATTACTGTCTTCTTTTTTAAATTAAAGTTTAGTGGGGTAACAATGGTTAGTAAAGTTACATAGATTTCAGGTGTACAATTCTGTAATACATCATCTATAAATCCCATTGTGTGTTCACCACCCTGTCAGTTCTCCTTCTGCCACGACATATTTGATCCCATTTACCCTCATCTACCACCCTCTTCCCCCTTACCTTCTAGTAACCACTAAACTATTGTCTATATTTGCATTTCCCTAATAGCTAGTGAAGTTGAGCATTTTTTCATATAATCTGTTGGACATTTGTATGTCTTCTTGGGAGAAGTGTCTGTTCAAGTCCTCTGCCCATTTTTCAAGTGGATTGTTTGTTTTTTCTTGAGTTATATGAGTTCTTTATATATTTTGGAGATTAGCCCCTTATCAGAGGCATTGTTTGCAAATACTGTGTTTCCCCGAAAATAAGACCTAGCTGGACCATCAGCTCTAATTGCGTCTTTTGGAGCAAAAATTAATATAAGACCCGATCTTATTTTAATATAATACAAGACCAGATCTTATATAAGACCAGGTCTTATATAAGACCAGGTATAATATAATGTAATACCAGGTTTTATATTAATTTTTGCTCCAAAAGATGCATTAGAGCTGATGGTCCGGCTAGGTCTCATTTTCGGGGAAACATGGTGTCTTTTCCCATTTGGTTAGTTGCCTCTTTGTTTTGTTGATGATTTCTTTTGCTATGCCAGAGCTTTTGAGTTTGATATAATCCCACTGATTTATTTTAGCTTTTACTTCTCTAGCCTTTGAGGTCTAATTCATAAAATTCTCTCTGAACCAAAGGTTCATAAGTTTACTACCTATGGCTTCCTCTATGCAATTTATTATTTTGAGTCTTATGTTTAGGTCTTTGATATAGTTTGAGTTAATTTTGTTATGGTAACAGCAGTCTAGTTCCATTCTTTTGCATGTGGCTTTCCAATTTTCCCAGCACCATTTATTGAAGAGGCTTTCTTTTTCTCCATTGTATGTTTTTGGCTCCTTTGTCGAAAATTATCTGCCCATATATATGTGGGTTTATTTCTCAGTTCTCAATTCTATTCCATTGGCTTGTGGTCTGTTTTTCTGTTCATATCATGCTGTTTTCATTATTGTCATTTTGTAGTATAAATTGAAGTCAGGAAGTATGATACCTCTGGCCTTCTTCTTTTTCCTTAATATTGCTTCTGCAATTCCAGGTCTTTTTGTGAGTCCATCCAAATCTGATGATTTTTGTTCTATTTCTTTAAAAAATGCCATTGGGATTTGCAAGTTTTATATATGTTATACCTCAACAAAGTAAAAATAGTAGTAAGATAGATAAAAGCAAACTGAGACATGGAGTTCATTTTTCTACTCTATGCTCTCTACTTTTTTTTTAATTTTATTTTATTAAATTTATTGGGGTGACAATTGTTAGTAAAATTACATAGATTTCAGGTGTACAATTCTGTATTACATCATCTATAAATCCCATTGTGTGTTCATCACCCAGAGTCAGTTCTCCTTCCATCACCATATATTCGATCCCCCTTACCCTCATCTCCCTCCCCCCACCCCCCGCCCCCTTTACCTTCTGGCAACCACTAAACTATTGTCTGTATCTATGAATTTCTACTTTTATGTACAAAATTTTCTATAATAAAAAGTAGGAAAAAGTCTTTGAATTTTAGGAAACTGTGAATCTCATGGTAATAGTTTTCCAAAATTCTTACTTTTGCCTGAAAGTTTGAATTTTATAATTAGCTGTAAATAATGTCAGCTGTCCTTGATAGGAAAGGTTAATTTATTTTCAAAAAAATATCTGTCAGATACCCAAGTGTGAAAAATGATAGTTTGTCTGTCAGTCGTTCTTCAAGACAAAAATGGTGTACCATGAACAAAAGTGGCTATTTTAGCTCACAGGAGAAACAATCACAGGGCTTTTCCTTGAGTCAACCTCCGACGTCAATACACAGCAGAAGTGTTTATGCTTGGTGCACAGAATATTTGTTTGTTACACAGAATATTAAAAAGACATTCTCAAAGGTTAAGATTAAATACAAGTAATAATTTTTAGTAGTTAGCAAGAACATTCTTACGTGAAATTGACTTAAAAAATTTTTTTTGGTTTAATATGGTGATGGAAAGAGAACTGACTCTGGGTGGTGAACACACAATGTGAGATATAGATAATGTATTACAGAATTGTACACCTGAAATCTATGTGACTTTACTAACAATTGTCGCCCCAATAAATTTTAAGTTAAAGAAAAAAAATTTTTTTTAATTGAGACTTCCTTGATTCATACTGGCCACGCATAATTTTACCCACCATTGATTTTGCACCTTTAGTGTAAAAATGTTACACTAAATATTTTAGTGTAAATGTTAGCCCAATGGAAAAGGCAAATAATGGTTTAACATCATGATAAAAATCATTTTTCCTCACAGACCCCTAAAAGTATCTCAGGGACTGCCAGCGATTTATGGTCCAAGCTTTGAAAACTAATGAACTAAAGTATATTTTAAAAGAATTTATAACCCAACAAAAGTGTAGCCTTATAGGTTATTAGGACATTAAATCATTCATTAAATTGCATTTTTTTCTACAGCAAAAAGTAAATGAGTCACATGAAAAAAAAACTGACATTCAAGCACATATTTATCCCCAATATTGCTACCCACTAAGTTGACCTTTACATGGGCATATGGCATTTAAGCAATATAAACATTTTTAAATTAAATACTTCTAAAATTTATAAGTGATCTGACAAAGGCTAAGATTTAAGGATTCTAGCAAGCAGAGATTTTTGTCCTAGCTATGCCTTCCGTTCAATGAAATAAACTGTTGATTTCCTTCTCCTCCCACCTCTTCCTCCTGCATCAACTGATGAGTCAATTACACTGACAGTATTCTCTTCCATAAAGAAGAACCCCATGTCCAACATACTAAAATCAGGCAATATCCAGAGCTGTTGGCACTCTTCCCTGGCCCCTACAGGTGAAGAAGCACTGACGATTAGGACACCAAAGTCAGAGCTAAGGGTCTCCCCATATGCAACCCCAAAAGTCCTTTCCTTCTGTAGAACCACCACCTAGATACAACTACTGAAAATCACTGGATGGATGATGACAAGCATTTTAAGACTGACAAGACTGATCTAAGCTGTCCAGGTCTCTTAAGGGTGATTCTCAAAAAGCAGGGACATCTGGATAGAATGAATTCATTGACTCACGTCACTCACAATTCTCCATAGAGTTTCAGCCTTCAAGTCTGAGTCTCGTGTCTTGCTGGTCTGACCTGCCTGGCACTGGATACAGACTGAATTGACCGCAGCTATGATGACTGTGTCTTGCCTGACTATGTCTGGCATGTTTCCTCTTCAATCACCGTATCTGTGCAGGCCTGTTTGCTTCTATTAGAGCCGATGTCTGGCACAACCCTAGCCCTCTCATTGCCTCTGTGCTACAGTCTGAAACTAATTGAAGGTCTTGCCTTTAGGGTCCAGTCCTGTGTCGTTATGTTGAGTATTAAATTTCACCCTCTTGTTTTCATACATCTATCTCCTCAGTAGCCTTTATTACACAATCACTGCCTCTGTGTGTGTGATTGTGCCCATCTCCTTTCCTACACCCCTCACCAACTCCTCAAACACATAAACCAAGAACCTGCTCCTCGGTAGCTTCCCCAGCTAACTACACAGCAGACTCCATCACTACAGCCTTTGCCATGCACCTGCTATCACTAATACTGCCTCGACCCCGCCTCCCAGTCCATTGCTTCTCTCCTCCCCCCGTAAATCATACCTATTGCTCCTGGAAAACGTCCTTTCTCTATTATCCATGTGTCTGCTCCTCAATCTAATCCTATGTATCCAAGCTCTGCCACTCCCATCCCCACACTCTCCTAGAAGGTAGAAGTATAAACCTCTTCCACGGTTTCCTATCAAAGCCCATTACGGTTATAGACAAAGTCCTATTCATCCATTCCTCCTCCTTCCCCATTTCTCAGATGGAATCTTAGCTGCCCAGTGACTCTATATCACTCTTAAGGACTATGTCGTATACTTCTCTGTATGTCATGATACCAAAGAGAGAGGCATATGCACATTGTACACACTCCCCTAACACACCACGTAAAGGCACAGATGGTAGAAGATGAAGAGGAAAATGCCCAGCATGGAAATGTAAAACAGGTACAGAGAACAACAGCTGGCAGAGGGTCCAATTCAAGTGCCTTCAGGAGCCAAGCAGGTAGTGTGAACAGTCAAGAAAACTGTATAAGAAAAACAATAGTGTAAGAGGACTGACAACAGGCAGCTACTTTCAATTCAAGGTCAGTATGCCTTCTACCGCATCCAGGAAACTGTTGCCATGCAAGAGTGTGACCAATGTGGCTACATTTTCAGATTGTTCAGAAGGTGGCAGAACACCAGATTTTTCACAAAAAATCACCCCAATGTTGGCATGTTATTCAAATAGAAAAGCAAACAAACAAACAAAAACACCCTGTTCCAGGCAAGTACAACATGAAAGGCTGCTAATTTGTGATCTTTGGAACAGAGACTAAGGTTGATGGGATGTAAAAAAAATTATAAAAACATATTCTTAAAACTAAATCCCTACTTCATACCCACGTTTGGTAACTGGATTTCTGTGTCTGAGTACATATATTATTGATCAGAACAGGTAGATTAAAAGCTCAAATGCAAACAAAATAAAAACTATAAGAAAATATAAATGAATATGTATCAAATATTTGGTATGGAGACGACTTTCCTTAGTCATAAAAATTAAAGAAATCACAGAACTTTTTTAAATTTGTAATTTAACATAATTTTAAACATTTAATGTGAAAAACCCTTTATGATCAAAATTAAACACAGAACACAATCTGGAAAATATTTGAAGCCAATATTTGAAGACAAAGGGCTAACTACCTTTAGTCTTTAAAAAACCTCACAAATTGGTATGAGACACAAGAAGAATGAACTCCAACTCTTTATGGACCAGGATGGCTTGCTGTTGCCAGTTCCTAACCCAGTTCATTAGAGCAGTGTACCCTGTGGGACTACGGCTGACATCTGGAAAACCACACATGGGGTTATGAGGAGGAAACATGCACAATAAGATGAGCCCTCGAAAAACCTTAAAACGCACTAGAGGAAACTGCGTACCACCAAATACCCAACAAATAGAAGAATTTATACCCAAGGAACTCAAGATTTGAAACATGAAAAGAATGTCAAACATTAACTATAATTAAATCCTCCAAGAGATAAATGAAGGAATAGCATCTGTGAAGTAAAGAACAGAATAGGAAAATATGAAAGAGAACCAATTGGAAATCTTAGAAATGAAGCATATATAGTCATTGATATTAAACACACACACACACACACACACACACACACACACACACGATGCCTTACAGAGACAGTTGAACAGAAAATCGGTGATTTGGAATCTAGCATTCTCCAAGAATGCACCATTAACAAAGAGATAGGAAATATGCAAACCTAGTAAATTCTCTCCCCAGAAAAATTCACATATGTACCTATATACACAGTTTTATAAACAATTTCCGGTTCCCAGAGTCCTTGAAACCCAACTTCTACCCTACAATTCTGAATACAAAATATCTTAAGATCTGAACTCTGTCCCACTTTATTAACACATATAGTAAAATAAAGGTTCAAGTCTCAGGAAACAGGCACTAGATTTGAGTTAGAATCAAGTTAAAGAGAAATCAAACCACTGTAAACTAATTAAATCTGATCAAGAGATAAAACTCACAAAGAAAGTGTCCTGAAACCTGCTAAAAATTCTATTACAAAACTCAGGTAAGATCAAGAAAATCAAAAAATTACCCATAGCAAATAAAAGAACTCTCATATGTATCAAATTTGGATTATTTTAACATAATAATTATAATTTTAGACATAGCTATTATCTTCAAGTTCATATGTCACAAAATGTGACAGAAAAAACAGTATTTGTAATGGGCAAAAAGCATTTTTTTTTTAAAAAATAGCATTAAATGATTGATATGGGGATACAAGATTGGTGAAGTTTGAAAGAAGCTAAATTGCTCTGAATTAGAAAAGGGTAAGAGATAAAGAAGCCTAAGGAAAAAAAATCTAAAGAAATTGCCTAGAATAGGGGGCAATTTTAGAAACAAAACTGGAAAAGAGCAACAAAAGAGAAAATTCAGAGGCTAGAACAAGTGATTTGGGGTGAGCTGCACAGGGCTGTCTAATTGCAATACAGGTGAAGCATGTATTACGCAGTCCCATAGTACCTTCAGTAAAATCTACTATTGCTTTTTTTCTTTATTTTTTTAACTGGGAGTGGGAGTAGATGAGACAATGAAGTACTTAGTTTTCCTTAAAGTTTGGCCTAAAGTAATTACAGTGAAGATACAGAAACCTACTAGTAAAAATCTGTATTACACAAGGATTCAAATTTGCCTTTTACAATGAACCTAAACAGAAATGTTTGGTCCTCATCAACACTTCAATGGGAGATAGCAATGGAAACATGAAAGAGATTCTGAAAACACAAAAATCTTCCTTAAAATATATTTGAAATGTTTTAGAACATAAAATTCGACTGACATACTGAATATCTTCTGTTTAAGATAGCTAATATCTCTGGAAGGTAAAATGATGACTTCTCTTGGAAATAAATTGTGTCTCTTAAACATTTTTTAAAGTGCTTTAATAAACTTCAGTGCTAAGATTCTTTCAGGACATATATTTCCATAGTTATTCTTCAAGCTGAAGTGTAGAGAAATTCTTCTGGTTGAAGATCTTGAAATATTTAGAAGCATGTATTTATCTTGAGAATTTTCACGTTACTTCAAAAGTGTACAAATTAGGTTGTCTTCAAGTTCACAATTTTCTAAGAATAGTGCCTAATTTGACATAGTAAATTTGAATCCTAACAGATAAGGCTCCTTTGAAATATATTCACATTGCAAATAATGAGAGAGAGCCCTGTTCTGGTTTTTAAAAAAATTTTCATTTGGTGTGCACACTTTTCACCTGGAAACATATGACGCTCGTAATTGTGTACAAGTCTGTCTCATCACATACCATCTCCCTGATTAAATGCTAGAAGCATTTATGTATGAATCTTTGTTTCCCCTCAAAACATGATTCCCTTAGGGAAAAAACTGAAGGACAAGTTTTCAATCTTTGCAGACCACCTACAAAGGTTTTCTCTTTTCAGAGTGAAAGTTTTGCTTGGGACATTCTATTCCTAATTAGAACAGCAAACATGATAATGCCTCGTGTGGTCATGTAAGCCTTCATGGGAGAAAATGTTTTCTCCATATTCATGAAATAAAATTAAACTGAAATGCATTTTGAATCAACATTTCAAGACTTCATTATAATTATTTTTAAGGCACAAAAGTAGAAAAAGTATACATACTGAAATCTTGACTGATACATATAAATACTAAATATGTTCCACAAAATTTTCAATGCATTATTCCCAAAACATAGTATTTATTAATAGGAAAATATGTCATTGAGAAAAACATATACAACTCGTACTAAATATTTCCAAAATAAAATGAGACTAAAGAAATCAAAATAAAGCTAACAGATACTTTTTAAGGCACTCACCAATCACAATTGAAGACTCACAGTGATAATAACCATTAAGTTGCTTTTTCTTTGCCATGGAGCAAAGATCGATGCGATGGACCATTTCTTCTCCAAATCTGTGACTGATAAATTTTTCATATAATTTGGGGTCTATTTTTTTCACTCCCTTGAAATGACAAAACAAAATCACATGATCACATCAATCAGTCATTTCATCTAGGCAGCCAGTTTATATCTATATCATTTATTTAGAATCTGACATTACATTTTGGTATACAGTTACTGCTTACAGGCATTTGAAAATTGGTACCATAAAATTGTTGTAAAGCTGTTTTTAGAGTCTCTGCCTAGAATGAGTTGTATTTAAAAAAATTGTTCAAGTTTTCGGTTTAAATTTGGCAACATTCAAAACCTCATATACTTTAAGCTTCGGAAACAATGTATCAAGTTGAAATTTGAGACATCAAGGAAAGAGTAATCCTTTCCAACAACAGTGGAGAAATGGGTGACTTTTGAAAAAGTGGTATTTATCTTGACATTGTATAATGTGCAAAATGTTTTAATAAAATGGATGCAATTCTTAAACTCTTTATGTAAGAATCATCTGAAACACAATTAAAGGTTATTTGGGTTGGCGTTAGGGAGTCAGTGGATCTTCCAAGTTTTCTACCTACCCCTCCTCTTTACTCTCAGTGTCTTTCATAGCAGGATGAGGGCTGGTTGAAAAATTACAGTGGGATGCCCGTGGTACCTCTGTAGTTTCCCAAAAGAGGAAGAATGTACTCCCCTACCCTGTGCTATACCAACAGTCCTGCACCCAGTCTCATAGTCCCCAAATGAGTACTTTACAAAGTTTACTGCTGACCATGTATGAACCCTTCCTTTCAAGTCATCATTTTTTTTATATTGCTCTGGCAATACTTGTCACTTGTTAAAAATTAGAAACTATGAAGACTCTAGAAAAAAAGAAAAGAAAAATCTTTCGTGACTCTGCTCTATATATTAAATACATGATTAACACTGGGGTGTATATCCTTCAAGTTTTTTCTATGCTATATATTATTTTCAAATCATATTTATATAACTCTTACTAAAGCATAATTTATATACATCTTTTCCCTTGTTAGTCACAAAATGTACTGCAAAAAAAAAAAAAAAAGTAAATTAGAGGTATAAAAACAAAAAGTTTTAAATCAAATCACCCCAAACTGCTACTACTATAATTTTGTTATGTATTTTGCTTTTCCTAGGCAAAAGAGTCCTTTTTTTTAATGTAGAAATGTGGTTGAACTATTTGATAACCAGCTAATTTGATAATTCTCCAAAGGGTCCCCATTTCTGTCAAAGAGCCAAATTCCCAGAACACCCTATGAGGTTCTGTTCTGCCCCCTCTGAACTTCTTGGGTCTCTCACTATTCTCCATTTCCCCCTCTCCAGACTCCCTAACCTTGCATTTCCTTGAACACACCAGGCACAAGCCCACCTCAAAGCCTTTGTACTGCCTCTCCCCTCTTCCTGGAATGTTCTTCCCCCAGATATCCTCATAACCCATCTCCCATCTCCTTTAATTCCTTGCTCAAATGCTACTTTCTGAATAGATCCTCACCTGTCCATCACTTCATTTGTACTCCCAGATCCTCTCTACCTTTCTCTCTTTGCATTTTTGTATACTTTTCCACAGCTTTTCCCATCTATGTTACCATTACATAACATAGTACATAACTTATTTTATTGTATTTACTCTTCGCTGTCTGTCATTGTCTCTCCCCATTAGAATGTAAGCTCCACACAGAAAAGGATTTTTGTCTGATTTTTAGTCACTGAAATGCCGCCAGTGCCTGGAACAGAGCTTGACAAGCAGCCATGCTCCATAAGTCATTGCCACAAGTGCAAAAGAGGATAAAGTTTCAAGAAGAGGGTGTTGACAACATCAAACGCTATTTATTCAGGGTTCAATAAGAATGAAATCGAGTGGATTTCTTCTGATTTGGTGAGTAGACTGCCTCAAGAGAGACGTAGAGCATTGTGCTAAGTAATGCTGAGGAACAGTCAGACTGTGAGTTCAAACCCTGGCTCTGCCATTTTTCAGCCATGTCACTTCACTTCAGTTTCTTCAACTATAAAAGGAGGTTAATAATAGTACCTACCTCAACGTGTATATGGACTAAATAAGTGAATTTATAAGAGTGCTTAAAACAGTGAAATATAGTAAATGCCTGTGTGTGTGTGAGTGTGTGTGTGTACTTGGGGGTGGGAGGGAGATCAGTCCCTTAGACCAGACAGAAGACTAGTGATAACTTAGTGGAAAAAGAAAGACCTTAAGTTTTCAAGATACCAATGCCAGCACTGGCTACCCACTCACTATAATCTCCATTTCAGTTTTGTAAGATATCTTTTTTTTTTTTTAAGTAAGAAATAAGGGAAACATAAGACAGACTAAAATGCTAGGTGAATTAATGTAATTTTAGGAAAAAGGAAGCACCAACTATTTTGCAAGAATTGTTCACAGATGACTTCTAACATGAGCCTGAAGGAGTTAATTTTTACTAGAGAGTGAAATGGAATTAATTTTTAACTCATAATTTAGAGAGAGAGCTGTGGTTCAAAGAGGCATGAGGCCTTAGGAGGCACTAAAATTATAAACTCTGATTAGAAAACATCTTCAATAATAAAATATCTAGAAATAGGTAAGAATCTGCTTTGTCTGATATATAATATTAGCATGATCTTTGTTCTCTGGGGAATTTTTTTGGCAGTATATTTCGTTTTTTCAGGCTCTTTGTCCCATGGCAATATATTTTTTTTCTAGGAAAATCTATCTGACTCTCTCCATCCAGCTGCAGCAGGTGCTGTTTTTCTTTCATAATTAAAAAAAGGACTAGCATTCTAAGAAAATAAATGAATACATCAAAATTGGTTCTCCTTTAGAATAAAGTTACAAAGTCTCCTATTTTCTGAATGGATCATTGGATTGCCAAAATAGTCCCAGAGAAATCACCCTGCAAGGTTATATTTTAAAGCTAAAAAAGGCTGGATGATGGCGTAATTTCCAGGTTTTAGACTCCCCCAAATTATTCTGTTTCCCTTCTTCATAGGCCATACCCTTTCCAAGGCCTTGTCATTTAAAGATCGATGGAGGTATAACACATTAGGAGAGCTCAAAGAAAATCACGAAATGGTCAAAGCCAAGAAAAATTGACCTTTGTAAAGGCTAAGAGAGTTGAGGTTATTTCAAATGTAGACAAATAATATGTATGGTGTCTTCACTAAAACCACGCTAAGAATGCTGCAACCCTGGAATTCTGAATATGCTTGATGATTGTCTCCTCCTATGTGTGAAAATTATTTTTGTCTTGGACCTACCAGGGACAGAGTATATTTTTAAGGGTTTAAACAGAAGTTAAATACAAGATATCAGACTTTGAAACAATAAATCAGTGGCAAGAAATATCAAACAGAAAAACTTTTCAAATGTCTTCATTAATCATTAGAAATGACTGACGTTTCACTTCCTTTTGGCCTAGCTTTAGTCACAGTTTAGGGGGAATTATCAATAATATTCAAAGTAGCTGACAACCTCTAATACAGTGTACCATGAAACCCTGAGGAACTTCACTCTTGATTGTAACTTGGCACCTAAACAGCCAACACAGGAAAAATGTCACTGAGAGCATGATAAGTAGTATTTTTAGAATCATCTAATGGCTGCATCTGATACGTGATGGAAATTATTTACCCAGGAAGCACTCACCATATCATTTACATTTAGCTAAATGATGTGGATAATTTAATATGTACCAAAGAGGGCTCAGACTTATGTTACTATGCATTCAATTCTATTTTTAATACAGGAAGTAAAGCTCCATGAAATACAAAAATTCACATTAGTCAACAATCTGAATGTGGAAATCATTCTCTGAAGGTTCTGAAAGATAAACTACTTATAATCCATCTTTAACCTCCAGAAAAAAGTTGTTGAGATCAGAGGAATGATGAAATGCCAATATTATTAAGAAGATTAAGGCTTTTTTATAACCGAAGATAAGTTTTTATTGTGACCTGTTATCTGTTTATAATAATCACAGCTTCCATAATGAAAATGTAAACAGGCTGCATATCAGACAAAGGGATTATGTATCCTACTGATGGAAAGCTTGACATTCCTAGAGCTCTGCTGTGTTTTCCAATAGTTTATTCCTGTCATGCAGTGGCTATAAAAGAAATGTACATTTCCTGTGATAATGATTTGATACCAAAATTCAGGTCAATTAAGAGCCAAACCAAACTGGCTTGTCATTTGGGGCTGGTTAAAGAGGACTAGCAATCTTTAACACTCATTTTCGTAAGTGGAAAATGGTTATGCATCTTTAGTCATATGATATTGGTTAAAAAAACTAAAATCACTTTTTATGATCACCGCCCCTGATGAAAAGTTACATATTGGTGATACAAACCACTGCATGTCGACATGGGCCTTCTCTTTATAATTCTTACTGACCTCTTCATCTCTTGGCATAACTACATCTTTCACTATGGTTTGCGCTGAGACCCCATGACTACCTCCTCAGCGGCAGTCCTCCCTAAGCCCCTCAGTCGGGAAGACGGAGGCCCTTCCCATTCAGGCTCAGTTCCACCCAAGCCTGTTTTTGACAGGGATGGAAAGTGGAGTCTTCACCGCACCAGCCAATGGGCTCTAGAACAGCGTGGTGACCAGCTCCAGTATCCAGCACCCCTGGGTGAGAAGCTCCTAGCAGCCTTCCCATCTCCTCTTTCTGCCACTCTTGTGCCAGCTTATGGGGCTGGGTTCTGCCTGATCCCCCTGGTTGAGGCCCTGACACTCAGTCTAGTGCCTGTCTGTATGTTTAGAGACAAAAAAGGAAGGAGTGATGAAAAGTGACAGCGAAGACAATGGTACTTGGCTCATGTTTTGAACCAATCTGAAAAAATTGATGCTATCTACTGTCTGTATAACCATAATAGAAAATACATAGTATTTACTATGTACAGGCATTGCTCTAAGAACTTATAACTCATTTGATAATCACAATAACCCTAAGAGAATGGTACCATATTCTCCCCAGAGAAGGAAACTGAATCACTGAGAAATTGGGTCACTTATAGAAGGACATACAGCTTGTAAGAGATAGGGTTTGGCTTCAGATTCGGGATAAGTGGAAAACACAGTAAATTGAAAGGAACAGACTGGCAATATTCAAGCTCTTCACTATTTACTTGAAAACAAGAAAATTCTAAGAATATTAATCATACTTAAGATATGATCATATATTCTATCATATTTCTAAAACCAACGTGAAAATTTCAGGAATCTTCTAGCATTCTAAAATACCTGCCTCTAATATTCTGCATTAATGTTAATAAATTAAGTGAGAATTACATGTCTATGTTAAATGAATTTCATAGGAGATGAGAATTCATAGATGCTGCTTATACAAAGAAAAAAAATCCAAATAATCCATCCTGTAAAAAGATCTCTTCTTATATTTCTAATATAAAGATAATCAAGTAAAATCCTGGCAGAGATTGCCCGCACTTTTTAATCCAGCTGTTTATTTGAGTATACAGTATTTCTTCATTTTACTTTATGCTGAAGCATCTATGCAGCACACCAGGAAGTGCTTTAGGTAGGCCATCTCCTCAGCCCTCTATTTAAAACCTTGCTTTCAGCTCTACTGCCTTGTTTAATCTTGAGGCTTTGGGGAGAGGAAAAGTAGAAACTCTTTATCCCAGCATCGCATCGAACATTTATAACGTTACATCTTTCAGCAACTAACAGGTAGAAACCTCACTGCTAGAACTATTTGTTTTTAATCTCCTTCTCCCTATACAAGCACTTTGAGAGAGGCTGAATGCTCCCCGGTGGCATCACGTGGAAAGGAAAGCAGTCACAGATGAAGGTGATATACAGCTTCTAACAGCTCAGGCCACTCCACAAAAGCCACCCAGACAATAGGCTGTATTGCTTTGTGGACCTGGAGTTTCTTTCCAGGAGGTGCTGGCATCAAACAAAACAGAGGAAGAGCATGGCTTCAGTCCACAAACATTTAGTTCATTCATACTGACTAATGACATACGAACTGGAGAAGTAACAGGTCAATGGTACCCAACAGGTTCTCAAGGTTGCAGGCTCACTGGAACACTTACAACACAGCCTACCCCATACAAGCTCATTCTTTGTCTACTTAGCAAAACCCTCCATTCCCCCCTCAAGCCTTCTCGGGTATGACAGGACAGGTCATATGCTCTTTGGCCATATAATATTATGTTGGCAGGTGGCTTTTCTCATCACGAGGAAACAAAGGAAGAGTCTTATAACTAAGGCGTCCAGGAATGTTTTCTATACAGCTCAATCTCAGCTGGACTTTTAACTCTCCTTGATCAAACTTCAGTGTGTTCTTGGCTCACAGTCTCGTGGTCACTCACATGTAAACAAACCACAGCCTGTTCCTCCCTATCACATGTGTTTTCCTAACATTTTGCTCTTTGGAGCAAATAATGACATGTTCTCGTGAATTCATCAACTTAACCATTTATTTCTATAAACTAAAGAATTTATGTTCTATAAACACAAAATATCCCTCACCTCAACATTTCTCACCCAATATGATCTATACACTTACAACTTAATCTGTTTTCCTCCTTCCATGCAGTATCTTCCCTTCTAATCAAAACTTTCCAACATTGGGGCTGGCCCGGTGGCTCAAGCGGTTAGAGCTCCATGCTCCTAACTCCGAAGGCTGCCGGTTCGATTCCCACATGGGCCAGTGGGCTCTCAGCCACAAGGTTGCTGGTTCAACAATTCGAGTCCCGCAAGGGAAGTTGGGCAGCGCCCCCTGCAACTAAGATTGAACAAGGCACCTTGAGCTGAGCTGCCGCTGAGCTCCTGGATGGCTCAGTTGGTTGGAATGTGTCGCTCAACCACAAGGTTGACGGTTCAACTCCCGCAAGGGATGGTGGGCTGTGCCCCCTGCAACTAGAAAACGGTAACTGGACCTGGAGCTGAGCTGTGCCCTCCACAACTAAGACTGAAAGGACAACAACTTGAAGCTGAACAACACCCTCCACAACTAAGATTGAAAGGACAACAACTTGACTTGGAAAAAGGCCTGGAGGTACACACTGTTCCCCAATAAAGTCCTATTCCCCTTCCCCAATAAAATCTTTAAAAAAACAAACAAACAAACAAAAAACTTTCCAACATTAAGCAATGCCAGCTAGCCACTGGCATAAAAAAGTCTCAGGATCGCAGCGATGAAATAGGACAACGAAGCTGTTCTGCAGCAGATCATTCAGAAATAAGCTCACAGAAAAATCCTTAGAAACAATTTTAGCTTGTCCTATAACACTGACCTATATACTGCTACACACTTACAGTGTGGTTGAATGAGTTCTGCTTTTTTTAGCATAGAGGTCAGAAATATGGAACCATTTACCTAAATTGGTCAACTTTTCTACAGACAGATACAATCATCCATAGCCCCAGATACAATCCAAATAAGAGTTAAACACCTGGATGTTGTAAAAGGGACTGCACATTGGCGAAAGAGTTTAGGTTCATCTGTACACTAATTCTAGCCTTGTAATGTTAAGCAAGGAAGACCTAGACAGCTTCTGTAGCTCATCCCGCTCCTATGCATCTAGTAACTGCTTAATTTCCCACTTTATTATGCACAGTCAAATTCCTTGACTCTCCCCCCTTCAACACTCTTCCTTCCTCTCCCTCTCACTCCCCATCTCAACAAAACACCTTCCTTCACCGATCTCGTCTTCTTCAACTGCCCAGACATATTCCCTGCACACCACTTAGGACAGAAGGCCCTACCTAACAGAGAAAGGTGTCCCTCCCAATAAGGGACTGTCACAAGAACTGAGTGAGGAAGTGGGAAAGCAATAATGACACTAAGATTTACATTAACTGTGGTACAGGTTAGGAAATGGATCAAGGAAGAAAGGTGCTCGGTAATACAAGTCCTTTCACTTATTTTGTTATCCATTCCTGGATAACATTAAACAATGGTAAACTTATTTAGTATTTTCGATGTATGGAAATAACAACAGCATGAAGGTGAAATATGTATTAGAAACCTAAGTGAAGTCACTAGGTATAAACAGAGCTCTTTGACCCACAATAGATGACATAGTTGACTAACAGCACCTAGAATATCTCAGAAGAAATTTTAATTCAATCTCACAGCAGATTTCATATAATTTTTACTTAAACAAAAAGATTAAAAAAAAGATGTGATGTGTTGTATTTACTGAATTTTAAATAAGAAAAATCCAAGGAGAATTCCATAGTATATAGCCTGAGATCTAACGGTACCTGGTAATATAAAAAGAGACTCAAAACAACTAAAAATTATGAGTAATTAAATAATTTGGCATTGAAAGTGTCAGGAATAGATTACTAAAATAATTTGCTTCATCTTGTACCAAGGATATATATTTTTTTTAAGTTTTTTTTGTGTTTTTTTTTTTTTTTTGTGGGGGCAGTGTGTTTTTCCAGGGCCCATCAGCTCCAAGTCATTATCCTTCAATCTAGTTGTGGAGGGCGCAACTCAGCTCCAAGTCCAGTTGCCATTTTCAATCTTTAGTTGCAGGAGGCACAGCCCACCGTCCCATACGGGAATTGAGCCAGCAAACTTGTTGAGAGCTCCCGCTCTAAACAACTGAGCCATCCCGCCGCCCCTCTGGAAGCTCAGCGACAGCTTGTTTTCTTCAATCTAGTTGTGGAGGGCGCAGTTCACTGACCCATGTGGGAATCAAATCGTCAACCCTGTTATTAAGAGCTAGCACTCTAAACCAACTGAGCCATCCAGCTGCCCAGGATATTTTTTTTAAGACAATCTTTTGTCTGGAATAATAAAGGCTCACTGATACCAAGGGCATCTAAGGTGCCTTCTTTTCGGTACCAGGTGAAGAAAGTGGCAGTGTAGTCTTCCAGGCTGCTCTGCTCAAGGCTTCCTCCTCTTTTGCTAGTGATGGACTATTCTTAATAATATGGGCCCCAGAAAAAGCTGGCTTGCTCTGCCTGTCTATCACCAGCCACGAGTTCCTTCATCGTATCTGGAGGTACTCCCCTCCGCTTCTGAAAGTAGTGCTTCCTGTGATTGATCTCCTCTGGGCCCCCTTTCACGCTTTCCGTGCCTTCGTACAGTGTAGTGGAGCCCTCGCTATCTGGGAGTGAAAATTTGCTGATGATTTCTGAGCTCTGTCACCAACAGGCCTGCTCCTCACTCTACAGTCTTCCCCACCCTAAAGTAAATTGTCACGCAAGTCCTGCGGGGCCCAGCTGCTTCTGGACATGCTTGCACATAATTTGGTATAGATTTTTCTATCTCCTAGTTTCACTGACAGTGAGGTTTGTGATATTTTCCCCATTGTCTTTATTGTTCTATAAGATTTCCAGGAGAAGAGGTAGAAAAATACAGATTTAAATTGTCACCATCTATCTTCCTATCAGTACTCAAAGACCTTGTGTTTCTGTAATTCTCCCTCCATGCATACAAGAAAGCCAATCTGAGTTTAAAAAAAGAAAGGTTCTACGTGAAGCCAAATTAGCCTATTTGGTCAAAATGCTCACCTGACAGACATTTCAGAACAGCATAGGAGCCAAGAGTCTTTAAGACCAAGCTCCTCCTTTCACTATGAGTAAACAGAGGTTAATAGAGGTTATGAGATTTGTCCAGGACTAAACAACAGAGCTCAAACAAGAAACTTATGCTTCTTCAAATTTATTACAGAGACTCCTTTGAGAAAGAATAATCTAGTACTCCTGAGTTTTGAAATGGTTTAAAGGCCCATTATAAGTGAGTGGGAGCCAAATTACACCAAGCTAGTTAACAAATTCCTGAGAAAATGTGCTGATAGATACATAAGAGAACATAACGATAGTAGGTGAGGAAAGATGATAGCAGACGGTCCTGGCCTGGGAAGGATGCAGAAGGTTGGGATTCAGCCAACTGAACTTCATTACAATCTCGGTCTTGTATATTCAATCACAAAACAATTCAGGGACTGGGTTTTCCCCTTAATTGTACCATCAGAACAGAATCTTATCCACACGCTCTCCTTTTCTACTTTCCATTACTACTCCTATTGATGATTGCCTATTCCCTACTTCCTCTCAACTTCATCATATGGTCCAATTACCAACCACCCTCCATCCTTGCTTTGTGCATATCAAACTCTGTACTCAAAACAAACCAGTTCAAGTGACAAATAACTAACAATTTCAAAGAAGATCATTTCTTTCATTCCAAACTTCTCTCATTGTCTGACTCTGAAGAACTGCTGCAAGGAAGCACCAATTAATAAACTATGGCTTTGATAGTTTAAGTATTACATTAGCAATTTGAAAGTCATAAATCAAGAAAGCTGTCTAAGAAGCCCAGGAAATAATTTATGCATTAAAAACAACTGATCTATCCATGAAAAGACCACATTTATTTCTTGAGGAATCTAGATCTGCATTAAGACACTTATTTGATTTGAAAATGGTCTTCTTCCGCCACCAAGTGTTAGCATACACTTCTAACCAAGCAGTTTCTGCAATGTTTAAATCACAGAAATACAAGGTGACTCAAAGAGAAAAATAAATTGAAAAAAATGTACCATGAGAAGCATGTAGCTGAGTAAGTAGCAGACTAATCATGTGAAACAAATATATTATATGGAAACTATACAACTAACTTGAATTTTAGACGCTACTTCAGAGACATACTAATTTAATAAGATTTTCTGAGGCATTCATTTAATGAAATAAAAAAACTACAACTTTGAAAACATAGTGATAATCAAAATAGCTCCAAAATACACAACTACCTTCCATATTCTCTTACGTGATATACCCCGCTGGAATTTTACAAAACTGAAAATATGCAAAACTAACACATTGACTAAATGCCTCGTGGTATCAGAAAAGTGTGTAATTGTCAAGATAAATCTTATGTTTCCCAGAATCTGAGTTCAAAAACTCAGTACTCAAGTTTGGGACCAGAATACGCTGTAGCAGAGAAAGTCCCCTATCAGGATATCTGAAGGAGAGATTCTGTATTTTCAAAATTCTAAACACAATCTATAGAAACTTTTGGTTATCCCACTAGGCTTTTGGTTACTTCTACTGAATTGTATTACCTGCAAGTAGGTGCCTACAAGTAGATGGTACCCCAGAAGCCCAGGGACTTCTGCAGCCAACACTGCACACTATTGGGAAATCCTCACATTAGATCTCCATGACCATCCCAGTGGTGGGGAAAATTCATCCCCTGCACCAGACATCTGTTCACACATCTTTTATGTCAATGAGATGTTTTACTTTCACGAACAGACCAATTATAACTAACTTTGATTCTTTTTGTATTTTTTATGTCCACATGGAGAACGGTTTTTTAGGTCACTAAAAAAGCAACACATTATATGGTGAAAAAAATCAACTGAAGTACTATTACAGAATAACTGATTATAGCTCCTGTAAATAATAATGAATGGATCATCTTAGTACCTCATAATTTGCCTACGATGATCTACAGCACTCCTCTACCCAGAACACTCTTTTACCAATAATTACCATGTCTACCCACAAGTATCTTAGGAGTACACCAGTATCTACTCAATACAAAAAAATGACACAGACAACCTTCTAGCAGCTTATATCAAAATAAAAGGAATACACCACTAGGCATCAACCCTCAAATCAGAACATGTTAGTGGGAGACGTCATTAGCTCTTTCCTAAACACTTGCACTGTGCACCACCTATCCATACCACAAACTCAAGGAACTCTCCTCACGATAGTAGAAAACCTTCATATTTCCTATATCTAGAGGCTTTTCCTCACTCAGGAACTGTCATGGAAAAGCTAATTTGCCCATCACCACTTCATTGCAAGTTCAGCCCACCAACGCTCCACTATTACTCAGAACCTCAGAAAACCTCAACTCAACCAAGGCACGAACCCTGAGTATGTCAAGGGGGATTTACTATACACGCCTATGCCGAGTGGCATAAAGGTCAGCTCTAGTCACTGATCTACCATAAAAATTCATGAGCTAAATCATTAAGGTCAGCTTTATTCACTGATCTTCCAGAAAAGGGAACCCACTTTTTATGTCCAAAATACACTGAAGTACATTAAGGTGTGTTCGAGACAAACCCAAGGAAACTATTTTTATACTTTAAATATAATATACAGCCATGTCTAACTATCAGACTGTTTTGTATGCTGAAACTAATTAAAAAATACAAAGAAAAACAAAACAATAAATCAAGAACAAAACAAAATAATAATACATAGTCTACATTTTATTTTCCTTTTTATGCTATTATGCAGTACTTATAAGTATCTATTTTAATACTTTCTTACATCATTTATATGGTTTACCATAATTGACTTAAACATACCCCTATTGTTATGGAAGTTATCTCTAATTTTTCCCTATTATAGGTAATAGTTTAGTAAACATCTTTATAAATAAAGAATTTCTTCTTTTAAATGATAATTATGGAGGTGATGGATGTGTTAACTACCTTTATTGTGGGAATCATTTTGTAATATATACTCATACACCTTAAACTTATACAATGTTATGTGTCAATTATATCTCAATAAAAATTACATATATAGCATAATCTCAGCAACATGGACTTCTTCAAGAATATGAATATTTAATGTTTTTTATGGGAATTGTTTAATTACAGGTCAAAGAGCTTACCAATTTGTAAGCCACAATTCATAATCGTCGATGGTCCTCCTTCCTCAAGTTTATCCTAAAAATGTTCATCTCATACACTGTGGCTATAAGTATAAACGGGCACTATTGTTTTAAAACATAATTTGCAGTGTTTTTAAAAAGTTAAAATGTATAGTACCCTTTGACCTTGGAATGCCACTTCAAGGAACTGGGTTTTTGAAATACTGGTCTATCTACCCAAAGAAAAATGAACAAGGGTGTTCACTTTAGTATTGTTTGTGGTAGCAAAGAAACAAATCAACATAAATATTCATTAAAGGGAAAATAAACTATGGTCAATCAAAATAATATACAGTTGACCCATGAACAATGCAGGAGTAAAGGATACTGACCTCCTACCTCCTGCACAATGGAAAATATCTGCATATAACTCTGACTCCCCAAAAACTTAACTACTAATATCCCACTGTTGACTGGAAACCTTACTGATAACAAAAACAGTTGATTAATACATGTTTTGTATGTTATATGTATCACATACTATATCCTTATAATACATTAAGCTAGAGAAAATGCAATGTTATTAAGAAAATCATGTTATTAGGAAAACAGATTTGCAGTATTTATTGAAAAAAATCTGTGCAGTTCAAACCTGTGTTGTTCAAGGGTCCACAGTATATTTATTTCTGTTTTAAAGAAATTATATGCATGTATATGTACCTATATATATTTGCAGTGTACAGGAAAAGTCAGGAGGATATACTAGTAGTGGTAATCTACAGAGAGAGAACTTATATTGGAAAAAAGGGATGGCAGGATGGTAATGAGAAAAAAAAATTATCTTTCACTCTATGGTTTGTATGTATTTGGATTGTTAACAGTGAGTATACATTCACCTAATAGGTTCATACTTAAAATAACACTTAAAGTGAAAAGAAAAAGTACTTGAAATGAGACAAACTTCCTAATATTTGAGTAAAAAAAACAATCCTATTATTTTACGCACCTTTCTCTCTCTCATCTCATTTCATTATCAATCTAAATAAATAAATAACACTGAATGCTAGGAATACATTCCATTACTGACTTTATCAGTGACTACTCCCTTATAAATAAATGGACAGGAACAAAAGCCCAGAAGACAATTAGTGCTGAGAGAACAGATAGTTGGAAATGTAAAAAAGTTAAGACCAAAGAGCCATATATTTTCAAATAATCTGCATTCCAAATGACACAGCATAATAAAAACCCACTGTTACATATGCCACCTTTTCATATTGATTTTAACTTTTACAGTGAAACCAATGATTTGCTGCATAAAGAAAATGCTAGCTATTTACTTAAGCCTGCAGGTCCTCAAATAACATATTTTTGTTACAGTGTTGATGAGATGCCACAGGAACTTTACTCATGCTTGTGTCAGTTAGCCTGTCGGAAAATTGGTTTCATTACATCGCTTAAGTTCTAAGAACCTACAGACACGTGGGGACTTACTGTACTACTCTGCAGATCCTCTGATCAGAATCAGCTGTGGCACTACAGGACAGCAAAAGCCAAGGTTTTTAAGTCCATCCAACTCCTGATCTGATGTTAGAGAGCGGACATCTGCAGCTTCACCAAGCACCCCAGGTGACTCATGAATCCCAAAGTTTAAGCTATACTTTCTTAAGCATTCAAAAACACTGAATAGCATAGTAGTACAGAAACAGAGTCATTCCATAAATTTTAAAACAATGATAATTCTTACTTGGCTTTCTTAAAAGCAGAATGGTCATAATTTATTTTCTAAAGATTAAGCATTCTAATCTAAAAAAAAAACAAAGGGGCAGCAGTGGCCGGTTAGCTCAGTTGGTTAGAACACGGTGCTCTTAACAAGGTTGCCGGCTCGATCCCCACATGGGCCAAGTGAGCTGTGCCCTCCTTAAAAATAAAATAAAATAATAAAAATACGTTTTTTAAAAAAATTAAAATTTTTTAAAAATGTACAGTCTGATTTAGTTTATACACCATCCAAGGAAGCACTGTTTTGATCACAACTAAGCCCAGCACTCAGTGTCTGGCACATAGTAGGCACTCAAAGATTTGTTGAATTAATATGCTTTGAACCAGGGAGCTCCTCACGTACAGAAATTAATTTTGATGAAGGGGACGTGGCAGGTGGAAGGGAAAAACACGAGACTGGGAATGAGGTAAGATGGATTCTACACAGGGCTCTGCACGGAGGAGAATATGACCTCATTTCTGCCATTTAACCTTTCTTAGTCTCATATCCGTTTCTGTAAAGTAAGAGAGCAGAGTCTGTGACATTAACTGCTGCCAAGGAATCATTTAAATTCAGTCTGAAATATCCAAATTGAGATTCTAGAGTAGTTTAAATATTCCTTTTTATAATAAATGTCCTTGGGTGCTCTAATTTCAATGTTAATATTGTAAAGAAAAAGAAACATATGGAAATGTGGATTATTACCTTCACCACTGATTTGTCAATTCTGTGATGAAGTTTGAAACCACTGGGAGGAGGACAATCCATTTGAAAGCAAAACAAGAAAGATAACGAGTGAAAACGTAAACTGTCAGTCTACAAATTTTGCCAGTTGTTAACCAGCCAATTTTCAAAATCTATTATTTACACAAATTATTTTTACTTAAATATTCTGGAGTGGCACATGATATATATAGTTATTGTTGGATTAGGGGCATAGTTATAACAAAAACACGCAAGATCTCCTTTCCTCAAAAATATTTACAATATCTCAAGATATTTACAATAGTTTGTAGAAAACTCAGAAGCACAGGATGGCCAATCACTCCAAAACATGTTTTAAAAGGACCAAAAAGACTATCTAAGCACAGAGACATTAAATACAAAATGTGCCAAATTCAGAAAGAAGATCTACTTACTAATAAACCTGACCTTCACTTACAGAACTGCAAATCAGTCTTAACTGCAGCCAAGGGTCATGGAGAGCAGGAGCGAACACTAATCTGCATGCCCATCTCCCAAACTCTGGTCTATCAGAGCAGGTCAGCAGGTGTCTTAACTTGCATGAGAAACTCCCTAGGCTGAAATGGGAAAAACAGTGAAGGGTGCCCTTAAGATTCCAAGAGAAATGCTCATGAATCCAGAAGAAAGTCAAAAGTTATCCCAACATCTGAGAAAGGAAGGGGTGGCCTGGGAAGGCAGAGAGTCATCCAGAGACAAGGGAAGTCAAGAGACATGTCCCTTGGCTTGTGTCCCTGTTGACCATCCTCAGGGAGAAGCATTTTGAAGTTCAGGGGTCCCCTCAGTTACTCTCTTTCCCAGTCCCAGGAAAACTTGCTCCAAGCCCTCAATGGAAACAATCACTGAAAGAGTAAGGTAGTCTTTTGGAAACCTTGAAAGAGCTATGTAAAGGGGTTAAAAAGCTTGTTCCCCCTTGAACAACCCAGTTGCCGTGAGCAGCACCAGTGTATACTGGCCAGGGGAAGAAGCTTGGAGAGTGGCAGGCTGCAAACAACCAAAAGCAAAGAAAGCAGCAAAAAAAAAAAAAAGAAAAGAAAAGAAAAACAAACCCTGGCACCACCTCATGGCTCTTGGAAGAATGAAGCATATGTGGTAACAGACGAAGCAACAGTAAGTGTTGGTCAGCGTATACAGCTAATAGCCACAGTGGCAAAGGATGGAACAGGTGGTACAGTCTCCATGGAGGCTCGTGAGCCAACCCAGCATCCTTGGGAATTGGAACCAAACTGACCTGGAATCCTGGAAACTATAGTGGAGGGGTGTCAAAAACCACTACAAATGACATTCATGCCCCCTACCGTGCTCAAGGCTGGTGTAGCTGGTAAAACAAGGCTTACAATAAAAATGTCTACTCACCTTCTTCCTGAGCCATGGTGCTTTGGACAATTTCATGAAGGTCAAATGAGGCTTAAAACTTCTGCTCTCTCCTGCCAAGATGCCTTTTTCTTGAAATGTCCTTTTTGCTGCCTCTGAAGAAAATAAAAAGAAACACAAACATGCTACTATAACACGTCTGTCTTTATAAAAATGGCTATTCAAAAACCAATATATTATCTTATAATGAAGATTAGTTTATATACCTGTTTGAGATTTTTTTTTAAAGAGACAGAAAACACAATGTGCATGACAACAAACATATTTGTGACAGTTAAATCTGCAGTGATTTCATACTTTGGTTAAAGCACACAAAAGCAACACTCTGAAAAGAAAACACTTAATAGATGAAATCATTGCTGATAAGATGATGACTTTCATTGAATATACCAGTGGTATCCACGAGCATATTAAAAAAACTAGCTTAGGTGGAATCCTTCATATCTAAAATTTTTGCTTCTGACCAAGATGGAATAACAGGAATCAGATTTGCCTTTGCCCTCCCATCTGAAGCAACCAACAAAAGGACAAAATACATGAAACAATGGTTTGCAAGACACTGTACACCAAGGTATGAAAGTCAGTAAACCCTGAGAGATGAGAAACAAATGAGTTGAGCCGTTTGATTGCCCAGCTTACATGCTCGAGTCTAGGCCTCTGTGCAAGGAGGAGAAACACAGATGGAGCCCAGTCACCTGACTGGGTTCATGAAAAAGCGCTGAAAGTAGGAGAGACCAAGATATCTGGAGCTCACAATACTAGAGAAGTGAGACCTGCATAGAGAAAGATCGGCAGAGTCCCCCTTGAGTATTCAGCTGAGCATAGACCAGCACATAATGTGATGCATGTCCTACGAAAAACCCTTCGCTGCAACTCACTGCCACCAAATGATTGTTCTTCTGTCTTCTATGGTAATAAAGAAGGTTCAGCAATAGACCATTCAAGTGCCAAGAAAACACTGGTTCTCAGGTGCAAGCAACAGATGACAACTTTGGCCGAGTGGAGCAGGAAAAGAATCTACATAAGAACGTTGGGAGAACTGGAGCACCAGGCTGGAAGGTTGTGAAGTCCAGGAGGTGTCCAAAGTCACGGAGGAGAACAGGTCCAGTGACACCCCTACATCGTGCAGCTGGCACCACTGAAACCGTGCACAGCATGCACAGGGCCAGAACGGCTGCCACCTGCCTTAAACTGGTTGATAGTTGCCACTGATGATACAACCTGTCCCGAGAATGGAGTTGGCACGGTTCTCTTTTTGTTCAAGTTACTAGATTCTGATTCAAAGTCTGGGCCGAAGCAAGACCATGTTTCTAGCTCCAAGAATCTGTGAAAGAATGTATCTGACATGGGATATGGTGAGGAAGAGTTTAGATATCGGGCAGCCAAGAAAGAAAGACAAGAGTCCAGCATACACGTTTTAAAACAACAAGAGTGCATTCACAACAATTACTGTTGTAATTAACTTATCAACTTTTAGCTCATATATAGTACAAATAGGTATACCTTTTCTTTTTTTTTTTTTTTTTTTTTTTTAAAGATTTTATTGGGGGAAGGGGAACAGGACTTTATTGGGGAGCAATGGTCAAATTGTTGTCCTTTCAGTCTTAGTTGTGGAGGGTTCTGTTCAGCTTCAAGTTGTTGTTCTTTGAGTCTTAGTTGTGGAGGGCGCAGCTCAGCTCCAGGTCCAGTTGCCGTTTTCTAATTGCAGGGGCACAGCCCTCCATCCCTTGTGGGACTCGAGGAATTGAACTGGCAACCTTGTGGTTGAGAGGACAGGCTCCAACCAACTGAGCTATTCGGGAGCTCAGCGGCAGCACAGCTCAAGGTGCCATGTTCAATTTTAGTTGCAGGGGGCGCTGCCCACCATCCCTTGCGGGACTCGAGGAATTGAACTGGCAACCTTGTGGTTGAGAGCCCGCGCTCCAACCAACAACTGAGCCATCCGGGAGGCAGCTCAGCTCAAGGTGCCGTGTTCAATCTTAGTTGCAGGGGCAGAGCCCACCATCCCTTGCGGGACTCGAGGAATTGAACTGGCAACCTTGTGGTTGAGAGCCCACTGGCCCATGTGGGAATCGAACCGGCAGCCTTCGGAGTTAGGAGCACGGAGCTCTAACCGCTTGAGCCACCGGGCCGGCCCCGGTATACCTTTTCTTAACTACCCTGTCATAACCCAGCTTTGGCCCTCTCTATTTTGGCATATTTCTCAACTGTTTTAAATAGATCTAGAGTTAAAATATTAGGCTGAATCATATGAAACTGTGATTTTTAAGTCAAAAACAAACACTGGCAATGTCTGATGGTTTAACATATAGCATGGTGAACTAACTTAGGAAGTTCCTAACATCTGAGTGAAGGTAGATTAGGGCATATTTTCTAAGTCTTTAAGTATCTGAGGAATTATCACATAGACAAGAGCCTGACAGAAATTTAGCAACATGTTTATACCAACCTAGAAAACAGAAATAGTATGAAGGTATGAAAGCAAAAATTCATTTGCTCACTTATTTACTGAGCACTTCTCATATGTGTCAGGCACATTATCTGCTAAAGACAGCAAACATGTCCCTGCTTTCATGAATCTTGTCATCTTCTGGGACAGAATTCAGCCCAATAAACAGAAGGACTTAATGTTCAGAATTACCAAAAAATACAAGAGCTATAAGGAAAGGAGTTAACAGAAACTAAAATAATAGGCATTTGTATTGTTCATTACTATATTCATTAGTTTTTACATATTTTATTTGATATAACAATTTTATTATCAACTGAGTCTAAAGAAACATTTTCAAATTTACTGGTTTCAGTTACATCAAATTTTCACCCAAGAGTTCTTATTATTCACTGAGCCCAAAATCATTGATGATGAATATATATTCACAATACTATTTTAAATAATATGTGTTACAAAGTACATTTAATTTTTATTAACGTGTTTTTCTAGTACAATATATTCTCTAGGTGCACAGAGGTAGGGAAAAAGAAAATGCCACCTTATTGTTGATAAGTATTTCTTAGTATTGACTTTATATTTCTAGTAACAGTACAATCTATTGCTTAGCCAGAGTACTGGGTAATGGTTATAGAAATATCATTCTTGAGATAAGAAGAGTTTTTGCTAAATAAAACCATGTCATTTTTCATCTATGTTAATTTATGTTCTGGAAGAGAAGCTTATGAATAATTTAAGAGATTGTTCAATTCTCCCTAGTATCCCAGACATTCCTTCAAGCACTAAATAGAAAATCACACAGCAAATATATCAGATATCCTTCAAAAGTCAGCTAAGAATGGTTTCTAAATAATATAATTTACCTTACAGCTAAAGCTGCAAGTTGTCTGAAGAACAATTTCTTAAAATATATTTTAAGTACTAGAAGACTTTGCTATACAAAAGAACACTGAAATAAATAAATTAATAAAGAAACAATACTTTTTTTATCCTACCAGTTTTATATGGGGTTTTTTTTTTTGTGGGGTTTTTTTGTTTGTTTGTTTTTCTTTTTTTTTTTTTTTTTCATCCATTCAACAAATATTTATTGAGCATGCTAAGTGCTGGGAAGTTTTATGTTTTTTAAGTTTTATATATATATTTATTTTCATATAGGAGATTCTGTTCAGGTGAACTCTTTTAAACATGTAATAAAAATATATACCTAAAATGTGAAGAAATTGCTAAAAGTTGTCTCAAAGTAAACTGCAACAGATAATAAAATGTATTTTTAATCATATATATTTTCTTGTAAAGAAAATATTTTTTTCTCCTTTTTTCCCTTTTGCCATTTCTCCCTTTTTCTAAAATTGTCAAGGATCTTTATATGATAGCATGATACATAGTTTCAGAATAATCATAAAGAGGTTTATTTTTTATTGAGGTATTCAAAGCGGCTGTAAATTAGGTTGTCCTAATATATTCCTAAATTTATATATTCTAGTTCAGCATATGGATGGAATGGAAATAATAAGTTATACTACAGCTTCAAAAAGGCTGATTTGTGATTAAACAATACACCACACAACAAGAGGTGATAACTTCTTTCTGTGGTTTCCAGTTGGGAGATGCTTTCTAGTACCACTGTAAGCTATAATAACATTATGTCAAATATAATATGAAAAATCTCAATAACATTTTAGAATCACTTTTCAGCCATCTATAACTATAAAGAAATAAAAACCATACAACTGTTTTTGTCATTCCTATGTTATTACTATTTAAAGGATTCTTATTTCCATATGCGCTTAAACTATTTCATTTTAAATGGTTTTAGTAAGTCATTTGAATTATTTTGTTTCAACAAAAAAGGCTGGCATAATGTTGAAACCAACTCCAATTTAGAATTTTTATACTCATTATTTTAAACAGATATTTCCAATTGATTGCTGTGTAAAATTGTCATAGAACTTTAAAGCCTTTCACTCTTAAAAGCAAGTCTTTAAAATTACATTTTGAGACCAGAGGAATCACATTCATTCCAGTGCAGTTGAGAAAAAGAACCAGACTGAGTATTCTAACATTGTCCCAGTTCTCCTATTATTCAGCTTGTGGTCTTGGACAGGTCATTTAACCGTGACTGTAAAAGTTATGAGGCCATAAGTCATCTCTCAGGTCCCTTTTCTTATCCTAAAAACCAGCTGACTCAAGCTCCAGTACATCATCCACAGAGGACTCTAGACACCAGGACTGGATTTTATTCTGATGCAAAGATTTAGACAAGAATATAAATGAGGAAAGAGAGACTACCTAGGGTTTAATGTTCTTTCAATTAGAATCTTATGCTTATATCTACATTTTTTCATTCGTTGATATTATCTGTTGAAAAATATTTCTTGAACCTATGTTATGTAGCAGGCTTTGGGAACACAAAAATGAAAGACCCCCTCAAAGAGCGTTTACTCTAGTTAAGAAAAATAGATTTCTTGGGGAACGTAATCAATAATGTAAAGATGTTGTAGGGTATCCGATGGACATGTGTCCCATTTGGGAGTCCACCTCAGGGATGATGTAGATGCCTGATCTCTGCACTGTACACCTGAAGCTGAACAATAATGAATGCCAACTATAATTTTATATATATATATATGTATGTATATTTATATATTTGTATGTATATTGTTACAGGAAGCAGAGTACAGCATTAGGAATAGAGACAGTAGAAATGTAATGGCTCTGTGCGAGGTCAGAGGGGTAGTGGATAGGGGGAGGGGGGCTCACACAGTGTGAGGGATATAAATGATAAACGTCTAAGTTTTGCTTTGTCTTGTGCACCTAAAACTAATAAAAATTTTTTAAAAATATTATGATTTAAAACACTGTGCTATGTATGATAGCCTTTCCAAACTCTAATGTATAGCCAGTGACATTTGTTTACCTATCCTCTTTCACTGACATTTATGAAAGCATATAAATACTTTATAGCCCTAATAGATAAGATACTTAGCAATACTTTACTGACTTTCATTATTCAGTAGTAAATAATTCAATAATAAAGAGTTGAGATGTTTAGACTATTCCACCAAACCTAGTTTTACTGGTACTGTGTTACCTTATCCTTTACACCTGAAATTTATAGCAATTGGAAATAAATTTATCATTCACTGGGAACATTTATCAATGTCTGAGAGATCAAATTTATATTCTGCATGTTTTCTAGGTATCTCATCACTTTTGGGATGATTCGATGGAGAGCAATGTTTGAGGATATCAACTAATTAAAAATAAATATTTCATCCTTTTGTAATAATCCAAAAATAAAAAATAAAAAATAGATTTCAAAACAACCAAATACAATGTGGTTTTACCATAGATATCCACCTATGTGGGAGATTAGAGACGAAAATGGTCATTTCTATTTTGAAGATCAGAAAAGCCTTTACTTTGGAAGTCAGACCAGAAATGAGTCTTATAAGAGATCAGTGATACAATCTGAAAAAGAAATTAAGCAAACAAGTCCATTTACAATAGTACCAAAGATGATAAAATACTGAGGAATAATCTTAAACAAAGAGGGGGAAAAACTTATAAATTGAAAACTATAAAATGGTGCTGAAAAAAACTAAAGAAGTCACAAATATTATAAATGGAAAGACATCTCATGTTCAAGGACTGGAAGACTTGATACTGCTAAGATGTCAATACTACCCAAAACGATGCACAAATTTAATGCAATCCCTATCAATATTCCAATGGTGTTTTTGGCAGAAATAGAAAAATCATCCTAAAATCCATTTGGAATCTCAAGTGACCCCAAATAGCCAAAAACTCTTGATAGAAAAAACAAAGTTGGCAGTCTCACATTTCCTGGTTTCAAAATTCACTACAAAGCTACAGTAATCAAAACAGTGTGGCACTGGCATAAAGACTACCATACAGACCAATGAAACAGAATAAAGAGCCAGAAATAAACTCTCATGTATATGGTCAAATGGTTTTTGACAAGGGTGCCAAGACCATTCCATGAGGGAAGTACAATCTTTTCAACAAATAATGTTGGTAAAACTGGATATCCACAGGCAAAAGAATTACTTTATACCCTATACAAAATTAGCTCAAAATGGATCAAAGACTAAACTAAACATAAAAGCTAAAACTATAAAACTCACAGAAGAAAACATAACTTCATGACATTGGATTTGACAATGATTTCTTGGATGACACCAAAAGTATAGGCAACAAAAGTAAAAGTAAATAAATTGACTAAATTTAAAAAACTTCTGGAAAAGTTAAAATTAAAACATTTAAAAAGTTAAAAATTAAAGCTGGAAGTAAAGAAATACCTTCTATTTAAATAAATGACATTATCAAGTTCTGAATGTTTTCAAATGCACCATTTACCATAAGATTATTGATGATTAGTACAAGATTCATAAATATTAAGCTAATAAACTTCATTCAAATATTTTTAAATATACAAAATTCATAAATCCTTTAAAAAAGAAACAAAATTGTGCATCAAGGGACATAAGCAATTGAATGGAAAGCAAACACAATGGAAGATAATATTTGTAAATCATATATCTAATAAGAAGTTAATATCCAGAGTATATAAAAAATTCCTACAACTCAAAAATTAAAGTTAAAAAAAAATCTGATTAAAAAATGAGCAAAGGACTCACACATTTCTCCAAAGATGACATACAAATGGCCAAAAAGCACAGGAAAAGTTGCTCAACATCACTAATCATTACGGAAATCCAAATCAAAACCACAATAAGGTATTACTTCACATCCATTAGAATGCCTACCATCGAAAAAGAAAGAAAGAAAAGAAAAAGAAAATACCCAGTGCTGGCCAGGATGTAGAGAAATTGGAACACTTTTCTACTGTAGTTGAGAATGTCAATGGTACAGCCACTATGGAAAACAGTATGGAGGTTCCTCAAAAAACTAAAAATAAAATGCCATATGATGCAGCAATTCCACTTCTAGGTATATTCCCAAAAGAGCTGAAAGTTGGGACTCGAAGAGATATATGTATACTTATGTTCACAGCAGCAGTATTCACAATAACTAGAAAGTGAAAATAGCATAAGTGTCCATCAATGGATGAGTGAATAAACAAAGGGTGGTATATACATACAATGAAATATTATTCAGTCTTTAAAAAGGAAGGAAATACTGAGACACGCTACTTGATTGAAACTTGAGGATATTATACTAAGCAAAATAAGCCAATCACAAAAAGACTTTATGATTGCACTGAGATGAGGTATTTACAGTAGTCCAATTACTAGGGACAGAAAGTAGAATGGTGGTTGTCAGGAGTTCAGTGGAGGGGGGAGTGGAGAATTGTTGTTTAATGACTAGAGTTTCAGTTTTGCAAGATGACAAAGATGGAGATTAGTTATACAACAATGTGAATATACAACACTACTGAACTGTACACTTAAAAATGGGTACAATGGTAAATTTTGTTATATGTATTTTGCTACAATTCAAAATAAATTAAAAAAAAGATCAGTGACTGTTATTCGATCATGTGAGGACTACAATGGCATTCAATGAGAAGGCAATAATGTGAGCTAAGGCGACTACGTGAAATGGCACAGTGCATCAGGGAACCTGCAAGTAGTTTCACACATCCAGCAACACCAGAAATAGGCTAAGTAGCTAGGTAAGAGGCAAAGAGCTGAGCATCTTCAATGTCACAGTCAGAATAGATTTTTGTCCTATCTACGACAGAGAATAATAAAATCTTTTAAAAGGGAGCATAAAAATGATCCATTTTCTGCTTTAGAAAAATACTCTGGAAGCACAGGGACAGATTGGAGAAAGGAGACTGCAATAGTGGAGATGAGATGAAAAGAGCTGGAACAGAAGCACAGCAACAGGGATAGAAAGAAGGTAATGAATGGGACGGGTATTTAAGACAGAAAATTTACAGCTTTTGATGACTGAATATCTAAAATGAGTGAAGCTGGGCTCTACGATGCCACCTAGATTTCTGGCTTACGTTTCTGTTAGAATAATGAAGAGCTTCATCAAGATAATAAATACAAAAGCAGAAGCAAGGTTAAGTAGTAGAGAGTAAGGTTCAGAATCCTGAAAATACAAACACATAAGAAATAAAGAGATAAGCCTTTAAATCAAACTGAGAAGATATATTACGAAAAGTGTAAAAAAAAAAAAAAAACCAAGAAAGTGGTGTCTCAGTAGCCCAAAGGAGAATTTAAAGAAAGGAGTGCTCAGCCATATGAATAAATTTAAAGCATCCATTAGATCTAGAAATCAGAAAGCCATCGGTGGCCTGTGATGCGGGATGGTAGTGGAGTAGGTTGTAACCTACGGTTGCAGGTTACAGAAAGGAAGGTAAGCACAGGTAAAGAATTGAAGACAAATGATACAAGCTACTGTTTTAAAGACTGTGGCTAGGAAGGGAAGGAGAGGTACAATGCAGAAACTAGTGGAAGATTCAAGATCAAGGAACAATACGGTTTTTCCTTGCTATTAATATTTCTTAGGCTCTTTTACTTTGTGGCTTGTTTGTTTGAGGATAGGAAAGGTGTTATCAAGTTAACCAAGTTGGGGGAAATGAGCTGAAGAAGAGAAAAGGTTGAAAATAGAGAAGTATAGGAGATGAAACAACTGGTAGAGCAAGATCATCAGATCAAGAACACAGCTGAAAAGATTAGTCTTACGTAGATAAAAGAGTCCTTTTCCTAAAACCATATGGGATTTTTAAAGGCAAATGCAGTAGCAGACAGGTTTCCTTAGTACAGGGAATTGACTGAAGCAGGTCGCAGCCTCAGTCTTCTCTGTTGAGGGAGGGGCAGAGGTTAAGGGAACTCTGCACCAGCGGCTGGAGTGGTGTTGGGGAGGGGACAAGAGAAAGAACAAGCAGGAGAAGAGTGACGCTGAGCAGGATGCTGCTGACTCTGGGAAACTTACGCTTGCAGGAGAGTGACCTACGTGACTATGGTTTCTTCATGTTCTCATTCATTTGATAAATACTTATTAACACTTTCTATGTGTCACATGTTAGAGAAGGTACTAGGTAAACAGCGGTCAACACAGCACTCATGGTCCTTTCCCTCAATTTAGTAAAACGGACAAA
Source organism: Rhinolophus sinicus (assembly GCF_036562045.2). Lineage (NCBI taxonomy): Eukaryota > Metazoa > Chordata > Mammalia > Chiroptera > Rhinolophidae > Rhinolophus > Rhinolophus sinicus. Next base: position 155,363,986 of record NC_133755.1, on the reverse strand, counting down.
TAGGCCATTATGTAATTACAACCTGTGATAAGACTTGTGAAGTAAACACACTGGGCACAATCGTAAAGAACTTACTGAAACGGATACTCTCGTTACAGGGGACAAGAGACAGGGAAAGACCCTCTGAGATGGTGACATTTGAGAGCCAGAGAATAAAAAGGTCCAAAGAGAGGGTCTCTTCAGGCATTCGCAAAAGTGCTATGGCACGAAAGAATGTGTTGAGTCCCAGTACCTGAAAGGAGACAGTGTAACTGGAGCATAGTGGGCAAGGAGAGAGAACATGATAAGACAGGAGATGCAGGCAAGAGACCAGAACATGAAAGATCTCATTGGCCAAGGAAGCTGGACTTTATTCTGCCCAGGAGTTGGGGCAAAAAAGCAAATGACTGAAATGATCTACCACTGGCAGGTTGTGCAAAGGAAGCTCTCTGATGGTCCCCAACGGTGCAGGGCTGTGATTCAGACATCCTTCTTGGAGAGGAAAGCTGGTCTCTGCTTAGTTCTAAAGGAAGTGTGGCTGAGGTGCTCTGATGTCCCTGAAGACTGCCTAGTCCAGGCCATTAAGGGGAATGGTCAGCAGGCTACTGGAACGCCCACCTGCCTTTGGTAGTTAGAAGTCCAAGACTTCATGTAGTAATAGAGCAGCCTAGAAAAGCCCGAGATACCAACAATCAGATTCCCTGCAAGGAGCAGAAAACACAGGACATAGTCTCTCCATTGTTTGGGGGAGATGGCAGTCAAAATAAGAGAAACTGTAACGTTCAAATGAATATCCTAAAACCTTTTATTTTTACTTTTATGAGGTAAATGAACTTGGAATCTTTTATTATGTTAACCAAGCACACATTTTTCATTTTTAAAAAAAACGTGCAAGGACTATTATCATTCCAGTAGCCTAAATTTTTAGTAATCTCTCAATCTAATATACTTAACACCGTTTTGCTAAAGAAACAATGAATGAAATCACACCTTCATTTCTATGCAGAAGCTTTTCAGTGCAATTTCATCATTGTAAAATGTGGAGAAATGCCATGTAAATGCCTCATTTTCAACATCTTCTTAGCTCTATGAGCTACTGGGTAAACTACGAAAGGAGAAGGTGCTGTTTTATTCTGGAAAAACAGGATCACTCAAGGTCAAAATAAGAAGCTGAGACACAGGACTGCTGATGTCATCCACCATCCCTGCTGCCTCCAGCAGCTACCACCATAAACCTACATGTACATGGTGTACAAACATGAGCTTGGTCTCTTCCCGCCAGCATCTACCAAAAATAAGTTAGTAGCAGCATATCCGGATGCATAATCCAAGTACTGGTGTTGTAAAAGCTTGTCAATTCAGACTCTATTAGTTCAACAGGTATAATTTTCTTCAATATTACACATTAAAAATTCTAAATTACTCATTAACCTGCTAATTTGCAATAATAACTTGAAATATTAGTGTCTAAAATTCAGTCTTTTCCTCAAAACAACTATGTAGTATTTTAAGACTTTGTTTCTTTTAACTTGTAAATTTTAAAACTATGAAAATTAGGTAAATCAGACTATTCATGAATTACAATTTTCAACTATTTTTCAAGTTAGTTTTACTTCATAATATGTACTTAAACTTAACTTCTTTATCAATACTTTAACAGTCCAATTTATTTCATTTAAAAATTATCCTGCTTTCCATTAAGTCAAACTAGCTCTGCCTTCATTATTTTGAATAAATAAGATTTCAATATTCCTGTATAGATTATATGTATACATAGTTTATTACAAAGCTTTGTACCCTGGTCAATGGAATATATTCTTCTAAAAGTTGGACTATATCATTTGAATAAACAATTTATAAAATAAGACACAAAATCAAATATTATGTTATTTTACTGATAATGTTAAACAAAAGCAATACTAATCCTGAAACATTCTTTTAAAACTAAATCTAATGTAGTAAAATACTGACAAAAATTCTGTCACTGAACATTCTAACTATGTGAACACTATATAAAGGGACGTTCCAACTAGACTTCAATGAGAATTTTCCATATACGTATTCAAATATTTAGAGTTCTTATAAAAGTCTATAAAAACTACAATCAAAAGCAACAGTCCAATATACACAAAAAGATTAAAAGCAAATATAAGAAACAGTGATTATAGGAGGGGGACAGAGTGTTGTTCTACCTCTATTTTCCATTTTTTGGTACTGTTTTGTTTAAATTTTTGGAAAAGCATGTATGTTTTAAAGCAACAGTCTCTGGCATCAAAACAAGAATTACAGGGGCAGTGGCCTTTTCTAAATGACAGACCAGCACCCTTGGGTTCATAGTCATACTAAAGCTGGAAAGATTTCACATTCCTCAGCACACAATGGATCTTTTATCAATATTGGAAACTGCCTTTGTGAGATTATTTGCTAAGAATGGATGGAATTTTTAACATTGAAAGCACTAATTTGATTATTTAAAAGAGCAATGAATAAATGACTAATTAAAAATGTTTCTTGAATTCAGAGATATTTAAATTGTAAAAGAAAAGACCTACATCTAGGGGCAGCTGAGTGCCTCAGTCGGTTGGAGTGTGAGCTCTCAACAACAAGGCTGCTGGTTCAATTCCCACATGGGAGGTGGGCTGCGCCCTCTGCAAATAAAGACTGAAAATGGCAACTGGACTTGGAGCTGAGCTGCGCCCTCCACAACTAGATAGAAGGACAACGACTTGGAGCTGATGGGCCCTGGAGAAACAAACTGTCCCCCAGTATTCCCCAATAAAATTTAAAACATAATAATAAAATAAAATGAGGATTAAAATAGTTTTTTAAAAAAATAGACCTACATCTAACATTATCTCCAGCAGTCAGAAAGAACAAATTGAGTTTGTTAACTGGGGCCATCAGTGCCCAAATGCATTGCCACCAAAATTGTTAGAGTTGCCTTCTCCTTGGCCAACTAATGATTTTAAGTTCTACTTGATTCATACATATTGTTTAAGTGTTTGCATGTTTGTTTGTTTATATAGGTTTTGCTCCACAAAAGAAAAACTTAACCAACAATGAAATGAAACCTGATCCTCATGCCCTTCTTACCCCAAAAAAGAAGTGCATTTTTGGATGGGCAAATATAAAACTGCATAAAAACAATATAATATTAAGTAAAAGAGTATGTCTCAAAAGATCACATACAACAGCTATCCTTTTCATAAGGTTAACTACAAATTTAAAATACATCTACTTTGAGAGAATACAAGGAAATGAACACTGACTTCAGGATGATGGCCAGCTTAGATGAAGGAAGGCTAGAGATGGGATTAATGAAAAGGACAATATGGCTAGATCACTACCAAGGTCCTAGCTTTCATTTTGGGGGATGGATTCCCAGGTGATTGTGGTATTAATTTAAGATAGATAGATAGACAGACAGACAGATGAGAGAGAGAGAGAGAGAGAGAGAGAGAGAGAGAGAGAGAAAGGGAGACCAAGCATGGACCAATGATAAGAGTGTTATGAACCAAGTACTACTGAACCTGAAATGAGATGACATAAAATGACTTCACATGATATGAATGAAAATGAAAGTAAAACTGGTTTACAGTTTGCAGACTAACACCCAACCTGTGATCTCTGCATCGACTCAAAAGTCACTCATCCAGGTTGTGCAATTTTCTGCTTCTACTTCCCTAACACTTGAAGTTGTGCTGCACAAAGGAACCTGTCTCCAATGGATATGAGACCTTGTACCATCATCAATGGACCTTTTGCTTAACGAGAAGTACCTACACAGAAGGGGGGAAAAAATTAGCACAGAGGAAAATGCTACTGACTCAACTGACATCTACTGACTCTGAAATAGGGCTGACAGTCCCCACAAGCCTCTGAATGGGCAACTGGTGATTCTTATTCATTCATTAAGTGTTTATTAAATGCCAACTACATGTCAAATGTCATGTTAACACTAAGATCCTTCAGACTTACAATTAGGACAGCCCTAACAAATACTTAAGCCAAGCCCATCCCTTCCAGACAGCCCAGAATCAACATACTCCTCAGAAGAATCAAGATAACTTTTCAGGCCTTTTCTTTAGCTATTTACCTACACAAGCAAATGCTGAAGCAGCTCACTTATAAAGTGAGGTTGACTGGCTTCCCCAAGTTAAGAGATGTCAAATCTCTACTACAAAAATTGAGGGAAAATTTGCTCTTCAACAGATGAGATTTCATATGAGTGTATTACTGTTTGTTTTTACCTGCTATCTCCAAAAGTGGGTTCATGTGATCTCCTTCTGCCAGCTTCACAAATCCAACCTGATTTTCAAAAGTGTCAATTCCTTGAAAGGGCAAAGTCAAATATTTCCCTTGCAGGATTTCTTCTATGCATGGCTTTAATTCCAAAAGAGCATCAATACCACTGGCAAGAGATAATATATTTTTCAGTAACACATTAAGTAATAAAATATTTAAAAAGCAAACAAGAAATAAAGTAATCAGCTTTAGAAAGATAAAATTTTGATATGTGTATTAATTATTTTAAAGCATAAAACACTTTCAAAATTTAATCTATGTGATTAAAATAAAACTAATATTAATTTTTAAACAAAAACTATGGGAGAACTGAATTAAATCTTTACCTAATTATAATTTATATTGTATTAAAGACATGAAAGAAGATATTATTTCATACTTCACCAAGTTTTTAACAAAGGAAAAACTGCATGGACATTTCAAAAAAACAAAACAAAAAACTGATAATATAGTCCAAAAAAACCTGATACCTACAAGAGTATACATTAAATTATGTGGAAAGCTCTAGATTCTTGTTAAAAGTACTAATACTTATACAGTACTTTTTATTTGTGAGGCACTACTGAAACTTAATATACATTATCTCTTAAAATATAAGTCTCTATAATAAGAAAATTTACTATACTTGGATTCAATAAAAATACAAGTTTGTATTTGCCAACTGCAACTATGTTTGTTGCAAGTTTGTTGTATCTGTTTAGCCTACAGTCATTACAGGGCTATTCTGTTTCAAGTTCTTCATGTGTCTTTATAAAAACAAATGTTTACTCTATTAATGAATTAGACATTACTAGGTTTGGAATATTTTATAAATTAGAATCAGTTATTTCCATTTTAAAAAGGCTTTTGGTAAAGTACTCTATTATGAGGAAAAAAATTAAATCTCACTAGAGGGCAGCAATTACTCAAAAAAGAAATAAGGTTTTTTTTGTGTGTGTGTTTTTGTTTTTTTACATTATGGAAAGGGATTTAAAAAAACCTTCTGGTGAGCCACCATTAAATTAAATTATCTTGATCAGTGATTTGTTGACCAGTAATTACATGTCAAATGTGTGAAAAGAAATTTAGGTATTTTTCTAGATCTTTCATATCTTCAAATTAGTTTTCATATAAAGTTTTTAATGAATCATCACATACGGCTTTCATACTGAGACTCAATTCTGTGTCATAAGGTAATGTCCAATACTTAAAATAGTTCTGGAAATGCCAATGCTCATTATGCCTCCAAATTCAAAAACCTAAATTCAATCTTTCCTAACTGTATTCATGTTCATCCAAAAAGACAGTGTACACATTCCTACTGCATCACTGTCCTTCACTGTGTGCTACGAGTTAAAGCTTGTAAAAACACAGCAGCCACTTCTGGCTCATCTATCATAAATTAGGGGAATTCAAGATACTGATTTTAAAAGTAACTATATACAAAAGTAAGCCATGCTAAATGTTAGAGCTTTTCAGAGACAGTGAATTCTATATCCCATTTTTCTTTAAAGAAATAGGGATGATCTCAACTCAGTGCGGTTTTTCAGTTCTCTAGTAACGTAAATCAATAAATTTGTCCTAATGAGATGTCATCAATCACAGAGTGAGAAGGAGTCATAGTGTCTACGGTAAGTATCAATAACTTTCAAATTCTTTTAAATAGAATATATTTTTAAGAGCAGTTTATGAAAGGACTTTTTTTCCTCAGAAGCTGGAGCAGTGCAAGAGAAAATAAAAAACTTGTGCTGCAGCACCACCTACTGGAAAACAAAAGAAAGTCCTCTTTTTATTAACCTACTAAATAGAGAAGTGACATTAAAAATATATATATATATATTTCATTCTTATAAATGCCTAGGCAGAGACATAATCCATCAAATACCATGACTAAGCAAGGTACAAGGCAGCTCAGAAAGAAATTGAAAAATCTCCAGATTAATAAATTTAAAAATATGGAAATATATGATTTAAATGACAGAAATTCAAGATTACAGTTCTGAAAAAACTCAACAAGATACAAAAAAACTCAGATAGGCACTTTTAATGAACCCAGAAATAAAATCAATAAACAAAAGAAGTACTTTGCCAGAGATTGAAACTTAAAGAAAAAACAAATAGAAATTCTGGTGCTGAAGAACTCAATAAAAGAGATGAAAAATGAACTAGTGAGCTTAGAAAATACAGCTCATCAGATGAAACAAATAATTAGTGATATCAAAGACAGAAATATAGAAATGATGTAGATGGAAAAAGAGAGAGACTTGAGAATTAAAAAAGAAAAGTGAAGGAACTCTACAAGAACTGACTTCATCAGAAAGAGCAATATAAGAATGATGGGTATACCAGAAGAAGACAGGACAAAGGGAACAGAGAGATTATTGAAACAGGTGGTTGACAAGAACTTCCCCAAACCATGCAAAGAGCTGGATCCTCAAATCCAAGAAGCAAGCAGAACACCTAATTATCTCAATCCAAAAAGTCCTTCCCCAAGGTATAGTATACTAAAACTGTCAAAAATTAATGACAAAGAATTCTCAAGGCAGCCAGGGAAAAGAAGAACCTACAAAGGAAATCCCATTAGATTATCATCAGACTTTTAAATAGAAAGCCTACAAGCTAGGTGAGAGTGGAATCAAATATTCAAACTATTGAAAGAGAAAAATTACCAGCCATGAATAATATATGGAGCAAAGCTATCCTTTAGCATTATTCATGGTGGCCAAGACATGGAAATAACTGACATATCCTTTGATACTTGATTGGATGAATTAGATATTGTACATATAAAGAATGGAATGCTACTCAGCCATAAGAAAAGAGAAAAGACTGCCATTTGCAACAACATGGATAGATCTTGAGACTATCATGCTAAATGAAATAAGTCAGACAGAAAAAGTCAAAATTCATGATTTCACTCATATGTGGGCTATAAAACTGAAAGCAACAAGACAAATATACAAACAAAAACTCATAGACACAGAAAACAGTGTAAGTGAAAAAACAAACAAACAAACAAAAACAAAGAAGACTTATTTATGGTAAAATGAGTAAAAAGTATACACATGGAGAAAACAGAATTCTGAAACTGGAATTCAGAGCCAAAGATTGTACTAATATTTGAAATTAAGGCAAGACAGCCATCCTCCAAGGAAGAAGGAATTCTGGCTCTAGACTGCCTTTGAACTTGAGATTGCAACATCAACTCATCAACTCTTCCCTGAGTCCCCAGCCTGCCACATTAGATTGCCTTGTAGATTTCAGACTTGCCAGCCCCCACAACAACCTGAGCTAATTGCTGAAAACAAATCTCTCACATAGACAGATATATAGATATACAGACACAGAGATATAAAGATATCAATATATCTAGATATCCATCTAGATATACAGTCCTTTTGGTTCTGCTTCTCTGGAGAACCCTAATACACCATTCTACAATACACCGGGCACTCCTCTTCTCTCAGGCTTTCATCTTCTTGTGTCACATCTGCTTTGGCTTCTTTTCTTTTAAGAGCATCAGAATAGTTACTTTTTCTTCTGACCGGTGAAGTGAACAGCTAAAGTGAGCCAAACCGCTGCCACTGCACAGCACACAAGACCTGCTCCTGGGTAGATCCAGTTGGGGCAGGTGGATCAGAAGATTGATGTCTAAAGACATGAGGTTCTACTCTTTAAAAGACATAACTACAAGAGTCATAATATATATTTTGAGTTACTAATTTATTGTTTTCTCCCTTTCACTTTCCCTTCTCTTCATCCCCTTCTTAATTCAAGCCTTGCTCTTTGTTCCCTCAGGAGACTATATTTCAGGGTAGAAAACAGAAGTAAACTTCAATCCATTCCGGCTTTGGTTTTCCGGAGAGCTTAGGCTTGAGTTTAATCCAGAGGGCTATGCAGAGGAAACACGAAAGGAGTGATGACACGTACAGAGTATGCCAGAGAATTGGGGGCAGAGCAAGGTGTCTCCACTCCAGGCTGGAAAACGACAATGACTTCTACTCAGCCTTCATGGCACCACTGTGGCATAGGATGTGAGGTGGACAGGTACTCTAAGAACGAGTGAGGTAAAACCAAACTGTACACTGACCTAGCGGAATGGCAGCTCTAATCACTAATAATATCGAGTGCCTACTATGTACCAGACCCTATACTAAGAACTCCTACGTGTACTAGTACTATTATTTTCTCCATTTACTTAAAAAATAAAGAATTTGCTGCAATCAAGCAGCTACTAACAGGCAGCTGTGCCATCGTTCCAGAGTCTTTACCTAGAACCCTAACCTAAATGATCAGACTCCAAAGTGCTTATGTAATTAGCATGGGCAAAACAACTGTGTAATCAAGGGCCACCATTTGGTAACAAAAACATATCTTAAAAGTCTAGATTAGAAAGAATATTTACACAGCTAATTCTGTACATTGACCACTGGAATAAATTATAACAAAGACTACTTCTTTAGAATTTAAATGCCTTCTTGGGTTCGGGTATGTTTACTCATATTAAAGCAATCATTTGAGAAACAATATTCAAAGACACATTACTCACATGTTTATGTCATCATCATTTAACAACTGCATCACTAGCAGGGTAACATGAAAGGAACCATCATTGGTCATTGCCTTGGACATTCGCTTATCTTGTTGTATTATTGCATTTTGCAGGATCTTAATTCCTCTTGTAACCTAATCACACACACATACATGCACACAAAACAGAGATTAGGTGAGCAAAATTTCCTTATGGCAAAATGTAAATCGAGAAGAAAAATAAGCAACCAAAATTAGAAATGTCAAGATTTTTCAACCAAACAGTACTTAATTGTCTACTTGTTCTCAAATATCCTGATGACTTACAAAGCTTAACAGGGTGTGTAAGTTTTAGAAATCATACACTGCTGATCTAAAGAGCATCGAGTCTAACACGCTTAATTTATAGACTGGATCACTAGTTGAGTAGAAAAACTTTCAATGGCCATGCATCTTTTCAGAAACTTGTCCTTGAATATATACAGTATGACTTACTATAAATATGATCTTTCCTAAAAAGTAGTTTTATTCTTGCCACAGAAAGGTCAAACCCGCAGACAACAGTTCATTTCTGTGAGACGTAATATTTAGTTGGCTCCTAGTGAATGCGTCTGAGAACCCATCCTTCATGACCTTGAAGATGTTTTAGGACAGCCATAATTTCAACAGGAATGACTACTGTCATTTTCCCAGACACGTGAGGAAGGGCATCCCCATGGAGACAGCATTGCAAAGAGATCCAAATGTGTATGTTAGAAAAGCAGTTACAGTCTCCATCCAAGAGAAACCCTTGGTCCCTCATCAGCCTTCCCCGCTCACTACCTCCTCTGAACAAGGAGAGGAATGATACCTCTTCCCTTCTCCATTTCCAGTTACATCCAATTCTAGTTGAACAGAAAATAGTTTGAATATGAAATAGCAAACTGAGCAATACCCAAAGAAAAGAACACAGGAGCCCTGAGGCCGCAGAATTAGAGAGAAAAGGAAAGGGGGGAGCGGGGCTGGCAATAGAAGGCGAGTCCATAAAAAGACAGCAGAAATAAGAAACCACAGAATCAGGAGCACAGCAGACTATTCTAATACTCGAATGGCTGTTTTATCCTGAACAATGTTCCCATTATCTGAGAATGTGACTGGGCAAATCATGAGATGCTGTCCGGGGATCTGACTTCTGATGTATCTTTACACCCAAAATAACCTCAGCATTTCCCTATTCCTTGCAGGTTGGAAGAGAGCAACACAAGAAACAACCTGTGTTTTTCTGGTAGGAATTTACATAGCAACACCTAACATACTATGTCACTTCTATGACACCCAAGGAAAGAATACTGACAGCTTGATAAAGAAAATGCTTGTAAGATAATAGTACACAGAGATCTTATGGTCAGTTTTCTCTACTCTACAGAGATAAAACTAAATTGTAAATGTCTCAAGGGCAATACCTATTTCTTCTACCCTGCCACCTCACCACAGTGCTGAGTACTAATAAAAATAATATTGAACTGACAGCAGTAACTAACCTTCATTGTGTGCCACTAGGTTCTAGGTACTATAGTAAGCATTTTACACACGTTATTCGTTCACTGAAGCCTCTCTGCAATCCTATCAGGTAGATATTCATATTATCTCTGTTAACATAAGTTGAAACACAGACGATTAAAAAAATTACTTCAAGTTCACATATCCAAAACCACAAAGGAACTTGGGAAAAGGATAAATTGCAATGCATGAAAAAAGATGAAGGAAGGACCTAGAAGGAAAGAGCAGGAGGGGTGAGGAGGAGGAGAAGCAGCTGGAGAGCAATGGAGTACGAGTTACAAGGAATTTGTTTTCAAGAGGAAACAGGAGAGGGATAAAGATGTTGGTATGGAATTAAGAAACGAAACACTGAGGGGAAAAAAGACATTTAAAGGAGATTTTTAGGAAATCTTACTGGATACTCTGTAATGGAACACACTCTCACTCTCAAAAAACTCTGTAGTGTAAATCTATATTACTCTGCAATGATTTTAAATTTCAAATTTAGAGTTTTTTCCCAGTGCAATGAAGTACTAAGACTGGATTTTGGGAAGAATAACAAAGCAGCTCAAAAGAGTCCAGGTTCATATGGAAAGGGCCTAGCCCTGTGTCAAGGAAATGAGTGTTCAAAAATGTCACACCTCAAAACAGTATAATTACATCTTCAAATCTGAGCTGGTACCAATGGTGATTGATTTAACGGATAATGAAAAAGTGGCTCAGGATTAGAACTTTATTACATAATACGGAGTGCTCCAAAGTAAGGGTGCTGGACCTGCTTCAGAAATCCTGGATTTTAACTGCAGAAATCCTGGATTTTTAACCCAAGGTGCGATCACCTAGTCTCACTGAGTCTTGGTTTCTCCAGTTGTAAAATAGGAATAATAAAGTGTGCATCACCAAACTTAGTGTTGTGTTGAAGATCACAGCAGACAAGCTACATACATAGCAAACTATTTTGTGACCTCTATACCATTGCCTAATATAAGGTATGTAACATTGCCAATTTTATTAAAATCAGCGGTTCTCTACCCTGGGCAATTTTGCCTCCCAGGGGACATTTGTCAATACCTGGACACATTTTGGTTGTCACAGCTGTTGGTTTGCTACTTGCATCTCATCGGTACAGTATCTGTATTTTCATAAAAACTTAGTTTTCATTCTAAATTAAAATACTAATTACATATGTCAAGACAATGCTCCAAAAATTCCTTCTAGTTGGATATTCAGCATCTTAGTGTAATGTCCTACATGGTAAAATAGTTTTAGACCATCCATATCTTTGAATTATCTATTAGCTTATAAAGTTGCTAATTACAAACTGTAAAACACTTTGAAGACTATTTCTCTGAAGTCACACAGTACTTACAATGCAGGGTTAACCTCAAACCTATGAAAATTCTAAAGTTAATCTAATCAAATAACATATTTCTAATTATACTTTGATGCACCAAATGAATTTATATATTCCTTGGTATCAATTTAAGATTTTTAAATGCTTTTTATTCCTAATTACATTGTTAAAAGATAAAAAGAAATATACTTCAGAGTCTTCGCTGTATGCCATTAAAAAAAGTACCGAAGTCATTAAAGGCCAAAGGAAATGAATTTTTATAGCTACTGTTTAAAATTCCGTAACGCCATTAAACCTATCTTGCACCACAATCCTCAGTCATTGGCAGAATTGCACAATACACATTTAAAAATCTAATACTTTAGAGTCATATTAAATAAATTGAAAGAAACTTTTAAAAATAAAAGCTTTATTAAATTCTTAAATATTTCACTCACTGAATAATTTATGTGTTCAGAGAATAAATGAGACACCCATCTACTGAATCTCACCACTAAGCCATATACTACATGCCCAGAAATAATTCAGTGAGAAAATTTATTTTTCTCTTTTAAGCTTTCTAATTGACTCAAAGCATATATGAGTTCAAAGAAAATGCCTTAAAGTTGATGTGCATGTTACACTGTAGTGCACATTAGAAAAACGTCTTTGACCTCATCTTTTTATAATTTGCTACCTAAGTTTTCTTCAAAATCAAATACTCTTATTTTGCTTGCTTGTCTACAACTACGAAAAGAACTTGGAAAATTGATGATATAGTAATAACTAGAGTAAAACTGAAAAAATATCCTCAAATAGGAGGAGTATTTTATCTACCAAGTGCTTAACACATGTGACGAAATCAAATGCTTTCACAATTACATTTCCCAGAAACTGAATGCACAAATCTACTTTCATATTTTCCTAAAACCAGCAATTTTTCACATTAGGAAATGATGAAAGATAGAGTGTAACAATTGCCTTTTAAACCCCCTAAAGAAAATCATATTTTTCCATTAGTATAAAAAAACTTACAAAAAAAGTTAATACACTCCTAATTTCAATCAGCTCCTGATTGTTCCCTTACAGTTTTTCAGTGTTGATTTACCTTATATTATTATTTCTCACAAGGGAGCATATAAACTGGCCACTTAAGAAACATTTAAGATTTTTTCATAACTGCATTTTTTCTTGTCTATTTTTACTTTTTAACTAATGTATAATAGCAAGTAATGGAAAAACATACTTTCATATACTTGCAATTAGGATATTTTTATGTAGCCATTCTAATTTATTTTCCAATTCTATTTTTTTAAATACGAAATCATGATCTTCCATTAATGAAGAATTCAAAACGTCTAAAAACAGGTTTAAAAATCAAAGATCCATGTAAGTCTGTATACTTTTTTCTTTAAAACTAGATGCCAACAAGTAGAGGCCAAAAGTAGAACAACTCATTGTGAGTGTGCTAGCTTCCAAAAGCTTGTTTGCAGGTCACTTAATTGAAACTTGGAATAGAGTCTCCCATTGAAACAATGTTATAAATGCTGTTTCTTTTCCCAGGCCTTCCCACAACAGCTCATAAGTAGTTTAAAAAGAAAATTAACATTAGATACTTGAAAACAAGCAAACAAAAATGGTGTTCATACAAAAGATATAAAATGTATCTCCTAATATCCCATTCCTACCTCTCCTCCTTATATTTGTATATAGTTTTCTGTCACATACAAATTTCTTGAGAGGGAAACATTAAGTTATTTGCTTTTGAAACCTATTCCCAGGAGTACAAGTCACCCTACCTCCTGCAAGACAAACAACTGCTGTTGAACCTATATTACGAAACCAACATTTGTAACATTGTATTTATTATTTATAATGGTCCATAACTTAGTATGCCAGAAGCACATCTTTGCCCCTGAAATGACAGTATTTTGTGCATCTACTCTTGGCCAAGCACAGTTCTAGATAATGGGAATGAGCTGAAAAACTGTAAGGAAGACAAACTAACAAATGTCAAATGAAAGGATGACAAATGGCAAAAAGAACGCTATAAAAGTTGTTTTTTTCCCCCGCTGGGTGGGGACGGGGGTGGGGAATGACCTAGTCAGGGTGGTCACAGGGGAGAGGCTTGAGCTGAGATTTTGGCATTAACAAAACCAAGAGAAGAAAGAAAACTCCCAGCCAGAGAAAAGAAGGCTTTCCCGGGGACAGAGGCAAGTTTTGGGAAGGCCAGAGGGGCTCAAGCAGAAGGAACAGTGGCTGAAATGGAGAAGGCAAGACCATGTAGAACTTTTCAGAATATGGTAAAGACTTTGCCTTTATCCTAATGTCAATGGGAATATAAGCAGGGAGGTGACATGTCCAAAGTTGGGTTTAGAAAATAATCATTATCACCTCCATTTTACACCCTGAAAACACTGAAACTACAGAAATTAGGGAACCTCATCTATATCCATAGAGGAGTTTGTGACCCAGCTGATCTGTCGAACTCCAAAGCCTGTATGTATCCTTCCCACTTTCTATACACCTTTTAGAAGTTGAGAAGCAGAGACAAAGGCTACACCTGTTGACAGGGTGAAAAACAAAGACTAACTTGCACAGGATTTTCTCTCATCCCCTCCTGACTCTCACGTTTGTGGCCCAAATCCTGAACTAAGTGGTGGAAAGACAGAATTTTCTCTTCCCTCGTTCCTCGTAGGTCCCTTCGCCACCTGCCTTGCCCCACCACATCGTATCACTCCACCAGTCTTCACTGAAACAGGTGAGAAGCCAGGATAAAGCGAGGAGGGGTGGGGCAGGTTACAATGAGAGCCAAGAATTGAAGTATGAAGGGAGAAGATAAAATGAAGGACCTAGTTAAAGCAACTTATGGAAGTGTAGACTGATCCACTCTGTACTGGAACAATCTCTAAGCAACAAATCAAAATAAGGGACATGGAGTCTCTTACAATCAGAAATCATATGTCTCTGGGGAAGTCATTTGTCCTGTTTCACATTCAGTTTCTTTAGGCCCTGCTCTGTTAAGCGGCTTTGACTTCCTGCTCTCTTCTAGTTCCCGTATGTACACCTGATCCTACATTTCAAAGAAAACCTATCCAAATAACTCACAACTATGTTTAATATAATATATACTTGTTGATTACATTAAAGTTAGTATCAACTAAACACTTTTAAGGACTATTTACAGTTATTTCACAACCCACCAGTATGTACTAGTATAATCAAAATATGATTCTTTACTGCATCGAATTCTAAAATCTTGTACTTCTAGGTAATACAACTTCTCTTTTTACATATCTTCTCACCCTGGCTAAACTATATCTCACAGACTAGATATTTCCTAGAATGCCCCAAAAGATTTCTTTTCTTTTGATATTTATTTCTTTGACTTCAATTTTGTTTGATTTTTAAAAATTCATTAGCATTCCCTAGAAACATTTTCGTTACATAAGGGGAGAGCAACTTGAAAATGTGCCTGGTAAAAGAGATTATCACTCACAATCAAACAGCAATTCAGATCGAGCTCTTAAATTGGGCCAAGATGTGAAAGCACTCAGTTTTCAAGAGAAGTGAGGCATTTCAGTTCCTACCTCCCTGCCCTAGCCCATTTAATTATACTGTAGTTTTCTCTCTCAGCCACATATTAGGAATGGTTTCTCAGTGTGGGCTAATTGGCTGATCTGATTTCCTATTGCTCATACCACATTAATTTTTTCAGATGTTTAATAGATTTCTACTAAGTCTGTCATGAAATATTAAGTTGATACAACAATAAGTTTTTAACAAATTATGTTGCAATCATCATAAACAAGACTAAACAGCAAGATATCCCAGTTGATTTTCCCAGCAGACTTCAGAATTCTCTTTTTCTACCTGGTCACTGCTCTCAGCTTCTGAAAGGCTCCTCTGTTGTGGTGAACAAAATGCTTAGAAAGCATCTTGACATGCCATCTGGTAATACTTTTTCAAGTGGGTTTTGCAAAATTATGTTTTAAATATGATTGTTTCAATAATATTTTCAAAATTATTTTAAAAAATATATTCCCTTTTTAAAATAGACACAGTCTCTGCATGGCCCAGCTAAAATGCCACCAAAGACTCTCAAAAACTGAGAGCAAATGAGCTTACCAGCATTTAGTGTAGTTTACATGTAATTTATAATTTTATTGCAAAAATGTTTAAAAAAAAATAGCACCTCTTTGTTGGTGATCGGAATGGATAGGAAATAGTTGGGTTGATAGTCTTTGTGCTTTTTTTTCCTCTTCTTTATTTGATCTTTACTGAGCCATTCATTTCCTTCACTTCTCTCCAAATTTATTTGAGGTACATCGGTGACTAGAGGAAAAAAGTCAAAGAATAATATATCTAATTCATTAAAACAAAGATAATATAGTTAGGGTAAAAAAGAAACAAGCACTGCTAGTAGCAATCATTCATAACTGTCATTTTAAAATCGAAAGAGTTGGAAAACTCTTCTGTAAAAGACATCACAGTATATATTTTAGGCTTTTCAGATCACACGGTCTCAGTCAAAAATACCCAAGTCTGCTGTAGACAAAACACACATGAATAGGTATAGCTATGTTCCAGTAAAACTTTATTTAAAAAGCGGAAAGCTAGCCAGGGTACTAACCTCTGATCTAAAACTTCACTAACAACCATTCTCTCCTCCATGCCAGTTTTCGTGATACTACAAAAGGTTATTTTTCCACCCATCATGTAGGTATATTTGTGACTCCTACAATACAACCATTTGTAGCAGTGCCACTTAAAGTTTGGTTTGGGGCCAACGTCACACTACAAATTATTTGTTGAAAAAAATTAAGAGACAGCTTTAGAAACTTTCACAAAAATTAGGCAAAGTAATTTTGTCTATTGAATTTTTATTTATAGTCTGTTGGTCACTTTTTACATCATTTTTCTAATAATTCATTTTTTATTTTTTTGTTTTGTTTTGTTTTTTGGTGTCTTTTTTTTTACAAAAGAATCAGTTGGCAGAAAATCGGAAATTTTAAAAAAACAAAACAGGTCCTGGACCATAGATCATTTGAGAAGCACTTAGCACACTTCTTTTTAAAGTCATCTTTGACAGACTCACTTACCAATACCCACAATTCTAATTACAAAGCTAAGTCCCCAGAAATAATTACCAAATCAGTGGGAAATACCATTATCTCCCTTTTTACAGATCAGAAGTTTCCATATGCGTGCAAAACTACCATTAATTGAGTTTTCAGGCTGTATCTTCTTGAACAGTAGCTTACTATTCAAAACAGACTGCCGCATGGAGACTTTGTAAAAACACAAATATTTTCTGAGGCTTGATTTTGCAAAGGAGTGGGAGAGAGGAATCACCTCACCTTCCATTCAATCCCATGAGATTGGTTTCATCTTTGGATCATCTCAAATAAACCACAGTGACCCCCTGTACACAATGTCTTGAGAAGGACCATGGGGAAGATCCAAGCTTAACCAATAGCATAATTTGTGTGCGCCTGCCTAGACAACCCTGACCTTACTAAACCTCTTGTATTACATGTGATGAAATAGAAGAGCAGAAGAACTTTTCAAAACTGCTCAATGTCACAGAGTTAAGTGTGATAGCGATTTCTACTGGATTTCTTCCAGCGTCCTTTCTACTGGATCAAACTGCTACTCTACTGCAGTTCTGCATAAGGAGTTACTATTACACACAAAACCAAAGAGACATAATCATCCTTATTCTGTTGCTCTTTGAAATATCACTAGTAAACAATTTTTAAATGAATGTCACAAATAGTATTTTAATGCTAACTTCTACGAAAAACAGTCAAGTATGTTTAAAATTTGAAACTAGGGGTTTGTAGAAAAAGACATGCTTTATTTCTAGGACTAACATATATTTGTGAGACCTAGAAGATAGAGGTAAATTAAGAGCAAAGTGACCTGGGTTATAAGTCTGACTGTATCATTATGAATTAAGACAAAATCACCTGGTGTGTTGGTGCATCTATTTCACTACTACATTTTAATGTGGCTAAAATGATGTGTCTTCACAGAGAATACATATTTGAAATATAAATTATTAGCTTCTTCATACATGCGAGCTTGTTGGAACTTTAGAAAGTCTACAGCTAATAGTTTGCAGCATTCTCATCCATATTGTGAGTGTTGTCTGTACTGCTTCATATGATGTCACTGAGTTTTATTTCCCATGCAATTTTTTTAATATGGAAAATCAAGTCAATATGTTGATGAGCTGCTTATAATTTTAGGTATTTAAAAAAAGGTTGCACATCTGATCGGAGTAACACAACTACATATACTAATTTTAAAAAGAAGCCACAAAATATGCTAATGAAGGACTACATATAATTTTAATGGACTTATAAATACATTTCTAGCCCACTTCCATCTGCTCTTAGTAAATTGGGAGTCTAGAAATGGAAACCAAACTTAATATAGTCTGGAACCAGAGTGTGTGGGAGGGAATCCTGGCTCCCCCATTTACTAGCTGTGTCATCTGAGATAAATCACATGAACTCTCTTTATTTCAGTTTCTTGCCCTATAATTTGAGGATAATAATAATAGGGTCATTTTGAAGATTGAGTTAATTAATACATGAAAGATCTTAGACTACTTCCTGGTGTAAAATATGCAGTATTCTTAGTTATTATAATTATTAGATATTACCCAAACATAATTAGGGATATAAATCTATATCTGCTAAGATTATTTAAGGGGCTCCAAAAAGAAACTGAGATGATTTATAAACTATAAACTATCCATTGTATTTCATTATAAACTATCCATTGTAGTTTATCCATTGTATAAACTATCCATTGTATTTCATTATCCAGACAATCATAGCTCTATGAATGTGGAAAATGAAGAGCATTCTTAACAGTTTTTTTAAAATATAATATTGGGAAAAAATTTCAAAAGCAAAACACGCATTTTTTTTTAAGTAAAATTACAAACAGAGTCTAAATAATTCCCAGCATCCTTCCTCTTATATATCATTGTCCAAAATCAGGACACAGGGCTAACGCCAAGCAGCACAGGAAGCTGGGATAGTGAGTATCTGGCAGTTATCCTATTTTACCTATGTGAAAAAAGTAATCTACAAAAGGAAAAATGGAAGGGCTACTGGCAAGGCAACAACTAATGTCAGTTTCAGTCCCATAAAGGTGGCACTAGAGAGTGAAAAGGGCACTGACCCAAAAACTAGTCTTCCAACAAGCATGCTTCCATCATGTCGCTTCATTTGTATCTCTGAGAACTTAAAAATCTGGCCAATCCTTGGAGACATAGCTGATTCTAGGTCTGGGGCACAAAATGTACCAGAGAAGCATGGAAATTCCAAGACTCCAGGGAACATGTCAGAAGGTCTCAAGACCCAATCAGAAAGTCCCCTGCACTGGCCAAAGATGGGACAATTTGAGCATCAAATAGAATAATACCTTCAATGGTATGAAGTACTTCAAGTAAATTTAAATACATCAGTTCAAAGTAATACGCAAAAGAAAAATTAAAACCAAACATTCAAGTCACTTTTGGAGGAGTCTAAAGAACTATTATTCTAAAAATATGATGACCAAAAAAAAAATCAAGCATTTACCCTTTCTTTCCTTATAACCAAATAGTCATAGAGGAAATCAGTTACCTAAGGTAAAGTTCTTCATAGAAATTTTCAACTAATAAATGCAAAAGGATAGAGTTAAAATGTCACCATTGCAAAATCCTTACTGGAGTATGGATCAAGCCAAAGATCATCAATGAAAAATCCATTGGATGGAAAGCTGACATGAACTTTAATAGTGGGTACAGCAGATGACAAGATGGGAAACCACTGATCAATCTAACATCACAGAAAGGCAAGACAACCCCCTTCCACACAGTCACGGTCACACCGAGCTAGTGCCCAGGCCTGGAATCGGGC
Organism: Rhinolophus sinicus; assembly: GCF_036562045.2. Lineage (NCBI taxonomy): Eukaryota > Metazoa > Chordata > Mammalia > Chiroptera > Rhinolophidae > Rhinolophus > Rhinolophus sinicus. The sequence goes on along the minus strand of NC_133755.1, from coordinate 155,344,420 downwards.
TGCAGGCTCAGCCGTGCCCGCCGTCTCCTGCCGCTTGCTTTCCAACTATGGACACCCCCCCACCCCCACCCCCGCAAAGTGAGCGAGCTTCGGACCTTTGTGAAAATGTGTAAGCAGGATCCGAGCGTTCTGCACACCCAGGAAATGCGCTTCCTGAGGGAGTGGGTGGAGAGCATGGGGGGTAAAATACCACCCGCCATTCATAAAACTAAATCAGAAAAAAATATCAAGGGAGAAAAAGCAGATAGTAAGAAGGTGGAGGAAAACATAAAGACAGATGAACCATCAAGTGAGGAAAGTGATCTAGAAATTGACAATGGTGTGGTTGAACCAGACATTGATGCACCTCAAGAAATGGGAGATGGAAATGTAGAGATAACTGAGGAGGTGATGGATCAGGCAAATGATAAAAAAGTGGCTGCCATTGATGCTCTAAATGATGGTGACCTACAGAGAGCCATTGACTTGTTCACAGATGCCATCCAGCTGAATCCTCGCTTGGCCATCCTGCATGCCAAGAGAGCCAGTATCTTCATCAAATTACAGAAGCCAGATGCTGCCATTAGAGACTGTGACAGAGCTATTGAAATAAATCCTGATTCAGCTCAGCCCTACAAATGGCGAGGGAAAGCACATAGACTTCCGGGCCATTGGGAAGAAGCAGCCCATGATTTTGCCTCTTGCATGTCAATTGGATGATGATGAAGATGCTAGTGCAATACTAAAAGAAGTTCAATCAAGGGCTCAGAAAATTGCAGAACGTGGGAGAAAGTATGGGCGGAAACGTGAAGAACGAGATATCAAAGAAAGAATGGAAATGGTTAAGAAGGCTCAGGAAGAACGTGAGACAGCCCAGAGGGAGGAAGAAGCCAGATGACAATCAATCAGGAGCTCGGTATGGCTCTTTTCCAGGTGGCTTTCCTGGGGGAATGCCTGGTAATTTTCCTGGGGGAATGCCTGGAATGGGAGGGGGCATGCCTGGAATGGCAGGAATGCCTGGGCTCAGTGAAATTCTTAGTGACCCAAAGGTTCTTGCAGCCATGCAGGATCCAGAAGTTACGCTGGCCTTCCAGGATGTGGCCCAGAATCCGGCAAATATGTCAAAGTATCAGAGCAACCCAAAGGTGATGAATCTCATCAGTAAATTGTCAGCCAAATTTGGAGGTCAAGCGTAATGCCCTTCTGACAAATAAAACCCTTGCTGACGGAAAAGCAACATAGGTCACCCAGCGGATGTTGCAATAATACAAACCAGTGTAACTCTGACCTTCTCAAGTAGAAAGCTGGGGTGCTTTGAAGAGAATCCCTACACCTCTGCCCCAAATGCAGCTGTAACATGTTATAGTGGTTTGCCATAGGGTATTTGTTCAGATAATGTTTTCCTACTAGGAATTACAAACTTCAAACACTTTTAAACCTTAAAAATATTTAAAAACAAATTAAAAGGGTATATAAAACCCTACATTTTTCTTTACTAAATAAAAAAAAAAGCAAGACAACCAAATATGATGTGCCTCCTGATGTCACACAATAGGAAATTCAAAAAATTTTAAAGTGTTCTTGTCAATATTTTAAAACTTAATCAAACCTCCTAATCTAACTACCAGTTCACTGGAAACACAAAGGATAGAGAAATACGTTACATGAGCATAATATGGATACCTCTATACAACTTGATTGCTTCAACAATAAACACATATACAAAAAAAGAAAAAAAGGAGAAGACCTATACATAAAAAGAGACTGAAGGGATGTATCAATCAAATATAATGAATACACTTTGGTTTCTAATTCAAACCAGTTTTTAAAATATTATGATTTGGAGAAATGTGAATACTTACAGGATATTTGATTACATTAGGAATTACTGTTATTTTTTGGTGTGTTAAGGATGTGTTGGATATGCTTTTTAAAAAAGATTGCTTATCTTTTAAAGACACATGCTAAAATATTTACAGATAAAATGATGTCTGTGATTTACTTTAAAATAACCTAGTGAGAAAGAGGTGATGAATACATGAGGCTCATTCTAACATTCTACTTTTGAATATGCTTGAAAGTTTCTACAGTGAAATTGAAAAGAAACAAAAAACGAAAAAACACCACACAACCCAGGGGCAGGGGACAGGCTGATAATCTCTGTCTAGGATATCTTCTAGTTCTAGTTTTCTGTGACCTGTGATAAAGATACTACCTGTTAACTGTACCAATTAGGACATTTCCTGGTGAAATTTTTAAATAAAGAATTAAATAAAATTAACATAGTGGAAAGAGAATCCTTAACCTATATTCTAGTTTTTCCTTTTTCAAACTGCAAGTATCAACCCACTGGTGGGTTACGAAACCAACTCAGAAGATAATAATAGACTTTTTAAAAACTGGACTGGAATAGAATGGAATGGAATTAGTTTAGACAGTACATTACTTATGGTAAGTGTAAGCATTGCTTCATGAAATTCGAGGTTTTTGCATATTCATGTGTATTGGATAGCAATATAAAATGTATTTCTTACTGTAACTATAAGACATATAATCATTTTTGCTGTATTTTACTCAATACAAACAATATTATGAAGAGGAACAGACTCAATTTTGATGCCAATTTTACAGATAACATGGTAATTAAAACACCACTGAAACTTTCAGAATTTTAAGTTGTCTTATACCTTATTTGTTTAAAACTAAATTGTCCCCCTGTCTGTAGCAACTATTTTGCCATTTCAAACATTCCATAAGTCCATTTTGCAGACATCCAGAGAAGGAAAATCATAATCTCTGAAGGTGATACTATTAGTTATAATATACAACTCTTAACAGTTCTGGTATCATGAGAGAGACATAATGTAAAAACCCCAGTTCCGAATACAACCTCTTGGTAAAAATAAAGAAGCACAGGGTATTTCTAAATTCCCTTAGCTTCCTCTAATCTTACCAACAACTATTTAACTTTCTTTTCAACTGGATTATCTAAAATTTTCTTTTGGCAGGAATCACAGAGAAAAATACCTGATGAGAGCTGGGAAAAAAGAAGAATCCCATGAGTATTTATTGCTATACTTGTTTTATTTAACCTTGTAATATATTTCTTTTTAATTCAGTAAGTCCTTCTCATTTATAGTCAACTTGTTAAACATCAAACCCAATATCTCTTTTCTTCTATTTTCACATCTTCTTTGTCTTTTATTTGTAAAGTCTATTTGTACAGCCAGAATATAAAATCCCTTTATTCCTTATTGAACTTCATTTTATTTCTAACATTGAAATCATAGTGTAAGTTCTAAAATGCAATTTTCTATTACTTTTTATTTAGTTCATATGAAAATATAATGAACAAAGTATTCATGTAATGTCTAGTTTACTAATGAAAACTTTAAAGATCAGTGACCATAGGAGCAAAATGTAAAAAGCTTTAGCCATATGCGCTGGGTCTTTCACTGGATTATTTAGAGTAACTTTATTGTTTAGAAAAAACAATGAGTTGCAATAGAGCTTGTAAACCCATCTCATAAATTTCATTTATTACACTTGTTAATTTTCACAATGATTTCAGTAGTCATTTAATGTGCTCTAATGAATCTGGTCTTATTGACAAAGGCTGTAACTTTCTGACCTATGCATTTGTTTTTTTCACCTAAAGCACTACATGTCATTTTATTCCCTCAAAGAACTACAAGGGAATGAATTATGGGAGAAATTAATTTAATTAAGTAGTCTATCTGTTATTGCTGGTTGACTGTTTTCACACTTGCTCCTAGCCAAAAAGCTCAGAATAAACTAGATTTTGTTTTGATCTTCTTCTCTTTTTTTCTTATACTACTTAAGCAAAGTTTTTGAAGTAATCACTCCTCAAACTCCTTAATTATATGTCTTAAACTATTACCTTCTATATTTCATAGAGTTATTTTCCCTTACTATCTGAATAATCTTTGGCAAATCAATAAAATATCTAAAAAAAAAAAAAAAAATTTTTACCCTCCCACCCACATTGAGTTTCTGTGAGGATTAAGAAAATGTGAAGAAACTAATAAAAAAAAGTTAAAAAATAAATAAGAAAATATGGAGAATTTAGCATTGTGCACGAAGCACTCAATATGATTAAAAATTATTGCTCAAGGGGAATTTTTTTAAATATTTAATTTAGCAAATATATTTAGGCAAAAACTTTGCTGAGATTAAATGAATAAAACTTTACAGGGGTTAGTTCTGTGCCACACACTGTTATAAGAACTTTCCCTATATTGATGAGTTGAATCCTCTCAACAATTCTTGAGATTGCTACAATTATAATGCCAATTTTACAGAAAATGAAATTGAGCCTAGACACTTGCTCAAAATACACAATATGAAAGTATAGAAGCAAATTTTGAAACTTGACAGTCTGACTCCTCAGCCCTTACTTTTTCATTTTTTTAAAGGATTTTTAAAAAAATGTTTACTGAGGAATATTGGGGGAACAGTGTGTTTTTCCAGGACCCATCAGCTCCATGACAAGTCATTGTTTTCAATCTAGTTGTGGAGGGTGTGCAGCTCAACTGTAGGTCAAGTCCTTGTTTTTGATATAGTTGTGGGGGGGGGGGGGCAGCTCACTGGCCCATCTGGGAATCGAACCGGCGACGTTGGTGTTATGAGCACTCTGCTCTAACCACGGAGCCAACCAGCCGCCCCACAACCCTCACTTTTAACCACCACAGTTTAACAGTATTAGGAATATCTTAGAGGATAACAACATCAGAGAAATGAGTTTATGCAGCTCTCTATTATTTATCGAATCAATGAAGCTTACACCTTTACAAGCAAGTTTTTAACCACATTTAAAATGTTTAATTGAAGCATTTCATAAAAAGAATGATGCATTCATAAATTTGAAGATCAGAGAAAGGAACAAAAAATTCGCTCATAAACCTATTATTACAACACAACCACTATTAATTTTAGTGACCGATCAATAAAGTATTTACACAATTATAAACAAACAGCACATACATTTCCCACAACTTTTTCACTCTACATTTTATATAGAAAATGTTCCCTGTAATAGTTTTCAGAAATATTATTTTCATAATATATAATTGCATAATATGTAATTTAAGGCACTTGTCTAGCTTATTCAACCATTCCCTAATCTTGGACATTTGCGGTTTTTCCCAATATTTTTATTATTTAAAAAACATTGCGACACACATATTTATGAATTAAACTTGTTTCCACAAGTAAGATCATGTCCTTATACTAGGAATCCCATGAGTGGCTCTATCTTATGTGTGAACATTGCCGGAGATCCCAACAAACTCCATTCTAAAATGACTATAAAAACACATTGTCTGAAGCAATGTAGACATGACATGAAAATCACTGAGTATTATTTTTAAAAGATATTGTCAATCAGGTAAGTCACAATCATATTTTAAGGTGCATCCTTTGATACTTATGAAGTTAAAGAACTTTCCATATATTTGTTTACTAACTGTATTTTATCTTCTACAACCTTTTCCCAGCACAAATAATAGTACCAGGTACATAGCAGGCATTCAATAATTATGTGTTGGATGAGTTAATGTATCTATTGGGCTTTCCTATTTGTTTTCCTGTTGTTATTTTGTTTGTTTGTTTAAGTATCAACCTTCTGTATAATTTTGGACAAAAATTTGCCATATGCCCTTTCATAATAAAATACGGAATATGCTTTCCCAATCAATTACAGAGAAGGCATAAAACATAACTTATCCTTTTTAAAAACTGACTGAAGATAATCACATACTATACAAGGTATTGAGATTCCATCCTTTTTTGATACAGCATTTTTCTATAAAAAAATTTTTTTCAGGTAAAGGTTAAGTTTCAATTTGTATTTTAAAATACTTAACAAAGTGTTTTTAAAAATACAACCTAATAGTATTAGTTAATAAATAACAAAATTATCATTTTCCATGTCGCTAAAATCTCCAATAATTACAAGGTTAAAATTCTATGTAAGGTAAAATAAGAATTATAATAATTTCAATATGAGGAGAACCAAATTCTACTTAGGAAATAAAGGCATGTGACTTTAAAAAAAAATAAACTCATTCAAATACTTTATTTTGAATCCTGATTTAAATGTGGCTTGTTAGTTAAAGACTGTGATTGATTCTCTTAACAGAGTAAAGTCAATTAAACTAAAGCTCTCCACAAATTTACACTCTATAGGAAGCACACTAAGGTATTCCCATCAGCAGTAGAGGAACTCTCCATTGCAGACTCCCACTCAACTTTTAGAGGCAGGACTAACAGTATACCAATTTTCAACATGGTTTACTGGGTTTCTAACCAACTGACCACTGACACTTCCCCTTGTAAAGGGAACAGACCCATCCAGATCCCATCAACAACTCACTAATACTGGATTTTCTTAGATCATGTCTGACCTATAAAGCTAGAAGACGTGGCTCAGGTTATACTCGTATGGCTTCCTCAACAATTCTAAAAGATTTTCTTTTGTATATGCATTTGGATATTTTATATCTAATATATATTTATATTCTAATATATATACACATATATAAATAGCTAATATATTTTATGTTTAATTCTCACATAATATTCTAACACATTTTAATATCCTAACATGTAGTCTCTTCTCAAAAGCAAAACAAAAAAACATAAAGACCCATTTCGGCCAACCAGAGCACACGACACCTAATCATGATCCCCACACTGAAGGTAACACAATTGACCACTGAGACACTCAGAAACAAACATTTGGGGAGTTTTCTTACTGGCAAGGATTCCCCTTCCCACGGTGTTCTTGTTAGCGCTACTTTCCCCATCAGTCTGCCAAGGGTTTCTATCTGCAAGAATTTCTTGGCAGTTAACTCACAATTTCCACCCATCAAAGGAAACTGAAAGGACCAAAGACAACCAGCTACTTGAGAATTTTAAGGTTGCTGTCTACCACAGAGACATTCAATTGATTCAATTTCCATGTTACTAAATGTAAGAGAAAGTCCCAAATCCACTGGAGTCACAAACTAATTGTCCTGTGTTTTGAACACAAATACTATATCTACCTAAGGGTTTAGGGGTTGACAACAAAAATCCCAGTTTTTGTACATTTCTATAAAAATCTCACTGTAGAAAAACTACTAATTTCTGGTTTGCAAAGAATTTTACTATTTCTTCCTTGGTGTTTTAGTAAATACTAATATAAAAACCAGAGACCAAGTTGTCCCCAAATAACTAAGGGATATGTTTCAAGGTTTAACAAGTAGCATTTGTACATAATTTTACATTTTTTAATTTCCTTCTTGCACAGACTACCTCTTTTGATCTGTACAGTAATACCATGAGGGATTATCCACATTTAACAGTTGAAGAAGCCCAGCTCAGTTTAAGTGTCCTAGGTATCACAAGAAAAAAATGAAGTAACCAAAACTTAAAACACAGGTTTTCCGTTTCTCTTATACCATTGACTGTGTGTAAGTTGGAGCTTGGAATTTGAAATATATCTTCCCATAAAAGTAATATTATGCATAGTGGTTTGGAGTCTAGACTAACCCACAAAAACTTTTAACTGACAAAGTCTGAACTATCAAAAAGTGGTATAATACTATATAGCTAAAAATGGACCTGAGCCCCTAACTTACATGCATAATGTCGTTTCTTTGATAAAAATGTACCATATAATGCAGAGAAAAGATCCCTATTCATATGAAGAATTGGCAAGTCTTCCCAATGTCCGTCCTCTGAAGCAGCAGCTATACTTTTCAAAGCACAAATGGACCACAGAACCACTGACAAATCCCTTTCCTTCTTTCTCGTCCCAGGGACCATTGTTTTTCCTCACCAGTGCAGATATAAGAATACATTAGCTACAGAAATACGATTTGCTTTCTGGGATTCTGGTGGTATCACTCTCAATACCTAGCAGAAGTAGTTTGTTTCCCATGTATTAGACATGTGTAAGTCAGAAGTACCTGTAGCTGGAACGATGAACAAGTTGAACGTCTTGTTCCAGTCTGACTTACAAGCTCTCCAATGGGAGTGATTCAGAAACTGCACCAGGGATCAGAGGGAAGAAGAGTGGATGGGAGATGCCCACCTGGGCACATTGGCATGATTAGGGTTTCCAGGCGGGAATTACCACCTGTTCTCAGGAATTTTTTTCGCTTTCCCATTCCCTAATCCTGAGATACAAACTGTTTTCTGTTCTCCACAATGAATCGTTTCCACAAAGTGACGGCCAATGCTACCAATCACCTAGGTTCAAGGAGCCGATTTTCCCAATTTCCTGACCAAATTTTCTTGAGATTCGGGAATGGAAAAGCGAAAAAAATTCCCGAGAATGGGCAGGAATTCCCGCCTGGAAACCCTAGTGATAAATAGGGAAAATATCTATGAGAGACATTGTGAGTACTACGTTTATTTCCCATTGTGGGTATTACTAGGTTCAAGGAGCCAGTTTTCCCGATTTCCCGACCAACTTTCCTCAGGATTCAAGAATGGGAAAGAGAAAAAAATTCCTGAGAATAAGCGGGAATTCCCGCCTGGAAACCCTAGGCATTATTATTCAGGAGATTTCTTTTTTATTTTTATATGCAAATTAGAGTAATGAAGTCAGAAAGAAGTGATTGCATTTCTTAGATATATTCGTTTTATTTGCTCAAAAAGTAGAGTATTAAGAGGAAAACATGATTAAATCATTGCTATTCTTGCCTCTCATTTCCAAAGGGTATCGTCCTCTACTTAACATGTTTACCAATTCTTTAAATAAAGGTTTCTCTAACAGCTGTGAACCCCACAAAAGTTGTTCATTACAGGCCAGCTGTAAAGGAAAAGATGGAAAACCCATGCCTTCCCCGAGTAAACACCTCTTCATATGTCCTTTGCCCTTTGGATTATGGAATACGAAAAATTGACTAATAAGATACCAGGGATTTCATACATTTTAAGCATCCTTCTCTCCTTACATCTACCCAAAATATAAGCTAGATTTACTGTATCAAAATACAGTGTGATAAAGAGCAGTGGGGTTTCTGAGACTGGCTGAGGGTCAGAATCACATGGGATGTTTAAAAAAATAAAACAAAAAAGGTTCCCTGGCCTGACACCAAGGTGGAGAAGAGGAATTTGTACTTTTATGTAAGTCCACAGAAAATTCTTTTGATCGGTTAAGTTCAAGGACAGTTAGCAAAGAGGAAAGAACCCTGGACAGTTCATACTTATCGACCAGGCCTCTACTCTTGCAAACGTGTAGGAAGCCTTCCAGGACACCCTCTACTCCCACCTACAGGTGGGAAACCTCCCACACACATCCTTGCCCCATGTACTCTCACAGTATCCTGGATGGCATTCATCTTATGGGATTATAGCTGTTGATGTATTGGCTCCCCAATGATGTTATGAGTTTCTTGATGGTAATGCGTTTCAATATTGTCATGTGTTTCAATATTCCCAATATCTGGTGCCAACACCTAGGCATCCAATAAATGTGTATCAAAGAAATGACTAATGAATCAGAAATCACAGATTCTATAACTAGTTTTTTCAATTACATGACTTCAGCTAATTTACTTAACTTCTCTGAGTCTCACTTCCTCTTCTCAAAAATGAAGAGACTGAACTAAATAATTTCTTATGGAGCTTCCAGTTACAGACCCCCAATCATCTTAAGATAAAACCGTATCAAAGCATAGTAAAGTTCTACATAAGGCCACAAACAGTGAGTAGTACAGAGTATACAGTCAATAAATATTTTTGGAATACATTGGTGCTTTCCCTTATTTTCTTATTCACAAGTAACCTGGATAACAGGCAAACCTGTCACATTTTCAGTGGGGTAACACCAAATATCATGTACAGTATTGTTTTTACAATGACAGGAAATTCAGATTTAGATATTTATGTAGTTCCGGCAGTATTTCAATCAAGTAAGCATTGGATAGCTAAAGTTTATGGATGGAGCTCTCAAGGTCCAATCAATTTAATAAATGCATAATTGATTAAAAGTTGAACTATTTTTAACACTAGTCTGTTAAGCTCCATGAAGAGTAGGGCTAATGTCTGTCTTGTTCACTGGTGACCCTCCCAATGCCTCGCAAGTGCCTGGCTTATGTTCCAGGGCCAGTAAACATTTATGAGATGGCTGGGTACTGCTAAAATTAGCAATGGCTCCAGGATAGATGAAGAAAGAGGTTATATACTATGGTATGTTCTGGCCCATTATTTTCTGATGTTGCTATAAAGTACAGAATGATCTGATCTAAGATTTTGTGAGACATGTCTTAGCATTATCTGTGAAAATTTTGACAATAAAATATCAACAGATAACTATTAACTAACACCCCAAACTCAAAACATGACAAGTGTTTAAGGTGAAGTAATTCATTAAGAAAAAAAACATCTGTATCACTAAATTTACTATTCATTACTTCTAAATACATATGTATTTAATAAAGTACTTACTTTCACAATCATCTTTAACATCTATAGTAGCAAATGGCCTATCTACCAGAGAATCCATAGTACTGGCTTCCAATTCTTCTGACATTTCCTTTTTCCTTGACACATTTTCACACTCACTGGAATTTATTCCTCCTTTAACATATCACAAAAAGAAAAATGTATTATTTAACTTATTTAACTTATATCCTAATCTAACTGAATTCAATATGAGTAAACATCTGTTAAGAAATGGTACAACTGTATTCAAATATATTGTGAAGCTACTTATTATTTATGTCATAGTCCACATTTTTATAAATTCATTTTTATGCTAAACAGCTTTAATAATTTTCTGAAGCATAGTACTCAACTCAGGTGAAGACTAAGTTAATCAGCAATCTTCATGATCTTTTATAGCTATATATTCTTAATTCTAAACCTCTATTTTTTCACATTCCTTTTGAAAACGGTAAACCAACAAGGTCTTGTCAGTATTTTTCATGTTTACTTTTAACAATATCACTATGTTCTCATTTGTATAAGTTCTGGTCATAATTTTTTTCTTCAATAAAGACTTAAATTTTTTCTCTCTATTATTACATTAACACTGGAAATTCAGTCAAAAATACATGGCTCTAAACATGCATTTCTGGAAATTCAATGATTAAAACAAGCAAAAAAATCTTCCAGTTTACTATGAGTCTAATAACAAACAAAACAATTTGAAATTTGTAAGAACATGTAAATGTTTACTATTTCTATGCTTGCATTGAAAAATACAAGTGCAGTTTACACTTAAACAAAAGTTTTAATAGATAAATACATAACTTTTACCTTTGGGCACATGCAGTTAAACAAAAAGAATCATAATTGACCATGTAGCTTATACTTGGAAAACTAGCAGTGGTAGTTGTACAATTAAATATGCACAAGGCAGAATGAAAATCAAAATGAAATTAAAGAACTCCAACTTTTTTCTCTATTTTATGCTGAATCTAAGAAGTCAGTAATAAATTCTAAAGATCTAAGGCACAGCATGGTGACGATGGTGACTATAGTTATTAATATTGTATTGTATTCTTGAAATTTACTAAGAGAATCTATCTTAAGCAGTCTCATCAAAAAAAAAAAGTTAACTGTGTGAGGTGATGGATGTGCTAATTAACTTGATTGTGGTCATCATTCCACAATGGTCATCATTCCACATCAAATCATGACACTGTATACGTCAAATAAATACATTTTGTCAACCACACCTTAATAAAGCTGGGGAGAAAAGAACTTAGTAGTATGAAATTCGCCCATTTAACACTAACATGTCTACATTAGCTCCAAAGTCCCCGTGCTACTTGGAAATAGACTGGATTATTGGCATAATGTGGAATGGGGGAGGGAGGCTGACTTCTGTGCTCTAATAACACATTTTGAAGGCAAGAATGAGAATTAAATAACGTGAATTAAATTTAGTCATTTTTTTTTAATGAGAAAAGTTCTTGAAATAGCTGAATGCTTAGTTTATGTCGAACTCAATTAATCAACAACAGTTAGAAAGCAAGAGGTATGGGAATCACTCTGGCTATACCAAAAAGGAATCATGCAATGACAATGGCGATAATAGTGGCATTCAGGTGATGATGCAAGGCAAGCTGGTGGCTATAGCAGAAAGGGTTTGAGACGAGAAATCATAAGACAGATATTCTAGTATGGACCCGCCCTCTCACCAGCTGTGTGATCCTAAGTAAGCCATGTAATCTCTCTAGGCCCCAGTAGTGATCTCATCCCTTAGATGACAACGTCGCCCTAATGGGAAAATTCTAAACCCGGGCTGCATATTAGAATTACCTGAGGACCTGCTTTAAATTACCAGCGTCTGGTCCCACACCAGGCCAACAGAATCACAGTCTCTGGAGATCGGGCCAGCCTCCTCCGTTATTTTTTTTAAAGCTCTGCGGGGTGATTCTAACGTGTGATGGAAGTTTGAAAACCAATGCCCCAGAGGATTCCCTTTCACTTCCTCCCTATTCTAGTGCTGCAGTAGAATAAGAGATTGTGATAACGGCTGAGAACAATCAACTGAAAAGTAAAAACTCCCACAAGACGTTTACTGTCAGGGAAACTTTCCTGATCCCTAGCTCAGGGCTGAGTTAGGTAATTCAGTCTCCTTCCAGATGCTTAGTGCTTCTGCCAGTCACAGCACAAATATATCAGTTATAGATGTCCAGTTGTCTGCCTTCCCTATTAGATTCTAAGCTGAAGGGATCATATAATTTATCACTGAAACTATGACTCTTCTGAAAATGAAAGGGGGAGCTATTCACAGCTATGCCCCTTTCGGCTTGATCACCTTACTCTAAGTTCCTTAAGGCTGTCTCTTACTCTCCTTTGATTCCTCAATGCTTAGCACAGTGTTCAACTCCCAGCTGGTGATCAACATATTTGTAGGGAATGGATAAAGTGCACATTTGGGAGTGGTTAGTAACTCACATAAGCTGTAGTGACATACAGTTATCTCAATGTCCGTGATGTGCTGGACACACACTTCCCGGTGTTTAACAGCAGCTCCAGCACATCAGATTCTCATTTTCATAGGGTGAATGAAGGAAAGATACTACTACTATCCCATATGACATAAAAATAAAAATTGAAGCGTAATATGACTTGTTCAACATCATTCCACATCTTGTTAAATGAAGTACATATTAATATAAACTGGAGTGTAGTATGTCAAAATCAACAGGAGTCTAGAACATGAAATACAAACTGTTACATTAAATTACGGAATGATTGAAACAATTTTTGAAGATATGAATTATTAACTAAAGAAAAAGAGAATACCACTTCCAAGTAATTCTTGAAAGAATTGCGGGTCATCCTATAGAGCAATGTTTCTCAACAGGGTTCAAATCTAGAAGCCTTCCTCCAATTCCCTAAGCTTTAGTGTTTGGGCAAAGGCTAGCAGACATGAATCAAACACATCCATCACAACTACACGTTCTCTTACAGACGGTATAAATATTTTCCTTTTGGAAAACTGCCTAAAATAACTGACCCTAAAATAAAGCCTTTATACGATAAGTTGACTGTTTTGAGTACTTAAATTCTGGTCTAACCATAGTCAAAATGAAATAAAAATTTTTGTACAAATCCAAATAAAAGTAATGCTGTTAAGTGCACTAATAATAAAGATGAGGTGAAATTGGCAAACTACTACTACTAATAATAACAACAACAGCTGACATTTGAGCATGTACTATATACTAGGCACAGCCGGAAGCACTTTACAAATAGTAACTCATTTAATCCACACAACCATGCTGTCAGGGATGTACTATTATTTTACTGATTTTACAGACTAGCCACTTAAGTAACTTGCCCAAGGTTACAGCTAGGTCTTGGGGCTAGCATTTAAATCCAGTTGCTGTGCCACCAAAACCTGTCCTTTCAAGCAACATGCCCTATTGCCTCTTAACATACACAGTTTATAGAGCTGTAAATTGAGGTAACCCTTTCAGAAGGGAGTCTGGCAACAGATCAGGAGCCATGAAAATATTCCTCTCACTGATATATCTGGGTATCTATTACATATGTCAACACAGACTCAACACAGCTTTATTAGAAAAAAAAAGTGGAACAGCTTAAATGCCTAATATAGGGAAATGGTTAAACAAAGCATACTCACTCTAATGACAACAAATAATAATGGCTATGCAGACTGCAACTACAAAAAAAAGTTTATAATATTAGCTTTTTAAAAAGCAAAGCTAATACTGCATGCGCTCTATGATTACAATTACATAGGAAAAGCCTAAAAGATATAAATTATTTCTAAATGCTGACATAGCTGTTTTCAGTATATTTGTATGTTTCCACTTTCCACTATTCAGATGTTTTAAATAGGACTACTTTTATAAGAAAACAATTAATGCATACATTTAAAATATTATAAAATTATACATTAAGTATACACTAATATTCAAATATAAATGCACTCCAGCAAAGGACTTCATCATAGGCCAGTAGAGGAAAAAAGGATAGAGGGTTTGCTCTTTGTCACACAAAATGCAAGTTTCCTGTTTGGATAGTAAAATAAGGAAGATTCTTCACTCTACTAGGTATATATAGTCCTCCAGAATCAATAGAAAAGGTCAATACCATCCATGCTAGACCTGGCTTACTGATTAAAAATAGTAGCATCTTAACATCTGGGTAAATGCGGAGAGCTATGTGATAATCAACAAGTCGCTTAAACCCCATGCTTTAGTTTCCTCATCATAAAAAGAAAACAAAGTACAATCCAAATTAAGAGAGAAATGGACAAAATAAGTTAATATCTGAAAAGAAATGTAAAGAAACAGTAACCTTGAAAAACATCTTAAGGTTTGTTAATATGAATAACGAAAAGACCCAGATATGCTATCGGTATCTCAAAAACTCAAATCCTCCGAACCAACCCACAAGGCCTTATCATTTCATCCCCATAATAACTGTAAACGTATCCGCACTAACAGCTACTACTGTGTTTCCCCGAAAATAAGACCTAGCCAGACAATCAGCTCTAAAGCGTCTTTTGGAGCAAACATTAACATAAGAGCCGGTCTTATTTTACTATAAGACCGGCTCTTATATAATATATAGTAAAATACGACTGGGTATAATAATATAATAACACAATACAATATAATATACTACTGGGTCTTATATAAGACCAGGGCTTATATTAATTTGTGCTCCAAAAGACGCATTAGAGCTGATTGTCCAGCTAGCTCTTATTTTCAGGGAAACAGGGTATATACTACAATTGAACATTTTAATAGTTTTTCTAGTTTTTGTTGTTGTTTTTTTGTTTTGTTTTTTCTGTTTTTTGTTTGTTTGTTTGTTTTTTCTTTTTGCGTTTATACTATAAAGACCACAAAGAAAAGCACTTTTTCTCTGATTAGCTTTCGGTCCCTTTCACCGAAAGTCCATCTCCTAACACGCTGTATGCAAAGTTCAGTTCACAGTAAATGCTGATGTAAGCTGTAAATTAATTCTGGGCCCTACTACGGATTTGGCGCCAAATTAATACGGTCATTTCTACACCTAGAATGAAATCCTAAACGAAAAGTGTCAGGTCTATAATGTTTGTGACATAGGAAAAAAAATACAGGTTTTCTGGGTTTTGATGACCCCACACAGCGTCGGAGGCTGTGTGCTGACATGAAGTCTGTACTAAAGGTCACAAGATCAGAAAGCGGGAATTAAAACTGAAACTTAAGCTGGGTTCACACCCCTCACTTCCCGTCGCAACAACAGCGCGTGCACTGATCACACCCCGGTTGCACTGCGTTCTTCGGTGCAAAGGTGAGATCCGCTAAGACGGAATAAGAGACTTGGGGGCGGGCGAGGGGTCGCGCTCCCGGCGCTGGGGACGCCGGCAGAAGCCCTCCCAGAAGCCGAGAGCTGGGCGAGACGCACGCGCCCAGGCTCCTGTCTCCCCTCCCGGCCCGCTCCGCAGCCCGCGCTCACCCGCTCCGGGGTGCTCCATGGTTCTGGCGCTAGCGAGTGGCCGGTCTGGGCTCGCAGCGGGAGCGGCTGCCCAGCGCAGCGGCCAGGGGCGGGGCGCCAGGCGGAGGCGGAGGCCGGGGCGGGGCCGGGATCCGACCAGCGGCGCGCGGGGGCGGAGGACGCGGCCCACGGCTGGGGCTCCGTTCGCGGCGACTGGATCTGCGTAGGCCCGGAGCCCCAAAAGCCGCAGTCCCCGCTGAAGCTGCATGCCCAGGCCCGGCGCCTGCAACGAGCGGAAGGGGCCGCCCCGAAACGCCGGTGGTACCCGGATTCAGGCTGCGCGAAGGAGTGGAGAGGGGTGGGGAGCCGTGACCCCGGCGCCGTGGAGAGCGAGGGCTCCTCTCTGCCCCACAACGCTCGGTCCCCGCCTCCGCCCTGCAGCGGGGCGGCCCCCTGCGGCCTTTGGCTGCCCTCAATTATTTCCCGTGGCTCCGCGTTTCCAGTCCCACGCCTTGAAGGGTGAGATTGGGACCCAGCTGAAAGCATTTCCTGGCCTAGGGTCTCCTGGGGATCTTTGTGTTTAGTTTTGCAGAGAGCTTTCAAAACACAGAGTTCTGCTTTCAAAATATTTGGAAAGAGCGAGTCGTACAGGAACGACACCTTGGTCATTTGTACAGTTAGATATTTATTTTGCTTTTTAATTTTTAAGTCAAATTTCAGCAGTCACACATTTTTAACAGCAGTTTCATGCCTACAGCTTACATGGGAACCAGCTACTAGTTATTGCAAATGAAAACACTGGTTGTGAGTGAAATGGAATAAAAAGCACTTTAATTATTTTTTTAAAAAAATCCGTTTGACCTTGGAACAGAAATCTACTGAATTTTTCTTTTAAGTACAAAGAAACCATGCACTAAGAAAATTAGTTGGGTGCATTACTCAATTAATCTAGCCTCTTATTTTGAATAATAACACTTGGCTTATCTTGAATGCATCCTAGAATGCAGATGGAGGCAAAGACCTCAGCACAACCACAATATATAATACACAAGAAGTCATAAAGCTTGCTACTCTCACATTAAAGTAATTCTAGCAAGTTGAGTATTTGCTTTGCACACCCATAGCAATTATGGACTGATTAGAGAGGGTACAATAGGTTCCCTTAATTATTTAATGCCTGAGCTCCCTCCTGAGGTTGAGCAGGTGAATAAGAGAGGTCTTTTTCTTAAGGAATTGATCACCTAATAGAGACAGAAACATAAATAACTGCAATAAATAATAAACTAAAAGCTGCAAAAAGTAATCCACATTAATATTGAAAGGGATTAGAATATGCCCCCCAAAACATGCCACTTCTACATAAGGATTATTTTGAGTTGAAGGCAATTGAGAAACAGCAGAAGCTGAGAGAACGGCTCTGCCTTCCCCTTTTGGCCTAAAAGCAGGCCATAAATTTCCCTTTGTAAAGGTGACAAATTTCCATAACTTATCTGTATATCAAACCTTACTAAACAATACTTACTTACCATGTATTTCCTAGTCACTACCTGAAAGCAGAGACTGTTTTAGCATTTTCATATTCCCAAGTGATTAGAGGTTACTCAGTGAAGAGTTGTTAAATGAATAAAACTCTCATAAGTATCAGATATGCTTAAGAACTCAGATTTGTCAAAAAATAAAAAATAAAAAGAAAGCAATACACCCAAACAAGTGTTTTTTGTTTTTGTTTTTAATTGGGGAAGGGGTACAGGACTTTATTGGGGAACAGTGTGTACTTCCAGGACTTTTTTCCAAGTCAAGTTGTTGTCCTTTCAGTCTTAGTTGTGGAGGGCACAGCTCAGCTCCAGGTCCAGTTGCCGTTTTCCAGTTGCAGGGGGCACAGCCCACCATCCCTTGTGGGAGTCCAACCAGTAACCTTGTGGTTGAGAGGATGCTCTCCAACCAACTGAGCCATCCGGGAGCTCAGCAGCAGCTCAGCTCAAGGTACCGTGTTCAATCTTAGTTGCAGGGAGTGCTGCCCACCATCTCTTGTGGGACTCGAGGAATTGAACTGGCAACCTTGTGGTTGAGAGCCCACTGGTCCATGTGGGAATCGAACCAGCAGCCTTCAGAGTTAGGAGCATGGGGCTCTAACAGCCTGAGCCACCCGGCTGGCCCTCAAACAAGTTTTAAAAAAAGAAATGCTATCGTGAGTAATCTTACCATGTTTCCCCAAAAATAAGACCTAACCGGACAATCAGCTCTAATGTGTCTTTTGGAGCAAAAATCAATATAAGACCCAGTGTTGTGTTGTGTTGTGTTATGTTATGTTATGTTATGTTATGTTATGTTATGTTATGTTATGTTATGTTATATAAGACCCGATCTTATAGTAAAATAAGACACAGTCTTATATTTTATTGTATATTATATTAATTTTTCCTCCAAAAGACGCATTAGAGCTGATTGTGCAGCTATGTCTTATTTTCGGAGAAACATGATAAAGTCCTAAAGCTTCGCCAGCCCGAGGCTAAGAATTAGGTGATATTATCATTAATATCTAAATTTTATAGGTAAATAAACCTACTTGCTCATGCCAGAGCTCTAGCCCCTTGTGAAATCCCCCCAAAATACATGTGGGGTTCCAAATGGTATCTGACATTACTGATGAATTATTCCAGGTTGTCACTATCCTCAGTCCTTGAGCTCCCCTGGTCCAGTCTGCTTTCCAGGAAGTCTGGTGCCCTCTTCAGACATCAGCTGATTGGTGGATCACTTGGCCATGATGGATCCTCTCAGTCCTCAGGATGACAATTCTTGCAAACTAGAAGAGCAGTTCCTCCCCTGTGGATTACATTCTGCGTAAGGGCTAGGGCAGGATGGGTGATGTCACAGATTATTTGGACTTCTGAGAGTGACAGAATTCATTGAGATAGCATGTTCCGTTACACACAACAGCATTATTTCTCCCAGGAGGACAATGTACACTGCCAAGGTGAGTGGATTGAAAGTTTTAAAAAACAAAATTCAACTGAGTAAATTTTAAACATCTTATTGGCTTTATTAAATGATTCATGAATTGATCAGCATCCAATCTGGCAGATAGAAAGCAGCTCTTAGAGCTGTACAAAATGAAAGATTTATAGGCAGCAGGGAGCAGGAAAGGAACTATCAAAGAGAGAAATACAGTAAAAGAGAAAAACCGGTTGAGTAATATTGGGGGTATAAAGTTAAAGATGAAGGCATTGATCTTAGGAGAGACAGGAGGGAAGCAAGTTGGAATAGATGGATCCTGATAAATGTTTGAATGGGGTCTTGGTTAAGGCAGCTACTTTCTAAAGGTGTCAGTATTCTTGATGAAAACAGGTGAAGTCATTTGCTGGGAGAAGAAGACACTGAGGAAAGAATCTTGGTGATTTGAAGGTTTTATAGATGTACAAAATAGGTCATAGGTCATTGAAACTTTGGGTTTGGATGAGGTTGCCCAGGGAAAATGTGTGGATGTAGAAAATTAGGCGACTATGAATTAGCGAACACTTTCGCCATCTTTGTGATGACAATCTGAATCATTATTTTTCTTTTGCGCTTCATCAGCTGCCTGAATTATTACATACTTACTACATTTCTTCCATTCTGAGTAAGAATAAGAAATAATCACAGTAAGAACATTTTCATAAAGAGCATGATTATTTTTCTTCAAACAAAGGATCATTAACTTATAATGAGGTATATGCTAGTTTGTATCATTACTCAGAAGATAATGATGTTCTTAAACTGTTTTGAGATAAATCTCTGTGTTTACACACTGAAGTAGTTAGTGCTCCTTACCGCGTTTTGGGCCAATGCCAAATTGCAAGATTTAGGTTTAACAGCTCTAATTAGGCTTCCTGAATTTGATTAGTGCTGGGGATTAGTTTTTCATTTGATAATTTATCTTACAAGATTCCTAAGCTCAAAACCGTATGTTTCCTTCGTTATTTTTTGTATCATATAGATCATGTAAACTATCATTATACTTTCCAATAGACCATTCTGTATTAGTGGTTCGTTGTTTTGTTACTCTCTAGTCAGATTTTTTGAATACTAAAAGAGAAGTATTAAGAGTTATGTGAAATTCCACTTTCTGAGTTATCAGGGCTGTATATTATAATTTGTTGGTTTCATTGTCCTCTTAATGTGCTAAAAAATATTGATGCACATTATCGTTAAACTTCTTATTGTCCATTTTAAATGCATGTCATAATTTTTTCATTCAGGGAGATACTGACCCAGGTATATTAATAGGGTATTAATATCTGGGTTAGTAAATTTCACATCTTTTCAAATTTCATATTATTGTGTATTTGACTTAAGTATTCCTTGTTTTTTAGTCGTGTAATTGACATTTGATATTTCAAACAATATCACACAAGACTTCACTGGCAAAACTACCCTTATTTGCGTGCCAATCAGAGTATAACTGATAATTACAATATGAGGTTTTCTTTGAGTAATGTAAGAATTCGATGACAAAAGAAATGGAAAAAAAAATAGCAAAAGTTGAAAAGTTTCAGAAGGAATAGAATCAGAATTAAAGGAAATTTGAGTCTATTCTCCCTTACACAGTATAGAATTTCCTTACAGACAGTCATCAATGTGAATACATTCGCTACCTAACAGCTCTTTGCCTGATATTCTGTAGTTTAAATTCAGAGTATCTTTCATTGTCTATTGATCTAGCTATAAAATGAAAGAAAGCCAAAATAATTATAACAAAATGCAAAAATTTCTTCATCATTAGAGATCAACTTCCCAAGTGCCTCTGACTCTTTCAATCTTCATCACTTTGTAGAAACATAGTGTATTTTATTAGACATAATTTCAATATATAAATTAACAACAGTTTATGTCACTTCTATTTAAAGTTTTTTTCAAATAGCTATTTTTATATATAACATAATTTACAGTATATAATGTTTTGTTGTATTATACCATCATTACTTAAACAGTCCCTAGATCTTGATCCTTTTGGTTATGTTTAGCTTTCCAGTCAAATATACTTACACATATACTTGGATTCTTTTTCCTTTTTTTTGTATTATTTTCTTGATGCATACATCAAAAGTAAATTTACCAAATTAAGAGAAACTTGTTTAATTTTTATGGCTTTTTAAAGTAGTATATCAGATTGATCTACAGGAAAATTAAGTAGTATAGTGTAAAAGGCATCCCCTCCCCCAAAACCCTCGTTTAGGATTTATTATTCACTTGGTACATTCTCATTGTTCATGGCTCTACTTCTTAAATCATCAGAAATGCTGAAATGTTTCTAACGGTCAAACATGTATCAAGTGCCTAATATATTGCCAAGAATTCACTGGACCTTACAAATAGGCATCATTGTGCATAGGCAGCATGGTGGAGTGCTTACGAGCATGGACTCAGAAAGCCAGATTGCCATCTGTGATGAGCTTTTGAGGCAGGCCTTCCATACAATTATAATTGCCTGCCAAATTAAGTATGAGTTCTTCAGCTATGCATTCTCGGCCCCCAAAATTAATCCCTACACACTTTTTGGGGGGAGAATGAGGAATTTTTATTATTTATTCCCTAACACCCTTCAAATACATCCAGCAAATTAACAATTTGCTATTTCCCCAAACATCTTTGAAGACTTCCAACAACTATACTCTAGTGTACGATGTTTACTTCACCACCTGAAATGTCTTCTTTATTATGTGTAGGAAAAACCCCAGTCCTTTCTTTAATGTTCATCTCACATGGCCCCTTTATCTAATCTTCCCAATCAAATGGGAATATTCTGAAATTCCCCTGTACTTTATTTTCACCTCTGTTGGGGTATTTAAAATATTCTACCTGCCATTAAAGGTAATCCTCTTGTTGGATAGTTAGCACATTGAGGGAGCCTAGTACTTGATTTTTTTTTTTTCTGAAATAAAGGACAAGTTGACTGACCCAGGCCTACAAATCAAGGCCTCATCTCAGCTATACTCTGTAAGTGAAATGGAAAATCTAGGAAATTCATTCTATGATCTAGCAATTTCCAGACCAAAGCCTGTGAGTGGCTATACTTTTTTTTTTTTTTGTCTTGTTTTCTTTGCAGAGATTTGATTTGCATAATTTCCAAGGTTGTGTCTCAAAGTATTTGACTGGAAACTTTGAGCTAATCCTGACAGAAGCAAGAAATTTATCAGCAGCTTCATTTCACTGTGTGGAAGAGCTTAGAGTTTCACATTCTTCAGCTCTGGTCTCTGGTGTATCCTCCACAATCAGTGTGTTCCTCTGTTGTTTGTTAACCCGCTCTAATTTCCTTGCCTTAATTTGTACCGATTGAGAGGCCCTGCACCCTCTCCATTCCACCTTTTTTTCCCTCTAGTGATATGGAAGTGATATTCTCTATGTTGATTTTTTAAGGGGTTCGCCTAAATAGTTAACAGGAATACTTATGAAAATCTAAAGTTAGTGTCTTTACCCCCTTCCCAGATAACAAAAGGACCTTAGAAGGTTTTAACTGAAACATTACATGCTATTATTGCCTCATAATTTCTCTTCTCTCTTACAATTCTTAAAAATCATCTCACTGAAAAATAAAACAAAAATCATTTCATTGTCTGTGAAGCACTGTGGTTTTACTTCTATGAATCTAGGCATGAATTTATTTTACCTACCTGCTGGGAAACATTGGACTTCCTGAATCTGAGAACTGGTATCCCTCAACAGCTCAGGAAAATACTCAATCATTGTTTCTTTTTTTTTTTTTTTTTTTTGCCTATTATTATAATCTCTTTTTTCCCCTTCTTGTAGAACTCTAATTGAATTATGTTAGAAATCCTGACTTAACCCTCAATTCCTTTCAACCTCTCTATATTTTCCATCTTTTGGTCTCTGTGACCTTCATTTTGGATATGTTCTTCAAATGTTTCCTCCAATTCACTAATCCTTCCTTCAGCTTTGTCTAATATGCTGTTTGCCCAGCTATTGACTTTTGAATTTTGAAGGTATTATACTTTTCGTTCATTCATGGACCTCTATTTGGTGCTTTTTCAAATCTGCTTGTATTTTCTCCTGGTCTATTACTCATATTTTCAAGTCTCTTTTTTTATTTCTTTCAGCATATTAGCTATGTTATTTTATATTCCATATCTGACAATCATAATAGCTGAAGTCTTTGTGGATTTGATTATACTTTCTAGCTTTTTTTTTCCAGGTTCCTACTTACATTTCCTTTATTTCTTATATATTTTGTGATTTTTTAATTGTGAGCATTGTTGGAAATTCTTTGAAGTCTGGTTTGAAGTCACATTCCTCCAAAAAAGACATGGGATTTTTCTATGTCACCAGGGGGCACTATTAGCATGGGAAATTAAATTTCCCTATTTTATATTTTATACTTTATAGGTAAGGTTGCCAAATAAAATATAGGACACCCAGTTAAATTTAAATTTCAGATAAAAATACACGTAACTTTTAGTGCAACATTTAGGGCATATATTAAAAAATTATTCAAGTTTAACTGGGCATTCTCTATTTTTATTTGCTAAATCTAGCAACCCTACACATGGGCAACTTGCATTTCAAACCCACATACGGGCTTGCTTGAAGTTATGAAGAAAGCCTCAGGGAATTTTTTTCCCCCATTCTCCCAGGGCAAAGGTAAAGTTGCAACATCATCTTCTGTAACGTAGATCTTTAAGGAGATTTATTTCTTGCTCAACCTTATACCAAAGAATGTTCATTACAATCTCAGATCTGTTCAGTGAATTCCCATAAATGCTTAGCTTTATCTGTTGTCCTCTACACAACATGTAATTTTCAAAATGTAAACGTAAGGTCCCTTAAATTGACCCTGAGGGTGAAAACCAGCTTCACAGATTACCTACATTTCTCTGTGTAAGAAACATCCAAACCTGGAGAGAATTGTTGTAAGAGTTATTTGAGCCAAACTGATGACATATGCTGGTGACGAAATTGAAATTGCTCCTGGGAATGACAGTTTTGCAGCCTATTTTATGCACTTGATATTAAAGAAGGAAAGTAAAGAAGATTACATGAAGGTGGGAGAAAGCAAGACAGGACTGGATTACAGGATAGTTTAAGATTTTTTCTCTCTTGAGGGTGGCTATGTTTTAAAAAGAGGGGTCTGAAAGGGAGCGTTTCAAAGGTGTATTAACCTAGATGCACAAGAAAAATAGACAGGGCTGGTTTAAGGCAAAGATAAGCCTTTTAGTAAAGAAGTTATATGCCTGGGGCATGACTATCCACCATGACCTACCAGTTAGGAAATTATGATCAGATCACCATGAAGGTTACTTTCCACAGAACCCCTTTTTTCATCCACACCTTTCTGGAGTTTTGTTGTTGTTGTTCTTTCTACAGATTACTTGCATTCTTGCCTGGTCTATGAAGCACTTAAAAATATTTTTACATAGTTTATCCAGTATTTCTAGTTGTTTTTGGCAGGAGGAGATCAGAGAAAAGGTGTTGTGAGGGGGAGTCATTCAGAGTATCACAAGTTATATTCTATCAGAACCAGAAATACTTCAGTCCTTTGTTCCTGCTAACTCTGAAATCTGGTGTTCTTGATGGCATCTGCTCCAAGTTTTAATATTCCTTACCTATCCGTGGGTGTAGCCCAGAGTAATTAGTATCATTGGACTTGGCTTTCATACTCTACAAAGACTGACAATCTAGTGACAGCGTATGGGAACTTGCTCTGAAGATCACTTAATAATTTGCACCCAGTATCACATCTGTTCCCTACCAGGGCTCTTTCTCTGAGGTTAGAATGTACTTCCCTGTGTCTTGAGGAGTTTTATATAATATAGAACAGTTTAAATGGCACCACCCTCATTTGTTTTCTGAGTTAATCCAAAGGAATCCCATTCTTGTTGGTGTATTTTATCTGCAATTTCTGGAACTACACCTGAGATTCTTCGTGGGATTAGCCCTAGTTTTCTATTTGCCTCTAGGAAGACCCGTTTTCCGAGTGGGGTTAGATTCCCTTGGACACCCCTGCCTTCATGGGTGAGTGACCAGCAGCTTCTTTCTCCCCCCTATCAGTCCCAATAGCACATTTCAGCTTGTCTTTTTTTCCAGGCCGACGCAGACTGCCACGCTTAGTCCCAATGGTATCTGGGAGCTAGCTCATACCACATTGTGAAAGCCAGTTGCTAAAATTCAGGAATTTTGAAAGCTGATGACTAAGCCCAGCTATTACAAAAATTAAATTATAGAAACTTATAATTAAATAAATTATATTTAAAACAATGGCAAGGATAAAGCTCTTAAAAGAGAAGAAAACAGGAGTCAATGTTTGTGCCTTGAGTTAGACAAGGATTTCTTAATTATGACACCAAAAGCATAAGTCACAGAAGAAAAAAGTACATAAATTGACTATATCAAAATTTTAAAGTTTCGTGTTTCAAATGACACTACTAAGAAAGTGAAAATACTACCCACACCATGAGACCGTTTGCAAACTATGTATTTGGTTAGGGGCTTGTACCCAGAATAAGAAAAACTCTGATAATTCAATAATAAAAAATAATCATAACCCAATTAAAAGACAGATAAATAATTTGAATAGACATTTCTCTAAATAGTCAATAAGCACATGAAAAGATCCTCAACAGCATTAGTCATTAAAAAAATGCAAATCAAAACCACAAGGAGCTACAACTTCACACTCACTAGGATGGCTAGAATCAAAAAGACCCACTATAACAAATGTTGATGAAGTTATGGAGAAATTAGAAGTGTCTAGAATAGGCATATACATATAGACAGAAAGTAGATTAGCGGTTGCCTACAGCTGTACAGCTGGCCAACCTGGGGGTGGGGATGTGGGGGTCCTGAGGATGGATTTGGCTGCGAATGGTTACAGGTTTCTCTTTGGAATGATGAAAATGTTCTAAAATTAGATTGTGGGTATGGTTGCACAAATCTGTAAATATACTGAAAACCATTGAATTGTATACTTTAAATAGGTGAATTGTATGGTATGTGAATTTAATCTCAATAAGCTGTTAATAAAAAAAAGTAAGACAAATATTCAAATCACATCACTCTCTCATTGTTTTCCATTTTACTATTATCTATCTCTTGAGGTTATTTACAGAGACAGTATCCAAGTGGCTCCAAAACTTAGGATCAAATCGTGTACAATGTTAAAACAGAAAGGACTATTTATCTCAACTAATATCTTGTTTATTTCTTTATGTCACTCAGCCAGATGGCAGTGAGTGATAATACTCTGTGCTAATCCCTTAGGTAGTAGTTTGCTTGAGGTTTAGACACAGACAGTAATGATCTGCCCCATTATAAGAGGTATAACAATGCCATAAAGGACTTCATGACAAATAAAGTGATTAGAATGTGGTATACAAAAGATCTAGTCAATCATCCTGCTGCCTTCCATCAGCAAATGTTTGTTGACTGTTACAGAAAATGCAAAAATGAATTAAATACTGTTCCTTCACGCAGTCAAGACCCAATCTAAATATTTAAAGCTAAAGGCATTTAATACACAGAAATAGGTACTTATAAACTTTTGAAAGGGCTTAAGGAGTGAAAGTCAGGGGAGCTGCCACCAGCTTTCAAATTCACTAAAACTGAGTCTGAAATTTCTTGCTTTCGTGCAGAAATCAGGAAGATCAAGAGACTGAAACCACTAATCATGGTTGCTCTGCAGCCCTGGCATGATAGGCTGGCAGGGGAATATGGAAGTTGCTGCACAAAGTCATGTCTTAAGTGCACATGTCCACCACCGTTGCTGGAGAAAGAGAAATGACTTCTACCTCTGCTGCTTTCTAATCTATGCACATGTACATCTCATTGGCAGAATCTAAACTGTATTTAGGACTCTTCTGGCCAGAGAGGCAGAATCTAAAATGCATTTGGGACTCTTCTGGCCAGAGACTATGGAAAATGTAGTTCTCATTCATCCAGCCCTGCAACGAAAGGGAGAGTATCAAAGGGAATGGAAATGGTGCTAAGTTCCGACAGATAACATACGAGTATGACTCATTACCCTCAGGGGTAATCAGGTAATTTTCTAAGACTTAGGTAATATGAGTTAGGGATTGTTTCTTAGCGACAGGGGACGTAAGTTGCAGAAATTTAATCTTTCCCTCGGATAACTTGACATGTCTTGAATTATTGGACTCCTAGGCACTTTACCAAGTTGGCAGGCCCTGAAGTTTGTTGGAAGTTTATCTCCCACCTTCTGGCACATGTCTGAAGAAACATAAAGAGGACTTGTGAATTCTTCTCACTTGTTCCAGTCATCATTAATGTCACTAATGTAGTGGACCAATATGAAGTCCTGTGGACTGAATTAGAACAGAGAGCTGGAGATTTGCCATAGCCCTGGGAAAGGGCTTCTGTGGACGGCTTACTCTTCTGGGTAAAAGTAATCCATTTCTGGTGGTCTTATTACTATAGAATAAGAGTCAGAACAATAGAGCTTATAGGCTGGCTATTTGTTTTGTAAATAAAGTTATTGGGTTGGTTATTTCTAATCACGGCCATGCCCATTCATTTACTTATTGTCTATGGCTGCTCTCATACTAAAACCACAAATTGAGTATTTGGGACAAAGACCTCACTGACCAGCCAAAATATTGCCCTCAAACTAAAGATAACTAGAAATTAAAAATTTAATTTATTCCTAAAAACCATGGTCCCTTTATAAAAAGCAAACATGAAAATGTATTTATAAAAGTTTAAACCAAATACTTATTTCTGAGATTTGAAATAATACCTACTTTCATGAATTTCCCACACCCCCACCCAGTCTTCTTACTCGAGTACAAAATTGCCAGAGCTATGCTGCTTTCTTAACCTCTGATTAAAAAAAGAAAGAAAGAAAAGAAAAGCCTATTAGCCTGTTTAGAAAAATCTATGTGTGTTCTTTAAATCATTGGGCAAAGTAATTTGCAATATTTGTTTCACAATCCATTATTACTCCTAATGAAGCACATAAAAAAAAAAAAAATAAACTCCTTGTCTGCCTGTTCTGAAAAAGCTCCAATGCAAATTTCCACACAAGTCAGGACCAGGACCCTCATTTGGAATTCACTGGGAGTCACCACTGAAGTGCCATTGACCTGAATGAAGAGATTGGACTACAGTATAGACCCAGAGGTCTGTGTTGATCAAGTAGAGTAAACACTCTCTTGCACTCCACAATCTCATGATGGGTGGGGAGAGAACAATGATCTATGTTGATTCTCTGACCTTTTAATTTATACCATCATTTGCAGATGTTTTTCTTATATTTTTGAATTCTCATTTCCCCCTAATAATTTGCAATCCTATAATGCTTCATAAGGCCAGTGGGCATTTTCCAAAACATCTCCTTTGATCTCCATAACAACCCAGAAAGTATTTTCTTCTCACATTTCATAGATAAGGAGACTGAGGCTCAGATAAAGCCAGTAAATCATCCAGTTTCATAGAGAAAGAAACCAAAGAGAACAAACATTCACCAAGCATGCACTATATTGTAGGCTCTATACCTCACATTTTGATTTTAACACTTCAAGTCCAATATTCTTATTATCACAATTTATTAATCCACATCATAGTAAGTACTGGGGATGGTGGTGGTAGCACCTTTTAAACACATAAAAATATAACAAGCACTGTCCCCAAACTGTGACTAATATGACAAAGAGAAAGGAAATACAACTACAAAACTTTAAGGTAAATACTATTTGTACAGTTATTAAATGAATGGCATTAAAATACGCTTATATTACTGCATGAAGAATTAAGCTGAAGAACAGGAAATACTTTATATGAATTTGGTTGTGACTTTCTGACATATCTAACCACAGGAAGTTGTAAAGTGTCTCTGGATAATTATTATTAAAGAGCAACCGTCTTTTGGGAGTAATTCAAATACAGTCCTCCTTCAAGTCAGCGGCTATAGGAAATGTTTCCCTTCTAGTTCTATGATTCTATGATACTATCTCTAGTTACAGTGTGATCCCCACCCCACCCCAACACACAGACACACTTTAACATTCTATAAATCTGTTGGGAGAGAGTTTGTAATATCAGGGGTGGATGTGCTTTTTAAAGTATGTGTGATCAAGCTCTGTGCAAACATGATGCCATGAGCACGTATGTCTTTGACTTCATGCTGAGGCTACATGCTCTCAGATTTCACCAGAGTTATTCACTTACTAGTTTATCTGATAAACGTTTGTTGCATGTACTCTATGTACTAGATTTGTGAAGAACATAAAACAATTTAGTAAAACCTTTTCCTATGTAATAGATTTTGAGTGGCCTAGTCAAAAACCTATGCTAGTGGCACGTATGAACTGTTATCTTCATTAGAAAGGCTAGATAACACACAAAGGAAACTAAGCAGGTATCCTTTTGCCATCTAAGACAGAGGTCAGCAAATGTGTACTGTAAACAGCCAGACTGTAAATATTGTAGGCTTTGCAGGGCCATATGGTCTTTGTTGTGAATGTTTTAGGCTTTTCAGGGCCATATGGTCTTTGTTGCAGCTACTTACTTCTCCATCATATTGCAAAAGCAGCCATGGATAATAATGAATGAATGAATGAATGAATATGGCATATTTCAATAAAATTTTATTTATGGAAACTGAAATTTGAATTTCATATAATTTTCCTGCTTCGCAAAATTTTATTCTTTTGATTTGTTAAAAGCCGTTTAAAATGTAAAAACCATTCTTAGCTTACAGGCCATACAAAAACAGGCAGTAGACCATAACTTGTCAATCCCTGATCAATGAAACTACCATCTATAAAAGAAAATATATTTGTAGATGACCATGAAGGATGCATGCAATATAATAAAATAGTAAAATACAGGTAAGACTAAATGATAAACATTTAAAATACTTTCATTCCAAGAGTTGGAAAGACAATAAAATATTATATGGGTTTCATATCTGGATGGAGCAGACCTAGCTCTCCTTAGATGAGTTATTTCAGCAAGTGGTAGAGAACAGATATGATGACTACATACTAAAAGATTAAAAACAAAGACTTAATACCTTCATATTTGTCACAGCTCTTAACCTTATGTTGTCTGGGGTTGAATTGCTTCCCATACAACTCTCCATACTTGGCTCCTATTTTTGTTTTCTGTTTTTTAAATAACTGACCTTGTTTATTACTCAGGGTTCTCTGGAAAAACAGAACCAATAAGATGAATATATATATATATATATATATATATATATATATATATATATATATATATGCTATGTAAAAATTTTAGTTGAATGAATGAAGAGAACAGAGAGAAATGGTCTAAAACATTCAGGTTTATAAAGACCTTTACAGAGTGTCTTAGAGTTCTTCTGTCCTCCTGTAATGAAATTTCCTTCTACATCTCTCTCCCACATCAAGCTACCTTGCCTCAGAGTTAAGAAGCTTTTGTGATTGACATTCATACAATTATGTAGGCTGAAAAGCCCATGATCTGTAATCAGCACGCTGGAGCTCAGGAGAACTAATACAATAGTTTCAGCCTGTGTTCAGAGACCTGAGGACCAGGAGTGCGATGATAGAAGTCCCAATCAATGTCCCAGCTCAATAGGCAGGCAGAAAATGAAAATTCTTCTTTCCTTTGCCTTTTTTTTCTATTTAGGCCCTTAACAGAATTATCTGAGGCCCACCTGCATTGGGGAGGACAATCTGCTTTATTTGGTCTTCTGATTCAAATGTTAATCTCATCCAGAAGCATCCCCACAGGGAAAACCCCAAAATAATGTTTAACCAAATATCTGAGCATCCTGTGGCCCAGTCAAGTTGACAAATAAAATTAACCATCATACCAGTATTTCCAAAGCAATGTGTCATTTGTGAATAGTATGAGAGAAAGTAGATAAATGGTGTTTCATGAGAAAAACCTATCAGGTGTCTTAATAAAATCAAACTCTAGGCATCCAAGGGTTGGAACAGAGGGAGGAGCTTCAGGTGAAGGTCGTGACTAGACTCTTGGAGTAGGAGCTGGAACTCACAGGCCTGACTGGAGTCACCAGAAATTCCTGCATTGAACATTTCTTGTTCGCTATTTCACATCCGTTTGTTCATTTTTCACTACATCCTGTAGCAGATAGCTTCACACAGTTATTACCTGATAGAATCTTGCCACAATTGCATTGTTTAACTCCCCTTTTTTATCCTGAGGCTTCCCAGATAGCACAGGGTGCCATGTCTGCAGAGACCTACCTGGCATTCAAGAAAGTGAACACTGAAGTGTGAGGAAATGAATGCCCACGGGACAGCCCTCGGCTGGTGTGGGACAACAGCCAATGTGTAAAATGTTCCCCTCTTCCTTCCCTTGATGGACAATTCTGAGGTTCCTTGGAAGATCCTATCAAGATAGCATGCTGTTATTATTGGCTTTCTGTCCTTCCTTGTTTGACTCAGGCTCTGCTTTGAGCATAAGCGAGGTACTCAGAATATCTTAGTCTGCTCAGGCTGCCATAACAAAGTATCATAGACTGGGTGGTTCAAACAACAAAATTTATTTTTTCACAGTTCTGGAGGCTGGACGTGACAGATCAAAGTCTGGTAGGATCCGTTCCCCGTGAGCGCTCGCTTCCTGGCTTGTAGATGGCGGCCTTCTTGCTGTGTCCTCACATGGCCTTTCCTCAGTGCATATGCAGAAAGGAGGCGCACGCTCTTGGGTGCCAATTGCCCTAGATCAGAGGTGCTCAATCCCGGATGCACAATAAAATTGCAGGGGAAGTGGAGTGGATTGAAAAAATACCGATGCCTTGACCCACCCTAATTTGCTTGTTCTGGTGCAGGGACTGAAGCGTCAGCATTTTTCAATTCTAATGTGCAGCCTCAGAGGTACAGGCTAATTCCACGTGTGAGCCTCTGCAAAATTGCCCACTGTCCACTGTGAGTACTCTCTCGATAAACAGAGACTTACAAAAGTGGCTTACTAAATAATCTTAACTAAAGGTTTAGTGTGAGGCTGTATTTACCAAGAGGCCAAGCATCATTTAATTTAAAAAGTTCTTTGAACCACTCAGGAGATAATGAACACCATCATACTTTAAAACAAAACATTGTACACCAATATGTATAACAGCATTTTTCACAATAGCCAAAAAGTGGAAACAAGCCAAATGTCTATCAACAGATGAATGAATAAACAACTTGTGAAATGGGATTTCTCTTTCACCATTGCAAATCTACCTATGTATTAATACTGCGAGTGGTATGGTAGCCCTCACTACTAGAGAGCAGTTGAAATCTTCAGTCACAAGTATCACAATGGGATATTATTGTAATAATAATAGGATGTTATTCAACCTTAGTAAAGGATAAAGTCCTAATGCATCTATAGTATGGATGAACCTTGAAAGCATTATGCTAAGTGATAAACACCGGCTACAAAATACCACATATTGTATGATTCCACTTTTATGAGGTACCTAGGGTAGGCAAATTGGTGTAGACAGAAAGTAGATTAGTGGTTACCAGGGACTGGTGGGAGTGGGGAATGGGAAGTTGGTAGTTAATGGCTACAGTGTTTCTGTTACAGATGATGGGAAAGTTCTGGAAATGGATGGTGGTGATGTTTGCAAAATGTTGTGAATACACTTGATGCCTCTGAACTGTGCACTTAAAAATGGTTAAAATGATAAACTTTATGTTATGTATGTTTTACCACAATAAAACCAAACCAAACAAAACCTCCTTTTTGTAGGTGTGATACTTCTTTTTTCTTTCTTTCTTTTCATTTTATTCCTCTCTCTCTCTCTCTCTCTCTCTCTCTCTCTCTTTCGGTATTATACTTCTGACTGAAGATTTAAGCTGCTCTCTAGTAGTGAGGGCTACCATACCACTCGTAGTATTAATACATAGATAGATTTGCAATGGTGAAAGAGAAATACAATTTAACAAAGGTTTTTACAACGTATCAACAGCCTGAAGTCACTCTAAAGTGATGTCTTTCTGGACATTTTTCAGGTTTTTGAGTATTGATAAATATGTTCAACCTTTTCAAAGGAAAAATAATGTTTCCTCTGTTTGCAATTTACTTTTCAGAAAATTTTGACATCCAAATTAATGCTTGAAAAGAATAGTAATGAGAATCTCATCAACTTAATCTGACATCACAACTATAGATTTTTAGATATTATACTAGGAAGTGTGTAGCTCTCAGCTTTAAAAATTATCAATCAATGATTAGCATAATAATGTTAGAGCAGGTGCTTGACTCAGACTATAGTCTGCCATAAAGAGCAGTCTAGAAAAGGATTTGTTCAAACTGAAGAAAATCACATAATTATTTTAATGGCAGTAAGAAGTACATGTAGTAAGATAATTCTAGGGCAAAAGTCTTCCTGTAGATTAACAGTCACCGGCTCCCTTTCTCGTCCCTGTCAACTTATCCAAAATTTCAGTCCTTTCAAATCTGGATAAGGCCTCTCTTTGTTTGCTGATTATTAATTTATTAATCTTTCTCATGCCTCTGTCTCTCTCTTTGTACTTCTCTGCCTTTTTCTCACATGAAATATTTTTCCATAATAACACAGTCTCAGAAATTATAATGAATGTAAATGAGAAATAACCTCATGATTTCAACATTTTCTTTGCAAACAAGTCGTCAGTTACAGATCAGCGGTATAAGGCTGTGTGATGCATGTAAACAGCCGGGACACTGCAAAGGGCTTCTCCAAGCTGCTTACCAAACTCTCTCTGCAGAGGAGATTTTATGCTATGTAAAAATTTTAGTTGAATGAATGAAGAGAACAGAGAGAAATGGTCTAAAACATTCAGGTTTATAAAGACTTTTACATGAAATTTCCTTCTACATCTCTCTCCCACATCAAGGTACCTTGCCTCAGAGTTAAGAAGCTTTTGTGATTGACATTCTCTCTTTACTCAGACAGGAATGTCCTGGTCCTAAAATGCTTGGTTAGTTCAAGTCAGGGGCCTCCTTTTCCCTAATTTATGACCCTTGCCTACCAATAGTGGCTCCTGTGTGTGTGTGTGTGTGGGGGGGGGGATCGGGGATTGACACTGTATCTCCTCCCTATCTTCTGACTTGACTGAGGACTTCTAGAAGCTTCTCTTTCCTTCCCTACTTCTTTTGGACCTTGGAGAATTTTTACCCAATAGCTGGGGCTATGTATTCTCATTGGCCAGAGTTAAATATCAGAATGAATTTTCACCTAGAAGAAATGCCATCCAAAAAGGTGTGTCCTATAGGCATAAAAAGTATTGATATATGGTCGAGCCACACCGTCGCTTCCCCATCATTTTTGTTGGTTCAATATCTATCTATCTGTCTATCTGTCTGTCTGTCTGTCTGTCTGTCTGTCTATCTATCGACTGCTATATGCCAAGCACTATTTTGAAGGCTAGGTATAAAACAGAGAAAAATGGCTGGTCTTCTGGAACTCATATTCTAGTAAAAACAGCTAAAAAATAAAGATAAACAAGTAAAATATGTAAGATTTATATAATGATGAGCCAAGAAAAAATAAATTACAGCAGAGAAGGGGGAGAGAGATGAGTATGGGAGAGAAGGAGGGAGGAAGATAAGGATTGGGGTGAAAGGGAGGGAGGGAGGGAGGGGGGGAGAGAGAGAGAGAGAGAGAGAGAGAGAGAGAGAGAGAGAGAGATTGTGCCATATTAAATAGTGAGAAAAGACCTGTCTGAGGAGGTAACATCTCCTCCATCTGAAGGAGGAAAAAGAGCAAGTCTTCTATGTATTTGAGGGAAGAACATTCCAGTCAGAGGGTTCAGCAGGTGCAAAGGGTCTACCTGACATAGTTTGAATGTGTGTTCCAAAAAGAGCAAGAGGATCATAGAGGCTGAAGTGGAATAAGAGAATGGGAGAGCATCAGGGGGTAAAGAGAAGTGTGGGTGGGCCAAATCCAGTGGGTCCTTGGAGAACATGGCAAGAACTTTAGTTCTTTCACAAGTGACATGGAAAACTCTGGGCAGATAATTGTTGAGCAGATCATTGTCATCCTCTGAATTTTATCTGAAAAGGCTTGTACTGGATTAATGTTGAAAAAAGTCTGAAGTGGGTACAAGCAAGAGCAGAACACTGAAACGCATTAGAAGGTGTGCGAGATGATGGTGGTTTAGACCAGGATTAATGGAGGTAGTGCAAGAAAATATGCCTGGAAATACTGTGAAGTTAGAGTCAAATAAGCCACTGCCTATGGCTCTACTAAGGGGTGAGTGAAAAAGTGAAGAGTTGAGATGGCTTGGTCTGATTAAAGTGTTCTAGAAGATATTAGCATCTCAGTTTGTCCATTTCCAATTGAAATAGATACTATCAATAATACCTGTACTTACTGATGAGGAAACTGAAGTATAGCGAGATTAGATAATTTGCCTAAAGTCACACAATTTGTAAGGGGAGGAACCAAGGCTGAAACCTAGATCCATCTGATCAGAATCCATAATTTTAATCATTATTATTTAGATGATTTAGTAACCCACTTTTTAGATAAGTGTAAGAACTGTATTTTAGTTTAACTTTGCTACCTACTCTAAAAAACTTTCCCAGCTTTACTGAGATATAATTAACCAAAAAAATTTTTTTAGGTAGCAGGAATCATTGTAAAGGTATACCCAAGAGAAAGGTACATCCACTGAGTTATAAAATCTCTTTCTTCTCTTTCCTATAATTGCTCATAAAACTAGTATATAATAAAGTGTGGCTGACTGATAGACATGACTTAGAAGGGCAGGGGCACTCCTTAAAGACAATGGACCAGGCTGGGATCTAAGTAGGGTAGTGTCTTTCTTTAAGCCTAATTTGTCCAGCCTGATTGATGGTCTTTAAAGAGCTGTCCTCAACTGGGGAAGGCACCTCTGTATTCTGAGGGTTTAAATCATGAGTGACCTGGCTTCATCCACCCCACAGTGTTCTTTGAAGAATTGCCAAGCTCCTTTCAATGCATCCTCCATTTACAGCTCAGCCTAAACTGATGCAGTTTGCCTGTATTTTGGTACATCCTAGACTCAGGCTTTGCCCGATTCTTAGCTAGTATTTTCATCTCTTTCCCACAGTTCAGGGAATCAGTGAACAGTTTCTTAGGCAACACTGCTGTTGATTTATTTATGTGCCTTGGGTCTTCCCTTTCCAGTTTTCGTTTTTAAATAGCCCCCCTGCCCCCCAGATCTACCCTGGCCATCTGCATCCATTTGTAAGTCAGTGGTGTTAAACTCAACATACATTTTCCTATGAACACTGTACAAAATCATTTGTCTCTCAGGCATGCCTATAAATGAAGATGACAACTTTTTTTTAGCAAAAAGAACATGAGCTTTAGAATCAGGCAGACTTGGCTAGTATGAGGATAAATATGAGAAAAAATTATAGATCTAATGTATTGTATAGCTCAGAATAGGGCTCCATGGATAAAGGTTCTTTTGTTCATGACCTATTGCCAAAGGAAATATACTCTCACAGCCTTTCCCCTACACTCCTGTCCCTGAAATAAACACATAGTTCCCTTGAGGATTTCTAGTATTTTAAACAGTTGGTAACAATGGAAAAATAGAAAGTATATGGGAAGTTTTAAAAAACTTTTGTTTACCATTCTCTTAGACCCTGAAGGAGAAAGCCAGTATAACATACTGAGACGAGTGGTGAAAGGGAAGAGGAAGTAAAATGGGCAAGAAGAAAAAGAAGGAAACATTAATTGAGCATCTACTCAATGCTAGGTGCTATTGTAGGCACTTCCAGGTACTATGCCACTTAATAATCTTGTGTTGGAGGGGTTTCTCTGTTGCTTACAGAGAACATCGTGGCTCTGAGATGATGAATCTTGCCTTAGTTCATGCAACTAGTAAGTGGTGGAGCTGGACTTTAAAGCTAACACTGTCTGACTTCTAAGTCTGTAATATTTTAATATATTTAATATACATCAAAATATAAATGAATAGTATTTTATAATTGTTATTAAAGTCAGGACTTATATATCTATCATAAGATAAGCTCTAAGTCATTGTTCTCCAAAAGAATGATCTTATATTTAAATCACAATATTTTAAAATGTTGAGGCCTAATTAATATGAGAAATTTGAGTAAAATGGTGGTGGTAATTTAGTTTTGTTTTTTCACAGACTTACTTTATAAGGAATTTTTAATAAAAATACTTTCTTAAATGTAACTGTGGCAAAACTTCCTCAGTCCTTTAATAACTTCCAGATGTTTAGATAATTTTGTTTAGAAACTTTGTAAATTATCAAAGTTCTTTGCTGATTAAATAAGACTTATAATAAAGTCAGTCTTCTCTGCCCTGTTAGAACTCATGATGTTGAAAACCTTTTTGAAGTCATAACTTCAAAGTAGTTTACATGGCTATAGTCTCATAATAAATACAAGATTATAGACTTTTTGTAAGATTATAAAGGAAATGAAATAGAAATAATGACAAAATGCCTTCCCATGTTCGTATCTCTTCCTTTAAATGTTTACCAATTGGCCAACAAACTTGATGTCTTACTGACATCAAAGGATATTTTCTCCAGTGCAGAGTCAAGTGCAGTGCCTTGTCAACTCTCAGATCACTGGTAACAGGGCTAAACAATTTAAATGGACTTGAGGTAATGTCAAAATGAATGACAATTTGTGCAGTGGGAAGTAAAAAAGTCTGGATCTGTAGGTTGGATACATGAATAGTAAAGAGTTAGTAAAAGGTGAGGAACCAATTGAGAAAAGGGTGGAGAAATGTTAATGAGGTACTCACATACAATGATTTTACTCCAAATCTGGAAGAGTTTGAGGATTAGAGAAAGGGGTTTGATTTAAATACAAACAAACAAACAAAAAATAAAAAGGCTTATGGCAGAAGGTGAGAAAGAAATTTTTTTAAATTTTGATTTCTTTGTTTTGAAGATAGACAATATCTTAAGGCTGCAGAAAATAACAACAAGGAAAAGTTGAAATTTAAATAAGTAATAATACAGCAGAAAGTGTCACATGTATCCATTGTCATTTGGACTTGTGGTGAATTTGCACTATTACCACCCTTTGAATGGAGCTATACGCACAGCTTGTTTTCTGTCTATTGATCATTACCATCTTTTCCATCTGAACTGTCACACAGTTTATAAAGAGTGGAGCCAATACTTAAACCTAGATCCATCTGATCAGGTGTGTGTCCAAAAGCATACATTTCTTTTATAGAAGGGCTTACACGATAGCCCTAAACCAGTAAGTAAGAACGGATGAGAACTAGAGGTCCAGATTTCCAAGTATGAAACAAGTAAGTCATGGAGATGTAACGTACAGCATAGGGAATGTAGTCACTAATATTGTGATAGTGTGGTACGGTGTCATATGGTTTTTGGACTTATCATGGTGATCACTTCTTTAGGTATATAAATGTTGAATAATTATGGTGTACCCCTGAAACTAATATAATATTGTATGTTAACTATATTTTTAATAAAAATCTCTAAAAAATAAATAATAAAGAAAAAAGAATGGTTGAGAACCAAGACTTCACTCCTCATAGTAATATGGTTATTAGAGTGTAGCTTGAAGAACTTTAAAAGAGGCATATATTGTAAATATTATTGTAGTAGAAAAATTCCACCTGTTTAGAGTTAACCTCATTGTATTCTGAAGAGTTGGTTAAATACTTATTTAGAAGTGGTTTTTCAGTTGCTTTTATTACATTGCTTCCTGGGTCTTGTTTTTCATCCTTTCTTCTGGGAATTCACCATACTAAAATTGTTCTGTGATACAACAAAGGGACCATGCCACCAAACTGGAAAAAAGTAACTTTTTACCTTTCTTAGCTTACTATTTTTTTTGTCTTGATTTGTCTTCTATCCTTTTTTGTTTTTGTTTTTGGTTCCGGTATTTTTATGGATAACAGAGAATATAGTAGGGCAAGCCTTTTTTTGCTTAGATAAGTTCTCCCACAAGCTATGCATCCCATATTCTTTGCTTAAAAAAACAAACAAGAAAACCCCCAACTGCTCACTTTAGAGCCTACATTTGATAGGGATCTATTTCTTCAGATATGCACATTTATACAAACATAATTATGCTATTGTCCTAATTTCTTGATTACTCACAAAACAATAATACCCAATTCACATTTTTATGTTAGTCAGAAATAATGAATAGATACCTTGGAAATGATAGCAATACATTTCCAGCACATATTTATTTTAAACTCAGTAATTGATCTTCCTGATACAAAGCAAAACTGCTGTTGAGAAGTATTTAATGCATTTATTCAAATAAGAAACCTAAATTATCTATAATTTTGAGGGCCAAATACATAATTTTGACAACTATTCTCATTTAAAAATTTTTTTTTCAGAAATAAAAATTGGTAATTACTTATTTAGTAATTAACAGATACGCGTTAATGAGACAAATCAATCCTATTAATCCAAATGTTAAGGGTAATATCTATACTATTTATAACTGGCCTTAATATTTTTAAGACAATTGAAAATATATTCCCAGAGTGTGGAATTGCTTAATTCATTCTGCTATGAATGCCTAACATGAAAACAGAGAGATACCACCACTTAGAGACCATATAGATACATATTTTTTCTAGTATTTGATTTTTTAATTAGACTTTTAAAATTGAAGTATAACCTTCAAACAGAAAGTACATAAATCATAAGTTTACAACTCAATGGATTTTTGTAATGTTACCACACCTGTGTAACCACCGTATCAGGAAACAGATCTTTGCTAGTACCCTAGAATCCTGTGGGGACGGAGTCCCAGAGAGCAGTTTCCAGGCTCTTGGCCTCATGTGGAAAGGTGCTAGTCCGGCTATTAGATGGCCATCAGCTGTAATCAGATGGCCATCCACTGTGGCTGGGTGGCCATCAGCTGTTACCGGTTAGCCATTAGCCACTAATATAACTGCCATGGCTAACAAGTGTGGTTAGCAAGCGGATTGCAGTTAGCCAGAGGTTGGTTGGCAGAGAGGAGGATGGCAGATTGCGGATCATATGACTCCTGCTTCCTGTATCTCCAACCTAGCCACCAGCGAGAATATAGTGGTATGACTCCCCTATCTATGGCTCCGTGGGTGTTCCTTTTTGGCCTCACCATATCCTGCGTTCTTGTGCGGGGAGCAGGACCAGAGACCCTGCATGACAAAACCGCTTTCATTCATTACTCCACCAGCAAAATTAACCATCTTCCTTGATTGCCTGTTTTTGAATTTTATATAAATGGAATTGCACTGTACATATCTTTTGTGTCTGGCTTTTTTCATTCGGCATTATATTTGTGAGGTACCGTGTTTCCCTGAAAATAAGACCTAGCTGGACAATCAACTCTAATGCGTCTTCTGGAGCAAAAATTAATATAAGACCTGGTCTTATTTTACTATAACATAAGACCCGGTCTTATTTTACTATAATATAAGGCCAGGTCTTATTTTACTACAATATAAAACCGGGTATAATATAATATAATACCGGGTCTTATATTAATTTTTGCTCCAAAAGACTCATTAGAGCTAATTGTCCTGCTAAGTCTGATTTTTGTGGAAACATGGTACATCCATGTTTGCTTATAACTATAATTCACTCATTTTCATTGTTGTATTGATTTTATGAATAAACCTTAATTATATTGTTGGTGGATATTCTGTTATTTGGGCTATTACAAAAAATACTGCTATGTACATTTGAATACTTGGTGCATTTATGTACCCATTTCTTTAGGATATATTCCTCAGAGTAGAATTTTGGAGACATAGATATGCATAGGATCAGTTTTAATGTATACACTGCCAAATAGTTTTCTAAATTGGTTTTAGCAATTTGTACTCTAACCATCCTTAACATTTAGTATATCATTCTTTTCTATTTTAGCCATTCTAGTGAGTATAATATAGTGGTGTCATACTGTGATTTTAATTTGCATTTCCTTGGTGACTAATGATGTTGAACATCTTTTCATATTTGCTAAACGTTTGCATGGCCCGTTTTTATGAAGTTTCCATGTCTTTTGCCCATTTTCTATTGAATTTTCAGGCTTATTTTTATCTGTAGGTGTGTTTTACAAGATAAGGATACTTTGTCAGATATATAAATTCCAAACATTTACGTCCAAGTTCCAACTTGCCTTTCTCTTCGTACAAATGTTTTCTGATGGAAGAAATAACCTTTAATATTAATGAAATGCAATTTATCATCTGTTTCTTTATGGTTAGCGGTTTTGTGTGTGTGTGTTAATTTTAAGTATTGTTGTCTTTTTCAAGGTCATGAAGACATTCTTTTATGTTATCTTGTGGCTAGAAGCTTTACTGTTTTACCATTTACAGATCTCTACAATTCAGCTACAACTGGTTTTTAAGTATGGAAGAAAGTGTGAGTCAAGATTCGTTTCTTTTCCTATATGACTATCCAATGGACTTAGTATCATTTATTGATATAACCACCCTAACTCCATTTTCCTATAGTGGCACTTTTCTCATAAATCAAGTTACCGTATATGTGTGGGTCTGTTTTGAGATATTCTATTAACTTTCAGCGGTCTATCTGTCTATCCATCTAGAAATATCCTGTAACTTTATACATTTTGATATCAAATACTGTAAAACATACCTAGATTTTGAATTACAAGAAATATTTTTAACTGAATAAAAGCTTCATCTGCTTCACTTTTATTGTTTCTACTATTGTTCACTAGTGCCATCTCATATTTTTCTAGATTGGTCTTGCCAGCGATTATTAATTTTATAAATATTTTCATAGAACCAAATTTTGACTGCAATGATCCTTTCTTCTGTTTTCTAGATCTTTATTTTTCACTTTTATATTTATGACTCTCTTAGTGAATATTCTCTCTCTTTCAAACTAGTTATGTATGTTGAATGCTTATCTTATTAATTTTCAGCCTTTCTTCTTTTAAGCACATACATTTATGAATTCTTTCTAAGCACCATGTTAGCTAAATTCTGCATTTGTTCTGATTATGTCATAATTATTTTAAACATTTCATAATTTCTATTATGGTTTCTCCTTTCCCTGTTAGGAAGTTAGGAAGAAGCACCCTCCCCAAATATAAGGAGTTTCAAAAGTTATTTAGTTACTCTTCATGTGTTACTTAATTGCTCTGAAGTCAAACAATATGGTATATGATGCCATATTGTGAATTTGAATTTGAAAGTTGAAAGTTGAGATATTTTAATGGCCTAGTATATAATTTTCATAAACAGTCCTATGCTTCAGAAGAATGCATATTCTGTAATTGTTGAGGGTAGCTTTCTACATGTTTATTATATCAAGATATTTAATTGCATTTTTAAAATTCATTTACATATATTCCTACTATCTGCTATTCTATCAAATAATGATAGAGGTGTCTAAATCTTCCTTAATGATAGTAGTTTGTGAATTTTCACCAGGAATTCTGTTCATATTTGCTTTATACATTTTGAAGCTATATTATAAGGTGCATACCTTCCTGGTGAATTAATTTTTTTTCAATAATATTGATCCACCTTATCCCTACTATGGTTTCACAGCTTAAAATCTATTGTATCTACTATTAATATAGGAATACCAGCTTTCTTTTAATTAGCATTTGGTTGGCTTTTCTCTTTTAATCCTACTGTAGTTCTCTGTCCTTAAATTTTAGGCGTGTTTTATATAAACAGCATATCACTGGATTTTTTAAACTATTGACTGGCAATCTTTGCCTTTTAACTAGACATGTGATCCACTTATATTGATTATAGTTTGTGTTATACGAGGTGTGATAAAAAAATACAGTAAATGTTTAAATTTAAAAAAAAAATTATTACAGTAAAAGACACATTGCCATTAATCTTCCTCAGAAAACTCCCCCTCACTTAGAACACACTTATTCCATCATTCTTGCCACTTTCTGAAGCAGTTCTGGAAGTCCTCTTTCATGAGTATCTTTAGTTGTGTTGTCGTGGCTGCTTCCATGTCCTGAATCATTTTGACTTTGGGGAAGAGCCAGAAGTCACATAGTGCCAGATCCAGTGAATAAGGTGGAAGAGGACACACTGTAATGTTTTTATTTGACAGAAATTGCCATAACAGAAACAATGTGTGACATGAGCATTGTCATGATGGAGGATGAAGTAAAGACACTCATGAAAGAGGACTTCCAGAACTGCTTCAGAAAGATTCAAGAACGAT
Organism: Rhinolophus sinicus; assembly: GCF_036562045.2. Taxonomy (NCBI): domain Eukaryota; kingdom Metazoa; phylum Chordata; class Mammalia; order Chiroptera; family Rhinolophidae; genus Rhinolophus; species Rhinolophus sinicus. Next base: position 155,301,392 of record NC_133755.1, on the reverse strand, counting down.
GGGATACGTGTGTTTGAAGCGAGGGTGGGGGTGGAGGTGGGGGGGTGGGAGATATTTTGAGGGGGATTAATGACAATGTGTCTTTTACTGTAATACATTTTTTAAATTTAAACATTCACCGTATTTTTGATCACACCTCATATTCTAACTCTGAATCTGGGTGATAGTGTGCCTGTTAGAAATTCTCTGGAAGATGTTTTCTTTTCCTCCTCCTCCCAGAATTAATGCAGTCTTTCTGCAGAGAAGACTTTTTCCTAATTTACTCACCAAGGGTATTATTGCTTTTCAGATCCAACTGTCATCTAATAGTGTGGTCTATTAAAAACAAAGCCCTAAAAATACCAGACATGCAGATGATTCCAGTCAAAAGCCAGCTCAGTGCTTCTGCTAGAATATTGGTGCAAAAGTAATTGCGGTTTAAAAGGTTAAAACTAATTGCAAAAACCACAGTTACTTTTGGACCAACCTAATAGCACACACAATACAAATGGCACCCTGTAAGGAGGGATGAATTTGAAAAAGCAACTGCTTTCTCTGGGTTGATAGGCCTGTACCATGGCACAGGCCCTGAGGGGCTGAGTAAGGGCTAACTATTGCCTCAGTTTTCACCATGACTGGGTGCTCTTGTGCAGGCACAACGTCATCAATGTGTGTGGAGCCTGTGCCAGTGTTTACTTACTTTTTTGTATTTGCTCATTCTCATAGATTTTGGCCTCTTGTAATTACTTTATCTTTTCTATCGGGCTCAGTCATGTATTTAAAAAACGCTTTTAAAATATTGTATTCATCATTTTTATGAATTGAAGATGTATGTCTTGAGAATTTTCCTCTGAACACTAGACTGTTAAAATGGGGAATAGAAGTTACCTCATCCGTTTTCACTGAGGTTCATGCTTTCATTCCTTCAACAAATATTTACTGAAGAAGGCCTACGTGAGGCACTGTGCTGGGATCTAAAATTCTGTGGTACGCAAAGTAGAACAAATCCCTGCCTTCGTAAAGCATATAGTTGAGTAGTCAGTCCTCTGTTATCATTTTCTGAGTGTGTTTCTTCTCAGTGATTGTACTCTCCAAGAGGGCAGTCCTCTGGAGAGGGTGGGGTCACAGGAAGCAATAGCATACACACAACTTTAAAAGCCCTATCTTTCTAAATGTGTTTCCATAAGAAGAACATACTAGTATTTTTGTGCTTCAGGAAACCACACAAAACCAAACTGAAGGACAATACTTTGCTGATACCACCCTTCCACGACACATCTGTTTCAAATAAACTAAGGACCACCCCGAGATGGTCCATTTTCCAAGTGGAGGAATTTGTTTGCTTAGAATATGCAACATTCCAGTTTCAATCCCACTGTCTCCACTATTTCCAGGGGCTATTTTACAAACTGGCCAGTCAGGTCTGGGCTATGTAAATATCCTAAGCAAAACCCATATAACCCAGAGGATCGCTCTTCAAATTTTTCTCCTGGTGCTTTTATTCAACAGTCTTCTGCTGTTACTCTTGCAGCTGTTGATGATTTTTTTTTTAACCACAATTTGCTGAGGCTATTTACAAATTATGCTCCACAGGCAGGGTTCCTCACAGTGTGCCCAAAGAATTTGGCTCTTACTATCATGCCACATCAGAAGTTTTCTATTATATTGTGGGGTGGTTTTGCTTGTCCAGCAAAGTGCAATGACGCTACTTCAAGGTCATTTTGCCTCCCCAATCCCCACATCTAATTAAGTGGGAACTGTAATACAGTGTTTCTTTTACCTGACCAAGATTTCCCTCCAGTCATGGTGGGCAAGAGCTTAGCAACTGCAGGTATATTGACCACAGGCCTGTGTGGGGAGTCACATGCCAATCCATTTTCATTAAAGTTCAGTGTTCTGTCTCAAACATTTCCCATAGGAGGACATCTGCCTGTTCCCTGCAAAATGGGGACCCATGCCCATAAGATTCTTTCTACTGACTCTTCTTTCCTTAGACTCTAGGTTTATGTTTGTGAATGAGCCTGGAGCCTTCCCTTCTGAGCTCTTCTAAACCCTGCTGAAGACCAGGCATACGTGGAAGGCCCTATAAACCTTCTTTACTTATCACTGAGAATCAAAGTCAAATATGTAAGTTTTTTTTTTAATATAAGCATGCTCTGTGTTGTTGCCTGAATTGGAATGGTATAAAATAGGACTGATTCAATGATGCTTATATATTGATATAAAAAAAACATTGTTTTATCTTTGTATTTCATATATACTCTCCATAAAATGGCAGACTAAGTTTTGTCTGTCCTGGGTATTGAGGACCATAGATAGAAATCAGAATTCCTGGTTCCCTTTACCAGCATTATTATGTACCAGACTGTGAACTCTTCCATAGTAGGGGCATTGCATTATTCATTTTCGTATGTCCAGAACATGGCGTGAGGCCTGGTACATAATGATACACAGATTGTTAAACTGAAATAATACATCTTTGTTTTATCCTTTCCAAATGTAGCTTTTTTGGGGGGTTGGGCAGATTTTTATTGGACCTATCCTAGTTCTGCTTTCAGTTCTAGGGAGCAATTGACCGTGAGATCCCATGGAGAGCAACTGTGGAGATTCTGCTCCGTTTTACAGGAATCAGCATGTCCAGGCTTCTTCCTTGTCACTGAGCCAGATGAAACAGGGGTGTATGCATGGCACAACTCCAACTGCAATTGAGGGAATACCTTGGTTTGGCAGGCTGGAGATGCTTGTACCTGTTATTAGCAATAGTTGGGAGTGGCCTTTCAAAAGGAGATTATCATCACTCAGTGTGACTTAGATAGAAAAGGGGACATGTGATGCTTTTGAGGAAAACCTGTGGAAATTTTTACAGCAGATATAAAATAGAAGAGTTGCCTGAGGGCAGACTCTAATATTAGACTCGGAAAACATGGCTTCTGGGGTGAATTATTTACCAAGATGGCTGCCAACAATTTTTCCCATCACTGTACACATATTCCACTCTTCCTGGCAAGTGGTGAAGTCTATGATTCCCTGTTCTTGAATTGGGGCTGGCTCTCTGACTTGCTTTGACCAACAGAATTGAGCATAAGTGATGCTGTGTGACTTCTGGGCCTAGGCTTTAAGGGCCTTACAGATTTTGTTTTCATCGTCTCAGAAACCAAGTGCCGTGTGAAGAAGTCTGGGCTATCCTGCTAAGAGGCCACATGGAGAGAGAGCGGCCCTGGAAGATAAGAGTCCAGGTGGAGGAGAAATTAGGCTTCCCAGTTGACGGGCAGCACCAACTGCCAGACATGTGAGTAAGGCCATCTTGGATCCTTTATCCATAGTTGAGCCTCCCAGCCAACACCACATAGAGCAGAAATGAGCCATCTTGTTGAGACCTGCGTGAATGCCTACCCCAAAGAATTATGAGTAACAAAATGATTATCATTAGGGGTTATGCAGCCATAGATAACTGAAAGAACTCCAAGGACTGGCTGGGTGATAGTGTGACTCCTGCTGGCATGTGTGTGGTGTCTTTGTTTCTTAGGGCAGTGGAACTGGGAATGCATGCATTCCTGGTGAAGTTTGAGATCACCTCAGTGTGACAGAACATGAGAATACTTTGTCAGGTTTTCCTGTCTGTGGACCATGTCAAGGAAGGGCAGGTTCACAATCCAGAGCCACTCCAATACTTCCACCTGGTTGGGCTTGGCACCCAGAAAACACAAAGATAAAAGGTAAAATCAAGATTTCTGAGGAGCATGCCGGTGTGAGTGCATTGGTAAGAAACAGCACTGAGGAGGTCTTGGATAAATTTCTAGTCTAAATCGCCAGACTGGCTTTGCTTGCAGGTAGCGCTGAGGATTGAGGCTGTGTTGCTAAATTTAGATGTGATGACTCTCAGGATGGGATTTCTGTCTTGTTCTTTGTGTCAGTCCCTTGCCTGTTAATCCGGTCTTTCTAGTGGTGAGATCCAGCCTTGCTCGTATCAGTCTTTTCCTGGGAATTAATTTAGTGTCTGAAGCACAGGCTGGTAGCTCTGCCCCGTGCTGCCAGTGTTCCAGCTTGCCTGCAGCACTAGATAGCACCTGTTCAGGACTTTGTCCTGCTTGTCTGTCCAAACCCCTCTTCTCTCCCTGTTAAGACCTCCCTCCTTGCCCGGACTACCACCTGTTGTTTGCTGACAACTGTATGGTACCATGTTCCATCTGTTTTCTTCACTTCCTTATAGCTCTAGGAACTTGATTTTTCTACCTTCAGTTCTTGCCAGGCTCTCACCGAATCTGCTCCATTACATTGAAATGTTGGGACCAAGTAAGACTGTTCAAAAAACAAAGTCTAATTCTTCTTCCACACAACATCCTCTCGATACTTGATAGCAAACTTTCCATCACCTTTAATCATCTCTTTAGGCTAAATCTTGCCGGCTCCCACATTATCAAGGTCACCCATCTATGGATATAATATAGCTTGTCAATATGCCTTTTACAAGGGGGCATACAGAAGTGATTCACATGCTTCAACAGAGAACATAGTAGGGATATCGTTTCCTATGATAAAGGCATATTTTATATTTTATTCATTATGCCTACATTTATACTATTATTTTTCATTAGCGTTTTAAAGGGTTTCCAACTGGGATAGATCAAGGTTTCATGGGCCTTAAAACTTATAAAACTTTAGGGACTCTCTTTAATAAATTTTTTTTTTTTTTTTTACAAATATACAGTCAGTTTCAAGGCCTACGAAAATGAGTGATCCTGAAGCTTAAGTTTTGTAAGTTTCACTGTAAATCTGCCTCAAAGTTCCTAATAGTATTGTCTGGTAAAATTCCTAGCTTTTCTTTACCTGAACTGCTATCTAATCATGTTTTCTCTCTGTATTAGTGCACCTTATAAAGTATAACTTGGGTGCTTAGCATATGAATGATCAAGTAAATTAACACACCTGAGGGGCTTAGAACACTGCCTAGCACATACAGCCTGCAATAAATGGTAGCTATTATTATTTTTATTACTTACTAGGAAGGACCTTAGCAAATAGTTTGTCTTCCTGACTCTTAATTTCCTCTTTGATGTAATGGAGATAATACTTGCCCTTCCTTTTTCATACAGTTATTGTGATCAAATGATAAAATATGTGAATGTGCTTTCTTAACTGAAATGCATCGTATACATGGAAGGTATTGTAACTGAGGTTTCATTTGACATTGTTAATTTTAGAAAAGGTTATGTTTAGGAAAGAAAAGAATACTTTGGCTGAGGTGGAGTCACTAAAGACCTCAGTAGAGGTGGGAGGAGGCAAAGGACAAGCGGTCCATCCATGTGTGGCAGATGCTGGAAGCAATGACCTGCACATGCCCTTCCACATGCCGACATTCAGAAAAAAATGAAGTAGAATCTGAAAGCGGTATAATTATACAAAAGAATAGAATAGGCGGTATTTTTTTTTTTTTTGGTATGTGTGTGTGTGTCTTTCCACAACTGACTTTGACCTAAGTCTCCAGCCTCTTATTCAGCCATACCCTCTCTGCTCTGCAATCCAGGCACTCAGGCCTCGCCTGGAGAAATCCTCCTTACACTTTGGGTTCAGCATAAAAGCTCCTCCTCCTTGGGGTTTCACCAATTCCTCCTGTCCTCCCCACAGGAAGAATAAATGGTTCCTTTTCAGTGCCCTCTCTGTGAAAGCTCTTCTACTCTAGACTGAGCAGGACCCGGTTTTCATGATTTCTGTGTCTCCAGGGCCTAGTTTCTTCTGCCACTAAATAGGTGATCAATAAAGGTTTAGTCAACGCATTCACTTTGGAGAAGTTTTAGAAGTTGATAAAAAGGGTATTTAAGGTCGAGATTCCCGGGTAAGAACGCCTTGCATACAGGCATTAGTGGAAGTTATTTATCCCAGGCAGCAGCGCTGAGGATGAGAGACCCTCCCACCCTGGGGTACCCAGCGACTGCTCTCAGTGAATCCCGCCCCCACCGACGGCGTGGCCTGGCGCTGGGGGCGTGGCGCAGCCCAAGGGGGTTTCCGCGCTGGGGGCACGTCAGTCAGGGGCGCGGGAGGGGCTTCCGCTGCGAGGGGGCGGGGCTGGCGCTTCTAGTTCTTTGACGGCCCCAGCCAGGGAATTTCAATTTGAAACCTAGCGGAGGGAGGAGGCGGGAGCGGCAGCCGGGCGGCTGGGGCTGAATCGAGACGGCTTCCCGCGGCAAGTGAGCTCCGGAGGTGCGGTGTCCGGGTAAGGAGGAGTGCGGGACTGCGGAATGGCGGGCCTGGGGCAGGGGAGCCCGGATCGGCTGACTAGTCCCTACGGAGCTGCAGGGTCGGCTCAGATTTTTCCTCTGGCTGCAGCTGGGAAGCTGATCCTGGGCAGGAAGCGGTGGCGGGACGGTCCCACCGTGGGGGAGGGCGGCCCGCTTTGGGATTTTCTGCAGCTCCCTTTTCTTTCTCCCATCTCTACCGGACCCCATTCCCTCTCCGGAGCCCAGGTCCTGTTGCTTCAGGCCAGATCCTCACTTCTCCGCTCCACTGTGATCCTCTTCAGCCCTCTTGCCGGGAGTCGGGGCCGAGTCTCATCGTAGTTGGGAGAGGTGGGGGCTTGATGAGGATTGTGCCAGCTCCGCCGGGGTGCTGTGGGCTCAGGGTTGCGCGTCCCCATCCCCGAAGAGCTGCTAGAGGAGGAATCTGACTCCATCCTGGGCGAGGGCCGCGGCGCGAGAGCCAGTCTGGGAGCGTCCTCCCGCCTTCGGTCCCTGGCGGTGTGCGAGGAGTCTCCCGGGACACGGCGGCGCCCTCCAGGAGGATGATTTTGGGAGAGGAAACGCGGGCGGGGACTCTGCGCCTCCCTGAGGGGTCTGCGCGCGTGGGCACTGCGGGGAGCCGGGCGAGGGCCGCGTGCCAGCCCCATGCGCCCCGCGGGTTCGGCCCTGCGTCCGCCGGCGCCAGGGCGGAGAGGGACAGAAGCTTTGCACTCTGATCCTTACGATTCCGACACCCAGCCATCTCACCACAGATGGCTTTTATTCTGCCTCCGGGGCTTGGAACATTTTTAGGTGAGCTGCAGGAGAAGGACGAGGAGGAGAGGAGAATGGAGCGGGCAGAGTTGGAATTGCCGTCCGGGACCACATCCTTAGCTCGAGACGCTGTACCCAGCAGCCGGGAGGAATGTCTGCATAGGGACGTTGGTCATTATAGTCATAGGGACGTCGGTCATTATGCCTCCCAAGATCGCTAACCTCCCCTGAAGGCAGGTTTTTTTTTGGTGAGGTTAGAAAAGCTCTGGCTTAGTCTGTTATTTTTGGGAAGGGTCTCTGTGTGGAGCCCTCCCTACGGCTCGAGACAGCTTAAATTGGATTCCCCATCACCACAACCGTTGCCCCTGTTTTAAAGAGCCCTGGTGGATGGGAAAGAAGGTGGATACACATTTTTCTCTTTTCTGAATCACGTCTTTCCCTCAGTTTCTTGAACTTCTTGCATCTGAATGGCATGTGTGTGCCAGGCGTCCTGTTCTTGTAACTGTTATTTAAGCTTTTTTCTTTCAAACTGACTCTCAAAGTTTGTCCTTTATTATTCCATTTTCTTCAGTTCCTTCTTTACTTTTCCCCTTGTTTTTATTCTTTTCTCACGGGAATCAATTATTTCTATAGTCTCTATTTACAATACTGTGTTGAGAATTAGTATTTTAGTTGGAGTTCTATCACATTACCCCTTGGGTTTAGCACTTGAGGGGAACTGAGTCAATTTCTTGGTCGCGGAGCTGGGATTTAGAATTCTCAGCTCGGAACAGGTTTTACTGGGAAACAAATAGCACGACACTTAATCCTATTCAGTTTCCATTTGCAGGCTCATTGCCGTGAGGAATCACTGGATTGCTGTTGCAGCCACTGATGGGGCTGCATTGCAATGCAATCTTGAATTGTGATAAAGGTCAACCCAGTATATCCATCAGGCTGACACACCTTTAAAAGAGCATGGTTGTGTCACCAGCAAAGCTTGAGTGATCTGTCCTATAATTCAATGTGAAAATTACCATCAAACTTCAAACTTCAGACCTCTTTGGAGGTCTTTGTATAACTGTACATGGGAATGGCTTGGAACAGTGGCATGGATTTAGGGTTAATTTAATCCTATCCTGTCTTCCTCACTTTTTTGGGCAGAATTCCCACTGAAGTCAGTAGTGGTCTTGTGTGCAGAAGGGCTGCTGAGAACAAGAGGCTGCTCATTTAGAGTAACGGGAAAGGATAATTTCTTTCCTTTTTAAAACATCCCTCTTTAAGAAAGACCTAGTCATAACAGTTTTTTAATCTTTTACCTCTAGTTGAAGTAGCTAGAACAGTGTGTACAGACCTTCCAGAGAAAATACATGGATGAGTTGAGCTGTCATCAACCTCAAATTCTTGATATCTGAATTGGATGGGAATTGCTTAAAATGATTAAAAGCGGTTAAAAAATTCATTTAACAAAGCTCAAATTTCAGTAAAATTATTTCTAACTTGTGTAAAAATTTTAAACTGCTATGGGATATTTTCAACTCACTATGTATATTAAACTGGGTATGTATACAACTGCGCATGTATATTAAAGTCTGAAATTCTAAGTAGAAAGCAAATTAGGAGATTTAGGGGACGAATCTAGAGAGAGGTTCACCCAAAAATAACTATTCAAATATAAAACAAGGAAATTCAGGTAGCGCTTGCGGTATTTGGAGAGTTAGTACAGTTTTCATATGTAGTGACTCTCTGGGCCCATCATTAGATTTGTGAGCACTTGGAAGTTTCCAAGTTAATTTTGTGCTGATAGAGTTGGTGAACTTGTTAGGTCCTTTGCTTCTTAATGTAACATTCTTGTGGTTCACCCTTTTCAAATTACTAGTTATAAAGAATTGAGTTTAGAAAACCTATCTAGTCACCAGATTTTAAAAATAGATTTTTAAAAATCGTAACCATGTCCACGTGTACTACCCAACCACTTGCTTTCAACTAAAAATACTTGCAAAGATGACAAAGCAGTCCTCAACCAAAATATTTATTGGTAAAATTACTCTGTAATTAGTAATATTGTATAGTTATGTTTAGCATCAGGTTTTGCTCTGAATCACTACTCTCATATTACTGTGGTAGAGAATTACAAAGGTTCTATCTTTGCCATTTTATTTAGGAATGTGGGATTTATATTTTATATAACAGAATGCTAAATATTTTTGAAAATTTGACTTTGTTTCTGTTTCCACAGGAAAGTGTATGCCTTTGTGTTTTTTTGAACTGAAGTAACCTGTTTAAAAGCTGTGTGTGGACTTTTTGAGAAGTGTGAATTTCTAGTATTTTTATAAGACAATAAAATAGTTTATAGGGATCAATACGGCTGAGAGTCAAACTTTGCATTTCTAAAATCTGTATTGTTTACTTGGAGAAAGCAAAGGAAATGGTCCTACCTTCCCCCTCCCCCATTTAGAAACATTTCCAGTGGCCTTGTTGTTTGCTTTTTCAGATTCAGAATTACTGTATTTAACCACTGGGTACCCTTACAGATTTAAAAGCCTCAAGTAAATGTTTATGCTGGCTTCAGTAGTCAGCAAATACTAGCCAAACCTTAATTTACTGCCCTTTTATAGAATCTTGGAATCTCAGGGCTAGACCTTTAGGAGTCAGCAAATCCATTTTCAGCCCTTGCCCTCCTTCCCTCCCCTCCCCAACATACAAACATTACCAACTCTTTGGAAGGCCTGAGTTAATAGAAGACTTGTAGATGATTCCTCCAGATTCCAGACTGAGCATCCTTTGGGAATGCCATGTTTTAGCACAAACCAGCAACTTGATATTCTTAGGATTTCTATCATTCTCTGACAAGGCAGTGCCTCAGACTAAAATCTAAAATGGAGTCAGCGCCTGGTGTCATTAACCACAGGGAATGGCCTCCAAGTATAAATAATATAGCTATTTAGAAGTTATAGGTAAGCCAAAAAGTAAAGAAAGAAATCATCTCTAATATTAGCAAGAAATAACTGATAGTGATAACCAATGTTTTTAAAATTTTTTTTAAATAAAGTGTATGTTTGTATATTTTGTATGAGAGAGGAAATATGTGTGAGGGAACCCTCTCTCATACAAAATACACAGACATACACACTTTAAAAAGTACATTTATTTGTGATGTGAAGCACCTGTAACATTGTCGTTAATAAATTTGATGAATCAATTTGTTGAACTTTTATATAATATGTTGGAGAGCTTTTAGTGAAGATTCCTTGAAAGTTGGAGTTGACTTTGTAGAACCTGGTACTATTTCTTATACGTAGAAATGTCATATACGTAGTATTTCATATAGGGGATTTGCTTTTCTTTCTACTGAATGTTTCCCCTTGTTTTGTGGTTGGCTTGAGATCTGTGTGGGTTTCTTAGATGTGTGTTTTTCATGTCTAGAAGGGTAGATAATCTGTAATATATATATTTCTCTAAATACCTAATGTTTGGGATAGTATTTATTTTAATGAGAATTTTAGTGATTTTTTTTCAAAATTCTTATTTTTAATGTAATGTCTCTTACCCCTTAGTATAGTGATAGAACTCATGTGGCCTATGAGTGCATTCATACTCCTTCTGTTTTTTTTTTTTCAGAGATTAAAATTGGGCTAATTTCATATTCTCAGTTACTTTAAAAATGAAAATGTGTTTTCATTTCACATATACTTCTCTGCACTTTGGTATTTTTTCCACTTTGGCATATTAGAGTCATAAAGGTGTAAATGTGTATAGATTGTCTCTCAAATGATCTTTTTAGTAATATGGAATCAATTTGAGGAATAAGAATTATCTTTTTATTCACTCTGAGAATTATCTTAAGTAAGATTTTCCTCTAGGTAGCCAAGCTGACATTTTGCATACGTAACTTAGTTCCATGTCATGGGGATGGTTTTAGTTCTTTCCAGTTTAAGAACCAGAGGGCGTGGAAAAGGTTCCAAAGTGACTTTTTCACTGTTCATCGGTGGAACCTTATCATCTAGATCAGGTAGAGAAGTTCATTGTATCTAAACGAAATCTTTCATGCTATGATAAAAAACCCAGTTTCCTTTTGCTTTGCTCTTTTTATGGCCTCACTATCTCCTCCATGAAAGAATTTTCAAATACTTAAAAGACTTATGACCCTCTAATTACCTTTTTCCAAGATAATTGTGATTTAAAATTTTTTTCATGTAGGTCTGATTACCCAACTTTCAATCATCTTTTGCAAGCCCCAAATTCAGGTTTTCTGACCTCCTGTTGAGCTGGACTCACCACCATGATAAGAACAGTACTGAATTTAATCATATTTTTAGTTTCCTGTGTTCTACCAATGTAAGTACACTTGCTTGCAGATATTAAATTAAAATGTAATTTACACTCTGCCATAATTTTTAGGTTCTTTTTCTTTTTTGCCCAAACAGGATACTTGTTTTTCACCTTAGATTCATCTACCTAGAGGACCAAAAGGGAGTGTGGAGATCATTTAGTTCAGACTCCACCTGGGGTGGGGAGTGGGGCTAGTGGGGAAGGTGTTGCCTAGGGTGGGCCTCAGGGGTTCACAAACTGCCTGAGACTGTATGTAAATTGGTGTGTGTATGTGTGTCAGACAGAGAGAGAGAAAGAGAGAGAGAGAAAAGGAGGAGATTGAAAGAGAGATTTTTGGTAGCAATTTTTGAAAGGGTTTTGGGAAACAGGAAAGATTGAAAACTGTTTATCTAGTTCAGTTCTTATTTTTGGGATTAGAAAATAAAAATCTTAACTGGTATTTGTTTGTTGTTGTTGTTGTTTTTTTGTTCGTTACCCTATTGCACTTTCATCACTGATTCCCCCTGCCCTTATGTCCATTCAATCAAATTCTTTTAGTTGTCCACTTTTACCCAATTGCCAAGTTTAAACTGAGTTCTGATATAATCTTGGCCTCTTACAGTCTTACCTGTGAATTTAACAAATGGGCTTTTTATTTCCTCACAAATTTCTTTGATGGAAATCTTGATTAGAAGGGATCAGTAACAAGTCCACACTATTTGGTGCTGGTTAGACTGACGCATACGTCCGCGTAACCCTGGGTAAATTATTTCTCAAAGCCTCAGTTTCCTTATCTTTAGTATGGGGTTAATAATCATAACCTACCTCACAGAGTTATATGAGGGTTAAATCAGCTGGTGCTTATAAAGTGCTTCACATGGTGCCTGGCATCTGGGAAAATTGTTAGGTTAAGAAAAAACCCAGTGGGTTGATTGTGAATATGTGGTAAGCAATTTTTTTGCAGTGGTCAGGAATAATTATCTGTGTGGAAAAACAGTCTTTGCTATGAAACTGTAATTTCCTGTGGTGATCACAACTTGAGACCACTTTTGAACAATTTCAATATAGTATCTCTAGAATTTTTGAACTTTTAGAAAACTTTGTCCTAAGAAACTTTCCACCTCTTTTAGTAGCATACAAAAGAGCGTATATACATACATACATACATACATACATACATACGTACATATATATATAGCAAAGCTGTTTGGATCTAGTTTCAGTAATACAGGGTGTTCATAAAATTTTCCTGTGCTTAGAGACCGAAGAAAGATGCTGACAACTCTAGCATTACATCAAGAGTTTGTTAAGGGAATTTATATACAAGGCGTGTCTTGGGTTGATGCAGGATGGCATGGATATCCTCTGCTGCATGGCAGGCGCTAAAGAATTATATAGAAGACGGCAGGATGGATGGGTTACTGGTGTGTGACCCGCCACAGATAAAGGGAAAACGCCTTACATGCTTACCCTGGGCAGGGCAAGGGCCTGTTCCAGGAACCAGCAAGCAGTGGGGCGTTGGGGAGGGGTTGATCGGACAGTCTCTGCGGGGATTTACAGGAAGCAATCGCTGTTCTGGCCTGGATCTAGCTAGCTGATCCCACAGTGGTCACACCATAGAACAACCTCTCCACACCGGGAGACTGTAGCCTTTTTTGTTATGTTGCCAGAGGTAACTGATTCTGAGTGTAAAATATGTACACATCTGCTGTGTTATACCTTCCTCTCTCTATAACTTCAGTAAGCTTGCTGAAAGAAAGCTGTGAGCGGAATTTTTATTGATAGTGTTTAAATCTCTTCATGTGGCATTAAAATGTGACCTTTATACATCTAGTACATATTTTTGTATGTGAAATATACCTGCAGATGTATTTTCCTTCAACATAGTGCTTTCACTTTAAATTAGTTGCCAAATTAAGAAATCAAGAGGTTTGACATAAACTTCTTTATTTTAGGCTTCTCTGGAAAAATTGGAGCATCTTGGGCCCTCTTGGGAAACACTGGGCCCATGGACCTCCATTTCACCAACCATCAGCTAGCCCTCAGTAGTCACCGCCCCATCTTGCACAAGTCATTCTCTCCCTGCTTTGCCAGAGTCTCTCCCATTTCCTTTTGTTTTACCTGTAGACCTTTTTCATTTTTTTGCGTTAGATATCTGTTGAATTTGCACCTCTTTTACTAAATACCAATTGAAAGATGCAAAAAGACCTAGGTCTGTATGGCTTTAAAGTAGGGGTTCCTGGCAGTGGGATTTTTTCTACCTGTTGGTCCAGCAGTCATTTCCACTGCTCTCTTTGTGAAGACTGACCTTTAGGTCACTATCAGTCATAGTTTATGGAGCCCATTTAACAGTGCCCAGCACACAGTAGGCTCTTAATAACATGTGGAAAGAATGCTCTTTCTAGTTTCCTCCTAGACTTAATGACTCATTTCATTGTCCATAAATAGATCGCTTTTTCTTTGAAGCCTAGTGTTATACTTCAGCAGCCCTACATAGTTGTACCTCATTTGTATTTTATTTGGCTTTTTAAAAAGACTTCTCATTTCATCATTTAATATTTTAGTATGTATCTCTAGCAGAGAAGAACTCTTGTAAACATAAGTGGAATACTGTAATTACTCTTAATATTGTCAAATATCTAATTGTTGATATTCAGTTATGTGAACTAATCATTTTTTTAAAAATTGAGATATATTGACATATAACATCATGTTAGTTTCAGGTATGCAACATAATGATTTGATATTTGTGTATATTGCAATGATTACCAATAAACCTAGTTAACCTTTATCACCACATAGTTTTTGGGTTTTTTGTTTTTTTTTGTGTGATGAGAACTTTGAAGGTCTTTTCTCTTAGTGGATTTCAAATATACAATAGAGTTTATTAACTCTAGTTACCATGCTGTATATCACATCCCCAGGACTTACTTATTATTTTATAACTGGAAATTTGTACGTTTTGGTCCCCTTTACCGATTTTGCCCACTCCAGACCCCTCACCTCTGGAAACCACCAATATGTTCTCTGTATCTCAAATATCAATTTTTGAAAAAATTAGTTTGAATCAAGATCCAGTTAAGATCTACACATTATTGTTGGTTGATATAGCTTTAAAGACTAATAAGCTAGAGTTTCCATTTTATCTCATTTTTCCTTGCAATTTATTTGTTGAAGAAACTTGATCAGTTGTTCTGTGTAGGTTTCTCACAGTCTTAATTTTGTTGACTTCAACCCTGTCGTGTAGTAAACCTGTTCCTCCGTCCTCTGTATTTTCTTTAAAATTGGTAGTTGGATCTAGAGAGTTTGGTCTAATTCCTCTCCCCCTCTCTCCCGATTCCTCCACTGGTGTAGGCTTCTATTTTTCTATTTGATGCTTCTTGCTTACTTTGCTTCCTGCCATCATCAGGCTTCAGATGCCCTCACATCAACTGCTTTGTCCTCTGCTTAATCTGTACTGGAAAAACGCATTTCATGCTGGTGGGTTGGCTTTGTTGTAGGTTCCATTTTAAATAATTCAGTAAGACCAGGAGCACTGATAATCAGTAAACTTGTGAAAAAAGAAGACAAATAACTATTTTTGAAGCACAGACTGTAAGCCAAGTACTGTAGTTGGTACTTAACATGTTAATGTCCCCGATCCTTCTTGCAGCAACACGTTGAAGTTGGTATGTGGTTCGTTTTACAGATGAAAAATTGAAGCTTAACCATTGAATAATTTGCTCAAGAGCACCCAGCTTGTGTGCTGCTAAAAAATTCGGTTTCTTCTGCTAGGAAGGTCCAGTTATTGCTTTTAATTGCTTGATGCTATTACTGTGTAGAACTTGAAGTTTTTAGGAATTAGTTGGCGTCTATAGTTTCTGACTTTTATAAAAGACAAGCTTGCTTTCTTAACTCATTTTCTGAATCCTAGCTTTTTTTTTTTTAAAGGTATGATTATTAAGCCACCTTAGTACTACTTTTTATTGTGTGATGCTGGAATCATGCTGAAATTGGGAGTACCCTTTATCTTGTTTTTCACATTCGTAAAACTAGTAGACTGTTTCCAGTCTGATGTTTCAACATGAGAAAAATATACCAGAGTATAAAACACGTCAACATAAAGTGTGCCCCTCCCTTTTGTCTTTCAAGTGGTTTTACACCTTTTGCTATTTTATTTACAGTGCAAATGGCATCCCCTAGGGTGCTTGTAATATAGGTAATGCTATAGGGATTATAAGGAAAAGCGGCAGATCCTTGCCCTAGTTCCTTTAAATGACAGATTTCTGCTTCCCAAAGGCAACCACTTTTCAGTTCTTTTGGTTTTATTATCTGGTGTATTTTCTCTAAATAACACAATTTTCTTGTTTTTTGATTTTTCCATTTTAGGTAATAACTATTGGCTTTCTACCTGGGCTGGAGTAGCCTCCTGTACCAACTCCCTCTTCCCATATACAGACCCACATGCTTCTCTCACTCTATAACATATATGCAGCACCTAAGCCATATAAAGTGCATTGATTGCATGTACTTTCTTTTACAACTTTTGTTTTATTCTGAAGTTAATTGTCTTATTTCTCAATTTCATAGTTTTCTTTGTTACCCATTCTTAAATTAGCCCTAAACTATGTTGAACACTATATTAACAGCCATTTTCTTTTGTTCTTGGAGACATCTTTTTGAGCCCTCCATCTTCCTGGTCTATTTTATTTCTAGAGCTGCTGTGTATCTGTATTCTGGGAATTCCCTTTGTGTCTCTTCTTGGGCTTCCAGGTTCCTGGGCTCCATTTCCCTTTTTTAACTCTTACTTTACACAGGTACATCCTCCAATAGTTTCCCTAGGCAGCACAAATGCAAGGTGAATTTCTTGGGATCTTGCATGTCTAAAAGCAACTTTTCCCACTCTTAAAATGCCTTTCTGTACTCTCAATTTGAATGTTTTTATAGTTTGGCTGGGTATAGAATTCTAAGTTAGTTATTACTTTCCCTCTGAATGTTGAACGCATAATGTATTCATTGCTATTGAAAAGACTGATGCAATTCTAATTTCCGCTTCTGTATGTGTGGCTGGTTTTTTCTCTTTAGAAGTTTTCAGGATTTTCTCTTTGAACTTGGTGTTTTGAAATTTCATGATGGTGTATCTACTGGTATGGGAAGTTTTTCATTCATTGTGTCCGGCACTCATTCAGTGGGCCCTTTCAGCTTGGAAACTCTTGTCTTTCAGAAATATATTTCTATGATAATTTCTTCCTCTATGTTCTCTGATCTTTCTGGAACTCCTGTTATTTGGATGTTGAATTTCCTAGATTGACGCACCAATTTGTTAACGTTTTTTTCTCTGATGCCATCTCTTTCTCTTTTTGTTCTGCTTTTTGGGAAATTTCTTCAATGTTTCTTCTAACTTCTCTACTGAATTTTTTTGTTTTTCTATTTTCTAAGCTGGTACTGGGTCACTAAATTTTCTTTTTGATAATATCATTTTCTTTTTTCATGTATGTAATATCTCCAATTGTGCCCTACTTAATGAACCTTTGTACTTGCTTTCCATCTGTCTGAAATGCTCTTCCCTTATATACTTGCATGGTTAACTCCCTTAGATCTTTGCTCTCCATGATCATGTATTTGAAACTACTGTACAGCCGTACTCCCACCCCTACCCCAGCACACTCTAAATCTCTTCCTTGTCTTTTCTTTCTTTTATAGTATGTATTATTATCATATGATCCACTACATATTTTACTTTTTGTTTATTGATTGGCCCCTCACTGGAATATAAGATGCATCAATGCAAATATTTTTGCCTGTTTTGTTAACCCCGTTATTTGCAGTACCTAAAACAGTGCCTAGCACAGAGTAGACCCTCTTTAAATGTTTGTTGACTGAATATTGGACCTCCTTGTTTTTTGTATAGTGCCTCTCATCTGCCCTCTGTGTCTGGGTTCCCTGATCCTAGAGCCGGCCTTCCTTCAGCTTCTCTAGAGAATGAACCTCCTGTCTTTTGGCTGCAAAGAATAGGGGGGAGAGGAAGGGGGAGAGAGAGAGAGAGAGAGAGAGAGAGAGAGAGAGAGAGAGAGAGAAGGGAGAGAAGGGAGAGAAGGGAGAGAGCTAGGGAAAGGAGTTTAAATGTCCCTTGTATTTACTTACAACTGGTCTTCTGTTTTCAGCTCTATCTTTCACCTCAGCCCTCAATGGCATTGCTTCTAGTAGGCTCCCACCAAAACAGGAATTCAGGTTTCAGCTTCCTTTGCTCTGCTAAATCAGTTACTCTACATCTGTTTTCCATCTTATAAAATTCTGTTGATATGTCTTATCTGCTGGCCTGTTCCTTCCTGTTTTTTGTTTTTTATGTTTGTTTCTGTTTTTTGTAGATTTGTATCTTTTTGTAAAATTCCTTATTGTCATTGTAATGTGGTTTTAGGAAGAAGCAGAAATTAACTCAGGTTCAGTCCACTGATTTTAGGGTTTTAAATGGATAAAAATAAAATTCCCAAGATTACTGTGGTAAGGACTACAGCCATAATAAAATGGTCCTTTTTTTCAAGCCAGATGCTGAGATGAAATTTAGTTATGTGTATGTATAGTGAGAAAAGTCAGGAGATTTAGTCAACATCTAGAGTGGATGGGAGCTGATGACTGATAAGTCATTGAACAACAGGTGCTTCCTAGGAAGAGATCAGTAAATGTATTATATTTTTTTCCTGTGATATTTCAAGGATTAATTCAGTACAGACACTTACAAATCATACAATATACACTCAAACTAAATTTAAAAATACACAATAAGAATAAATTTGGTGAATGTGTATTAGAAATGGCCACCTTATTTTAGAGTTTACTGAATATCTTAGTTTATCTTTAGATAACGCATGGTTTGCATACATAAATTTAAATATTTTTTGAATACTGATTTGGTGATTGGAGGAAACTTGGAAATCAGGTAGATTCTATTAAATAATTTTAGGGTGAAAATTGCAATACTAGGGCATAAATAGGGAGTGGGAATTACACTAATGTGAAGACACACACTTTAGGGAATTTTGTGTATAGGGTTTGGGGAAAATGATAATAAAAATGGAGTTTCTGAATAAGGTAGTGGCTGTGAGGTCTGAGGAAGTTCCAGGAAAATCTGAAGTCTCATGTATGCATGTGGTTAGTGTTGGTTAAGTTTCCCAGTGGGTTTTAGAGATTTAGAAATTCAAATACTCTATTCATTAATGTAGAAGGTATCGCAGGCAATAGAACAGGACACTGTTTCCTCAACGTGTGGGATATGTTAAAATGATTTGAAGTGGTACGCATATGAATCTTTTGCTTAGAGTGGTTAAATATACGTATATGTCAGTGTGCATCAGAAAAATATACCGGTACTTCAAAACTACCATTTCATTGATATTACTTAGCATAAGGCTAAAGTAGGTATTTTTTAAAGTGACTTGATTTAAAGATAAATAAGTAATAATGATTTGGCAGAAATTATAAAGGATTGTGAATAAAGTTTGAGAAATGTTTGGTAGTTTCAAAATATGATTTCCTTAATCAAGGTGCATTGATACATTTTTTCTTTCTCCTAATAGATAACAGCATAAAACTGGGTATGGTGACTGTGGCATAAATTTCTAAGGGTATTCTTTCTTGTTTTTTATAAAACTATGTTTTAATTTGTCAAGTTTTTAAAAATCTTTTCAAAGTAAATTCTTAGAACATTTTCTCATTTGATTTTTTTTCCCCTAAGCCATTTGCTTTAAATGACTTTAAACTTTTTTTTTTTAATTTTATTGGGGAATATTGGGGAACAGTGTGTTTCTCCAGGGCCCATCAGCTCCAAGTCATTGTCCTTCAATCTAGTTGTGGAGGGCGCAGCTCAGCTCCAAGTCCAATCACCGTTTTTAATCTTTAGTTGCAGGAGGCGCAGCCCACCATCCCATGCAGGAATTGAACTGGCAACCTTGTTGAGAGTGTGAGCTCTAACCAACTGAGCCACCTGGCTGCCCCTCCTGAAGCTCAGCGGCAGCTCGTTGTCTTCAATCTAGTTATGGAGGGCACAGCTCACTGGCCCATGTGGGAATTGGAGGGCACAGCTCACTGGCCCAGAGGGAACAGCAACCCTCTTGTTCAGAGCTTGAGCTCTAATCACCTGAGCCATCGGCCGCCCTCATTTGATTCTTAAAACAATTTCATATCATAGGTCTTACACGTAAGAAAAGTGAGTCAGAAAGAGGTTAAACTTACCCAAAGTCATTCAGCAATTTAATAATGGAGCTTCAGGCATGGTCAAAGTCTCCTTGTGCAGAGTTGTTCTCTCTACACAGCGTGCTCTCTTACTGTTAATGGAGTTACCAATGGAAGTTTTCTTGGAGAACTCAGGCAGCCTGCCAAGTTTTGTAGCTAGAGAGCTGTCCTGTAACTTTCTTATATTTGTTTCTTGAGCCCTGAATGTAGAGAGAGCTAGGTTTTCCAAAAATGGTTTAATAAATGTGTCAACATTTTGAAGTACTATTGAAAAAACAAGGAATTAGAAGTCCTATGGGATTATTGAGAAATAGTTCCAAATGCCTTCTTCACAAGTATTTGAAAAGCAAGTGTGGCAGTGGTCATATGCTAAACAGTGGTGCATATTCAGCCTTCATTTTTGAAGCCCATTTTTATTATGATAATCTTTGACTTTTCCCTAGTATGCTCTGTTTAATTGCTTTTGACTCTTGTAAAACAGCTGTTAAATGAACATCTTCATTGAAAAATTATCTTTAATTCACTTTTGTTAACAAGAAAAAGGAAAACTTTGTTTTTTTCAATAAAATGAATAAAAATTGTGTATGGGAAAGGTTAAAGTGCGTAGTAACGAGTTGGATCTTTGTACTGACAAAGGAATCAAGAGTTTATCCATGAACTTGTAACCAGATATATTTTTGGATCTTGGCCATTAAAATCAACATCAATAAAGCCTGCATCTTAATTTCCTTAATGCCAAGATTGTCTGTTTTAAATTATGCACATATGGGAATGTGAATACATTTATCTTTCCCCCATATCCCTCCCACCCGCAAACAGAGAAATAAAGGTATCTTGAAGATATTCTTAACTCTTGCAACTGCAGTGAAGAGTCATAGATGTGGGCAGCATGTGTAGTGCACATGTGACTTCCAACTTTTCTCCTAATTGAGCCCAGTATACTTTCATCCCCAGTGCTGCAAGCTTAAATGGAAAGACTTGAGTGTGGATTCTAGAGCTTCCTAGAGATCTGTGATCTGTGTGTTTCTTGCTCTGTGCAGCACCCATGATAGCAGTGTAGGATAATGTGGCTGTTTTTTAAGGACCCTTTTTTATTAGATTTTTTTTAAAAGCAAGTTTTTACTGTATTTGATTACATATTGAAGTGTGTGTTTTTGTTTTTTTGGAAGAAAGTATGTACCATTGTTTGTTATAGACAAGTGTTTTTCTTTTTTAGACTTTTTATTATGGAAAATTTTAAATATATTCAGAAGTAGAGAGAACAGTAATGTGACATATGCTTACCCACCTTTGACAGTTACCAGCACATGGCCGGGCTGTTTCATTTATATTACCCTTCACTCTTGGATAATTTCCCTACCCAGATTATTTTGAAATCAATTCTAGGCATCATATAATTTCCTTTGTAGATAAGTAAGAAAGTAAGCTATCTCCCTCCTTTCTTTTTGGTATGTGCTTTCTGGTCTCCAAAATAAAGCTCATGTTCATTACTGCTTGTAGAAGTATAGAAATTAGTTCATTTATGACGTATTCTCATGTTTTTGCAATAAATATATGAATATTTTTTTGATCAATGAAAGCAGTTTCAAGTAAATATAGCATTGTGGGCATCGGAAATGCTCTAGGCAGTGCTAAAAAACCAAATGATTTCTAAACCAAATCTGAATCCGTCTTCGAATTCTGTGTTTTCCTGTTGATGTCTTATAAATTTTTTCCCCAAGTCTCCTGCCTTTATTTACACTAGATTTTAATGTTTTTAAATTTTTATTTTTTCTTTTCTCCCTTTCTTTCCTTCCTGCCTACATCTGTCTCACTTTCTCCCTCTCCTCCTCCCTCTCATTTTCTGTTTCTCCCTCCCTCCCTGTCTCTTATTCTCCATAGTTTAGTGACAATATGTTGGAATTAGACCAAGTGAAACATTTTTTTTTCAACTGACTGAATTTTAATGTGACTGTTCAGTTCATATAAAATCATATCAACCTGCCATGTGTATGGTCTGTCTGTCTGGCAGGTTAGAGGTGAAAGCACATGCCTCAAACATTGATCCTATCCTAGTTTAGAAAGCATATGTAAAACATTGGCATTAAACGTGAAACTGACTATAACTTAATAGTTGAGGTGCTTTTGCTAAGTAACACAGCAGGATAGTTTATATTTTAATTTTGTACTTTCATTAAAATATAGTTTATTCTTTCTTTGTAAAGACATTGCATGTTGAATTAGAAAATATTGATAGTAGATAATATTTCTTACATCCTTACTGTGTGTCAAATACTGTTCTAGAAGTATTACAAACTTTTACAAATATTTATTAATTTAATCCTTATAGTAACCCTGTGGAGTAAGTACTGTTATTTTGGGTTTGCCTGATAAGAAAACTGAGGCACTACAAATGTTAAGTAACTTGCTCAGGGTTATTCAGCTAATTAATCCCAGAGCAGGGATTTGAACCCAGGCCATCTGGTTCCAGAGCCTACAGTCATAACAGCTGTCCTGTATTATCCCTAAGAATAGGTAAATTCCTTTTCACACCCTGTTCCTTCTCGAATTCCCCTCCCCCAGAGTACCTGTTTTGAACCAGAGCCAGTACTACACTTGTATTAGGGGATAATTTGATCACTGGAGATAGTTTTCAGTCAGAAACTTGAAAGCAGTTAGTTAAATTCTATGCATGTTCCTTTACTCGTTTCATTTATGAAAGAAAAAGTGGGGAAGTGGAAGCATGTAGGAAGTTAGGTGGTAACTGCTGATGTCTGTCTTCTTTCTTCCCCACTGTTTTTTAAAATGGAATGTTGAGTCCATCTAGAATGTTGACAAGTCACAAAGGAGTTGCTGAAGTCAACAGTTCAAAGGACCATTGAATGATCAAAATTTTTGTCTTCAGTTGAGTTTCTTGACGTGCCAGATGTATTCTTGGAACGTTGGCCATCATTGGTATGTACTGAAAAGTACAGACTTTGTAGGAGGTTGTCCTGGGTCTATAGTGACTGGAATTTTAACAAACCAGATACCTGATACTGTTTTTTGTTTTTGTTTTTTTTTCCCTTCCCTTTTTTTCTGAAAGGAGTAGTGGGTCGAAAGAAACTTGTTCTAGTCGCAAGCCCCAGTCCTAGTGTGACACGGAGCAAGTTATTTGCTTCTTGTGTCTGTTGTCTCTTAAGTGGCTCAGATGCCCTGAAATAAGTCCTACCTAATCCATGTAAGATGTAGTCTGTGCCTCCTTCATTTGTCTCTATTTGTGGAGAAAGTCATTTAAAGTGCCCTTCTTTAGAGGAAAACCAGACATAGGATTTTGGCAAAACATTTGATAAAGCTTTCATTGTATCTTTATAGCAACTTTGGGAAAAAAACTGTTTAGTGGAGGAAGTCCGTGTTGGTATTTGCTACTGAAATTTTAACCTTGGTCTTTTGTTATCCGAAATGTGTCTGCCGGTGATTTTTATGATGAAGACGAGGACTGCTGGTCAGATTTACAGATTTCATGGAAATTTGTAGGGAAATCTAGTAAGCCATACATAATAGATTGTCTCGTTAGATACAAAATTGTTTGAAACAAACAAGGTGAAATTTGTTGGAAATGAAAGTCAAGTGTACTTAATTATAAGCTACTTGAAAGAGTTCTGAAACAATGCAGTCTTGGTCTTTTCAATGTAAAGCTTTATTAAAAAGTGGTTGATGCTGTTTTATTTCTCATTATAAGATATGTTGACTTCTTGTCTCCCATTCAACTGAAATTGTTCTTTTTCAGGCCTGTTGTCAAATTATTGAACACATTTTCCCTTGTCTTATTTTTGACATTGTTGACCAACCATACTGTTTGAAAATATTTCTTGACATATTTACAGCTCTTTGTTCTACTTCTTCTATTCTTTGCAAACTTCTTTTCCTCCGACTATCCCTTCAGTTTTTCCTGTTTCCCAGGGTTCTACCCTCAGCATTTGATTCTTAGCCCTACTTTTGTATCATCCAAAGCTTTACCTACTATCATAATCTGTTAATGCAACTCTCTCCAGGCTAGGTCTTTCTCGTGAGCTCTGCTCTGCATCCTTATATGACTTACCGAAATCACTACCTCTATCTCAAACAAAGTTGTTAAGTGAATATGTAAAATATTTCGTGCAGAATGTAGGCTGTAGTTATTTTGCTTAGACCTGGAATATTTTGTTCATTTTTAGATGCTGCATTTTAAGGGGTAAGTAGCATGCACTAAATATATATTGTTCAATAAAAATGAGTGAAAGCTTAGACAAACTGAAATCATGTCCATGGAAGGGTTCCTGGGATGTTGAGGTCAGGAGGAACTGTCTATTGAAATAACTGGAGAGGTAAGACTTGCTGGGGTGGGGCATCTTGTTGAGAGCTATCTTTTGAGCACTGACTTTCAAACTTTTTTTTTTTTTTTAACAAAAGCACTGTAATAGATTTTTTTATATTGACCCCATTGTTCAGTATAATATGGAAGTCTGTGCGTATGTGAATAATAGAAACAAGTCTCATAAATTAGTCCTTAGCTGCACCATGTGCAGTATGCTCTAAGATTTTCTTTGCTAATAATAATAATAATAATAATAATGAATTCCGGTCAACAATTCACAAACTTGATTTCACAGCTCACCACTGGACTGTGATCGATGTTTGAAAAACCCATTTTCTGTGGATAAAAGTAAGAGATTTGGAGAAGGGACATTTCCTTCCTGGTTTGAGAACTTTTTAACAGAGCAGGCAGAGAATGGAGTGGGCTGTCTTGG
The DNA here is from genome assembly GCF_036562045.2 of Rhinolophus sinicus. Taxonomy (NCBI): domain Eukaryota; kingdom Metazoa; phylum Chordata; class Mammalia; order Chiroptera; family Rhinolophidae; genus Rhinolophus; species Rhinolophus sinicus. The sequence goes on along the minus strand of NC_133755.1, from coordinate 155,277,181 downwards.
GAGAGAGTAAGTTTCTCAGGGTTTGAAGGGTGGGGGATGGAACTTTGTGATCACTGATATGTCTTCTGAGTCTAAAATTTTATGATTCTCATTTTGTGACTTACTGAAATTTTAAGGTGATTAAAGTTATTTAGATGAAATATATTAATTCTGAATTTATTTGCTACCGTTCTACTTGCTTAAATAAAAAATGTCTCACTGTTCACTTGTAGACATGAAATTTAATTTAAAATTTTGTTTTTATTTTATTAGTTAACTTTATTATTTCCTTTCCTTTTTTTTCTTTTTATCAAAACGTTTTATTTTGAAAGTTTTAAACGTATACAGAAGTAAACTGAGTGGAATAATGACCCCTCCCCCACAATGCATTTCCATCACCGAGCTTTAGCAATCAAGTCATGGCTAGCCTTATTTTATCTATATCCCTGTTCACTCCCAACTGTATTATTTTGAAGCAAATCCCAAGCATCATTTCATATACATATATTTTAGCATATACCTCTAAAAGCTAAGACTCTTGAAAAAGCTCACAGTACCATTATTACACCTAAAAAATTGACCAATAAATTCTTACTATCATTAAATAGTCACTCTGTTCAAATTTCCAATTGTCTATTTTCTTTCATAATTTTTTCTTTGAACTGGGATCCATATTAGGTCTACACATTACAATTAGTGATTCTCTGTAACCTGCAGGTTCTCTCGCCGTCTCTTTCATATTTCCTGAATTGTTTGTCCTATATCATTCCCACCATTTTTATTTTCCATATTTCATCCTTGTGGCATAGTTTAACCTGTTTTGACTCTGTCCTGTAAATTGGTACTTACTACAGAAGTTTTTTTTAAAAATCAGCTTCGGGTTCAATTTTTAAAATATTTTTTTTGCTATGAATATTTCATTGGTTCTGTTTTTTCTTAAAACCACTCAAAGGGTATACCAAAGCTAACTATAAAGGCGACTGGATTTTTTACTCAGTTCTAAATTTTCTGAAATGATCCTAAGACAAATACACCACAAAAACACATGGAACCACTTAGAAATTTGGGAAGATAATAATCCTCTGTAAATACCACATCCAAATACAAATTACACAAGAGTTTCTTCATTTCCAAAAAAGAAAGGGAGAAAGCAAATGCCTTGGTAATCCTTATAGACCACAAGCCAGGTTTTCAGTTAAAGTGAGACATTTTACAGTAAAATCAGTCTTGATTTTTCTAACACAATAGGAAACATTTCAGTTTTGCTAGTTAAATGTCCCACCCAGTAAGCAAGCATTGTGAGTGACTAGTTTTTTTTCCCCATTTTTTCTTGGCAGTTGGAAATGAAAGGATGAAAGTGGGAAGATGGGAAGTCAGAAAGCAACTAGTATATATGGGAAAAGAAATAAATGTGTTCAGCAGTGATCCTTTTGAAGGACATTTGTAATTCTTTCCCCCTACTTTTTATTATGCGAAGTTTCAAATGTACAAATGAATAGGGGAGATAGTATAATGAACACCCATATCCCCACCATCTAGCTCCCCCCACCCCCTCATGTTTAGTATACTTTCTGAAAGTTGGGTATAGGCTCACACTGCTATTCACCAGAATCTTCTCTTTTTCAATTGTTGCAAGCAAGGCTTGTGGCATAGGCCCCACATCTATTTTCTTGTTTTTGTCAGTGTTGGTAAATCTTTTGCTAGGTTTTAAATTAATTTATTTCGGTTGGTGTTCATTATGTTAGGTAGTAGGTAAAGAAAATTCTATGATTAGTGAAGATGCTCTGATTAGACTTAATTGCCTGTATTCTTTGTCCTTTTTCTTTAATTTTTTTTATAATGGAAGCATATACAAACATAAAGAGATAGGATAGAATAATGAATTTCCATGTACCCATCTAGCTAATTATCAACATACGACCATCTGTATACCTCTAAACCCCTGTCCCTCCACACTGCTCCATGTTGGATTGCAAATCCCAGATATTATATCACTTCATCCATAAATACTTTTTTATATGTCTGTGATGGGTAAGCATTAAGAAAAAAACAATTCCATTTCACAGCTGAAAAATTTAATATTTCCTTAATAGCAAATATTCAGTGAGTGTTCATATTTTCCCATTTCTTTCATAAATTTTTTATAGTTGGTTTGTTCAAATTAGGACCCAAATAAGGTCCCTATTTTATTTGGTTTCTATATTTCTTAAATATATTAAGTTATTTCCCCCCCTCTTTTTCTGTTAGTTTATTTGAAGAATAAACTGTGCTGTTTATTGTGCGTTGAAGAAACTGTGCTGTTTCTTCAGAATTTACCACATTCTGGATTTTGTTGAGTATATCCCTGTGGTGCTGTTTAATGTTTCTCTCTTCTGAATTTCCTGTAAATTGGAAGGTAGATCTGAGGCTTAATCAGACTCAAGGTTGATTTTGGTGGTGGTGGTTTGGAGAATCCTTCATAGTTGTTGTTTATTTCTGATTACATCTCTTCAACAGATTCTCTTTTTGGAATGAAGGTTGGCTCTCTTTTTGGGATGAAGGTTTATCAGTGGGCTCAAGTATTGTCAGCCAGCTTGATCCATCCATTGTAAACTTTTCCGTCAATCTTTTGCCTAATAGTTTTTAGCAGCCATTGACGATCACTGCCTACATATTGTTTTCATTGCATTAACATTTTACCATATATTTTTTCTCTGAAGTAATTTAAAGTAAATTATGGAATTCATGACATTTCACCCCAATTTCTTTATTATGTGTTTGTAAAAACTGTGGACATTTTCCCACTTCACCAGAACACTATACTTATATATAACAATAAATTGGTGATAACTCGCTAATGTTATCTAATATCCAATCTATATTAAAATTTTTCCAGTCGTCCCCATGATGTCCTTTATAGCTTATCAAACCAGAACCTTGTAAAGGAGCACATACAGCATTTGGTTTTGGTTATGGTTTTGTCATATCGCTTGTAATCTCAAACTCTTCCTCACTTCCCTCTTCAGTGTCTTTTCATGACAATGGTCTGCTGGAAAGATGCAAGAAGAAACCTAGTATCTAGTAGAATCTTTCTTTTTCTGGGTTTGTCTGATTATTTCCACGTGATGGTATTTAGCTCAGTCCCTTTAAAAAAGTAAATTTATTGGGGGGTGACAATGCTAAATTTATTGGGGTGACAATTGTTAGTAAAGTTACATAGATTTCAGTTGTACAATTCTATAATACATCATCTATATATCACATTGTGTGTTCACCACCCCGAGTCAGTTCTCCTTCCATCACCATATATTTGATCCCTTTTACCCTCTTCTATCCTCCTGTCCTCTCTTACCCTCTGGCAACCACTAAACTATTTTCTTTGTCTATGAGTTTTTGTTTCTTTGTTTGTCTAGTTCCTTTGTTGCTTTCAGTTTTATATCCCACATATCAGTGAAGTCATACAGTTCTCAACTTTTTCTGTCTGACTTATTTCACTTAGCATAATAATCTCAAGATCCATGTACGTCGTCGCTAATGGCGACATCTTTTCTTATGGCACAGTAGTAATCCATTGTGTATATATACCACAACTTCTTTAGCCAATCATCTATCAAAGGACACTTTGGTTGTTTCCACTGTAAATAAAACTGCAAGAAAATCAGAGTACATGTATCTTTATGGATAAATGTTTTCAGAGTTTTTGGGTATAGACCCAGGAGAGGGATTGCTGGGCCATATGGTAATTCCATTCTTAATTTAGCTCAGTCTATTATATTCTGTATTTAATGTAAACTAGAATTTAGAACTAAAGGCTTGATTAGATTCAGAATAAACATTTTTGGTAAGAGTATTTAATAGCCAAGCTTCATATTGCATTATATCAGGATGCAGCTACAAATGTAGTTTTCTCACTGTTAATGAAGCTAAGCTTGATTAGAGTGATGACTGATCTCATTGTAAAATTACATTTTTCTCTTTGAGACTGGCACATAATCTGGGCGGCGTGAGACTTTGACACCATACAACATCTAATTTCTTATCAGTCTTTCACCTGGTAATGTTAGTATCCATTGGTGATCCTCACCTGAATCAATCTTATTGGGAATGGCATAATGGTTTTGAAATGGGATTTAAAAACAAAATTTGGTAAAATGTACATAACATAAAATTTACCATCGTAATCCTTTTTAAGTATACAGTTTAGTAGTATTCGGTACAATGACACTGTTGTCAGACTAATTACATTTTGTAAAACTGAAGCTCTGTACCCTAAAATGGGATTTTTAAGTTTAGCATTTATTCAACCTTATAAGCTTTCAGTTTTCCATGCAGCATAGCTTTCCTTAATCAATGTGGGCTATTTGATTACCATGAAATACAGTTTTTTTATTTGAACTGCATGATAAAAACTTAATTTTTCCATTTGCCAAATTTCAGAATAAGCTATTAGTATAATAGTTATCTCAAGCTTTTATTTATTTTCTGTCTTCTCTTTTTTTGAGTATCATTATTGGCTTGTAGATTTTTTATATGTTTAGTGTATTTCAATTAAACACACTCATTCTTTTTGATACTCAAATTGTTCCACTTTGGCCAATGAGAGCCCCTTCAGGTTGACTCCTGAGTCCTTTTGACATGACCCTATGAGGCTTTGAAAGCAAGGAATATGTTCATTTAAAGGCTATAAAATTTCCTTTTTGAATAGGGGTAAGTCTCTGTTAGCCATAGCACTCAAAGCATCTATATTACAGAAATGCCATAGAGCAGAGATAAACCAAGGCTCTAATCTACCAACATATGGAAATACATGAAGTGAGATGTCTCTAAGGCCTCTTTGTAATTTTATGTTCTGTGATCTTTCACCATCTCTAAAATTGTTTTACTGTTTGGTTATTATTGGAAGAAAATATATCAAGAGTTTAAATGTTGTCAGCTTTTGTCTTAAACAACATCTTTGTTACTTTCGTCCTATTATGCTAGATAGGCTTCTGGGCCATGGATTAAAGAACTGTGAGTTTGGGAATGCAAGGGATTCAATATATTTCAGTTATAAAGTCACTTCTCAGAGGAAATCAGAAGGTGTTTGCATCCTAACCTTTGTCTTGTGTTTCAACATAATGTCGGTAAACATTCTGCATGGGGAAGGTCAACCTCGTAATGCTGGATCAATAAACTGCTGCCTTGTTTCCTGCAGACAGCTTTATTTCCTCTGATTGAAGTAAACAGATGAGGTTTCATCAAGAGTTTAAATGTATAACTGAATTTGTGAAGACCTGTCTTAATACATCATAGTACTTATGTCATGTTTCCAAACCTCTGAGAAGTCACAGTCATTTAAAAAGCATGTTAGTTTTGTAAATTGATTTTTGTTTTTCCATTATAGAGTTTATTGTGAATGATGGCTATCCCATACGCAGTAGTTCTTTTCAGTTTGGTAGGTTTTCTTTTCCACAATAAATGTGGCTCAGTTTTATTGTTATGCCCCCATAGTTACTATCATGACTCTTTTGTTAAGTATTAAATGTGAATTGCTAGCTTTATAATTCTTTGAACACTTACTGAATGTTGGGCAGAAGTACAAATAATACAGCTGCATACCATACTAGTAAAAACAAAATGTTGTGCCTTGAAAAACCATTTCTTCTCCAAGAAGAGAAAGAAATATTATGGAATTCTCTATTTATTCATTAACGACTGAAGTTTTGGAATAAATAAAAGATTATACTGTATTTTAATTACAAGTATTTTTTTTTCAGTTGGTAGGCATGGTTGACTTGTAAAATAACCTTATGAGATCATTTTTATAACTATAATAAGTCCACTACTTGTTAAATTTTTTTTACAATAACCATGACTTAAAAAAATATGTGAAGTTGCTTTAACTGCAGAAACTATGAATATTGTCATATCTAGTAAGTAAAGTTTATTCTGTGAGTTTTCCAGATGGTGACAGCAACTGGAAGAATTTGATTTATTTTTTTCGCATTCATGATATTAATGAATGGTCAATTTGTGCAATTGAAATCAATACTGGATTGTACATATAAGACCATAGAGGCTTGGTGTGTCTTTTATGAGAAATGCTAGTGTATGTATTTAGAGAGGTAATTCTTTTCTCCATCACTGTAGCAAAGTATTTGAGGCATCTTCTAGGGAATATATGAGATAAACTTGTTTAAATAAAAGCAAATGGAGGTCAATTAGAAAAGAAAATATCGCAGTGAAGGTCTGCCTTTTGCACACCTCCTTCTCCTGAACGTAAATGTAAGTTGTAGCTGTAGCCTAATATACATTTTTGTTGATGTTCTGTTTTCATATCTCTTTGTGTATATATATATATATATATATATTTGTATGTTTTGTTTTTACCCAAGAAATATTTTTAAAGAATAGAATGCTTAAGAAAGCCATAACTCTTTCTGCTGGAAATTTTTGAAGATTTTTTTTCCATGAACATGATCCTTAAATATTTCGGCCTTTTAAAGTATAAAGATGAATAACCTTTTTGAAAAAAGGAAATTATGATAATTAATAGTTGAGCTTGATAGTTTTTCAGTTTTTAAAAAATATGGTAAGCATTTGTATGCTTCAGAGCCAATTGTTTTAAACCCTAATCCTTGTGAAAATGAGTCATTTATCCATGACACAGCTTATATGTCAGCTTTTCTATAAAGTCTCTTCTAATTTCCACCAGTAGAGTTAATATCTCTGTTTTCTGTATCTCCCAAGAAATTTAGTGGTTGGATTTTAAAATCCTAAAATGGGCAGTTTTTCCCCCTATGTAAAAATTTTCAGGGCGGCAACTCTTTATTATTTATTTTCAGTGACTGACATAAAGGATTATATAGATGTTTGTGGAATGAATGAAATCAGTAAATGAAATAAAAGTTTAATAGAATTCAGACTATTCAAATATTTTGCTTGTTTTGGAATAAACTAATATACTGACTGCCTTTGATCATCTTTTAATTATACAGAAATTTCTGAGGTGCTAATAATAATGAGAATTGAATACTAATTGGAATTTGAAACAGATTCTTTCACGGAGAAGATGGAGGTGATAAGCTGACAACAACTGCTTTTCTACCCACACAGACTTATCCATCCTTACCTCTTTCCTCCCCCTAAGAGGAAAAGGTGGCCTCCTTCCAGTTTGTGGATAAGTTAACCCCTACTAGTTCCACCTAGAATCCTATCCCCATCCCTTTTGGTCTACTCAGAGATGTCCTTCAATTAATTAACAGCTAATTGTTCTCTGTCTTTTTCCTTGTCGTCTAGACAGTGGTTCCCCACCCTGATTGTACATTAACATCATCCGTAGACCTTTAGAAAAAAATAGCCTTGGCCAAATCCAGATCAATTGTATCAGAATCTTAGAATCAGAACTATAGAGTTGGAAGAAATAAAATTTTTATTTTATGAGGAACCTAGAGACTTTAGGGGGCTTTTCTTAAAATCAATGCTTCTAATTAATCTAAAGACTTGGGGCAAGAAATGAAGGTTTTTTTTATCTTCTCCATAGCTGCCATTTCCCTTCTCACCATCCAGAATTCATTGAATTCCACTCATTCAGTCTCCTAGTTGGTTTTTGCCCCCTTAGTCTCCATTCCCAGTATATTCTGCCCTTGGTGCTGTTGTTACTTTGTCATGTTCTTCTGCTTTTAAGATGTTCTTTTATTATGCCGCTCTACTGCTCAGTAACGTCTAGTAGCTCCTTCTGCTGCAAGGGAAGTCAAAATCAGCAGTGTATTTCCCCCACTTCATCCCGTTGGGTCCTGTGCTCTAGCCAGAGGATTCTTCACTTTTTGTACAGCCATTTTTCCCCCTGAATTTTCTTAAGACATTTCTTAAACTACCTAGAATTCCTTTCTTCTCTCACTTTGCCTACCTGATTCCTACACCAAATCACAGAATGCTAGCGTCAGAAGATTTTAGCAGTCAGTTAATTCAGCTTTTTAAATTTATAGATAAAAAAACTGAGACCCTAAAATGTTCAATAATCCCCCATTGCCCCGGCCACAAAACAAATTATTAATAGCTGACCTCAGACCCAGGTTATAACTCAGGTCTCGTTCACTGTTCCCAAGACCTTTTTTTTAAGATGCAGCTCAAATTCTAGCGATTTCCTCAAACTGTCTCTGATCACCTCAGTTAGAGACCGTTCTGGCCTCCAAACTTTGGTGTTATTTATTGTATTGTGGCAGCATCTGTGCTTCTATAGTGATAATAATTAATAAATGCATTGGTGACCTTTGAGTGCTTACTTTGCAATTGTCTCTGTGCTAATAATAAGCACGTTGCTTATTTCATTTTTACCTCACAACCACACAACAAGATAGGTATTGTTATCCACGTTATAGAAATAAGGAAACTAAGGTGCATGGAAGTAAACTCTTAAAAGGTCAAGGCTTAGGTTTGAACTCAGGTATATGTGATCCCAGAGCCAAGCTCATCTCAGCTTTTTATAGTCTTTTACATCTGAACATCTTCTGTTTTCTACTGGATTGAAAAGCTGTTGATAACAATGAACAGGTCACAAGTGTCTTTCTATCTCCTATAGCATCTATCGTAGAAGAGCTCAGTAAATATTTGTCGATTGCAGTTTCAAGGATCGGAACTGAAGTGACCACATTTTGAAGGTTAAGGCATTGGTGTAGAGTGGAGAAAGAAGCAGACCGTGACATGTGAAGCTTTTCTCAAATTTAGGCACTAGATCTAGGAATGGGACAAAGGTATGGGGTTGATTGAAGTTTCCATGGATAATGTGTGGAGGAGAGTTCCATAAACTTTCCTTGTTTAGTGGCTGTAATGAAATATGCATTTATTTACCTGTGAGAGTTTACAAGAGCGTGTCAGTGGCACATTGTCTTTTTTGGCTTTGTTTAATTGTTGTATTGGGTGTTGCCTTCTTCAGGTAGTCTTAGACCTATCTCTCAACCAGAGTATTAGCAAATGCCTTTCCATATAAGGTTGGTCTTTTAAACCAAGAGAGGTCTTGGACACTTTTCTCAAAATAGGATCTTGAACTTCGTCTTCTTAACTGAGCGCTTCTAAACGGGTGGGATGCTTAAACTGTGCAAAAGTACCTTTTGATGTAGGTTAGGTGAATGATTGTCCTTTTGTAGTCAGGCAGTTTGCTATGAAGAATCTTTTGTCCCTTCTGCCTGCTCGCAAAGTAAAACCCTTAAGCTGTTTAGGCATATTGATTTTCTGTTTTTCTAGGATTTGAGTTTAGTCTTCTTTGTTCTTTAGAAATAACCCCCATAGGATATTGTGCCAGCTTAATTCTCTAGTGATGAGGAGTATGAGAATGAGGCTCCTTTAGTAAAGGGAGGTAGATTTAAGAGTTATAAGGTAATCTTGAAGTACAATTTTCAGGACGTTTGAATAACCTTAATAAAAATGAATGCTATCTATATCTTCAGAGGGAGGATACGTAAAATGTGCACGCTAAACTGAGTGTAGAAAGAGCACTATTTTAGGGCAAAAGACCTGAGTTGTTCTAGTCCTTATTTTATCATCAACTAGTTGTATGTTCTTAGAAAAGTAACTCTGAACTTTATTTTCTTCCTTTTTCACTTTTCATTCTGTTGGAGTCCCAATGTTTGTTGGTCTCAGATATCAAATTCACAGTTTGTTTCTGGTACATATGAAACCATAAGTAATCTCATTTGTTTGGGAATACAGGTCTCCGGTGTCAGTTTGCAACTGTATTAATCCTGACATGTATTCAGAAGCTGGCATGCTGACCTTACGGTTAACCATATTCATTAGGGGAGGTTTCAGCATTCATAAGTCCTTTCTGTGCCTATGTCTCCAAGGAATGTTTGACTGTAGATTTAGCTCTAGAATTTTATGTTTATTGTGGTAAATATACAGAAAAATACATTAAAATGTACATTAAATTTATCATTTTAACCATTTTTAGTGTACAGTTCAGTGGCATTTTAGTGTACAATTCAGTGGCAATGTTGTAATTAAGTATATTTACAATTCAGTGGCATTCAGTATATTTACAATGTAGTAGTGACCATCACTACTAGTTCTAGAACTTTTTCGTCATCCTAACCATAGACTCTGGACCCATGAAATAAGAACTGTTCCTTCTCTCCTTTCCCCAGCCCCAGAAAACATTTATTATACTTTGTCTCTGAATTTGCCTATTCTACGTACTTCATATATGTGAAATCATATAATATTTGTCCTTTTGTGTCTGGCTTGTTCTATTACTTTTGCACAAACCTAATACTTAGGATAATGTTTTCAGGGTTCATCCATGTTGTAGCATGTGACAGAATTCATTGCTTTTTAAGGCTGAATAATTCTCTGTTGTATGTATATGCCATATTCGTTTATCCGTTCATTTATTGATGACATTTTTTGTTGTTTCTATCTTTTGGCTATTGTGGATAATACTACTATGAATATTGATGAACAGATATTTGTTTGAGTCCCTGCTTTCAATTATTTTGGGTATATATATATACCTAGGAGTAGAAATGCTGGGTCATACAGTAATTCTTAAATTTTTGAAAAACCCTCAAACTGGCTTCCACACTGACTGTACCATTTTACATTCCTACCAGCAATTCTCAAGGGTTCCAGTTTCTCCACATATTTGCCTGCACTTTTTATTTTCCATTAAAAATTTTATAATAGCCATCCTAATTGATGTGAAGTGGTATCTCATTTTGGTTTTAATTTGCAATTCCCTAATGACTTGATGCTGAACATCTTTTCATGTGCTTATTGGCCATTTGTGTATCTTCTTTGGAGAAAAATCTCTTCAAGGTGTTTGCCCATTTTTGAAAGGGGTTGTTTGTGTTTTTGTTGTTGAGTTGTTAGCCTTTTATTTTTAAATGTAACATGAATAAGGAGGGACCATTATGAGGTAAGTCTGTTCACCTTAACATTGGTGTATGTATAAGGTTGTTACCTTATGGTTATTTTTTGGCAGGGCTGGTGGATAAGGAAAAAGCCTCTGTCATACAGTCTCTCACAAATACAAATTCCTCTGTGACTTGAGGTACTAATAACTTGGTGTTTAAAGTACTAGGGCAAGTTAACCTGTCAAATGAGTCTAACCTGTAATATCCTAAGGCGATGGTCGCCCTGCCCCACTAATGGTTCTTGTGATAACAATATGAATCTGTGAGCACTTTGTAAAGTGAATAGTGCCATTTATATGTATATTTTTTTACTTTGGCCCATTGATTGTGACCTATTAGGCCAGTTTTTGAATTGTGAGATAAAAATGAAGGTTTATATAAGCAACTTTCTTCAAAAGAACCAAAATTATTTCATTTATTCCCTTTACATTCTCAGGACAAGAAAGGATATAAATGTACTGTATTTTATGGATCAAAGAAAATGAAGGAAAGAGGAAGCTTTCCAATCTGCTGTGCTAAACCTTTTTGAAATAAGGCTTTATTGTGCTGTTCCAAGGCTGTTACCTTTTCTGAGGTTCTTGATATGATAATATATAATGTATATGAAACTATTTGACACACAAACTTGGTTAACTGTTTATATGATAAGCATTTCTTTGAGTTTTTTTCTCTTCAAATAAGTTTTTAGGGACATCTTTCTCAGAATTGAAGTCATTTTGAGATTTGCTGTACAGTTTAAATAGATGCTTGTGTCCACTCCTGCCTTTATACACTGTTTCCTTTGGAGAGTATTCTTGTCTGTGTGGTTACACCCTCATTTTCTTCAAGAAATAATGTCATGGCATTTAAAGAGGGAAATGGGTCTCCTACAATGTGAAAATTTAAAAAGTAATTTTGTTTTCTAATTCTCAGTTGTGTACTTTATTAAATGCTGCCTTCAGAATTGGCGAAAGGTTGAGATAGAAGACATATTAGGCTTTCATAGTCAAAATTCTGAAAAGCACATTCATAATTTCCATAGTTTGTTTTAGAATGAATGTAATTAATAACTCATAGGTTGTATTACTGATTTATTGCTTTGGTTAGAAATGTTTATTTACAATTCTACTGAATTATCAATTAGTATATTTATAAATTCTTTTTCTGGCAATTCATAAAATGGAAAATTGAATGAGGAAATCAGGAAGTTTTGAACTGTAACACGGGCCATGAGTTGAATGTAATTTGTATTTCGTAAAATTTCTGGTTAATTAAATCAGATACTTCTTAATACTTAAAATTTAGCATGTATTCTCTTAACCTGTTTATTGGCACAAACCTGTTGAATTTGCTACCTGTGTTTAATTATTTTCAAGCCATTTATAGTCAGCCTTTTCTGGGGCTTTTTTTTTTTTTTTGATTGCTATTACTGGCTTTCTCTATTATGCCTTATTTGTTTAATATTTGTATGTTTTCTCATTCTTAACCTGTTTGCTTACTTTTCTACCCATTAGTCTAAATGGACATTTAGGTATATCTGCTCTTTATGTTAACTACTGAAACCAACAATTCAACTGTTTTGTCTTTTTAGGAGGTGACTGCTAGGTATTTAGCACCGTGTTACATTTTGATATTCCCTACCATTCTCTATAAACTTGTGAGTCAGTGAGAGCCTTTGGTACCTCGAGGCAGAGAATGTCATTTAATTTATTATCAGATGTTGCTGTCTGCTTGTAATTATATTTGACTACAAGTACGTTATATACATGATTCAGATTAACAAAATTATTTAATACTGAAATATTTAATATTAAGTGCGTGAGAAATTGCCTGTTTAGAAATGCAATGAATTTAAAAGAAACTATTTAAAGATCTGAAATATGCAGGGTAAGCTGCATATTTTATTTTGATCTTATTACCAAGGAAAAACTAACATAAAAAAGACTTGTCCCTAACTTTCTGCCTTCTGAAGATGTAACAGACTGTTATCCGTTTAAGTCCTGGCTATTTAGTCAATGGAGAAATACTTTCAGTAGAATCCTGTTCATATAGTTTTGGCAGTTTATGGAGCACCTGCTCCAGTAGTTGCTTTTAAATGCTTTAAGGGTCTGAGAAGTAGTGGTGAGAGCAGAAGCAGGAGGTCCAGGCAGCAGGTAGGGGCCTCTGAGCCCAGTCCTGGTGTGAGAGGCTGCAACACTAGTGGTTAAGGGAAAGGATCAGACCATGGGCAGTCAGCACCTGGAATCCACTTTTACCTCTTGCTGGCTTTGCTCTTGAGCATGGCACTTCTCTTAGCCTCTGGTTTCTCATAGGGTTGTTATAAGCATATAGCACATGTCCTCGTGTAGAACAGCTGACAGATGAGTACTTATTCTTCTTGGTAGAACCCTGAACCTTTTGTTAAAGTAGTTGAAGTACTGCAAACAATGATTCTGAATAGTGTGTGTGTGTGTGTGTGTGTGTGTGAGAGAGAGAGAGAGAGAGAGAGAGAGAGAGAGAGAGAGGCTGAATATACATGTACATATTTGTGGATGGCTGCAGTTGTCCTCATTGGGTTGGGGGTGCCGCATGGAAAAAAAATCCTCCCCTGAGCATTTCGTTGTTAGATAAAGGGCTCAGAACAATCAAATCTTGGTTCAGACTTTTAGGTAGTGTGGCACCAACATCTGTGGGCTATTAAAGATCAACTTTCAGCAGTTTGGTAGCAGTTAAATGTCTCTGGAATGTTTATGCAAGCAATAGCTTGGTAATTTGACAGGCAGCTCTGAGTTTCCAAGGTAAATGTTTAAAATCTAAGTCATTCTTTCACATGAGAATCATATTCAGGATTCACAGAGGGAAATGCACTTTTAATTTCTGGAATTAACTTGGCAAATTAAAAATAGAGCTGTGATAACTTTAATCCTTTCTTCATTTAAAAAACAAAATTGTTTCCATAGAATGAAATTGTAGAATGTAAATTTAGCGTTTGAAAGGACGATGATTATATACTCTTTATGCAAGTGATTCTTCAGCAATGACTAGTGGAATTTAATAAAAAGACTTTTTCACAGCTGCTTAAGTGGGGTGATATTTTCAGATTTTTTCAGAATAAATACTAAACTGTGAAGCTTTTCAGTAGTAAGCAAAGAGAGAAGGCCTCAGCATTCACTTGGTGCTTTTCCCAAGTATAGCCCTTCAAAGGGGGAACTAAGTCATAGTAAAATAAAGCATATTTTATTTGTAAAATAAATATACATATATATTTTATACTATGAGTTTATTTTACTATGACATATATATGTGTATACACACACACACACACGTTTTATTTTATTTTTTTTTACCAGAGTTTTGGAGAGGAGAGACATAGTAGGGAAGAACATACCCATATGAATATGGAATGCTTAATATTTTATTTTTCTCTCTAGTATTTTCTCTCTAGTGTTACCGCTAATGAGTTAATACCGATTGAAAGATGGAAAGGTTGAAATGTTTTCTCTTTGATAAGAGCAACGAGTCACAAAAACTCCCAGAAAGAATTGAGCTACCTTAAGAGTAGATTCTTTTTGTTTACTTTGCAGTTCTCTCTAGCTGAGTAGTCTTTTAGAAAAAATTTGTTGGGGTGACATTGGTTAATAAGATTATGTTTCAATTACACGAACTTATCATACATATCTTTATATTGCACTGTGTATCTCCTTCCGTCACTATATTTGACCCCCTTTACTCTCTTCAACCTACCCCCGCTTCCCTTCACCTCTGGTAACCACCATACTGTTGTCTGTGTCCATTCGTTTTTTTGTTTGGTTTGTTAATTTGTTGCTTTCTGTTTTATATCCCACACATGAGTGAAATTATATGATTCTTCTCCTTTTCCATCTGGCTTATCTCATTTAACATGATACTCTCAAGATCCATCCATGTTGTTGCAAATGGCAGTATTTCATCTTTTCTTATGGCTCAGTAGTATTCCAGTGTATATATGTACCACATCTTCTTTATCTTATCATCTATCGAAGGACACTTGGGTTGTTTCCATGTCTTGGCTAATGTGAACAATGTTGAGCAATCTTTATGATGTATCCTCAGTAATTTGGCCATTCCCAAACACAGCAAGACTTTCATAGGTTATGTGGAGAATTGGGGACACAAGGAATACAGACATGACAAGTTCACATGATTTCAGAGTGAGAAACATTGCTTTAATTAATTATTACTACAAACGTTCGAGTCATCTGGTTACTCAAGTATGACTGGAGAGCAGTAATGAAGAGAAAAATACAGAGGGTGCCAACAAAATGTATACACATTTTAAGAAAGGAAATCTGTATTAAAATTGTAATACTCAATGTATGCCAATAACATAAGATGAATACAAGTCACATTTGACTTCTGCAATTACAAGAGTTGCTCAAAATGGTTTCCATAAGCGTCCAGATAGTTCTGATTATGGCAAACTACTGCTTGAGCAACACTGACCAAAATGTTCACTTGTATACATTTTCTTGGCACCCCTGGTGTGTGTGTGTGTATATATATATATATATACACATATGTATTTATCTGGAGTAGGTAATGTATCCATGAAACTGGTATAATTTAGGATATGACTTAGGTAATTTAGTGTATGATTTAGAAACTGCACGACCTTCTGTTCTGATTATGGAGCCACAAAAGTTCTGTTGTCAAAAAAAAAAAAGTTCTGTTGTGTGAAGGTTACTTCGGTGAGGGGCATGTACTTAAACAATATTGTGTCTCAGTGTTCAAAGCACTGGGTCAGATTTAATGTTTCTGTTATACATTTATAGTTAACATCTTCCCTTTTAAAATAATAAACCAGGTAGAGTCAACTTCTTGTGTAATCTAGTATGTCCTGAGCATCAGACAATGGGATATTTTTACTTCATTGCTTTATTCTCGGAAGAGCAAAATCGTCACACTGAGGGAAGACCCAATCCATTAGTGACAAATAGCACATGACTAGGTAGGTTCAGGGGAAAAATGAGTTCTGTACACAGAACAGAAAACTACTTTATGCCCATGTCACAAAGGCCTTATTTGGCTTATACTTTTCTAAGCGGCCTAATAATTGCTTTGCCCTCTTTGGAAATAGTCTTTTAAAACAGGCATTAATTCTTAGAAGGGGTCAGTAATTCTGATGTTGCTTTACAGTGATTGGTAATGTGAGTTGGTGACTTGATGTCATCTCTTTATTCACAGCAGTAGTGAAAGACAAATCTACTTCACAAATTACAACTGCTAACTTTTAAACTTAGATGTCTAATTTATTAAAACATGTTGGCACTCTGGCTTTCTGTTTACTCTGATATTTTTTGTCAGATCTTTTGAAATTATCTTGGCAGCCACCAAGTAAGTAGGACTTAGATAATTTGGTGTATGATTAGGGACCGCACGACCTTTTCTCCTGATTATGGAGACACAAATGTGGTGGCTGTTTCAATTTTTGCTTAGGCACTAATGGTAGAAATTACGATGCAGAATTTTCACTCTGCCTTCCTTGAAAATATTGCAAGTCCTGACAGTTTTGAATAAACTACTTAAAATTGGGCCAATTCAAATAGTTGAATTGACCTTGCAATATTGTGAGACTATTGGAAATATGAATAGTACTTTTTACACAATTCTTTTAAAATTTTCTGTTCTCTAAATTTATCTATTCCTTGTTTAGGAATTCAGTACATTTTTGTTGTTCTTGTTGTTTGGCTTAATAAGTTGAAGTTTTCCCAGTTTGTGGACTATATTAAGGCAATGCTTGTTTTAAAAAGCATGTTTACCTGGGAAATCGCACGCACACATAGCTTTTGTAAGTAATTGTTATTATGAAAAATCACAATTGCTTTACCTGTTTTCCTGATGTGATGCAGAAAGAGTTAATCGCTATAGGGCGTGTAATAAGGATGAACGGTCCCATGGATAATCCTTCATTTATTTAAGACAGATGAACAAGCTACTATACTTTTGTGAAGTGTTGTCTTACAGTAAACATTGCGACAAGAACTTAAACCACACAAGTATTTCATTTTTGCTGGTCTAGTGTCCATATAAACTTTTCAGAGTTTGGCCAGTCCTATTGCTATGACGTTTGGCTCATGGAGTCACTATTAATCATTGGCTGTATTCACCATTGGCCTTGTATCTTTTTGGCAAACATTTGGGTCTCTGTAGGTTTGTGAGGTAATGGGTAATAGCTTGACATCCTAGGCAACAGCCCGCTGAGACTCAATCTTCTGTCTTCCAGCGGGAGCTGTAACAAGTTACGTTGGGGCCTTGCCCTGTGGAAAGGAAGCTTATTTGTCTTATTGTCAGCTTTTGTTATATTATTACATACTTGGATGTGATACACACTTAGATGTGAGTCTGAATTGTAGGCCTTGCTGTTATGACTAAGTGTATTTCAAACTTAAAGGATTCAATTACACCTAATCGTTCGCTGACAGAGAGAAAACATTCAAACCCAACCCTGATGCAGGCAGGTCATGTAACTTTTAGGTGTTTAGTTATCATGAAGTACTTTTCGGTCATTATGAAAACATGTATTTTTCTTATGTATTTTTGCCTGGTTCCATACATAGTATGTATTTGGAATGAGGGATAGAAAAATGACAAGAATTCTTGTACTTGAACTTATACAATGTTAGACAGTGAGCTAAATAGATAAAACAATGACAGTACTTTTAAACCAGTAATATATATTATTGAGGTACCTAAAAGAATTTACAGTACGGGAAGAAGTTTGAGAAGACTTTATGAATTAGATTAGAAAAAGGGGGGTGAGGGAAACAGGAATAGAGGTGAAATGATGCAGTCTGTGCTAAGACTTCAAAATAACAGTTTAAAAAAGATGAACAGGATTTGGCAGAGATGTGCAGGAAGGTTTGTGTGAAAGGCCTGAACTGGCTTTGTACATCAAGACAGGTTTGTTGGTACACAGTGGCTTTCCTCACATGACATTTATGTTCAATGCACTTTAGCCCCGAGTTTGAGCCTCTGCCTCAAGAGACACAAACTCAATTTTGTCAGTCAGGTATCTTGTCGAGAAGGGGGCTTGGGAAAGCTGAATCATGCTCTTCCTCCTCCCCACCAAGTGAGAAAAACAAAAGCAAAAACACAGCTCCTACAAATAAATCAATAATGAGATTGTTTGTTAGAATGTCAACTTCTTAACTTATAGTGGGAAATACAACAGGCAACGGGGATAAATACGCACGTCCTCCCTCCTGTGTGTGCGCTGCTTGTTAGCCACACGGCTGGCACGCTGCCAGATGGTAAGTGCAGAATCAGCACGAGAAGGTTTATGAGTAATTTACTGCTATTTTTTTTGGTATCTGTTGTTTGCCTCTTCTTGTTCATACAGCATCAACAAAATGGATCCAGTTCCTTCCCTCATCCATTCTCACAATAAGGCTATTCTTGCTAGAAGGGACTAAGTGTGTGGGTCAGTCTGACTACATAGTCTCTCCCTCTGAATTTCTTTGCTACTCATTGTTGACCCCTCTTAAGATTGAAAAACTTTTCTTAAGTTATTTGAGTAATTTCAGGCATAGTGCTTCAAATCTTAATGACCTGGAGCTGTTTGGTATCTTTTAGGTGATTTTGCACAGCTTTGTTTTGAGACACTTTTGTGATGATTTTTCTATGCTATGAAAGGATAATCTTATATTTAGGTTTCCTTTTGCCCCTATGAACTGCATACAATTTGAACTAGACCAAGAATGCTGGCAGGGAAGTAAACCAGGAGGCCGCTCAGTGGTTCAGCTTCTGCTTACAATGATATTCCGGCTCTGCGCTTGCTTTTGTCTTGTACGGTATTTCCATCCCTTACGGGGCTTGGAGTACAGGGTTTGCTGTGGGAATGAAAACAAAGGGAGGAATCGACCGACTTTTACAAAGAACAGGTAACAGATGCTAGTTATGGCAAATGTGGGTGGAGGAGAAGATGGAGTTACAGGCAACTCAGAAGTGAAAGCCTAAGGGGGAGTTGATTTTGTGGGAAGATGATTGATATTTGACGAAGGCAAAGTAGATCATCCAAATAGAAATAAATATGGGCCAGTGGTTAGATACTGTGATTTTGGTGATTGATTAAAGCCAGAAATGTACATTTGGGCAGTGTCCATTAGAAATAATGGCTGTGTGATCTTGAACAAGTCTGTTTTAAAAAGGTAATAATGCATGCCTTGAGTTTCTCAGGGTGTTGGTTTAATGACTGACAATAAAATAGCTAACATTGTAGTATTATGGTAAGTACTTTGCTATGCACTATCTCATCTAATCTTGAAAATAAATTAGGAATTGGATACCTTTATTCCAGTTATATGGAAGGGGAAACAGGCTTAGAGAGGCAGCCAACGTCACATGCTTACCAAACGTGGAGTTGGGACTTTGTAGGTGTTTGACTACTGAGCTTACACTTGTAACCACTATACTGCATTTTCTCTCAATTAGATACTTTATATGAAAGCAATTTAAAAAAGTATATGGCTTAAAAATTTTTGAAATAAGCAGACTAGAATGAGGCCTCCAGTGGAGAAGGAAGTGGGATGAACTGAGTTTTGGGATAATACACATGCAGAATGAGGAGTATAGAGAAAGTGGACTAAGAAGCAGAAGCATTCAGAGAGGGATGTCTTTAAATCCAAATAGAAGTGTATTAAGGAGGAGGTTATTGACTGTTAAATATCAGCTGAGGATGTAAGTAGAGGATAAAAACTGAAAATCCTGTAGGCTGGCTTTTTCTCATCCTCAGGTAATCACCTTTAAATATCACTTTCTCAGAGAAGCCTTAGATGAGTTGAGATGGGACAGTGTAAAATCCATGAGTACCCAATGCTTAGTATAGTTTCTAGGGCATTGTAGACCCTTGACGTCTGTTAAAGAAGGGAATTGTGGCAGTAACCTGTGGGAAATAAACTTTAATAACCATGGTAGTCCATCCTCTCAGAGACCACTCAGTCTAAGTGGGGGAACTTGATTGTTAAAGCATAAGTAGTGGTATGTTAGTGAATAACTCTCTAGTTGACATGAGCTCTTTGACTCGGGGTCCTTATTTACCACCTGTCACCGGCCATTCTATGATAGACATGCCTCGTTATGGGAACTTCTTGAGCGATTTAGTCATGTCTTAGCCTCTTCCATGGCCTGGATATTAGACCCTTTTTAGTGAGCACCCCTCCTTTCTGGCAGCTCTGTACCCTCATATCCCAACAATTTCAACCATAAACCCAATGCTTTAGTGACACCAAATGATTCATTTCCTTTATGAATATGTCATATTGTTGCATGGCGTGGGCTTTTCTATCTGTTACTCCCTCTGCCTGTTTTTTCCTTTCCCTCACCTGTCAAACTTCTTATGACCTTCAAATTTCAATTGAAAAGATGGTCATCCTAGTGGAGTTTTCCTACACTGCCCTCGCCCAGGCAGCGGTGGGTTTCTCCTTTATCTTTCTGCCTCTGTTGTAGATCTTTCATATCGCCTTATGTGTTTATGTCCATCTTTAACTGTGCCTGGGAATGCTTTGAGAACATGGGCCATGTTTTACCTTCTTCCTTTTTTCTCAGAGCCCTGTACCTGAGTCATAGGAAATATACAATAAATAGATCCTGAATGAGTGAAAAAACAACGACTGACTGGCACTTAAAAGCTGGCAGGTTTCTCCACTATTTGTTCTTTTAAAAAGTTTATTTGATATGAAGGGAAAGTTAAATACTACTGTAGACATAGAGTTCTTTTCAGGAAAGGGAAGTTTATATTTATATCCACTGAGATCTTTGGCTCACTAAAGATTAGATGGATCTGATTTTGGAGGGAAGATGAAGGACAACAGGAAAAAAAATACGTCGTAAAGCTGTTTATATCCTTCAAATGATTTTCAGGTCATCATGATTGTGTAAACTTTTAGGGCAGTAAATGAAATAAAATCTTTTAAGTGTTTGACTATTTAGTCATTGCACATACATATTAAAATGGCAACATATCATGTATGAATATGGAAGGATTGCTTTTGCCATTCGTTTATTTTATGAAATTTTTATTCAATGTAGTTTTCAAGACATAGCATAATCTTCATTTCCTTCTAAATTATTTGAGATTAAGTAATTTTTTACTCATTTATTCACCAAATATGTATTGGTGCCATGCAATGCTGTAGTAATAGGAATAGAATGATTTACAGAACAGACAAAAGTGCCTGTCTTTATGGAAATCCTGTTCTAGAGTTGAATCTGGTATGTCACAAGAATTTTATCCAGTGATGTACTTAATTAGTTAATATCTTTGATACCCACAGGAGGTTAGTCTTACAGAATTTGATTTTTAAAAGGTTTTTAAAAAGGCTTATATAAAATGACATTATTTATACTTGGAGAGAGGAGGGAAATACCCCCTAGGAATAATGGATAGTAATGGTGATCACACTATTCTTATAATGATAGCCAACACTGATTGCTTACCAGGTACCAGGTACTAGAATACAACTAGAATGTTTTAATTCACGTAAACCCCACACTCAAGTTATGTGATAGGTGCTATCAATAATTTTCATTTTGCAGATGAAGAAACTGAGAAAAGGAGATTAAATCACTTACACAGCAGTTAGTTAGTTGAGCCGGGATTTGCACTCAAGCACGTTAGTAATTTATTATTCCAAATAATGCAATTAAGAGATTGTTCCCTTTGATGAAAGACTTGATGAAGATTTAAATATAAAACTGATGGGGAATACCTATAGGAGATGGTATGAAGCATGTAGTATTGCGTGGTATATAGTGTAGTACTTTGAATCACCACTGGAGCCAGAATGCCTGGGTTTGTCATTTTCAACTCTGTGCCTTAGTTTCATTATCTATGAAATGAGAACAAAAAATAATACCTGTTTCATAGGGTTTTTGTAAGGATTATATTAGTTATTATGTGCAAAAACTCTTAGCAGAATGCCAGGGACACAGAAGTGTTTGTTCGCTGATTCTCTTACTATTATTGTTACTGTTACCATTTTTAAAGAGGATTCCTTCTTTTCTGAGGGTTTTTGTTTTTGTTTTAAACGGTGCCATGTATTAGGGTGTATACCTACATTCCTTTTCCTGATTATTTTTTCAGTTTTGTATCAGTTTGCTGGTTCTGGCCAGGGTTTTTCTAGGAGGGTATTGGAATGTGGTTCTTTGAATCTATGTAGGGTATTTAATGTTTTTCATTAATTCTTGTTTTCTATGCCTTCTAACAGATAGTTCGAACCACCAGTAAATAATGTAGCAAGTCGTTCAATTTTGAGGTGATGCTTGCTGATATTCTTCTGGGTGAGCTTCTTTTGTGGAAGGATCACAGCAGCCACTAAATCACGTGAAGTTATGAAAAAGGGAGAGGTCAGAATGAGCTCAAGAATTATTCCAAGAGCAAGAGCTAAGGACTCATGGGAAATTCCATCAGCAAACTGAGCACCTTGGATTATAATCATTAGTGACAGGCTGATTGGCTATCTAAAGAGCAAGCCTAAATTGCTGATTGGCATTTCTCATCAAGTATTCTATAGATATTTACATAGGAAGTTAATTCATTGTTTTTTGTTGTCATTTCATTTAACTGTGAATAACTAGAGTATTGGTAACATCTTGGAATGTGTGTAAGCAATAGATAGGGAAAAGAAACCACTTTGAGTTAAGGAGAATATAAAAGCTAGAATTACTTATTTAAAACATAGTAATGAGGAGAATACTACATAGCAAAACTCGAGAGAGGCACAGAAGCTATAATCAGAGATCCATAGGTTTAAATTACTATTATAGTACATGAAAAAAATTGAAATAAACTAAGCATTACATTTAAGGTAATAGAAAGAGAACCAAGAAAAGCCCCAGTAAATAAGGAACAGGAAGTTAATGACATGGACAAAAATTGGACAAGAAAAAAAAGAAAGGAAATGATACCTAAGAGCTAATTCTCTCTCTCTCTCTGTGTGTGTGTGTGTGTGTGTGTTTGAAGGCAGGGGAGCTGGGAAGTCAGCAATAAAGGATAAACCTTTAGCTATTTTAGCTAGGAAAGAAAAGAATGAGAAAAAATTTTATAGCCTTAAACTAGAAAACATTAGAAAGATACACCTCTGGTAATAGTTCAGCAAATACTAAACAAATAGAAATATTACTAGGAAAATATAAATGTATTCCTCCAGAAGAATTAGAAAATCTTGGAAATTAAAAATCATGGAAAAGATTGAAAAATATGGGTTGTTGGGCCTAGCCTATGGGGAAGTATTGTCATACTACCACGGAACAGAAAACTCTTTACTGTTAAAATTCAAGGCTTAACATAACCTTGATAACAAATATCAGAATAGTGAAAAAAAGAAAATTATAGGCTAATGTCACTCATAAATATATTTAAGGACCTAGTAGAACAGAATAAAAAATGTCTATTATAACCAAATAGAATTCATTTAAGAATGTAGTAATAATAATACACCATTTCATATTTCTTTAATAGATTTTATCATATTACGAACTGAAAGGAAAACATAATTGTTTTGCTAGATAAGGAATTTTATGAAATTCTAGTCAATATTCATGAAAGTGCTAACAAAATGAGGAATGCAATACAATTCTCTAATATGCTGAATAATGTTTATAAAAATAATATCTAATGTTTTACTTAGCAGTATTATAATGGCTTAATATTCTTAAGGGCAAAATAAAAATTTATTACTTTTGGTCACTTGAGTCCTTCTTGACATTTGTCAATAAACTATGACAAGAAAAGAGATGAACATAAGTATTGGAAAGGAGGAATCAAAATTAGTTTTTGCAGTTCATATAAATAATCTGTGTGCAAAACTCAAGTGAATCATGGGATGGCCAATTAAAAAAATGTTTTGTAAAGAAGAACTTATTCTAGTTCCTAATGCAAAAATTCTGTTTCCTAGGAACCAATCTAACAAGATACGCAAAACTTTTGTGAGTAAATTATGGAACACTGAAAGATATAAAAGAAGGACTGAATAAATGGAGAGGTATTCATTGTCCATCAGTGGGAATGCTTGATATTGTAAAGATACCAGTTTTCCCCAAATGTATGTATAATTTCAGTGAAAACCCATTCAAAATCCAGGGAGGGTTTTTATGGAACAGCTGATCTTAAGTTTATATGGGAAGTGAGCATGTGTTCGAGAAGAGCCAAAATAAGTTTGAAGAAGAACAAGTTGCCCTACCACATGTGTGAAAGCTATTAAAACTATTGTGGCAAGGGTAGATAACTAGTGAACCCCATATAAGCCAGTTTAAGCCCAGAAACTCAATATTAATATAAACCAATTAAAGAAACTTGTTATTATAGAGATAGAGGGCTAAATAAGTAGAGAAAGGTGAACTGTTAAAAAAATGGTGCTATTCCAGCTATTGATTATCCATATAATATGAAAAAAATTAAATTTATTTTCCCACTTCTTACCATACACAAAAATTCATTATAGTTGTATTGTAGATAGATTTAAAGGCAGAAAACGACTCTTTAAAGTTTTTAGAAGAAAATATAAGCATTGTTGGGGAGTTAGGGAACATAGGAAACACAAGTGATAAAGAAAAAGATTGAGAAATTTGACTCTATTAAAATAAACATCCATATAAGGAAATATACTACATTGGAAAGACAAGGCTCAAATTGGTGGACTATGTTTGTAATTCATGTTTGAAAGACATTGGTAATTGCCTACCTAGCCCATTCTCTTTTCTTTGCTAACATAACCCTGATCTTGTGCCCATTTAAAAATGGCTGACTCATTTGATGTCATCAGTTGTGGGCAACGAGATGTGAGCTAAGAATTTCTGGCTCTAAGAATTGCTCCATGAATATGGGGGTCTGGTCTCTTTTCTCTCTCTTTTTTCCCCCTCCTGCCTGGATATAATATCTAGAGCTGCAGCAGCTGTCTTGCAACAAAGAAATTGAGGCTACTTGTTAAAAATGGTAGAGCAGGAAGATAAAAGGCTACTTCCTTGATGTCATTCCTGACTAGATACCTGCTTACTTCCATACTTCCATACTTGTAGTCAAATGAGAAAAATGATTTTGGTATATTCTAGCCATTGTAGTCGGGCTTCAGGTAGGATTACTGAAAATAGCCTGTATCCTATAAGGATTAAAATCTAGCTTATATGAACAGTTCCTATAAACCAGTAAGAAAGAGGAAGACAATACAATAGAAAAACTGAGGATAATGATAAGCAGTTCACAGAATTGGAAACCCAAAGGGCCAGTTAACATATGATTCTCACTAATTGTTGGGAAATGTAAGTTAAAACAGACTTTTCTATAAGCACCATAACGTGAGTGTTAAAATATCAAGTGTTGGGGAAGATGTAGAGAAATTGTTATTATCATTCACTGTTAGTGAGACTATAAATGGGTACAACCATCCTAAAGAGCATTTTGGCAATATCAAGTAAAATTGACCATGCCATACTAGCCAGCATTCCACTAGGTATATATTCTAGAGATTCCTGCACCTCTGAACAGAGACATGGAAAGAGTGGTCATTGAGATGTTTATAATAGTAAAATAGTGGAAACAACCAATCCTTCAATGGGAAAAAGAAAGTTTATTTTATTTTATGATGGAGTACTATATAGGAGTTAAAAAGATGACCTACATATATGAACTACATAGAGTACATATATGAGATAACGGAAAACATTTGAACTAAAAATGCAAAGACTATGAATGTGGTGATAATATTTATATTAAAATATGAAAGCAATATTGAAACTATGCAAAAAAGTCACTCTGGCAGCCACTGAGAAGTATACAAACCTTGGCAAATATTTTGTACTCATCACTGAATTTTCTGGAAGCCTAAAAATTGATTTTTAAAATCTAGTCAGTGTTAATTCATTGCCTGTTCCTTGACCAGTGGTATAAGGTCAAATTTTTCAATGCTTTGCAAAACGTATTCATGTATATTTTCACTTAATTATTTTAATTATTTTTTGAGCTAATAGGCAGGCAGGATTTTTATTCTTATTCAAGGCAGTAGTTGTACTTTCCTAGACAGTGGTTGGACTTAACTTTTTGATTTCTAATTGAGTTCTTTTTATAATAGTTTTGTAGTTTTTTTCAATGTATTTTAATATCTAGATATATACTTCATTTATGCAGCAGAACAAGTGATATTTTAAATATAGCTATAGTGACTAATTTGAGTAATCCCATGGTGAGTTTTTTTTTTTAAAGTAAATAATGGCTTCCTGATTTATTGCCTTTTTTAAAGACGGGTGAATACAGTTCTTAAACCTTAAATCTTGTTTCTTAAGGCTTAACATGCAAGAATCATCAGTAAATTTATGAAAAACAAGTACAGCTTCAATGACCTCTTCCAGCCTCAGAATTTTGTCCATTTTCTTTCCACTACTAAGTTGGTTTCTTTAGGGCTGTGAGCTTTTCTCATTCTTTTTAGTATTCTCCACAGTGAACAGACAGTCTGGTGTGTGTGTGTGTGTGTGTGTGTGTGTGTGTGTGTGTGTGTTTTAATAAATGTTTGCAGGATGAATTCAGGAAGAACTTTCCAGAAGTGAATACCTGAAAAAAATTAGTACTATATTAATTGTGGATGGGGGAGACTAGAAAGGATTTCACTGCTCAAAAATTAGACGTGTGCTGGGATGGCTGGTTAGCTCAGTTGGTTAGAGTGCGGTGCTCTTAACAAGGTTGCCGGTTCAATCCCCACATGGGCCACTGTGAACTGTGCCCTCCTAGACAACTACAGTGAAACAACTACTTGACTTGGAGCTTATGGGTCCTGGAAAAACACTTAAAAAAAAGAAAAGATATGTGCTGAAATTGGTTTTCAGTTAACCTGTTAAGCGTGTTTTTAGATAATCTTTTCACTCGTAAGATCATTTCAAAACATGATTTAAAATTCCAGGCAAGGATTTTACTGGAAAAAATATAACAGAAAATAAGAGTAAACAGAAAGATCACATAATTTTGCAGAAGTATGCCAAGCCAATGGAAGTTAACAGTTTTCTTCTGAGAGAAGTTGTTCTCCAGCATAAGCCATTGCGAATTGTTCACCCCATTGGCAGCAACACAGAAAACTGCCCTTTTCACCCTTTCCAGCACACAAATGTAGACAGTTCATAGCTGGAACCTATCTTCGAGAAACTGCTGGCTTTATTGAAGCCAAATGTGTAGAGGTTTTCATTTAGACACATGAAGGGCCTTCAGTGCTCTTGCCATATATAAAGTAAACCACACAGAGATACTTAAAAAAATACAAACAAGCAAACAAAACTCCCTCCACTTACTGTGTGTAAATACAGATGCAAACCTAACCTAATTAGTAATAAATACATCTCTGTCTTGTGCACTCTTTATCCCTCTCAGTGTCAGCTGTGTGCTTTTTAATATAGTGACTACACAGTAAATCCTAATTGAATATGGGGTGGAGGCGGGATCAGAACTGACAGAAATCAATGACTGATTCCGCATTTTTCATCTCTTGCTGTTTAGAAAAGTCCAGTTATATTTTAAGATGGATTTTCTAACGGTGTGAGAAATTAAAAATTAATATAAGACCAGGTATTGTATTGTATTATATTATATTATATTATATTATATTATATTATATTACATTATATTATACCTGATCATGTATTATATTATATTATGTTATACCTGGTCTTATAGTAAAATAAGACTGGGTCTTATTTTAATTTTTGCTCCAAAAGTCTCATTAGAGCTGGTTGTCCGGCTAGGTCTTATTTTCGGGGAAACACAGTAGTAAAGAAATTCCTTAAATGCCCATTTAGCTTGAAGCTGAAACAGACTTTCCCAGGCTGCACTTTTCTAACATGGGCCAGAAAACCCATGTGTTTGAACAGTGAACTTGAGTACTTTGGTTTCTCCTGCCAGACCTCTGGATAACCTTGGGCAGCTGTTCTTCTGTTGTTGTTTACTTATTCCAAAGTAAGTTGTGTGAAGATGTGGACAGCTAACTTAAGAAAATGCTTTTGCTTCTTTGGTGATTGTCTTACAGGCTATTTCATGCTGATGTTGAATAGCACACAAGACTACCTCAGACCCACAGGGTAAATAAATCTCCCAAAAGGAAGCTATTTCTGCTCTTATACTTTCTCATAAATATTAACAATTAGATGTACTTTGAAGATGCCGATAAGCTGTAAAACAATAATGTGAAATCTCTTTGATATTTTGTTTTGTGTATGGAGATGAAAGATGGTCTGTTTATTGTCAGTTAAAGCAAGTAATGCATGTGCAGTTTATCTGTTTACATTGGAAAGATTACCTGTAATAACAAGGTGTGCCATGTGGGCTTAGATATAGGAAGGCCGGGTCTCTACCTATAAGACACATAAGAATTTTCCTTTGAATTTCTAATTTGGAGCCTTTGATTTGCCTTCCACGTTTCTTCCCAGTATTGTCTGCTGGATTTATTTTGCTGGAATAATTCAGTATACCTTTGGAAAGCAGTTCTGAAGTTGAACATATTTTAAATTAGTGTTAATATTGGATTCTGAAAAATATTCTTTTGATTATCTTTTATTAAATCACAGTAATGATGTGTATAGTTGCATGGAGGTCCCTTTGCGTATCATTTTTGTCTGTGTGGTTTTAGGACTGTTTGTGGTATTGTACCCTTTTGGAAAACTTGCCTTTGCATCATTATTGGAACTTGTTTGAGGTTGCAAGTCATTTTTGGAGACAGAAAATGTTCCCTGGAAAACACTGGGCTGGTTTTCTTTTTCAGTCTAATTGTGAGCTTGATCCACCAGATTGAATTTTGGCATTTGGCTATCTCAGGGCCGGGTAGTGTCCAGTGTTGTTCCGTGAGTCACTGCAGATGCCTTTTTGCCATTTGGGTTTTAGATTTTTTTTTAAAAAATAAATGGCCTGTCTGTAAAATTTTAAGCCAAATGGGGATACTAAGGAATTCCTGGTTTTCAAATGCTCTTTTAAATTGTGCATTTAAAAGGCAATTTTGGCTTTATTTTTAGAAAATAAATATGTTTTAGCTCCAGAGTAATTTACCACCTCCTGCCCTCACCTCTGCTTAAATTATCGAAGGAGAAAAATGGAGACTGATTTTGTCTGTCTGAATAAAAAGCTGACAGGAGGGAACTTCGTCTCATCCGTGTGAATATCCTCACCCAAATATGTGATCCTTACTATTCTAGGAAAACCCCTGATTCAAAAGGAAGGTCTGAGGTTGTTTTTTTGTTTGTTTGTTTTTTTAGTCAAAAGGCAGATGTACCTATTTTAACCACTTATTTGAAACAGCAAGTTGAACACAGTGAGAAGTCAAGGACAGCTAGGTGTCAGGAAATGGCTTCATGTGTTGCCTCTTGCATCCTGGACGATTTGGATAAAACAGAAACAGCTGTGATGCCAAATGCCCTATAAATTTCCAATGCTGGCTGAAAGTGTGGTGTAGCACACTTTATGAGCGATTTAATAGAGAGCTTTGCCCATGGGTCTTTGGTGACTTGCTTTCAGTTTTCTTCACAAAAATGTAAAATATTTGGGGCCCCTTCGTATTACTAAATGAAAAATCATGTGTGTTGGCTCCATAAAGCAGGTAGCCTTGAGACATGGGCCTGCCTAGAAATTGACTACATTTTTGTGGGAGAGCGGGTGACAAGGGCAGTTTCCTGTGTCGCTGCCAAAAGGTCTGAACAATTTGTAGTAGCTTGTGGCTAGAAAACAACTTCTGTGAGGCAAAACAACCACTGCAAACTGGCCTGGGTATGTGTGAGAAAATGCTCTTTTTTCCTATTTGATTGTGAGGCTTTATAGAAAATTCAGATGGTGAAAATTTTAAACTCAATTGCTTAAATTTGTGTTTTGGTTGATTTGGGTAAAAACCTGGGTAATACATATATTTGGAGTTAGTACAAGAGGTTCATAATGTGATATTTAAAAAAAGGGCAGCATTTATATTTTGCCATTGTTGGAACCAGGGATTTGGATAGTAATCCATTTTTCTCCTGCTTTAGAAAGTGCAGTTAAATTTTGGCAACTAAGGCATGGATTTTTTTTTCTGTTAACTTACTAGAAATGTACTTTCATCTTAGTTCACTTGGGCGTTGTGTTCCATTTCGTATTAGATGTATGTTTATAAAATCTATGTAACTACTGGTAATTGCTACTTCATAGTACTTACAGTGACCTGGCTCCAGGCTGAGGTCCTTAGGTTGCCTATGCTGTGTATTTCTCTGGATGAGGGAGACAGCTTAGAGAATGTGGTATCATGGCTAGATGATGGTTGGAGCCAGGATTTGGAGTTTTGTCCGGGTGTTGCTAATTATTTCAAAATAGTTACTACCTCAGGTGTTCATTTTGGCAAATGAAAATCTGTTAAAGATTTTTTTTTTTTTGGTAGAATGGGCTTGGATAATGTGGAATAAAGGTACACTTGGTTTGATTTAGTGTTAATGTTCTCTCTAAGCTCTTTTCCACTTGCGGCTTTCACCACACCTGAGCTTCTGTGTCATCATTTCATCGAATCTTGTAGTCTGAGCCAGCAGTTACCACGGTACACACACAAGCATGTTACTTAAATGCTCCAGACTTTTACTTTTCTGGCTTTAATTTTGATCTTTCTCTTCTGTTGGGGATATCTATTAGCTTTTCATTAAAAAACAGGTGATAGCTGTGAAGACATAACTTTTTTCCTAATATTTTGCTCTGTTCATCAACATCA